>NC_086386.1:75636681-76886681 GCF_036588685.1 Mytilus trossulus | reverse complement strand
TACCTATGTTGAAAGACGGGCATAGTATCAAATCATAAAAATACAACTTGTTTAGTCTCTAGGTAATCTTGTAAGATTTTTATTGCTATTTTTTTCTAAATAGGTGCAATGTGGGTACTCGGTGCAATTTGGGTACCCTTACGTTAAATGAATTGTAACATTATAATTTTTTCATTACATTTGAATTTTGATGTGAACGAGCTTTGCAGTAAATATGCATTCCGACTCAAAACAATAGTTTTTTTTAGTGTCAATCACATCTGTTAGGTAGTGTGAACAGGGCCTGTCTTGTTAGAAATATTTGATTACAATTTACAACATGTGTTTCACGCGGAGGTTACCTGCTAAACTTGATATCATTCAGGACTAGTCATGTAGATCTATCTTTCGAATTTTCGGGGGAAATTATAATTATAATAATAGCACTGTAACAGTGTAAACAACAGGATGAATTATAAGTAAGTTCTGAGCAATTAGTTTCCAACGGAGAATCATATAAAATGCATCTACAATACCAGTGATCTATTTGCACAACAACGCACCAAAACGAAGCAATATTACGAAACCTGCTATAGTTTCGGCAGTCAAGATCTGTCAAGCATCTGTGTGATAAATCATAAAAACAGCATTTGTAGCAGTACAATTTAAATAATCAAAACTCGATTTAAATGGGAATTGCATAAGTCAGCTGGTTGTCGCTGTTATGTATACATCTATGCGGACTATCTTTATTCTCATAACAAGGTTACATAAGTTAAGGCAGGCATAACAATTATAAATGAATACATCAAAACAAATATAAGAATTACAAAACAAGTGAAATGATAATCCTGATAAAAGAACTAGATTTAGTTCCATTCTGGCATATCGAACACTTTCTTTCACTTTTGTCAATATGATGCTATCCCCCTTTCCTCTAGTCAAATTCGAGAATAGTATATAAAAAGTATTATTGGAGAAATCCTCCTACATGCAAACTTATCCAGTTGTTATCTTTCAGAAATGTTAAAGAATTGAATAACTTAGGTATACATTTCTAAAATCTGCAGAAAAGCTTAGAATTTAATTGCAGTAAATAATACGTTTACTTTTCTACATTGGGTAGAGGTATAGGGGGAGGGTTGAGATCTCATAAACATGTTTTACCCCGCCGCATGTTTACGCCTGTCCCAAGTCAGGAGCCTCTGGTCTTTGTTATTCTTGTATTATTTTAATTTTTGTTTCTTGTGTACGATTTGGGAATTAGTATGGCGTTCATTATCACAGAACATTTAGTTTCCAACTAGTTTCCCCCGATAGTCCTGAATGATAACAATGTTGAAAAATACGAAAATATGTGACCAAAAACAATAACTTTGAACAAGAAATATTTTTTAATTTATGTTTTGACAAAAATTATTTACATAAATTTATTTTGAAAACATTAACCAGGCATGCGCCGGAAAGTAAACATCAGTACGTTGATGGTTTTCTGTAACAAAAGAAGAAGAAGAAGAAGAAGAAGAAGAAGAAGAAGAAGAAGAAGAAGAAGAAGAAGAAGAAGAAGAAGAAGAAGAAGAAGAAGAAGAAGAAGAAGAAGAAGAAGAAGAAGAAGAAGAAGAAGAAGGAGGAGGAGGAGTTATGTTTTTTATTTATTCTTTTAGATAAGAAGTTTAAGTGTTTAAATGAGCAACAGTATTTATCAAAAGTTTAAAAAAAATATATATATATATTATTCGTTTTAATTCCACAGAAATATAATTTAATCAGAGCTGGCTAAATAGAAAATTTGCTATTTTGCCGGTGCCGATCAAATAGCCACTGCCCCCCCCCCCCAAAAGATCATGAGGGTCACGTGCCGTAGTTTTTCCCGGCAAAAAAAATTATAATAGGAAAACAATCTAATTAAAACTTCAAGTCGATTCCTTCTCGTATTTGAAGTTGTGGTGCTAATACCACTACAGCAGATCAGGTATAGTTTGTCCATCTTTTGTAAGTTGCATTTGAAGCATGGCTTTATATTTAATAATGAAGTTTCGTTGTATATATGTTCCAGACCCGTATGAGTGATTGGACCGTACGTGTACGGTCTGGACCGTATGCTTACTTTTTCAAAATACTCATATACGGTCGGACTAATATAAGAAGTTGGTCAACGGTTTATTAGATACAAATGCATATATATAACAGATAACTTAATTCTCAAATTAATATAAAACAATTCAATGGTAATTGAAATAAAAACTTTATATTTTAACTATTTCAAAATTTCACGTTTATTAAATTTATTAATCTGTTAATTGTAATTAGCATGTCGATCAGTAATACATTGTACATCGAATGAATATGCCAAACTTCGCACTTATAAATTATTTTAAACAGAATTTAAGGTAGACAATTACATTTGTAAAACTATGGCAGGGAAATATAAAAGTGCTTTTGCAAAATTTCGCTGTGGTGTTGCGCCCCTAAACATTTAAACGGTCCGGTATCAGAACTTACCTATTAATGAAAGAATATGTTCTAGTTGTAATGATACCATTGAAGATGAGAAACATGTAATTTTGAAATGTCCACTATATGCAGATTTCCGTGCTGTGTTGTTTAGTCATGCTAATTCTTTTTGTCTTGATTTTAATAGTATATATGTCAGATGACGATAAATTCAGTGTATTTTTATTAAGTGATGAAAATGTTTACTTTTATACTGCCAAAATCTGCAATGATATTTTACTGAAAAGAAAATGTTTATTATATTCTTAACATTTGTATACTTTTGATTTGTTTTATGTTATTCTTAACATTTGTATACTTTTAATTTGTTTTATGTTTTATGTTTTATGTATATATATATATATATATATGTAAATGAGTCTAAATTGAAAACTACGTTCAAACCTATGATTGCGTTGGATAAAAACCGCAATTTTTATACGTGAGCATGTCAAACAAATTTCGCTGTAGAAGGGTCTAAAAACAGCACAAACAACATTTTCCAAAAGACCAAAAAAGTGAAAAAGTATATTTAAACAAAACGCATTTGACTAACAGGTCGAACAACTGATGTTCTTAAACCCTGTTGACTGCCATTGACGATTGCCAAATAAAATTGATCACAAGATGTAACAAAATGGATCTGAATATAAATTTAATACGTCACAGAAAACAAAAATTGTTAACTTGTGACTACGATGTTGTGCCACACACATTCGGTGTCAATATTTCTTTAGTACACCAGATCTAGATTTCGACAATATATGTCTCTTCAGTGATGTTAGGGATCGAAACGGTATTTGGAAGGCCATATAATTTACTCTCAATTTAAGATTGACTCTTGAATTTTAAGAGACAATATAGGATGAACGGATCATATAAACCGGAGGGAAAATATGATAAAATATATATGTAAATGTATATGTAAATGTATATACCATTTTTTATAGTCCCTCATAACTCTTTTTAGAGTGGCTCTTGTTTTATATTGGAAATTGTAATATTATGTAAATGTTTTATTAGAGGTGAGACTCAAATAAAATATTGTCTTGTCTTGTCTTGTCTACATTTTTAATCTAAAATTTAATAATGATCATGCTGCATTCGAAGATATCGATAGTAAACATAAAGTGGGAGGACAATTGTTTAAGAATATTAAGCAACTTTACAAAAAAAAAATGCAAATGCAAAGGAACATGCATGTCATGACTCGCGGCAGACATGTAAACGCAAAAAATATCTGTTAGATAGACGAACTTTACAATCGGATTGGCATATAGTTCACGGAGTAACAAAACCTTTAGAGATAACACCTTCTGCTTCTGCCAGGTAATGGCCACAATCAACGGACTGAATATTCTGCCACGGCGGTTTGGATCGCACATTCGACCCCCAAAAAAAATGAAATTTAATTCAGCTCATAGTTTACCGGGAGATAAAATTTGACAGCATATCAAATAAAGGTGTCAGGTCCGTTCGCGCCCAATATACTTTCGCACCTCGCACGTTCGCACCCGAGGTCCGTTCGCACTCTACACGTTCGCGCCCAGTTTTCATTCAAATTCCAGTGGAATAATTGGAGAATCATGATTGTTGTTTTTAATTGATCTTGATTGCTTAAAGCTTTCGTGTAAATAGTGAATGTATTTATAGCTTGGTATGAGTAAAAGATCGAAGATTTTAAATGAAATACACAAAAGTTTTGGTTCCCGTAGTTTGATCTGAACCAATGAAACAATAAAATCAGAGACATATATACACATGTGTATATATGTCTCTGATAAAATATAGCAATACAATATTATAACCAAAACATGATCAAACATGATAAAATTTATTCAACACACAAAAAAAAAACAGTCAGAATCTCGCTCCATTTTGAAACAAGTCAATGAAATAAAGTTATAGCAATACACTAACCAAAACATGATTAAGAGTTATTCAACACAAAATAAACGTTGACAGAATCCCACTTTATGTAGAAAGGACTATTGTTTTTTTTAACAAATACACTATCCAAAACATAAGATTTATTCAACACAATAAAAAATGCTGTCTCACTTTATTTTGATACATCGAAAACAATCATACTTATAAGAATTCTACTTGCCAAAACTTGATAACAAAGGTTTTTAACCCAAAACCAATTAAAATTGGGCGCGAACATGTAGGATGCGAACGGACTTTTGGGTGCGAACATGTTGGGTGCGAAAGTGAAAGGGATCGAACATGAGTGGGTGCGAACATGAATGGGCGCGAACGGACCCAGATTCATCAAATAAAATAAAAACGTTGTCAAAAATATGCATATTAAAAAAATATATTTAAAAAAGGCAAAGTTACTTAAAACTATAGTTTTGTGTCACAATTTCATTAAATCCCATAGTGTACGTTAAGATAGTTACTTGTCTTACTGGTGTTTAGTTATTTCATATTCATAGAAAAGTTTTTCCTGAAACAATCTGAGAGTTGATTTACCAGTCACTAATTCTACACAATGGTAGCGTTATTTTGATTTTTCTACACAGAAATTTTGAGTTTTATTTTGTTCTCCCAATTGTTGAAAATGGTAATGATTCGCTTGAAATTATTCTCCAATACACAAATAATACAGAAATGTATATATATTCTTTCTATTATCGAAGTATTATTTAATCTTTGTGGGTTAATTTGTTGTTCAAAGTGAAAGTACAGTACGAATGTACACATATCACAGCACGTGCAGATTTGGGGTTAATTCTTTGTCCCCCCCCCCCCCCCCCCCCCCCGGTAATTTTCAAATTATTTGTTTTTGTGTTCAAAGAGGAAATTATCAGGCTCTCAGATGTGCAATAGAATATCATCATGGCTATTGGCATTTTGACTGTCATGAATACAATGTTTCAAAGTTTGTATAGAGTGGGGGGCCTATATTCGCCGGGGACACAATTTCGCCGTTTTATGATTTTGGGATGTAAGCCGTTTTATGATTATGAGGTGTAAACACTTCACAGGATGGCTGAAATGGAAGAAATGGAAGAAATATGCCGATAAATTATAATTTTATAACAAATATGATTATTTTTTATACTTAAACAAAATTACGGCACTTACTGCAAAAGATCAAAACGGACAACAATTTTCGCTCAATTTCCTGAATGAAAAACAGGATTTTCAAAGATTTTTTTCTTAGTAATTTTTTGAGGGATTGGCCTAAATTTCTGTTTTTTACACCTTTGAAATGTCTGAGCTGTTCATCTGTTATGAAATTTATTTCACAACTATTATATAAAGCTGCAGTTATTTGGTTTTAAATAGATGTGTAAAAACGGCGAATATGTGTCCCCCATTGACAAAACTTCAGGAAATTTCAAAAACCCTTTAATCTAACTTTACAGATGATTATTTTCAAACAAACAATTTTGTTTTCAAGCTTAGGAATGTTTTGCATTTGAAGTTATCTTCATAAAGAAATATCAGTATACTTCAAAAACATAAAGACCTGAACATAAACTGTAGAAAACATGGAAAGATGTGGGGAAAATGAGCACCCCACTCTAAATGTATAGTAAGATCTTACTACCATTTGACTACTCAAATCTTTGACTGTTCAGTAATATTTTTTTTAGATTCACAATGCATTCTTAATTTTCCTCATAATAAATGAATTTTTGACGTCATTACAATCACAGGAACTTCTGTGATGTCCAATATTGGTGGATTCAGTATACAGTTTTTGGTCCGACATATGATGCACAATAGCATGAATAGTGGGTCTTATTTGGGTCTTAGCGTGACACCAAATTTCAGATTTTTTGTAAGCGTGACACGGGAAAGTAAAATTATTGTGGCATGAAAACGGGAAATGAGGTCTTGCGGGACCCGGGAAATGAAAAAAAAAATGAGAATTGCTGACGTATATAGTGTAAGCGGGATACGGAAATCTGACAAAACAGTAAGTGGGATCCGGGATCGGAACCCCCCAATGAGACACCCACAATACATCTATATAATTCTTATATCATTTGCATATATCTATAAATACTTGAATTGGATTGGTCAAGTAGAATTTTTCTCTTGGTTTACACTTCAATAAACCATGTTTCTGAAACTACTTTTGTAATCTATTCATGCGCGATACACATTTTTGCAGGGATATTGGGATTTTCAGCAAGTTGAGATTATAAACACAATTGCATAACAGTTGTTTCTATTCTAATGCATATATATAACAAAAAAAAAGAAATAAAATAAATGCACTAAAGGTTCGAAAATGTATAAAAATAAAATTTAAATAAAAATTCCGGGAAATTTCACGAATGATTTGGCGAATTTACGTCATGCCAAAACACGATGTTGTACGATTTAAAACTTTCAGACGGAAGATTATTTTGTTACTTGTATGCTTCAAATTTGGATAGTCTCTAACTCACAAACTTGACCTAAAAGTTTTATTCAGTTTGTGAGTTAACCGCCCCAGTTTACACATCAATAACCTCTAGAAAAAATGTGTTTTATCCTATAGTGTTTCTATTGTCTGAAATTTTTATAATTTGCTTGATCTTTTTATACTTTTTGCAGAGTGTCCATGAGGATGAAGAGGAGGCACCAGATTTCCCAGAAGACTTTGGTGATCTGGTTATGGTTGATGAAATTGGTTCGGACGATGACGAAACCACTGCACAGGTGTGAATTAAATGTGGCCATCACATCCCTTCTCTCAGTCTGTTAGTCTTAACATGCTTAAGGTCAACTGATGGCTATGTCATGTATGTGGTGTTTTTATGAAAAGAAGAAGCTCAAACACGGTCACCGTGTATGATTGCCAATGTGACCCTCTCCACCAGAGACTAAATAATGTAGAAAAAAGCATCTATAGGTCTCTGTGAATGGCCTTCAACAATAATGTAATCAATTCAAATAAAATAAATAACAGTTTGATTTATCAATGTTTATGTACATGAAATACAAAACTGATATATGGATATAAAACAACAAATTACAAACACCGAATCACTGGCATGTACAGAATGAAGGGATCAAATATGTAAGCTCGTGCCTGTCACTTCCCTTAAGCATGTTAAGGGCATACAGTGTATTTCTGACAGTGAGATTTTTTTCCCTTTAAGATATTGCGATCTTCAATTGACAGAGAATCAAATTTTGCCAAAATGTATTTGACTCTTGTAAAATTATGATATCTTATCCCTTTTAAAGATAAAGATGGTTACACACTTTATATTGAAAATTATACACTTATTCACCATGAGTTATTTTGTCAATTCCCACCCTGTCCTTGCCTTTCAGGAAAGAAACTGACCTTTCCCTATAGTCATAGCAAAATTCCCATGGTGATTCCATTATGATGCCCTTAACCTTGCATTGAACAGTGCTGGTGCAGCATCACAACACATGAAAAAACTTTACAGAATAAAGAGAGAACAAGATAAAAAAAAAAAAAAATACCGGTAGAGAAAAATGTGCATGATGTGTAAGCTAATAAAAAAAAGAATAGAAACATTTGGGCGCACTTATATAAATAAATCACAAACATATAGAAAAATGGGCAAAAATTATAAGGAATAAAGAAAAATGGCTTTTAAAACAAATTTAGAATACAGAATTGAATTGTCATCCATTCAAACCCTCTTAAACAACCAGCATCATGATCGTTTGATTGTTCTACTTTATATATTTCTTTCTTAGAACTTTAAATCTTTATTGTAGAAGACTGATTCTTCAGTGAAAGCACAAAGTGGTTCTCCAATAAAAGCACATACTGACTCGCCAATAAAAGCACCAACTGACTCGCCAATAAAAGCACCAACTGAGGTACAAGTAAAAGCACCAACTGAGGCACCAATAAAAGCACCAACTGAGGCACCAACAAAAGCACCAACTCAGACATCAATAAAAGCACCAACTGAGGTGCCAATAAAAGCACCAACTGAGGCACCAATAAAAGCACCAACTGAGGCGCCAATAAAAGCACCAACTGATGCACCAATAAAAGCCCCAACTGACACAGAAGTGGTCAAAATAAAAAAGGTAAAATTATATATTATTTCATTAGTATATTTGTACTTTTTTTTATATTGTAAATTATATATTGTCAGGATTTATGATTCATGTTGAATTTTGGATACTGTGGATTCATTTATTTACGTGGGTATCAATTTTTGTGCATTCTACAAATCTTGCATTTTTTCGTGGATTTTTGATTTTCGTGGTTTTGCCAATCTCCGCAGACAACAGTTTAAAGTTTAAGTCTACAGAAAATTTGTAATTCATTGGATATATTTGAATTTTTGGTTATCTTGTAACCACAACATGAAAATTGTTACTTAAGAATTGAATTCTTCTTTTTGTAACTTCATTGGGGTGTAAAAACGTTGACTGAAGTACATTTTGAATGAAGCACGGAAGTGCTAAATTTGAAAAATGTGCGCACGGTGAAAGCTTTTACCAATGTTACAAAAAGAAGCATTCAATACTTATAATTATATTTTTAAGCTAGGATCTTGAAAACACGATTTTTATCATTTTTTTTAAATTTAATTTACCTGTGCACTTTATTGTCAATGATTGTGGAACCATGTGTTATCATGAATGATAAGTTTTATTGTGTAATGCAGTTACTTAAGGAATAACATGTGATGTGAAGTTAGCCAATCATAATAAAGTATTATAATGAAACATACATCTAAGTTATTTATTACCAAATAATAATGACTCCACAGTATCAATAATTTTTTCCCTGGATTTCAATAGTATGTTAAATCAAAACCACAAAACTTTCATACATTTTAAAAGCAGGGAACCTTAATATTCGTATTTCTTAAACATGTTCTTTATCACTGAACTAGTATATATTTGTTTTGGGGCCAGCTGAAGGACGCCTCAGAGTGCAGGAATTTCTTGCTACATTGAAGACCTGTTGGTGACCTTCTGCTGTTTGTCTTTTCTATGGTCGGGTTGTTGTTTCTTTGACCCTTCCCCATTTCCATTCTTAATTTTATCTGGTCCTTAGTATGCATAACAATGCTGGACGATAAGCAGCCATCCATTATTACCATTATCATTTTACTGAAAACAGTTAGATTCATAGCAAGCTGCTCAATCACCCTCTTCATCATGTCCATGGTCTTGTTTATTTTTATACCCCCGCTTTAAAAAAGGGGGGGTATACTGTTTTACCTCTGTCTGTCCGTCCGTCATTCCGTCAGTCAGTCCGTCGGTCCCATGAATATTTTTCGTCGCATTTTTCTCAGGAACTACAATACAAGGATTTCTGAAATTTGGTTTCAGGGTTTATCTAAGTCAGCTATACCATGCGATCAATGCGTTTTCAGATTGATCACTTGACAACTTCCTGTTTACCGAACACTTGTATGATTTTACACATGATAGCCAAGTTGAAAATTTTTGTCACATTTTTCTCAGGAACTACAATACAAGGAATTCTGAAATTTGGTTTCAGGATTTATATAAGTCAGCTATACCGTGTGATGCGTTTTCAGATTCATCACTCAACAACTTCCTGTTTACCGAACACTTGCATATTTTTACACTAATAATATTATCCACTTGCAGCGGGGGTATCATCAGTGAGCAGTAGCTCGCAATTTCACTTGTTTATCTTATTTTACTACAGGAGTCAAATGAAAGCGTTGAGAAATCTTCAGAGGAACAGGTGGTTGATACAATTAAGAAGGTAAGACCGTTTTTTTAGCTCACCTTGCCCGAAGGGCCAAGTTCTTTTCCCATCACTTTGCGTCCGGCGTCGTCCGTTGTCGTTAACTTTTACAAAAATCTTCTCCTCTGAAACTACTGTGCCAAATTTAACCAAACTTGGCCACAATCATCATCGGGGTATCTTTTTATAAAAAAATGTGTCCGATGACCCGGTCAACCAACCAAGATGGTCGCCACGGCTAAAAATAGAACATAGGGGTTAAATGCAGTTTTTGGCTAATAACTCAAAAACCAAAGCATTTAGAGCAAATCTGACATAGTAATATTGTTCATCAGGTCAAGATCTATCTGCCCTGAAATTTTCAGATGAATCAGACAACCTGTTGTTGGGTTGCTGCCCCTGAATTGGTAATTTTAAGGAAATTTTGCTGTTTTTGGTTATTATTTTGAATATTATTATAGATAGAGATAAACTGTCAAAAACAATAAATGTCGGCAAAGTAAGATCTACAAATAAGTCAACATGATCGAAATTGTCAGTTAACCCCTTTAGGAGTTATTGCCCTTTACAGTCAATTTTTAACCATTTTTTCGTAAATTTTAGTAATCTTTTACAAAAATCTTCTACTCTGAAACTACTGGGCCAAGTTAATTATAGATAGAGATAATATTAAGCAGCAAGAATGTTCAGTAAATTAAGATGTACAAACACATCACCATCACCAAAACACCATTTGGTCATGCATCCATCTGTGTCCTTTGTTTAACATTCACATAGACCAAGGTGAGGAACACAGGCTCTTTAGAGCCTCTAGTTTAATTTATTCATAGATCCACATGTTATACAAAAATTTAATCCCAATCTTGAACTTTCCTAAAAAACATCAAACGAAAAATGTTTCAAGGATTAATGATAGAATTTTATGAACTAGAAGAGACTGAATTTATTACATTGCAATACTTTATGATATTTGTTGTTGTAATGCTGTCCAGTTGAAAATCAAATTATGTATTCATATTATATGAGTTTATAGTGAATATATACTATAGCTATATTATAGTATTTCACTATAAACGCATCATAGTCATAATCAGTCAGGGGACTTACTTAAACAAGTGATTTTCTAAATCACTGATTCAAGTAAAATTATTTCCATAAAGGTTGGAAGTTAGAGTTGTCTTTCTTTAATAATCACCTATTTAAGTAGTACAAATTAATCACTAGAAGAAGTGATTTAATTTTATTGTAGCTTTAAATATAGAATATTAATGATTCAGGGACTAATTATGTTTCTAAACTTATCAGAACCAACATCTGTGTTGTCTAGGATGACCAGGCCATTTCAGGTGATGACCTTGTTACTGAATCTAGGATAATGACATAAAAATCACTTGTTTACGTATCAAACCTCAATTTCCTTCCCAAAAATCACTTCTTTAAGTATCATTCTTTTATTAACCCCCACTAATTTCAACACCCCCGAACAGTGAAATTTTTATCGCGAACAGTAGAATTTCATTACATAATCTGAAAGATGAAACCTCGAACTTCACAGGAAAAATACTCCCACTGCTGTGAAAAATCTTTTAAGAAAGTATCAGTTCATTATGTTAAGCCATTATTATAGCATTTTTTCAACTAAAATAGAATTTTCAGGTAAATGATAGCATCAAAGGCATAACCCTTGCTACTTAAAAGAAGCAAAAAGTTCATATTTTTTAATTTTACTAATTAAAAAATATTATTTAAACCTATGTGTGGAAAATTTTGAAAAACTACAAGATCCCAATTTGTGACAAAACCTCAAATTTACTACTCAAATAAGTGATTTAAAAATCACTTATTCCAGTAAGTCCCCTGACTGATAATAGATATAAGGATTACAATTTTGTATGCCAGACACAGATTAATTAGTGATGTTCAAATAAAAAAAAAAAAGATGAAATAAAGTATGAGACTAAAGATATGATTTATTTCCATCTAACTATGTTTATTACAGAACCCCCCTACAGAAAAAAAGTTGAGGGCCAGTTGATGGCCATGTGGCGGACAGTTGAGGGCTAGCTGTTTTAAGCAAAATAGTTGATGGCTAGGTGTTGAGCATCTTAGCTCAACTCAAACCTGGCCAAGCACTGTATGTTGGATATATGTCGCTCAACTGGCCCTCAACTGAAGCTGGCCATTAAGTTGAGGAAAAGTTGAGCAATTGATCTTTGGTTTTCATATAGTTGAGCAAAAGTTGAGCATTCAGACTTTGAAATTTTTGTAGTTGAGCAAAAGTTGAGCGTTGAGACTTTGATTTTTTTTTTATAGTTTAGCAAAAGTTGAGCAATTAGAAATATGACGTGGTCATGTAAATGTTATGTGCCATCTGTTTTATCTGTCTTTAGTGCAAATGGACAGGAAGTATTATTATAAATGTACACAAAGTTTGAGGCAAAATTAAGGGAAGCACATGTTTTTATACATTTTTCTGTACTTTAACTTAACTAAATCTTTGACATAAAGATAAAAAATAAACAGTATTTCTTTTTTAATAAGATTTATCAAATATTCAAGGTTTATGTAATAAACAGTTAGGGGCAATTCTCAAAGTGATTACACTGTCACAATACCCAAAAGAACCTCAAACATTTAAAATTTGAACTGGGTTTGAGCATGCATATGGCAAGCAAAGATGTCACCTCAGCTATCATGAATAAAATGTGAATTTTACAATGAATATAGATAACAAAAGTTACAAATAACTGTATTGACATTTAAAAGTGCAGTGTATTCTTCTGATGACATGACTTTTGGATTTAGGAAGATTGATGTTTTAACACATATTTCTGGAAACATCTTTTGGCAAGTACATTGGATTAGATTTGATTTCCACCATTTTGAATAAGTGTATAATTATGCTCTTTTAGTTCAAAGTAGTGATATTTAAAGTGTTTTCTTTATAAACTTTAAAGAGTGAAGAAAACATAGAGACAATATATATATTCATGCATTAATTTATATATTGTCAAAATGTGTAAGACAGGAGACATGTTTTTTTTATTACTAAGACAATTTGTTTAAGAAAGTATTACTAAATAAAATAAGAAGATTCTAATATAATGAATTTGGTATAAAACTAGATATCTATTCTTATTTGTTAGATAACTTCTTAAAAGCAAGAATAAAGCATTCATGTAGTCTGTTGTGAGTTGAGATCTTTCAGAAGTATTTTGGCTATAAAAATACACAATATTAATTTATTTTTTCTACAATTTTGTGTAGTCATCAGTTTGCAATTTCCTCATAATGCTCAACTTTTAAAGACCTAGCCCTCAACTTTTAATGACCTGGTCCTCAACTGTTGGCCAGTTAGCCCTCAACTCTAATTGCTCAACTGTTGGACACCTAGCCCTCAACTATGATATTTTCTCAACATTGCTCAACTAATTTGCATAAAGTTGAGCATTGATAGTTGAGGCCTACCTAATTTGCATGGCAAAAATCCAGTTAGCCCTCAACTGGCCCTCAACTATTCGCTCAACTGATGGGCAGCTAGCCCTCAACTGTTAGCTCAACTGGCGGCCAGTTGAGCAATGCAGTTGGCCTAGTGATCATTTTTCTGTATGGGGGGGCTCCATAAATTTTATTTGAGAGAATTGCCAATTGTTATGCCATTTGAAACCAACTCCATGTAGAATGCTCAAATGGTATATTGATGCCATGAATTGTGAAAAGTTTTGTTCTACAGATGGATGTTGGGAACTGTAACGTGAAGGGGGTAGACCTTGGTTCAGGGAGATAACTCTTTAAATCAGTTATGCATTTTTAAAAGTCAAGTATCATCAATGTTTTTTAAGCATTTACCTGAAACAGATTGGAAGTAGTCTATGTAACCTAGAAGCTTAGAATATACTTATGAAAATTGTTGACACAAACATACTGATGATTTTAAGAGTTATTTCCCTTAACCTAGTTCTACCTCCTTAAGATGAAGAACAGCAATAAATGTGCTGGTCCTTATTTTATTAAATGTTTTTGCTGTGCTTGTACTGAGTTTATGTCATGGATGTTTGCCCCATATATCTTTTGTTTATGTTTTTCATTGCATTGACATACATGTACAATATATATTATATTTGTAGGAAACACAAGACCATGCCAATATTATCAAGTCAGGTACCAGTGAGAAGTCAGGATTGGGTCAACAGAGTCAGGTATTTTAAAACAAGTTGATGTTTTTTTTAGTTTGTATAATGTGGCATACCCTGAGCAGACGACAGCCAATTAAGATATTTTGTGTTATAATTATACCCCCGCTTTAAAAAAGGGGGGGTATACTGTTTTACCTCTGTCTGTCAGTCCGTCAGTCAGTCCGTCCGTCAGTCCGTCCGTCAGTCAGTCCGTCCCATGAAACTTTCGTCACATTTTTCTCAGGAACTACACATCCACCCTTTCTGTAATTTGGTATCAACATTTATATATGTCAGCCATACCGTGTGATGCGTTTTCAGATTCATCATTCATCGACTTCCTGTTTACCGAACACTTGTATGATTTTACACATGATAGCCAAGTTGAAAATTTTCGTCACATTTTTCTCAGGAACTACAATACAAGGATTTCTGAAATTTGGTTTCAGGATTTATATAAGTCGGCTATACCGTGTGATGCGTTTTCAGATTCATCACTCCACAAGTTCCTGTTTACTGAACACTTGCATATTGTTACACTATTAATATTATCCACTTGCCGCGGGGGTATCATCAGTGAGCAATAGCTCGCAGTTTCACTTGTTTGTCATTCCATGACCTAGGGCAAGAAAATTGGCATGCCTTGTCAGTTTTGTCCTACTGAATGGATGTTGAGAACATCTCACTTGCATTTGTGTAAATAATATAATTTACTGCAGTTGTGCTATTTACCCAGTCAGATTGCATTGAAAGTATATAATCAATTGTGATATATACAATCTCTAACCATATCATGCATATATCACCTAGTTTATTACTGTGAAAATGCGTTTCTGTTGAATTTTATAATTTATGAAGTCATTAAAAGTGCATGTTTGCTACAATTTTTATGTTGTTCACTTAGTCTCCAAATAAAAAAAAAAGATATGTTTTTTTCTCTAAATACTTCATTTGGAATAGTTATATGAGTTGCAGCATTAAAAAAAAATCACCATACACTACTCTTTGGAAATATAAATTTTATATTATTACTCAGCTTGCTAATATCTTTTTAATTTGACTTGTACAAATAAAATTTATATTTCAAGACAGTATAAGGTTATTCTTTATGTATTTGTAGAAACCACAAGACCATGCCAATATTATCAAGTCAGATACCAGTGAGAAGTCAGGATCTGGTCAACAGAGTCAGGTATTTTAAACAAGTTGATGGTTTTTTAGTTTGTATAATGTGGCATACCCTGAGCAGACGACAGGAAATTGAAATATTTTGTGTTATTATTCGTTGATTCATGATTTTAGGCAAGAAAACTGGCGTGCCTTGTTAATAAAGATTGACGTCCTACCCATCTGCCACTAATAAGTTCATACTGATAACCTCAGTGTTGACAGGCTAGCTGGTGATAGCTGTAAGAAAACTACAGAAACCATTCAGCCAATGATAAATAAAATTGAGAATAGAAATGAGGAATGTGTCAAAGAGACAACAGCCGAAGTCCACCATTGGGTCTTGACAATAAAAACCATAACACATTTTATAAATTTCAAATATATAGGAAGGGCTTTTCTATATTTTCCTTCCTCACGAAAACTAAAAGCCGATTATTTAAAATCCAATGATGTATAAGTTCCAAATCATTAAATTTTATGACTAGAATTTTGAATATATTGAAAATCTGTCATTTATATTTGTCATGTTCAGAGTTCAAGAAATCTTTTTTTACCTGGAATTTATAAGTTATCATCTTACAATGTATCAAAAAACATTGCGATATATGACTGAGCAAAGGGTTTAAAGTGATGTAGAGAAGCTGTTAGTTATTGCAGGAATATATTTTCTGTAATAACATAGGTGTACTATGCATGATTGGTAAACTATGAACTGCTATATCTTTACAAAGTTTAGTATACATAAAGAAAATTATAATCATGATAATGTCAATACATCTTGTGAAAAATTTATCAAAATAAAGTTTGTGTATTGTCCCTTTGAAACATGTAACATACATATGTTATTACCATGATTACAGTATTTTGATATTTAAGTCCACAATAACGACATGTTTGTTATTTTTCTCTAATAACTTATTTAAGTTAGACCCTTGATTGGTTACACTGTATATATGTTCCGGACCATATGAGTATCTGGACCATACGCGTATGGTCATGACCATATGGGTATATACTCATATGGTCCGACCATACGCGTATGGTCGGACCGTACGCGTATGGTCGGGGTAATCAACACGTATACTTTTAAACTCTTCATTAGGTGTGACCCTTCTGATTGTTACGTCACTAAAATGTCATTTTATGTATATCAAAAAAAAAAAATTCAAAAAAAACAGTTTCGCACAGTTAATATTTCTTACTTTTTGTAAGTACAATTATAAAAAGATGCCAAAATTAAATGAACATATTGTACAAGGAATTTTATTGTTTAAAGTAGGTGACATCACCGGCAAGGATCATGATATTTTTTAAAGATCATGATATTTTTTAAGACATTTTAAAAGTAAAATATTAAAAGTGTATGTCTCTTTATTTTTTCTATTCCTTTTTTCTATACTTCTATTTAATCTTAATTATAAGACGGTAAAATAGCATTTAAGAGCCATGAAATAGCCACTGTCTTTATCTAAATTGATCTGTGAAATTCATTTTACGATATTGGAGATATAGAGTTTCGCAAAAACACCGTAGACACATCGGAATTGTCCGAGTCGATATCACTGCACGCAGCCAAAACAAGCAATCTCAGAAAAAAAACTACATGTATGGTACCGTGTGAATTATATTTTAAGTATACAAAAGCATACACGAATACAATTAGCTATGAAAACTAAGATCAACTGACTGTGGCATCAATATTTAATGTTTATGTAGCTTTTGAAATGTAAAATTAATACATTTTTTTGTAAACACATTTGTTTTTAAGATAAAGTTTATTGTATTATTTCTATTGTAAATTTGTAAAAAATACCTATATGGTCCAAATACTCATATGGTCCGGCCCGTTAATAACCAAACGAGTATAATACTCATATGGTCCGACCATACGCGTACGGTCGGACCATACGCGTATGGTCGGACCATATGAGTATACGCATATGGTCATGACCATACGCGTATGGTCCAAATACTCATATGGTCCGGAACATATATATATTTAAGATTAATTTCATATTAACATGTTAACATCCTAATATCATGTATATGCATGAAATAATTGCAGTTGGATATTAAACACCAAATTTCATCATCATCATTATTACATGCATTATAACCCAGTAGAAATTGATATTTTTTTTATTTATTTTTTTTGGGGGGGAGGGGGTTAGATTGAAAATGATGAAAAATTAATGATGACTAACTAATTTTCCATGTGATTATTTTCATAAAAAATTGACCGATATAACAACACCAAATTTAATCAGTCAAATTTCTTGATATTCACAGAAGGATCATGGAAAATCACCAGCCATTAAGACTGTGCCGAGTTTAAATATGCCGAGAAAAAGAGGGAAAAGAATCAGACCAGGTCAAAGACAGCGTAAAGAGGCTGCGAAGGCCACTGAAGCTGCTACAAAACCAAAGCCCCAAATGAAAGAAAACAAAATCACACCGGTAAATACCTCTAAAAAAGCAGACCCAAAGTTTGGGAGTTTTAAAAAGAAAAGATTTCAGGAGAGCTCTGCAGGACGCCGTGCTCGAAGATTAAGACAGGCTGCTCGTGCAGTAGCTGCAGCAGCTAATAGACCAAATTTTGGTCAAGGTTTTTCTTCCATGCAACAGAATTTTGCTCAAGGGACATTTGGACCAAATGACCCTTTTCAAATGAATCGGAGAGACATGACGATGGGACCAATGAATCCTGATAACAACCCTCAAAATAGAGGATTTTTTAGAGAAGGGTTGGATTTTGGACTACGACAAAATGATTTTATGAATGAACCTTATAACACTAGATTTGAAAATAATGAAATGAGAAGAGAGCACCCTAACTTCTATCATGATGAAGAGGAATTTATGAGAAGACGTCATGATGTCATGTTTAATGAAGAAAGGGAAAGGATGAGAGGAGGGTTTGATGAACAGCAAGATTTCCTGAGGAGACCTTTTGATATTGATGATGTTGAACGCAGACAAATGATGAGAGAACACACTGACTTTTCTATTGGAAGACCGAATGACATGCATCATAGACATATGGAAGTGATGGATCAAGGTCCAAACTATGAACAGGACCATAGAGATTTTCACATGGGCCCATCACCAGAAAAAGGGAACAGACAGGGTTTCAGAGTTGGTCCCGTTCTTATGGAAGACAATGAAGTCATTCCAAGTAGAGAGCTGGCTAACATCAGAAACGATCCAAATGATTTTAGAAAGGACTTTTCATCGATGGAAGATGATCGATTATTTACCGGTAAACCCTTTGGATTTGATAGGCATGATAGGAGCTTTGGTCAAGAGAGGAGAATGATGACCAGAGACGATGATTTTGAACGAGATAAATTTGTAAAGGACACTTTTAGAGGAAGAAATATGATGGAAGATTTTCCTTCTCAAGAGTTTGATCGAATGGATGAGGAAAAAAGAAATAAATTTGTGAAGGATACTCTTAGAGGATGGAATGTAATGGAAGATCATCCTTCTCGGGAGTTTGATTTGAGGGATGATTCGAAACGTGACAGATTTGTGAAGGACACTTTGAGAGGAAAGGATGTAATGGAAGACTTTCCTTCTCGAGAATTCAATTGGAGGGACGAAGAAGAACGTAATCGCAGAATAGACTATCCAGAAAGGGAGGAATTTGATGTGGAAAAAGGTAGACCCTTTCAGCGCAAGCTTGAAAAGTGTCCCATTCCAGGGTGCTTTATTGAGTGCAATGATCTGTTCTATCATGCATCTCAAAAACATATACCGGGGATATTTAAAACAGTAGAAGATTCCGATAAAATCAGTCAAGCAAATGTAACCCCAACTCGTGTTGCAGCCCTTCGTGCATTGAAAATGGCCATTCTTGGACCTCAAAGTTCATTCAATGCCTTAATGGATCTTGTCAATGGTATAGGTATTGATGTTCCAAAAAATGAGGAGTTGGCATCCTGCCATTGGGCTATGGTGGAAGTTTGCCAAGATCAAGATTGGAAGGTCCCCGACCGGTTCAGTTTGAATCCAATCAATTCTCCTGCTGGACTAATTCACTGGAGACCTATACTGATTTTGATCAGCTTATTAGATGAAAAGAGACGAACCAGCATACTTTCTGCATTTCCTCCAGCAGGCAAGTCTTCTATGGATCGTCCCACGTCAGATCATTTTAAAAATTCATCCAACAAACCAAAAGAAATTCTGCAGACTGAAATGTTTACGAAAAATAGCTCCCCATCACAGCCAAAGAATAGTAATCGTCATTTAAGAAATTTGCAAGCAAGAAGGAATAATGTCTCAGAAAATTCCCAAAATTTGGGAGACACTTTGCAGAATACAAATAACCAAAGATTGAATTCTTCAGATACAAATTCTAAGAGGAAAAGAAGACTTCGCAATAGAAATAGGCAAAGAAGTGGGAAATTTTATCAACCATCTTTAAATATAAACAATAGTAGTCATGACGATAGAGCTGATTTATTCAGCTCTCATTCTCAAGGTAACCCTGACGCTAACTATCAAATGGGACCTAGAGATTCAGAGATAATGTCTATAAATAGTAGTCCTCAAGCTAGAGATCGAAAAATAAGGTCATTATTTGACAGTGAAGTCGAATATTTCAGACCAGGAAACACTTCACAAAACAGGAACTTTGAGATGACGAATAACAGGAACTTTGAGATGATGAATAACCTAGGACCAGACCATACTTCAATATCTCAAAATTTTAATCAGATGAGGTATCAGAGAGGTACCTTTAATGAAGACTTTCAAACTGAAAACATCGTTAGACAGCAAGGTCTTGGATTTACTGATAGTGTATCAGTAGGAACAATGGGTCTCTCCTCGCTGACTAGACAAATGGATCGGTCATTTGAGGGTTCATTAGGTCACAACACTGGCAATGCTGGCTTCAATTCTATGGATGGGATGCAGTGGGGTCAAGGATTAGACTATCAAGATCAGTTCCAAGGAAACATTCCAAACCAACAGATGCAAATATGGTCAGGAAATGGCAATAATCGCCATTTTCATGGTCATTAGAAAAATGTTAAAGTTGACATTGTACATAATGTATATATATATTGAAAGTTGTATTGATGGATTCTAATGTAGATAGTGTAAGATATCACATATTTGAAAATTTTCATGTCTAATGTTTGTGGTAGGTATTTTGCTGTTGAATTTCTACTGCACAAACATTTCACTACCCATTTAAATGGGTTGTGAAACGCAATATAAGCATAATAAAGAATAAGGGGAAGATTTTACAGCCGCTTCTTTAGGCTCATACCATGAACATAACCTGATGTGAAAAAATCCTGATAAATGATATCTGATTGGACGAAAGGAATTCATATTTAAAGGTGGTACAAAACAATACATTATACAGGGAGATTTATAACACAGTCAAAATTAGTTGAGGTTAATATCCATGTTGAATTGTTCTATTGTAAAAGAAATATTAAGATTTTCAATGATGAAATTAGTGTTTTTTAAACTACTAAGTTTTTTTTTCTAATAAAATGCTGTTCAAGTTTTATATTTTTGTCATAGGGTCAAAGTAAATATTAGTGAAAATTTTATGAAATTTAAACAAGCCAAATTATTTTAAGTCAAATTGTTTAGTACCACCTTAACTGATTTTTTATACATGAATGTTAGTTGTTTTAAAAGTAATCTGTTTAAAAAGTTCATTTGTTTACAATCAAGTTATATAGAGTAAATGTTCTGGTTTAAATTTGAGATTACTGTTATCAGATCAAATTTATTCAATATGATGAATTTTAATAACACTACAGGGAGATAACTCTGTAGAATCACATTCTATTTTTAAGGGAATGTTAATCTTTTAAATAATCAAAAGTGTTTTTGAAACTTTTATTTATCTGAGGATTTTTTTCCAATATAGTGTGTGGTTCAAGTTTAATAAAAAAAAAAGGCCAAACAAAATACATGTCTGTTTCCTGCTGCCAAGGCAAATAAATCATGGTTGGTAGGTCAGGATTTTTTTTTTGTTTGCACTCCCTGTCAGATTTGCAGTTGGTTATATATCATGTTTGGTTAGGGTCCTGTACCCCAAAATGATTTAATCTCTTTAATTGAGCCTTAATTGAATTATCCTCCCTGTGCCAACATTTTTTAAACCTTAATTGTAGTACATTTGTGCTGGGAGCAACCATTTTGATTGTTTAGCATAGTAAGATACGGATCTGGATCAGGATTGGAAACTACTATTTCCGGACTGGAAAGATTTTTATTCCAGAATTGAATTAAAAGATCTAGGATCGGGGATTTTGAGTCAGGGTCGGTCGGGAACAAGAAACAGACATATATTTTTTGGCCTATTATAGGCAAAGAGTCTGTAAATATTTCATCAAAATTCTTTGAAATTTAAACAAGTCAAATAATTTGAATCAAGCTGTTTTTGACCACCTTAACTGTTTTTAATACTTGTATATTAGTTGTTTTAAAAGTAATTTGTTAAAGAACTCCATTTGTTAACTATCAAGTTATTAAGTAAAAGTAAATAGTGTTTGAAATTGAGGTTACTGTTATTAATTTTAGTCAACATTATGAATTTTAATTAATTTATTTGAATTAATGTTATTTTTTTACAATATTTCCTATTTTATAATCGTAAAACTTGACTTGATATATTTTCTCACACTTTGTGTCATGAACTAAAACAATTATCATGATTGACAATTAACTGTGTGATGTGTGTACATCAGACTTTAATGATATATCATGTAAACTGTGAAAGTTGTAAGCATCATCTGGACGGTTGCAATGTTTGTTTTAAGTGTGGAATAATTATGCCTCATTAAAAACCATACACTTTGATTTGATACTGCAACACTAAGTTTCATAGCTAAAATGTTCTCAACACAATATTAATAGTTTAACACTGACTGGTGTGATAAATTTAACCTATTTTATATGAGGACGTCGAATGATGATGAATTCAACAATAGGAATTCAGAAAGGATCATTTTGATAACAAACTTGAGAAGAATTGACTGATTTACACAAATGAAATGGAAAGGTTGACCTTTGTGAATGTCAAGGTTAGCCTGATTCATTGGAGGAATTGGAAAGACAGGAAGATATCAAAGATTCAACCGACTTTATTCTTAAGAGCATATGGAACACATGCTTTCATTTACCGATCCAGTTTAAAAGATAACTGAAGGCAATATTTTAAAGGATTCAATAACTGGTACTAGGTATATATGGATAACTTCTTAGGGATCTGTCTTGAAAGACCACTTTTTTGTAAGAGGACTGTTTATTGGCAAATGTTGGGGTAGAAATAAGCATGCAGTCGTATGCTACAAGCTTTCAAATTCATACTTTTGAAGGAATTTAAATAAGCAGCAATTACCTGGCTTATTTCCGTCTTAAGGCCCAGACCGTGTTGGGCCTAAAAAAAAATGCAAAATAGTATTTTGTGTTTGTTCACTGTTATAGAACACATATGACAGTTTAGCGTAGGATAAGATGATTTTTGTTGAACACTGCTGAGCTTGATAAAGTATCTTATTTCTACTCCTGTCATTATTAAACAGGTCACATGGGACATTTGCATAAAGTAACGTAAACATTAGCCAGAACTTGATTCTTCGGAAATAACCAATGGACAAATGGGTTTCTTCTGAATCAGTACGGCAGATATCATGTGACGTTATGTCATTGATTAGACACTCCCGTATTACAATGAAGGTGGTCTTTCAAGATGGCTCACATTATAAATGTTTGTCAATAATGTAAACAATCGCTTAATTGTTGTGGCACTCTTAGATAATCTCAATGATCTTGAGAATGTATTTCCATATCACAATTTTAAATCTTAATCGGAAATCGAATAATGGGTGGGTGAACCATCTTTCACATTAAAGATAATTTCTAAGCACACGTAAAAGTTTAAGACACATATAAAACTCATTACTGTGCTGGGATTCTAGGGCAAAATGATGGCAACACTGCAGATTCATATATTTTTCTTGGGTTCCAAATTTCGTGGATTAAAGAACGTTTGTGGATATTTTAAATTTGTGGTTTAGCCATATTCTGATTACAAGTCTATAAAAAATGTGTACTTCCTTGAATATTTGAAATCAGGGTTTACCAGTACCCTCAAATTACCCAAATTTGGTATCCAAAGAATTATAATGGATCCACTGTTCAAAACACATTTACTAGTAGGATTCTGCTTATTACACTTGAGCTTTAGGGAATATTAGCACAGTGTTTAAGCTGATACCTTGCAAATCTGTTGTGTCTTTAAAAAAGCATTTAACACTTTCACTGTAACCGTAACGACACATGACTGTTTTACCACAAGATTACGCCAATGAGTAAAAAGTGGCAATATGATATATGGGGTCAAACTTGTTCTTCATTGGGAAATCAAGTGCACAATGTCACTACAATTTGCGAGGAAGCATACATTCACTTCACTTGAATCAATATTATGACTTGATATAATTGGTTGATTCATGGCCATGTTTGAGACTGATGGCATGTTAGCTTTACCATGGGTCTGTCTTCATTGACTGGACTTACGGAGTGAGCGCTTCATTAGGTCACACCACTGTCACTTGAATCAGTATTATGGTTTGATATAATTGGTATTATTCATGGTCGTACTTGAGACTAATGGCATGATAGCTATATGATGGGAATGTCGTTGCTCACCAAACAAATGGATTGATAATTGGTTGGTTCATTGATGCATGTGCTTGCTATTCTACGTGAGTATTTGTGAGTGAGTGAGCTCTGTTTTGAAGACCGTACTTTGATTTATAATTGTTAACTTTTTAGACATTGTGACTTGGATGTCAGAGTTGTCGCATTGGCACTTATACCACATCTTCTTATTTATACCACTTAACTCAACAACTGAATAATGCAGAAGTTGTTTGATATGAAATAGCTAGAGGTTGCAGTAACTTCAAATGTCTATTCACAAGAGAGTTTAATAGCCGTTGTGATAGCCTCAGCTAGTTTTGTTAGTTTCCCATGTATAGTAAGGCCACAATTTAGCTAAGGTGGTCTCTTATAAGTGCTTGGCAAAACCAAAAAAAAACTCGTTAGAGGAGGTTCAATACTGGTTCTCTATTTGCAACTATAAAAACAAACAAAAATGTTGATGTGATGAAACCAGAGATAGCTTCGTCAATGAGATACAAGAACATGTCTCTTTTGAGTAATAGGCAGAAACAGTAAACTTCATTGGCAATTTTCATAAGCTGTAAGATTTTCTCCTTAACCCTGCCGGGTTGGGGTCGGGAGGAAACATGTTAACCTAACAGCTGCAATCAGTTATGAGTATATCTCACTGAAATACCGGTCCTTAGTGGTCAAGTGATCTAGGAAGGTCAGATCACTTAGGCAGTTTGTTCAATGGGTTCTTTGAATCAGTTTCCATCATAATTGACTCATTACCTAAAAATAAACATATGATTGAGTTAAGTCTGCTAATTGATATTTTATTGTATGTTTTTATATGTTGTGATGTTATGCTATTGTTTCAGAAAAAGGGAGAAGGTTTGGGCCCATTAAAACGTTTAATCCCGCTGCAAATGTTTGCACCTGTCCTAAGTCAGGAATCTGATGTACAGTAGTTGTCGTTTGTTTATGTAATATATACGTGTTTCTCGTTTCTAGTTTTGTTTATATAGATTAGACCGTTGGTTTTCCCGTTTGAATGGTTTTACACTAGTAATTTTGGGGCCCTTTATAGCTTGTTGTTCGGTGTGAGCCAAGGCTCCGTGTTGAAGGCCGTACTTTAACCTATAATGGTTTAATTTGTAAATTGTTATTTGGATGGAGAGTTGTCTCATTGGCACTCACACCACATCTTCCTATATCTATATATGAGTTGAAAATTGCTTGTCAAATTTTTGTTTTGCATTTCATTTTTAAAAATGTAAATGCATCAAAAAATAACAGCACAGGTGAAATTTTAAATTACAGTAAAAAGTGTAGGCATTGTTTACATAAAAAACAAACTACCGGTATGTATGACACACTCTGGATATTTATTTGTACCTTGATGCATGATGGTCAGACATGTGTTATTACTTTAGAACACTTAAGTAGAGTTTTGAAATATATTGCTTAAAAATCAAAAATGTGAAATTTATATTTCAGCCAATCATGATTGAGTCATTGAAAAAGGAGTTAACTTTATTTGACCTTGTCTCAGATTGTGACCAATGGAGAGACAAAATTGCAGTGATTTATGATGATAGACAGATGTCAGTAGCCATGACATATAACCAAGTTATAATAATGGCTGGGAAGGTAGGTTTCAATAATTTAAAGGACTATCAAATGCCAAAAATTGTAGTGTACACATTTTTTCATCAAAGAGATGTGAAGACTGTAAATGCTTATTTATTGGTGTTTATCCCCTCCCCCCCCCCCCTAATAAAGAAAATCTTCAAATAAAATGATTAACTGATGAATTATTTTGGTTGAAAGAGTAAAGATTATGTTTTGTCTTTGTTTTGTAAATCATGCAGACTCTTACAGTAGCTTATAATAAGTTATAGGGACATACATGTACAGTTCCCATCTTTGAAAAAATAGAGCGTCTGTCTGGTTAAGCTTATAATTGAAAACTTGGATTTTTTATATTTTTTTCAGAGAATCAAAGTATATATTTTGTCAAGTTTTATGAAAATTATACATGCAACATTAATTTAAGTCAAATATTTTTATGCCCCACCTACGATAGTAGAGGGGCATTATTTCTGGTCTGTGTGTCCGTTTCGTCCGTCTGTTCATCGTACCCTTCGTCCATCTATCCAGCTTCAGGTTAAAGTTTTTGGTCAAGGTAGTTTTTGATGAAGTTGAAGTCCAATCAACTTCAAACTTAGTACACATGTTCCCTATGATATGATCTGTCTAATTTTTATGCCATATTAGAGTTTTTATCCCAATGTCACAGTCTACTGAACATAGAAAATGAAAGTGCGAGTGGGGCATTCATGTACTGAGGACACATTCTTCTTGGGTACTACTTTAAAGCTTCATGACCATTTGTTTTTTTAAATATTACATTGTAGATAAGCAGTTTGATAGCAGGCCATACAGAACCACCAGATGTCATTGGTCTGTGCTTAGAACCAAACCAGTTTGTTCCTGCTGTTCTAATAGGGTATGTCTGAACACCATTGAGCATGTGAACATGATGTAACTTAAGTAAGTCTTAATACCATAGACCATGTGAACATGATATAACTTAAATAAGTCTGAATACCATGGACCATGTGAACAAGATTAAACTTAAATAAGTCTGAATACCATAGACCATGTGAACACAATTTAACTTAACTAAGTCTGAATACCATGGACCATGTGAACATGATTGAACTTGATCAAGTCTGAATACCATGGACCATGTGAACACCATTTAACTTAAATAAGTCTGAATACCATGGATCATGTGAACACCATTTAACTTGATTAAGTCTGAATACCATAGACCATGTGAACATGATTTAACTTAAATAAGTCTGAATACCATAGACCATGTGAACATGATTTAACTTGAATAAGTCTGAATACCATATGGATCATGTGAACACGATTTAACTTAAATAAGTCTGAATACAATGGATCATGTGGACACGATTTAACTTAAATAAGTCTGAATACCATAAACCATGTTCACACCATTTAACTTAAATAAGTCTGAATACCATGGACCATGTTCACACCATTAAACTTAAATAAGTCTGAATACCATAAACCATGTTCACACCATTTAACTTAAATAAGTCTGAATACCATGGACCATGTTCACACCATTTAACTTAAATAAGTCTGAATACCATAGACCATGTTCACACAATATAACTTAAATAAGTCTGAATACCATGGACCATGTGAACACCATTTAACTTAAATAAGTCTGAATACCATGGGCCATGTGTACACCATTTAACTTAAATAAGTCTGAATACCATGGATCATGTGTACATGATTTAACTTAAATAAGTCTGAATACCATATGGATCATGTGAACACGATTTAACTTAACTAAGTCTGAATACCATAGACCATGTGAACATAATTTAACTTAAATAAGTCTGAATACCATGGACCATGTGAACATGATTTAACTTGAATAAGTCTGAATACCATGGACCATGTGAACATGATTTAACTTAAATAAGTCTGAATACCATTGACCAAGTGAACCCGATTTAACTTTAATAAGTCTGAATACCATAGACCATGTTAACACAATTTAACTTTTAAATAAGTCTGAATACCATTGACCAAGTGAACATGATTTAACTTAAATAAGTCTGAATACCATTGTCCAAGTGAACCGGATTTAACTTAAATAAGTCTGAATACCATAAGACCAAGTGAACATGATTTAACTTAAATAAGTCTGAATACCATTGTCCAAGTGAACATGATTTAACTTAAATAAGTCTGAATACCATAAGACCAAGTGAACTTGATTTAACTTAAATAAGTCTGAATACCATTGTCCAAGTGAACTTGATTTAACTTAAATAAGTCTGAATACCATAGACCACATGAACACAATTTAACTTAAATAGTCTGAACACCATAGACCATGTGAACATGATTTAACTTTAATATTCGGAATACCATAGACCATGCAAATAAGATTGATCTGTAAAACAACTGAAGGAAATGTAATATCTTTATCTCCTCTATATCAATGGGAGCTATGTTTCAATGACTATGTCTATTTATCTCTCAAATGAATTGGATTTAAGCAATTATTTACAATATAAAAAAAGAAGATGTGGTATGATTGCCAATGAGACAACTCTCCACAAGAGACCAAAATGACACAGAAATTAACAATTATAGGTGACTGTACGGCCTTCAACAATGAGTAAAGCCCATACCACATTGTCAGCTATAAAAGGCCCTAAAATGGCAATGTAAAACAATTCAAACCAGAAAACAAACATACTAATTTATGTAAAAAAAATGAATGAAAAATGAATATGTAACACATAAACAAACAACAACCACTTAATTTCAGGCTCCTAACTTGGGACAGGCACTTGTATATACATACACAATGTGGCCGTAATAAACATGTCAGTGGATCCCAACCCTCCCCTAACATGGAACAGTTGAGACCAAAAAGACACAGAAATCAACAACTATAGGTCACCGTACGGCTTTCAGCAATGAGCAAAGCCCATACGGTATAGTCATCTATAAGCACTGAAATGATCACATGACCATTTACATGATACTAGGAAGCATGATTGTGAATATATATCTGATAAAGATATATATATTTAAGATTATGTTGTACTAACGTTTGATAATCTTTTGTACTGTAGAGTTTTGAAGAGTGGCAATGCCTTCCTGAATTTCACTGCTAGTAGCATAGGGTATATACAGAATGTATTGGAACAACTGAAAGTCAATATTTTGTTTATTCAGTCTTCTAATTTGAAAGTAAGTAGATTCATTGTACTACACTTTATAAAACGATTTTTTTTTTTTTTCAGTAAATACCCAAAAGAGCTTAACTTTAATATGATTTAGTGGAATGCTAGTTGTCTAAACCTTTTGTCAAGTTAAAATGAAGTAAATATTCATGCTTTCTTCAGTATACACAATTTGTTGGCTTTTCTCTAGATTTAGATAACAAAAAAAGGTCTAACAACAAAAACAACCACAAAAAAATCTAGTATGTTGGGATATAATTTGTTTTGCCTCAATTGTCAGTCAGGGGCATTACTTAAACAAGTAACAATTAAAATTACCTATACAAGTAATGTTGAAAACGAGGCTAATTTAAATATAACTTATATAAGTTATTTTTCTGAATATTATTTTTATAGGTGTCCAAGAATACAGATTTTACTAGCTTTAAATAATTTTCACAGTTATCTGGTTATTTTTCCATTGATATATAAAAACTAATTCTTCAGAAACACTAATTATCTTTCCGACGCACTTATCTTTCATACCGACGCCCCTGGTTCAAAGATTGGTCTCTTGTTAAATTATTATTTTCCTCTAAAATCTTGAAGGTAGACTGATATAAATAGATAGATACTTGTGAATTAATTAAGACCTGAAGTTATTTATAATTTGTAACCTAAATCAATTACATATGTGCCTTAGATAAGTGTAATTGCTATTTTTTTCAAAAATGTTTAAAATAACTTATTCAAGTAATATTTTTGTCATTATTTTCAAAGTAACCCTTTATCTCTATACTCCTCTCAAATCTGATAAATTCTTTATTTTATGATATAAAAAGTTGTTTAAAATCATGAAAACTACATTTAGTCTATGTTTCTATTGAAAATTAAAATAACTCGATTAAGTAATTTTATTATATTTAAAATAAAAAATTACTTAATATGTAAGTAATTAAAAAAAATAACTTGTTTAAGTAACGCCCTTGACTGCTTGTAAATATGTTTAATCTAATCATTGGTCCCATTTTCGAGAGATCAGTTTTTAATTTGATTGAAATTTATCATGCATGGAATTAAATGAATAAAAAATCTTCATTCATAGCAATGCAACAAATTAACATCTTCTAGTTTCTTTACAATTTTTGTTTCACGAGTATTTCATACAACTTTTTAGGCTTTAGAACAACTACTCTTTAAATACAATTCTGAGATTATCCACAGTGATATATTACAAGATCTCCACATGGTATTTGTAAAGCTAAACAGACCACAACTTCTGAAGACAGAGAGAACATCCCTGGCATACTGTATCACAACATCTGGCACCACTGGTAAACCAAAGATTGTCAAAGTACCTCACCGTTGTATTGTTCCTAATATTTTATATCAAAGGTAAGGGACTATTTCATTTAATTAATATGGGAGGGTAGGGAAGGAAGATTTAGTTTTTAACATGAGTCATTTATGCATACAATATTGTAAATTCAGATCGATATATTGTGAGTTTTTTTAAATGCAAATCATGATACTCGGTGAATATTGCAACAATAAGAACCGCCATTATGATATAGGATACAAATATCTGTATGCAGATTTCCCCAAAATTAAAATAATTTATTTTGCATGGTTGACCATTTTTATGCCCCACCTACGATAGTAGAGGGGCATTATGTTTTCTGGTCTGTGCGTCCCTTCATCTGATCATCCGTCCGTCCAATTGTTCGTTTATCGTCCCACTTCAGTTTAAGTTTTTGGTCGAGGTAGTTTTTGATGAAGTTGAAGTCCAATCAACCTGAAACTTAGTATACATCTTCCTTATCATATTATTTATTATCCAAATTAGAGTTCTGACCCCAACTTCAGGGTCCACTGAACATAGAAAATGATAGTGCAAGAGGGGCATCCGTGTACTGCGGACACATTCTTGTTTTTCAATAAATTACCACGATAGAATGATAGATACACTTAATATATATGATTTTAAAGGTATAAAGAAGGTGTACAGATAATTGTGGAATTTTGGAAGTCCCTCCTGTTCTACCCCATTCATTGATAAATTTGTTATGGAATAGGTCTATTTCAAACAGATCTTGAAGAAGCACACATATTTTCCCTAGTACTGGGAATTAAAGTGGTACTTACAATCTGTCAATCATTCTTTCCCTAACCTGTATTTACCCTAACTCTGAATTATTTGAAGGACAGGGATACAGTTTGCTTCTATTCATCCATTCTTTAAAATGCTGTCACAATATTCTCGGGTATTATGTATACACATCCAGGAATTTTGTATATATTTGTCTTGAAAATTAGAATTAGAATACAAGGAATATTTGCTGCTATTTATTAAGCGAACAATTAACAAATCAATCATTGTTGTCCTTCAATATAAAGAGATGTTAACTTAAGGTCATTGAGACATAATTAAAAAAACTAAAGCATTCAAATTTTAATTGAGAATGGAGACAGAAACCAGAGCAGAAAACAGCTGAAATCCACCATTGGGTCTTCAACACAGCAATAAAATCCTGCACCTGCAGGACTACATATATAGTCTTAGACTGAAGTTCTGGTTATATACCATCACATCCATACCAGATTTCAGCCACACATTGGCACCATGTTTAGATTAGTTGAACAGGAATTTATCAGAGACCACTGCAGACTATACACTCACTTATACCAAATAACTTGTTAAAAAACATAAGAAATTTGAAAATTGTTAAAAGAAACAAAACGGTTTATAATTATCAACAAAAAATGGCAAACATAAAATAATGGTTGTCATTCATTTCAGGAATTCTTTTAGAATCAGCCAAGAAGACGTTGTATTTTTGTCATCACCTTTAACCTTTGACCCAAGTATTGTAGACATATTTGTGACCTTGAGTAGTGGATCATGTTTACTGATGACATCAGATGCTATGAAAGCTGTGCCAAATAAGTTACTATGGTTACTGACAAAATATCATGTCAGTGTTATGCAGGTTTGTTTTGTGTGTTGCATTTCAATTTTATGCCTGGTTCACACGGACATTTAATTTGAATTGGATTCGAATCGAATTTCGCAAATTGCGTTCACACACTCTTTTTTTTTAATTCGATTGATTCGAATTGGCTAATTCGAATTATCTAATTCACATTAGAAATACGCTTTTGTGAATATGAATTAAAAGTTAACGTCGTTTTGACAGTAAAGCGAATTGTAATTCAGATTAGAATTGACGTTAGAACGTTTAGTTAATGCAAATCAAATTCGAATTACGTGTGAACTCAGCATTACTGTACTGTGGATTCATTATTATTCATTTGATACCAATTTGTGTGAATTTTGTGAATTACCTGGGAAAAATCCAATGTCCAACTAATTACAAATTTTCTGTAGGAATGTAAGCAGACTTTGGCAAAACTATGAACATGTTGAAATCAAGAATCCACGAGAATGAAAATTTTCCTAGATCCACAAAAATTTGGTACAATTGTACCCACAAAAATAAATGAATCCACAGTTTTTTTACTTGGGTTCTTTTAATTTATTTGTGTTAATTCAGAAATTATTCATGTTATGCTTAATATAAATGATGCGTTTAAAATTTAAAGTATAATAATAAGGAGATGTAGTATAATTGCCATTAAGTCAACTATCTAACAGAGTCCAAATGGAATGGAGTTAAACATTTATAGCTAGGTCACTGCCTGATCTTCAACAATGAGCGAAAACCATACATCTTAAAGAAGACGGGAAGAATGTACTAGCTATCAACTAAACAAAATAATTGTCTTTACATCAATAAAACCCTTTATATTCACCTCACCTATCCTCTTCATGCCAGTTGGCATATGCATTTAAGGCCCTGATAATAAATGTATCTTGGGTTTCCGTAATCATGAAAACCCTTTATATGAGCAATGTTTAATCACACTGACTTTCCAAATCCTAGAATTGTGAAACTGACAGTACCCCACTTTATTGTATATCTCTATAGAAGAACTACACAAAGGCAAGAAACTTAAGAATTAGTATTTACTAGCTGGACATAAAATTCTGTGACAAAAAGAGAATTTAAACCTATGGTTCCTTTATGTTATAAGGATTTGGTCAAAAGAAATAGACAAACTTATTCAGGAAATCATTTGTAGTAAAAAAAAGGGTATTTTAACAGGAAAATAAACAACAAATTATTTTTACAATATTTCACTTTCCATTTACAGTGTACACCAACCTTACTTAGCAGATTCAAAATCGAAGATCTTCAAACAGCACTTCTCTCTCAACATTCAGCATTAAGAGTTATAGGTTTGGGAGGAGAACAATTTCCACCACTTTCTCACCTTCAACATTGGAGAGCACCTGGAAACAGGACTAAATTCTACAACTTATATGGTATCACTGAAGTATCCTGTTGGTCCTCTATCTATCAGGTGACAGAATCAGATTTTAGGTATTTTAGATTTGGATGTACTTATAACTTCAATAATTTTTTTATTTTGTTAAGATAAGTATTAACACTAATACTAAAAAATACTTTGCAGTCATAAATATTTTCACTATCAAGAATGTTCTGCAAAACAGTTGTTAGGACCATAATTTTGTTGTAAAATTGCAGTAAAACCTTATTTTTGTTAAAAAAGTTGTATCTTAAAACATTTTTTTGTGAAGAGTCAAGAATTTGTAGAGATGTCAAAATGTTTACAAAACTTGTAACGAAATATATCCTGATTTTTTTCTGTGGTGTAAAATTTATAAAAATTGAGATTTAAGTTTGTTTATTTCATTCAGATTTGATTGGGTTTTTTTTATGCCCCACCTACGATAGTAGAGGGAAATTATGTTTTCTGGTCTGTGCATCTGTTCATTCAATTGTTTTTGGTCCATTTGTCTGTCTGTCATGCTTTAGGTTCAAGTTTTTGGTCGAGGTAGTTTTTGATGAAGTTAAAATCCAATCAACTTGAAACTTAGTACACATATCCCATATGGTCATGATGGTATGATCTTTCTACTTTGAATGCCAAATTAAAGTTTTAACTCAAATTTTGCGGTCCACCGAACATAGAAAGTGATAGTGTGAGTAGGGCACATTCTTGTTTTGTGCCTGTTTCTAAGCCCTGCTTGACATCTTCAGGATTATTGTTTAATGCAACAGAAGATGAAACTAAGTGAAACACTTAATATCACTATAACTTGTTTCATTGTTTAGAAATATAAACATTTTAAAGCAACCATAATTTAACTTGTGAGTCTGTTCTTATATATACATGAACTTTACTATATGATAATAACATTAGACATGTTAGATTTACGTTAATTCCATATTTTTCAAAATAGAGGCTGACATGAAAAGTTTATCACATTCTTCTACTGTTATCACATACCTTTCAGCAAACTCCGGAAAATACATCTCAATGCTTTCTTTTCAGTGAAACACAGTCAAACCTGATTAAACCGGACCCTGAATAAACCGGTTTCCTGTCCATTCCGGCCGAAAATGAAAGTCCCATATTTTTTCATTCAAAGTCTTTGTTAAAATACCCTTTGTAAATAGGACCCTGTGTATTCCGAATTTCGGTCTAATTATGAAGTCCCAATACTCTTAATTACATTAATTATTAACTGTCAAAACCGGTTTGTCTAATTAATTTCAATGATCGATATGCAATCAAAACATATTTGATAATCAATTAGTTAGGTGTCAAACTGTGAACCCACAATCGTACAGAAGTGATCGATGAGCTGTATTGTTTATTAAAACATTATAAACGTGTCAATTAAACGAAGAGACACACAGAATATATCTCGGATTGATCTTATGTTTTAACTTGGATAAACAAATTAAAATCGCGGAGTAAGAAATTCACATAGTGATTTAGAAATCCTGGGTTCCCTGTTGTGAACCCCTAAACAAATGAACTTGATAATGAAAAACACCTAGATGACAACAATCAATGGATATTGTACACTGCACGACAACGTTTCAAAAGTGATGAAATTACGTTTGATAATATTCTGGCTTTTTAATCGGCCATTCCAACATTTCAAATTATTGATCATGGGAGTATATCGAAAGTCTCGTCTTACAATCCAAACAACGCGAGCATTATGATGCAAATGCAAACAATGTAAAACGAAGCGAAAATATTTTAATTTATTGGATATAATTTTCAATTAGAAAAAACTTTTACATGCAAAATGTCGGACGTCACAAGTCATTAACTTCCGGTCAAAACGGAAACCTGAATAAACCGGCTCACTGTCCAAATCGGCCCTTTTTCATAGTCCCGTAGCCGGCCGGTGTATACAGGTTTTACTGCAGTGTAAAAACAATTACTTTGATAATGGAAATATAAAAATGAAAATGTGGTATGATTGCCAATGAGACAATTGTCCACAAGAGACCAAAATGACACAGACATTAACAACTATAGGTCACTGTACGACCTTTAACAATGAGTAAAGCCCATACTGCATAGTCAGCTTTAAAAGGCCCCGATATGACAATGTAAAACAATTTAAATGAGAAAACTAACGGCCTTATTTAAATAAAAAAATGAACGGAAAAACTAATATGTAACACATTAACAAACGATAACCACTGAATTACAGCCTCCTGACTTGGGACAGACACATACAATATCAGCCCTCGAGCCATGCCGCTCTTGAGCTGATATTGAACTTAGGGCTGATAATACATGCATTATGAAAAATGTCAAGTAATAATCTGATATTATCGGTCGTCCCACTGTCTATATCACTCTTTCAGCTCTTAATATTATTCCGTATCATGTCTTTGTGACGTCAAATACGTTGACCCGGCCTTAATAACTTTGACCCGGACTTATCAGCGACGTCATAATGTTTGAACCGACGTTAATAACTTTGACCCGAACTTATCAAGTCATCTTTTGAGTGCTGGTGAAACAAAGAAAACACTTCCGAAACACACAAATATAGCCCGATAAATCGATTATCAGATTATCTGAATATTGATATTGTAAAATATCAGCTGCTTGACGGTAACTGATAATTAATAATCGGATGAATTAATTTTTTTCACTCAAAATAGTATTTTCTTGTAGGGAAGTAACAGAAGATGTTCCAATTGGAAAACCAATGATTGATACAGAATACATAGTGAAAGATGATAACGGCAAAGTTATAGAATTTGGACAAGGATATCTGTTCATAGGTATTTGAAATTAGAAACAATCACAATGCTGTAGCGTTCAAATTAAGTGGGGCCTAAGTGGCTGATTGGTTTAAGTAGTTCATTTTCAGCTATCACAAGCCTGGCACACTTAGGCTGTCAGTTCTCATGGAGTTGACTCCGAAAAATTGACTAATATTATCTTTTTTACTGCAGAAGGACAGTGGTTTTCACCGGTCACTCTGGCTTCCTCTAGTAAAATCTTGGAGTCACTATTTACATGATATACAGTGAAACCTGGCTTAACCAAATCCTGCATAAACAGAAAAACCTCTATAAACTGAACATGTTCTTAAGCATCGTCATACAAACTTTTCACATTGAGAACCTAATAAAATCGAACATTGGCCAAAACCGAACAAAATCTTAAGTTCGGAAGAGATTCACTTTAAACAGGTTTAACTGCACATGATATAGCCAGAGTAATGGATGTGACCATGAACCACCCAACAATCAATTTTGAATTATTAAGGTGGTACTCAACACATACCCTAAAAATAATTCGGCTTGTTTAATTTTCATAAAATTTTAGTTAAACATCATAAAATTTTGACAAAGTATTTTCTTTGACCATTTGACAAAAATATGAAAATTTCAAAAAAATTGAACCAACTGTTTTATCAGAAAAATTACACAGGTTATATAGCAGTTAATGACAAACACAAATTTGGATCATTGAGAAGCTTAATATGCCCTTAATGTGATTAAAACCAGCTTATTTTACAGAGTTATCTCCCTTTAGTGTAAGGTACCTCTGTAAGCAAAGTAAATAGAAGTTAAAAGTGAAAAACAGTATAAATATATGTTCCAGACTGTATGAGTATTTGGACCATACACGTACGGTCTGGACCGTATGCATACTTTTTCAAAATACTCATACAGTTAGACTGTACGCGTACGGTCTGAATAATATTATTAGATACAAATGCATATAGCAGATCAACATAACTTAACTATTAAAATAATATAAAAAAAAGTTCAATTGAAAATAAATGAAAAACTTTATATTTTTTATTTTTTTTAAATTCACTCTAAATCTGTGTTAATCTAATATATCTAGCATGTCGATCAGTAATACATTAATTAAATTATGATCACTGAAATTGAAGATATCGGAAGTAAATATATGGGAGGTCAATTGTTTTTGAATATTTAGCAACTTGACCACAAAATGGAAATGCAAAGAACATACATGAAAATGTAAAAAAAATATTACGTTACTTGAATTGTGTCACCTTGGGAGATAGTAACAAAATAGGATTCAGATATACATTTAAACAAATACTTAGTTTCAATTGTTTGTTTGTTCATTTTATCTTATTGTAATACATTATCATTAACAATTTGTGAAACTTAAAATCCCTAGTAAAGATTGTGATAAATGCTTGTTTCAATTTAATTTATTATCCATATGATCAAGTAACATGTAATGTCAGGTCATAACGGACCTAACACGTATACTCATACTGTCCGACCGTACGCTTATGATCGGACAGTACGAGCATACATATATGGTCCGGACCGTACGTGTACGGTCCAAATACTCATATGGTCTGGAACATACATACATATTGCAAGATCTTATAAAAAAGAAGATGTGGTATGATTGCCAATGAGACAACTATCCACAAAAGACAAAAATGACACAAACATTAACAACTTTAGGTCAAAGATTTTATTTTAACATGAAAAAAATTATGCAACAATGAGATTTCTGATTTTACAAACCAAAAAAGTTTAAAAAAATCACAGATTGAGAAAAAAGAACCAATTTTGATAGAGAAAACAATTTAGTTACTTGGTGAACACTTCCAATTTTCTGTTTGCAGGAAGTTTGAATAGAGTGTGTTTCATTAACCAGGAAGACCCAGTACAGGCCGTACAAGGAAAAGTATTGAGACCTACTGGTGACCTTGTCAATATAAATGGTCAAGGTCAAATAATATATATTGGGAGAACAGATAACCAGATCAAAAGGCATGGGAAAAGGATAGATTTAAAAGAGATTGAGCAGGTTAATAGCCTAATTAATGCAATACCTCAATACAGATATATTTTAAATGCAGTTGAATTTACATTTGGTTGACAATATTCAGATTTGATAATTTGATAGATAAATCTGTTATCACCTATTAATAAATATAGAATTTTAAGTTATGTAACTAGTGCTACATGCAACCATTTACAGCCTGGGATATGAAAAAGGGGAGGGGACTCCTTTTGGGACATCAGGATCAGTACCGTTGTTATCAAGCTCAGGATTTTGGGATTGATCATTTAGGGATCAGGGAATTTTTTTTTTAAGTTTCGGGATGACATGATTTAAATTTCTTTAAATTCAAAACTTCATGATTTTATGTTTTTAAGCCGTGGGTTTTGGGATCAGGACCAATCCCCCCTCATCAATTGATTTTATCATAATAATAAATTGGAACTGTTGGTAGTTACCACAATGATTTATCGAAATGACAGATTACTATATCGGGACCTCGGTGGCAGAGTGGTCTAAGTAGTTACTACTATCCAGTCAACGCTGAGATTGTGAGTTCGTTCCCTGCTTGCTGGGGTGCATTCCATTCCAATCTTAATTGACTAGGAATGTCAGTTTTTCTCTACCAATAAAAACTGACCGCCACGAAAGAGGTGCTTAAAAGTGTTGTAAAAAGGTAAAAAATCAAAATCCGATTACTATATTTATAAACATGGTAAAAAAAATCTTCATACAACTAAAAAAACACATTGATGAGAGTACCAGTTTAATTGTAAAAAGGTAATGTAAAACTATTGGAGACCTTCTGTTGTTCTGTGGTCTGGTATTTGTTTCTTTGACACATTCCCCATTTCCATTCTCAATTTTATTTGATTTTTTTCTCCAAAGTGCTTAGTAATTAAGTATAATAAAATTTGGCAAGAGGTTTTTGTAATTAATGTCGCCTAAATATAGGGGTATGATTGCCAATTATACAAAGTCACATCAGAGACCAAATGATGAAGAAGTTAAATACTGCTGGTCACCTTTCAGCTCTAACAATAACATAACATATTTAAAAATATCTCATTTAAAATTTATTCCTTTTTTTACAGGTTGTATGTAGGTTAAAAAGAATAAAGACTTGTAAGATCCTATATAAAGATAGAATTTTAGTAGCTGTGGTTGTAGAGAGGTCAGACAATGCAACAAAGTCATTTGGTGACTTAGTCAGTGCAATAAAAGCTCAAATAGAAGACTGCCTGCCTTCTCATTGTTGGCTGGATAAAGTCGTCAAAACAGAGGATATTCCAATGACTAACCATGGTAATATGATGTTGAATATCTTTTCAGTAAAGCAGGAATGGGGGTCTCATTGGGGGAGTTCTGATCTCAGACAAGGACCTTTTTTTTGAACTCAGAATATTGTGTAATTTTAAGATATAATTGTTAGATTTGTAGGTTATTTTTCTGTCATACTTTGATAATCTTCTTAATTGCCTTATCCTGAAAAAGAACATTTTAAAACTTAACTTCAAATTTGGTCAAATAAGGTCCTTATGGCACCATGTTCTTTTCCACCTAACAGTACTATTGCATTATCAACTTTTATATGCTTACAGGTAAATGTGATATAGAAGCATTGTGGAGAATTGTAAAAGCCCATTCTGAACCTTTAGATGAGTCTAAAGAAACCCAAAATGATATGGAGAAATATCTGACTAAAGTATTGAAGGTATGATAAATCTACAAGCAGTAATTTATTTTTTTATAAACTGATTTTTTTTTTTTATTATTTATTTCGTAAATTTAAAGTTTGAGGAAAACTACATCATGTGTCTTAGCATGCCATCTTTTAGTTAAGGGTTACAGCCAATTGCATTGAGGGTGTAGCTAAAGGTAACGTCTTTGCTTGCTTGCTGAACCGTGAAGTTATTATAAGTAAGGTATACTACCTTCCTTTAGAAGTAGCCTAGTCCTACAAACAGATGGATTGGTTACCTGTCTTACTAGTCTATTCGTAAAGGAGGGTAGTTTACCTAACCTAATATTAACTTCACGGTTCAGCTAGCAAGAGCTAACCAAAGATCTTACCTTTAGCTATACACACTCAATTAAATTGGCTGTAAATCATCAGCAGGGTCAGCAAAGTCTTGAAAATTGGAAATGTGATGTTTATGTTGTGTTTTTCGTTTTGTTGTTTGTCATTTTTGGTTAACTGTCTTACTAGTCTTATTCTTAAAGGAGGGTAGTTCACCTAACTTAATATCAACTTTATGGTTCAGCTAGCAAGCAAGCTAACCAAATATCTGACCTTTAGCTACACTCAATGAAATTGACTGTAAATCACCAGCCAGGACAGCGCAATGTCTTGAAAATTGGAAATGTGATGTTCATGTTGTGTTTTTCGTTTCGTCTCTTGTTTCTCTTCTAAAACATAGCAATCTTCTGATTTGATACTCACAATGCTTTATAGATTAGTTTTTGCACAAGATTTCTGGTACGAAAATTGGCAATAATATTTTAGGCAGACATTACATTGAAACAAGTATGGAAAGTTCTGACATTGTGTTACAAACAGCTATTACATCAACTCATCTCATTGCAAATTTTCTTGACACTAGATCTGAGTTTTCTTCTGGAATGAAAATATTAATAATTCAGGATGATAATTGGTTATTCCCTGATCTTTTATAAACCATACAGAAGAAAAACCAACAGTCAACATGCTTTATAAACACAAGCTATTCTTATTTTATTTCAGGAAATTCTAGTTATTAATGGAGAGGTGAAAGAAGAGGCAATGTTTATATTTAGTGGTGGGAATTCTTTGCAGGCTGTTCAATTAGCCAATCAGATACAAGCAGATTTAAATATTCAATTGCCATGGTTACTGGATTTCATTTTACACAAAAGTTTTGGTGAAATTATTAAAGAAATAATGCTTACTATTAAAAAGGAAAGAGATACTGTTGAATTAGACAAAATTCCTAAACAAGGCCTTATGAAACCATTTTTAACAAAAGACCGGTCAAATTATGAAAATTTAGATAATCAAAATGTAGCTATGGAGACAACAGATACTTTTGATCTACATAACATTTCTAGGAAAAGGAGAATTAGTGACATTGAAAAACTCTATGAGGAACAGCATTCCCCAGAAAATGATCTAATCAAGCAAAATGATTGGAAAAAGAAAACTGATGTGTTCTCGTTAAACTTGACACCTATGAAATGTAGAATGAAATGTGTATCCAGATGTAACAGATGCTCTGATTGGCTGATTCATATGGATGACACTATTTCTGATTTTAAATATTCCAGCTTTATTTTAAATGAAAGGGATGAGGGATTAAATTTCACTACCTTTACATCAGACAGTAGTTCTGAATTTGATTTAAAAAGGACAGCGTATGAAATAAAAGATGTGCCTTCAAAAAAATCTACAATCAAAAGTACATATGGTCTTTCCTTGAATGAAAAATGGATGTACAACTCAGGAAAATGTGTAGATGCTTCTCCACTTGTAGCTTCATTGAGGTATGTGATTTAATGATAAGATTGGATTGAATGATCATTGCTTTAAAGGAACACTTTAAATATTGCAATCGTCATTTAGATATCATGTATACACCTTATCATATTTGGAAATCGGAGCTGGTTGACCTGATTATTTTGGCCTCTTGAACTATTGATGTCATATAACAATTACTTTTCCGTTCAATGTTGCTTCATATATTTTCTATTGTGACGTCAAATTTTGACAGTAACCTTTATGATGTCCAGTAATGGGGGACAAATAAGGATAAAGTGTATTATCATGTTCTACTTCTTTAAAGCTGTATTTCTTTATAAAAGTAAAGTGATGTTATGAGATGGTAAACATGGTAAAATAAACAACCATCTGTCAGAGACTAAAGGATACGGAAAATTTCTAAATTCTACTGAAACAAGCACATTTTGTGTATTTCTACTTTTTTTTTTGTGTACAGAGGGAGATATGCATTTTTACAACACAAAGAATAGAAAAACTAAATTACAATTTTTACAACACAAAGAATTGAAAAACTCTCTAAATTACAATTTTTACAACACAAAGAATAGAAAAACTCTCTAAATTACAAAACTGATGAGTTGTCCCCGGGGTGATCTTTTTAATTACCAATTAATAACTGTAAATTGATAGAATAAAAATCAGGTCACATGACATGACATGACATGGGATAAATTAATTAATCTTATTTTGTATATTCATTTTCAGTGATGGTAGAATGGCCGTGTTCATTGGATCTCATTCTCATAAATTTACTGCCATATTGTTTAATTGTGGTGAGTTGCTATGGGAGACAACTCTTGGAGATAGAATAGAATCTTCAGCCTGTATTACATTATGTGGAGAGTTTGTTGTTGTTGGTATGTTATCTTAATGCACTGCAACCTTTTATGATTTTAGGTTTTTCATTTAAGAATTGAATGCTTCTTTTTGTAAATTTATTGGGGTGTAAAAGCGTTGACCGAAGTACATTTTGTATGAAGCGCAGAACCGCACGGTCAACGCTTTTACAACCCTATAAAGTTACAAAAAGAAGCATTCAATACTTATAATTACATTTTTCTGCTATGATCATGAAAATACGAATTTTATAATTTTTGTATTTTATTCACCTGTGCACTTAATTGTGGGACCACATGTTATCATGAATGAAAAGTTTTATTGAGTGATGCAATTGCTTACGGAATAACACGTGATGTGCAGTAAGCCAATCAAAATAAATTATTATAATGAAACATACATCAAATGTAATTATATAATTATACCTTTCATTTTTTTGTTCATTGAAATAATATATTAATTTATTTACAAAGAAGATGTGGTGTGAGTGCCAATGAGACAACTCTCCATCCAAATAACAATTTAAAAAGTAAACCATTATAGGTTAAAGTACGGCCTTCAACACGGAGCCTTGGCTCACACCGAACAACAAGCTATAAAGAGCCCCAAAAACACTAGTGTAAAACCATTCAAACGGGAAAACCAACGGTCTAATAACATACACAAACATACACATATACTGTTTATAATTACAGTTATAATTATATGTAAGAAAAAGGTAGAACTTTTATTTCTCTACAAACATGATATACATATGATGCACAATATCTATATTTAAGATTTGAAAATATTTCCATTAACTGCCACCAGCAATGTAATTAAATTTAATGTAGATTTTAGACATTAGAGTATGTGGTATGAGTGCCAATGAGACAACTATCCACCTAAGCCCAAATTTGTAAAAGTAAACCATTTTAGGCCAAAGATAATGAAAGAAGGAACTTCAAAATGGAGCCTTGGCTCACACCGAACAGCAAGGGCACCAGAAATGACTACTGTTAAACCATTCAAACTGGGAAACTAAAGGTCTGATTTTAAGATTTATACTATAAATTCAGAAAGTAATACGAGGTTTTTATTATTGTGAAAAATGAGACTGAGTTGTAAACGCAATAATTTAAACTCGCATTTTGAAATATTTTATATGATTTTAACAGGATTTTTCTCAACATCGTAAAAAATAAAATCGCATTTTATTCTCAAATGACAAAATCGCAATAATAAATGCACGCAATGATATCTGAATTTACAGTATTAGATTTGAAAATATTTCCATTAACTTCCACCAGCAATGTAATTAAATTTAATATAGATTTTAGACATTAGAGTTTGTGGTATGATTGCCAATGAGACAACTCTCCACCCAAGCCAAATTTTTTAAAAGTAAAACATTTTAGGCCAAAGAAGGAACTTCAAAATGGAGCCTTGGCTCACACCTAACAACAAGTTATAAAGGGCATCAGAAATGACTACTGTAAAACCATTCAAACTGGGAAACCAAAGGTCTAATTTTAAGATACATATATAAAAAAAAACACTTATGAACCACAAACATGACATCAATAAATGACAACCACTGAACAACAGTTTCCTCACTTAGAATAGGTGCTTGTATGATTTACTAAGTTGTTGATTAACACTTTAAAAATCACCACATAAAACAAATCAAATCATATGTCATTTATCAAAACCTGTCATGTATAAGTTTTTGTTGTTTCATTCCAAGTGTAGGGTTTAAATTGACATGTATAAAACATATCATGATAATGTAACATTAAGATGATATCGTCACTTTATTTCAGGTTGTTACGATTATAATGTATATGCAGTCAATAGTATGAATGGAGATATTTGGTGGAAATACCAAACTGGAGGAGAGATTAAAAGTTCACCAGTTGTAGATCCTGTCACTTCATTGGTTATATTTGGGTCACATGATCAATACTTGCATGCAGTAAATGTGAAAGTAAGCTTTAATATAAAATAAGGAGATACTCATATGGTATGATTGTAAAAGAGATAACTATCCAACAAAGTGCAAATAAGTTTATGGATCACTGTTAAGCCTTCAATAATCTGCAAAACCCATATATTTTGGTCTGCAGAAAGAACTTTGAATACTGTAAATTCAGAAATTAATACAAATTTAATATTAATGTGACTGGTTGAGGATCTCAGTTATAGCAATGTGCATTCCGATAGATTCTTGACTCTAAATCAGGTATAAGCGATAAAACCGATAGTGAAAATTTTTGATGAAAAAAGTGACAAAATGGCGGATATTATTTGGAGAAATGGCCAACACGTTCAGAAGTATTTCAATGAAAACAATTGAACAGCGGCGGCCAATTAAAAGGATTTGAATGAGAACAGAATATATAATAGATGGAAATAGAAACATTCTACCAAAACTGCGAACAGAAGACCTTGTATAAAATGGATGACATGAAACAGGATTTGCGATGTTTATCATTTCCCCTTTCAAATGTGAATCAATATTGAGTGACATCGATAGATCCAAACTTTTAAGTTTGTCAAGATTATTTATTGATGTAAGCTTTAGCAATGTTTTTGTCGTATAAATATATTTGTACATGGAAGTAAAAGTCTGTGCAGTGAAAGTCGTAGGAAAAAAATGGAAAATAAATTTGCATAGAAAAGGCTGTTGGTAAGAGAAGAATTTTTTTTTTTTTTTTTTTGATAATCACAATGAAGATAGTTCTTAAAAGAGATTTTCAAATAAATTGATTCAATTCTGAAGTCATGTGATACTTTTATATTGACGGATTCGTTAATAAAACATGAAAAAAATAAGTTTACCTTTGTTTACCTCTATTTGCACCTGTACATGTAAAAATGACTAGAGACGCACACAAAAATAAAATAAATAAAAAATACAGAATCTAACAATACTTTTTTATATAAATTTTATTGATGAATATTCAATATTTACATAGATACAGCAATTGTAAGTGAACATGTTTATTTCATCAATGATTAAAATTTTATTCAGCAATACACAAAAGTACACTAGAAATGAATGCAGCTATCTATTAAAAAGGTTAATTGATTTTTATTTTAGGTTAAAAAGAAAGTTTGGTGTACCCTGATTGGCCATGGTAGTATCTTTGCATCACCTTGTGTTTCATCTCAACCACATTTAATTTTCTGTGCCACTCTTGGAGGAATTGTAGCAGCCTTGCATGGAGTAAGTATTATCCTAAAATATTACACCTTAAATAAATGTCTGAATTTAATTGGTCAATAGCATTGAAATGTAATATTTTTTCAATTTTTGTAATTTTTGTTATTTTTGTCATTTTTGTATGAATTTTGTTCTCAAAGATATGTCTGGTTACCATTTATTAAGATATTTGCCCCCCAAAAAATTGCCTTTTATTTTCACCTAGACCAACTTCATTGAAGTTGAAAAATGGAGACTTAGCAGCAGCATCACGGCTACATTTACTAATTATGAAACAGATAATTTTTATTCTTTTGCTACACTGTTTAAACATGTGCATTAACTTTTTTGTTTTTATCATCAGGACAATGGAAAATTGTTGTGGCAATTTAACTGTAGAAGACCAGTATTCTCTTCACCTATGCTGACAAAACATGGCATTTGTGTTGGTTGTGTGGATAAGAAAATATATCATATTAATTTCAAAGGCCAAGAGGTAAATATTTATAAATTTGTGAGAATAGTTAGCATTTCCTATCTTAACCCTACACATGGGAGAGTATCTTTATTGCTCCTTTGAGGGGTAAATTTGCAAATAAAATCATATATTATAGATATACCAATACTACTTAGGCCATCCATGCAAATTTAGATCAACCTCTGGACAAGTTAAAACTGTCCTGATAAGAGTGATTACTTTATCAATCACTACAATGAAGAATGAGCCAATTCAATTTGTTTGCACTGATTTTTGTCGAGCCTTTGACTTTTGTCGAAAAAGCGAGACTAAGCGATCCTACATTCAGTCGTTGTCGTCCTCGTCGGCGGCGTCCACAAATATTCATTCTGTGGTTAAAGTTTTTGAAATTTTAATAACTTTCTTAAACTCTACTGGATTACTTCCAAACGTGGACAGAAGCTTGTTTATGATCATAAGATAATATCCAGAAGTAAATTTTGTAAAAATAAATTTCCATTTTTTCCGTATTTTACTTATAAATGGACTTAGTTTTTCTACTGGGAAACATTACATTCACTCTGTGGTTAAAGTTTTTAAAATTTTAATTATTTTCTTAAACTTTCCTGGGTATATACCTAACATGAACAGAAGCTTGTTTATGATCAAAAGACTAATACAGAAGTAAATTTTGTAAAAAATAAATCCCTTTTTTCCGTATTTTATTTATAAATGGACTTAGTTTTTTTGGGGGGAAACATTACATTCACTCTGTGGTTAAAGTTTGTAAAATTTTAATAATTTTCTTAAACTATCCTGGGTTTGTACCAGACATGGACAGAAGCTTGTTTATGATCAAAAGATAATATACAGTAGTAAATTTTGTAAAAATATAAAGCTGTTTTTTCTGTATTTTACTTTTAAATGGACTTAGATTTTCTGCCAGGAAACAACACATTCACTCTGTGGTTAAATTTAAAAAAAATAATAATAACTTTCTTATACTACTTTTAATTTGTACCTAACTTAGATAGAAGCTTGTTTATGATCAAAAGCTAGTATTGAGAAGGAAATTTTGTTAATATTTTGTACCTGGGTATCTGTATTTTACTTATAAATGGACCTAGTTTTTCTTCCAGTTAACATTACATACCGTCTGCAGTTAAAAGTTTTTAATAATTTATAAGATTCTTAAACTATCCTGGATTTTTACCAAACTTGGACAGAAGTTTCTTATAATCAAAAGATAGTATCAAGAGTAGTATTTTTATTGATTTTTTTCTCTTTTTTGTTGAGCCTGTGATTTTTTAGCAAAAGTAGGCGAGACACTGGGATCCGCGGAACCCTTACAAATTTTTATTTTCACTAAGCCGTTCATCATGAGTGAAAAAAATAATTTAACATAGATTTAATTGAGTGTGTACAAAAATTGAATAGTTCTGGTTGTCTCTTTTTGTCACAATTAACAAAAGATAAATGAAGACCATATATTACCTGTACGTTACTTTATTTCCAATAGTTATTATGGAAGTCATGGTTAACCTATTCTTAAAGCTGACCTTACTTTTATGATTGAAGAACACACTAAAATAGATAATCACAAACTATTGCACACAATTACTTAATAAATGAGATTGAATACACTTGAATCAGTAACTGATCAGTCAAAAGATGATTCATATTACTGATAAACCTGTAAATATGTAACAATAGAAATCTACAAGATGTATGCTTCATCCATTATCTTCAAATCACAAAAAGGGGCAGATAACTCATCATCTGGTCAAGTTTTTTTAACTTTGAATCTGTTTTATGTATTCTATCAAATTTCATTTTTTGTTTGCAGACTTGGACGTACACAGTTGAAGATTTAGTGTTTTCCTCGCCTGCTGTTGTTGATGATGTGATTCTAATTGGGTCAAATGATGGTCACCTGTATTGTTTATCAATGGAAGGATACCTTATATGGAAAGTGAAAGTAGACTCAGCTGTTTATTCCTCAGCGTTTACTTTTAATTTGAATTATTTTCCACAAAGTAATGTCATTATCAAAACTAAAACAAAAATTTCTCAAAATGATATGTATTTTCTTTCAAATTGTAGTTCTAAAAAATTTTCAAAACCAGAAGATATTTCATTCAAAAAATCTTCTTGTAATTCATTTGAAGCTGAGCAAAGTAACGAAATAAAAACCGACACAGTTAAAAACTGTACCATACAAAAGAATGGAAGAGCAAATAAATTTGTCACATTTGCTTCTACTGGTGGATATCTTTATATTGTTAACTTCTATTCAGGGGAGATAATTTTAAAGCACTTCCTGTCAGGACAAATATTTTCCTCACCTGCTGTTTATGATAACTGTTTAGTTGTTGGATGTAGAAATGACTTTGTTTATTGTTTAAGTATTAAATAAAAACTGTTGTTCTTTTCAAAACTTGTTATCTTGTCTTGCCAATATGTTAATGTAAGATCAGAGTGTTTTGTTTACAATTAGTTCATCACTTGGCGTACGTCGTCGTCCATCGTTGTTAACTTTTACAAAAATCTTCTCCTCTGAAACTGCTGGGCCAAATTTAACCAAACATTGCCAAAATCATCATTAGGGTATCTAGTTTAAAAATTGTGTCCAGTGACCTGGCCAACCAACAAAGATGGCCGCCATGGCTAAAAATAGAACATAGGGGTAAAATACAGTTTTTGGCTTATAACTCAAAAACCCAAAGCATTTTGAGCAAATTTCATAGTAGTGAAATTGTTTATCAGGTCAAGATCTATCAGCCCTGAAATTTTCAGATGATTTGGACAACCATTTGTTAGGTTGCTGCCCCTGAATTGGTAATTTTAAGAAAATTTTGCCGTTTTTGGTCCTTATCTTGAATATTATTATAGCTAGAAATAAACTATAAACAGCAAAAATGTTCAGCAAAGTAAGATTTACAAATAAGTCAACAGGTCCAAAATGGTCATTTGAACCGTTTAGGAGTTATTGCCCTTTACTGTCAATTTTTAACCATTTTTCGTAAATCTTAGTTATCTTTTACAAAAATCTTCTTCTAAGAAAACACTTGTCCAAATTTATCCATACTTGGCCACAATCATCATTGGGGTATTTAGATTAAAAATGGTGTCCAGTGACCCTGCCAACCAACCAAGATGGCTGCCATGGCTAAAAATAGAACAGAGGGGTAAAATGCAGTTTTTGGCTTATAACTCAAAAACCAAAGCATTTAGAGCAAATCTGACATGGGTAAAATCGTTTATCTGGTCAAAATCTATCTTCCCTGAAATTTTCAGATGAATCGTACAACCCGTTAATAGGTTGCTGTCCCTGAATTGGTAATTTTAAAGAAATTTTGCCGTTTTTGGTCATTATCTTGAATATTATTATAGATAGAGATAAACTATAAAGAGCAAAAATGTTCAGCAGAATGGTCAGTTGACCCGTTTAGGAGTTATTGCCCTTTATAGTCAATTTTTAACCATTTTTCATAAATCTTAGTAATCTTTTACAAAATCTTCTTCTCAGAAACCATTTAGCCAAATTGAACCAAACTTGGCCACAGTCATCTTTGGGGTATCTAGATTAAAAATTGTGTCCGCTGACCCTGCCCATCAACCAAGATGGTCGACATGGCTGAAAACAGAACAGAGGGGTAAAATGCAGTTTTGGCTTATAACTCAAAAGCTAAAGCATTAAGAGCAAATCTGACAGGGGCTGAATTGGTTTATCAGGTCAATATATATCTGCTCCAATATTTTTACATGAATTGTACAACTGGTTGTTAGTTTGCTGCCCCTGAATTGGTAATTTTAAGAAAATTTTGCCGTTTTGGTTATTATCTTGAATATTATTATAGATAGAGATAAACTGTAAACAGCAATAATTTACAGCAAAGTAAGACCTGAAAATATTCAACATGACCAAAATATTCAATTGGCCCTCTAAGGAGTTATCGCCTTTAAAGTCAGTTTTTAACAATTTTCATATAATTTGTAAATTTTTGCTATAATTTTCCACTGAAAAAAACTGGGCCAATCACTAAAGATAGAGATAATTGAAGCAGCAAGAATGTTCAGTAAAGTATGATCTGCAATCATATCACCATCACTAAAACACCATTTTGTCATGAATCCATCTGTGTCCTTAGTTGAATATTCACATAGACCAAGGTGAGCGACACAGTCTCTCTAGAGCCTCTAGTTGATTAACCCTCCCATTGTATGTATTTTAAAATTGAGAATGGAAATGGGGAATGTGTGAAGGAGACAACAATCCAATCAAATAGGGAAAAACCAAAGGAAGGCCACCAACCAGTCTTCAACCCATCGTGAAAATCCCACAACTAAAGTCGTGCTTCTGGTGATCCCTAAACAAACTTTGTACTAATTCAGTGATTGTACTTAACTCCAAATATAAATATAAATGAACTTAGATGAAAACAAAATGATTTTAAATCATACAACACCAACACAGGGCTGAGGCTCCTGACCTGGGACAGTCGCAAACATGCAGTGATTGAAGACAGTTTAACTTGTTTTGTGAGATATCAACCCTCCTCTTTTATAGACTTTACCTCTAGCCAATGTCGAAAATTGAAACACACAAGTCTCGAGTCTGATGTCAGGAAAGGTAACAAAAGAAACTAAGTAAAATTACATCAATACATTAATTGACAAAAGACTAATAGCAGTTAACTGACATGCAAGCTCCAGATATCAATCAAAGTGATTGACAGATTATGTCTTCATCATATGAAAATCAAACACAATCCCTCCATATTTGAATATCAAGAAACATGATTAACGTGTTGTGTGTGTCAGACGTCTGGTGCCTTCTTTCCAGAATTGTTAGTTGCTGTTTAATTCAATATCACAATATTGTTGTGTTTGACATTTTTAATATACAATTTTTAAATATGTTGTATGTATACTTTGGGAATGAACTTACACGTTTAGGTCCATTTTACACAAAAGAAAATGGAAGTAAATGATGAAAAATGTACAAATCAATTTTTTCATAACCGTTTCCACGTCATGATGCGTAAACCACTCATATCATTCATGACACCTCTAAAGCCATATGTCTGCATAATCATGAATGTGTTGATAAGTATGCTCTATTAAAAATAATACTGTCAATATGATTGTAATTGTCTGGTACATTTTTATGAATTTCACCAGTTTTAACTTATTCTTATCAAGATTGAGATAAGTGTAAAGTACAATCATTCTAGAAACAAAATGCAGGTATCAAAGGAGTCTCAAAAGAGCTACACATCTCCTGTGCAACTTGTCACGAGAAGCATGACATATGATCATGAAGGAGTCATTAAAAACTGTAACCTTTCTTGATTACCAAATTTAGTAATCCTTTTTACGTTTGACCATATCATGATTATTTTATAGTTTTCTACTGTTTGTATGGACTGTTTATTCTATGTGATTTGGTTTTGTATTTCAATATACGATTTTCTTTTCTTTTTTTGTTACTGTTAGTTTGGTTCTAATGACTTTCATGGTGACAATTTTCGCAAAATATATACATATACTGACTTCGTAGTACATTTATAATGGTATAAACATGCCAGCCATTTCATATACCTAATTTAAAAGAAGTAAAAATCAAGTGGTTGGACAGATTTTAATTTACAAACTTGTCAGTTTTTTAAAGGTTCTCAGTAAAATCAGGAAGTTTTATTTTTATGAACAATTGAAATACGTCAATTTCTATGTGTGAAAATAATGTACATGAACATCATTTATTATATCAAAATAACAATTTCAAATTATTAACATATATTGCAATACCAATTACGATTGTTCAATTCCAATTTGCTGCAATAATTTGAAATGTACACATGAAGGTTTGCTAAAATGTTCTTTAATAAAAGTTCAAGTTAAAGATTGGAATGACGCCATTATATACTGCATGTTTTAGTAGTAAACAAATATCATTTATCGAACATATCTTATATCTGTTACTCATCTCCATTGTACACAAACCACTGTTCACATCTAAAACAAACTTAAGGTAAATACATGCATGTATTTAAACATGCTGAATACAGAGTGAGAAATCATGACAGTAACAATCGTGCAAATATTCAATGATTTTGTAGCGGGTTAAAATAAAATGTTTATTTTGAATAATTTGTTGTAATTATACTTAGTATTAAACTATGTTCTAACTTTATCATGTACAATGGCCTACGATTGCTTATAAATATGAAAGTATGAGGTAAACAACATCGACATTTGATATGACAGAGGACAAAAAAGGTCGTCGTTAACATGTATAAATGAACAAAATTTACATGAAGGGTGTTTCAACAAAGTCGTTTATTAAATCATTTGCTTGAAGAAACAAATACGGTATATTGTGTTCAATATTATAAAAATGACTAAAATTCACTGATGTGCAAAAAGTGAGTCTAAGATGCATAATTTTTTTTCATTAGTTGTTATTGGTTATGATCTTGCTGTCAGTAATTGAGAGTACCATCAGATCTGTACATGGTTTTTTCATTTCTTGTTATTTGTATTGAATTAGCTGGCAGTAATTGCGAGTACTATCAGATCGTCACTTTGTGTCTTTTTGTTGCGAAGATGTATAAGAACCCTGCCACGCCCACTGTGTTTTTGTTATATGTATTTCTGTGTTGTATCGATCTGATCAGTTATGTCCTATTTAACTGATTTTTTTATAGTTTTGTTTCTTATATTGTACTATTACACATTGCTGTTATAGGTTAGAGAGGGTTAGCGTGCCTAATTTAACCCGCCACATTATATATGTGCCTGTCTTAAGTCAGGAGCTTGTTATTCAGGGGTTGTCGTTTGTTGGTTTATATAATATTTGTATTACGTTCATTAATATTTTACATGAATCAGCTGGCTATGCGTTATGAGTTTAACTCATTGTTGAAAGCCATACTGTTACCTATATTTGTTAATTTCTGTGTCAATTTGGATGTTAAGGAGAGTTTTCTCATTCGCAATCATACTGCATGTTCTTATTTTTTCATATGATTACAGTATGATATGTAATTTGATGTCTTATGATTGTGAAATATGCAAAATAGTAATGATAAATAAGATATGAATTAATATCATGAATATACAGGCAATATTTGGAAGTAGTAGTTCTAATGAACCGTGACATATATTTCTGTACTGTTTATTAAGAGAAATCATTATCGTCCATAATATTTCAAAGGAACTGTTTAAAACAAGAATCTGATTATCCATGGCAAAACAAAGTACTGAGGTACATGTAATAGAACGAATCACATGCCCAATTTCTATGATTGTAGAATTTTAATATTTGAATCATTTAATTAAAGGATAATTATTGCGCTAACAGTACTATTAGAAGACATTATCTAGGTATATTATGGGTTGAATATTGAAAACAAAGTAGAAACAAAAAAACATATGGAAATTAAATAGACACAAACTTAAAATAACTCACCCACAGTACCAACAGTGGCTAAAAAACGAATAATTATATTAATGTTACAAAAACGTACATGTCATACAGATTAATCACTAAATCTCGGACAATGAGGCACGAACCTTGACAATTCTTCACTGATTATTAGTTTTTGTGGCATGCTATTCAAAAATTCTAAGCAGGAAACACACAATTAATGTGCTATCTCTTATATGTTTTATTTGTAAGTTTTGGTTGGATATTGTTCTATGTCATATGGTTTGTGGTTTTAATTCTTTTTTAGCTCACCTGGCCTAAAAGGCAAAGAGAGCTTTTCTCATCACTTGGCGTCCATCGTCCGTCGCTGTTAACTTTTACAAAAATCTTCTCCTCTGAAACTACTGGGCCAAATTAAACCAAACTTGGTCACATTCAACATTGGGGTATCTAGTTCAAAAAATGTGTGGTGTAAGCCGGCAAACCAACTAAGATGGCCGCCATGGCTAAAAATAGAACATAGGGGTAAAATGCAGTTTTTGGCATATTTTAACTCAAAAACCAAAGCATTTACAGCACATCTGACATGGGGGTTAAACTGTTTATCAGGTCAAGATCTATCTGCCCTGAAATTTTCAGATGAATCAGACACCCCTTTGTTGGGTTGCTGCCCCTGAATTGGTAATTTTAGGGAAATTTTGCTGTTTTGGGTTATTATCTGAAATATTATTATAGATAGAGATAAACTGCAGGAAGCAATAATGTTCAGCAAAGAGAGGTTTACAAATAAGTCAACATGACTTAAATGGTCAGCTGACCCCTTAAGGAGTTATTGCCCTTTATAGTAAATTTTTAACCATTTTCTTAAATCTTAACAAACTTTTACAAAAATCTACTCCTCTGAAACTACTGGACCAAATTAAACCAAACTTAGCCATAATTATCATTGGTGTAACTAGTTTTAAAATGTGTGGCGTGACCTGTCCAACCAACCAAGATGGCTGTAGGGGTAAAATGCAGTTTTTGGCTTATAACTCAAAAACCAAAGCATTTAGAGCAAATCTTACATGGTACGATTGTTTATCAGGTCCAGATCTATCTGCCCTGAAATTTCAGATAAATTGCACAACCCTTTGTTGGGTTGCTGCCCCTGAATTGGTAATTTTAAGGACATTTTGCCGTTGTTTGTTATTATCTTGAATATTATTATAGATATAGATAAACTGTAAACAGCAATACTATACAGCAAAGTTAAACCTAAAAATAAGTCATTATGACCAAAATGGTCAATTGACCCCCTAAGGAGTTATTGTCCTTTATAGTCAATTTTTAACAATTTTCATAATATTTGTAATTTTTTTACTAACATTTTCCACTGAAACTTCTTGGCCAAGTTAATTATAGATAGAAATAATTGTAAGCAGGCAGCAAGAATGTTCAGTAAAGTAAGATGTACAAACACATCACCATCAGTTTGATATAGAAGAAGACACGACACTACTAACATTTACAATCAATTACACCATTACGACCATAAGTGGTATCAGGTCCGTTCGCGCCCAAAAAACTTTCGCGCACCCTACACTTTCGCAACTCGCATGTTCGCATCCAAGGTCCGTTCACACTCTACACGCTCGCGCCCAATTTTGATTTAAATTCAAGTACAATAATTGAAAAATCATGATTTTTGTTTTAAATTGCGTTAACTAAATGTATTTGGCTTGGTATGAGTAAAACATTGAAGATTTAAATGAAAAACACAACAGATAATTGTTTTTAACAGCTTGGTCCCTTTGATCTGAAACAATGGAACAATAAAATATAGCAATACACTATTATAATCAGAACATGATAAAAAAAAAACGTTGTAAAACTTTCACTTTATTTTGAAACAAAGTTATAGCAATACACTTACAAAAACATGATAAAGAGTTATTCAACACAAAATAAAACGTTGACATAATCTCACTTTATTTAGAAAGGATTCTGTTTTTTTAAATTTGCATGTGACGTCACTCTTTGTTGCGATGCTACATTTAAATGTTGTCTCGCTGTTCTCCTCTAATATTTAATGCGTTTCCCTCAGTTTTAGTTTGTTACCTCAATTTAGTTTTTGTCCATAAATTTACGAGTTTTGAACAGCGGTATACTACTGTTGTCTTTATTTATTACATAATTTATTTATGTTTTGCGTACTGTTGTTTGTCTTTAATCTTTTTCTTTTTTTTCAGTTTGTTGTTAGTCAATATTCGACTTATTAGTTAAAATGCCCCTGTGGAATCTTTGCTGGGGGATGTTTCGTCCCCGATGGTATCAGCAGCCCAGTAGTCAGCACTTAGATGTTGACTTGAATATTCAATGTCATTGTAGTACCCTGTTGACAAACTTTCAAGTTTTTCGTAAAACTAAGGAGTTTGCTATCATAGGAATATATTACCTCATATGTATTTGGTACAGCTTTTTGGAATTTTGGGTCCTCAATGCTCTTCAACTTTGTACTTGTTTGTTTTTAGAATAGTTTTGATGTGAGCGTCACTGATGAGTCTTATATAAAGACGAAACGCGCGTCTGACGTATTAGTTTATAATCCTGGTACCTTTGATAACTAATTACATCTCGTTTTATGTTTATGTAATTAATATGAACTTACTAAATGTTTCCATGGCCCCTGCACAAAAAACAAATATGCTATAGTCAGTTATATAAAACACGTTAACATAAATATTGTTGTATCGGATTTTCAAATTTGGTTACCTTTTTTATTCGTTGAAATGTAATGGATATTGCAGTAAAGACATGCTCATTTGTTAAGCAATTTAATTAATTGTGTTAGATTTTGGTCAATTTCTGTACAGAAATTTCAGGCGTTACATTGATGTTTTAAAATGTTCCCTTCATAGATCACGAACTTGTAGTTTATTAATACTAATCACAAAGATTATGTGTAAACTCAACAAAATGACTTTAAAAATAGAACGCATATGTCAATTTCTTTAACAACATGCAACCTTAGCCGTTACTATTTTAACGATTAGTCAATAGTCATCTATTCGTAGACGGATCGGACGGATTGAACTATCTGGCGAAATGAACCCTTACAAATTACATAATCTTTGTTTCGTTTCATAGTTGTATGGTCGTTACAATCCACCATTTTCAACGTTATGCCTGTGTACATTCAAGAATATGGCAGTTGTTATCCATTCGTTTAATGGGTTGGAGGTTTGATTTTGCCATTTGATAAGGGACTTTCCTTTTTGAACTTTCCTCGGAGATCAATAGTTTAGAGATTTTACTTTTTTCTATTACATTTAATATAAAATATTCACATATGTGTATATATTTTTGTGTGAAAGTGCGCGATACGCAATTAAACCGAAATATATAAGTGTGCTACACTCAATAATGACACGAGGATGTAGGTGTGCATAAGGGTTGCTGATCACAAGGAAACTTTTAAACCAAGAGTTCCAAATGGTGAAGTTGAAATCATCCCTTCGTAAATTTTACGGACGCTATCACGAGTTGGTTGATCGTTATGGAATAACCTTTTCTCAATTGATATCGGATATGTTCATTACGTCGTAACTACAATCCCTTTCCCTTTCATGATTGTGACCTACCGAATTAAACTATTTACCGGATATGTTATAACATAAGCAATACAACGGGTGCCAAATGTAGAGAAGGATCTGCTTACCCTTCCGGAGCACCTGAGTTCACCCCTAGTTTTTGGTTGGGTTCGTGTTGCTTATTCTTTAGTTTTCTATGTTGTGTCATGTGTTCTATTGTTTGTCTTTCATTTTTAGCCAGTCGTTGTCAGTTTATTTTCGATTTATGAGTTTAACTGTCCCTCTGGTATCTTTCGTCCCTCCCTTTTTACGCCTAAATACATTTGTCTATAAGAGTGCATTGTGCAATAATGACATGCGATAACGAAAACATCTTCATTTTACCTATTATAAAACTACACGATGATAAATAGCAATGGTTTTCAGAATACAAATAAATGAAAACAAGTAAACCTTAGATACTATTTTATTAGATATTTTAGATTTTTTCTTGTAAATTCGTTACTTACCAACGTTCATCACTGGAAGAGAAAACATATATCAAGCATTATGGAGACACATCGTTATTCTACACATGCTTTAAGTTAAACGTACATGTAAGAGAGTGATATGAATCAACGATATCAACAAATCAGTTTGTTTAAGGGAAAACAGTTCCATTGTATTAATCCAATTCAATACAAACTTAGACCGAAGTCAACATGGTCAATCAATTGCCACAGTATGAATCGGACACAAATATGTAAAAAAACGGTCATACGCTAAAACAAAATGTGATCCTCAAGTGGATTTTGTAAAACAGAGTAGGACAATATAATCATGTTTTCCATGTGAATTATACTGTCACTTTTGAGTGGTGTATATATATGGTTTATTGTAGTAACATCATATTAAAACGTAACGCTATAGTGTTATCAATATTTGAAATTGTTTTAATCGAGTATAGTGCAAGTTTTATAGAGCAAAATGATTTTACATGTTGTTTGTTTCGCTTCTTCATATCATCTTTGTTACTTTCACCTTCTTACTAATTAAAACACTATCAATTTGAAGGCCTATTGAAGTATAAACATATTATGATATTTTCCGAATATAAACCACATCATAACTACATTATTCAATTTAAGCTGTACTAAAATATATTGAGAATGTATTCCTCTGACGTTTCAGCCTGATTCAGTCTCATTGAAATCTCGCTCTGTAATTATTTCCAAAACCTGGGTCACAAGTAAAAAAAATGATAAAAAGAATAATCAAATGTAACTCTGTGAAAAAATTGGGTATTTCCAATGGGTAGTTTTTGAGTAATCAATTTTTTTAATATTATTACCAATCAAGTAAGTCTTTTTATCCAAAATCTTGAGAAAATGGGATGTAGACAATGATTTACCAGAAACATGTACAGCCCACATCCTTTTTATCTTTTCAAATTTTTCAGATATGTATTTTCAATCATTTATAACATAGAAGTTGAAAAAATATGCAATTTGTAATCAAAATTGAGAAAAAACACAAAGGAGTAGGTCCGGTAAGGTCCGATTTTAGCCTCAAATGTCAGGTTCATCTGGCGAAATATTTTTACCACTTTTTAAACACTTAAGGGTCTATTTCATTTGAATCAATTAGTTTATGTGAACAATTTTAATTGATTTATTCATAAAAAACGATCTGATTCAAGCTAAAATAAGACAAATCTAGCAAATATGCCGAAAAAACTCACTTTTCAGAAGGGTTTTGTCAAAAATGAATATGGCCGCATCCGTGTTCATCCTCAACCTTTATATATATTATGTATTATCATAAAATATAACTTACATTTCAATATCAAGGATGAAAACGAATGTGGCCACTTTTGTTTTACACAAAATCCGTCTACAATTTAACTTAAATGCTATAACTGTGAAGATTTCAGTAATTTAGCATGACTTAATGGTGCTAGTCTCCGGTATATGTGCATTGTATAGTCAAAAACAGACCATATTTATGTAGCAAAAGCATTCTTCTGTCTAATAAATAACTAAAAGTTTACAATTTAACGATTTTGTAAAACTGCTTTATTTTGGGGCCAAAAAGGGGTCTTACTGGACCTACTCCTTTTCAAAATTGACAACATCGTAAACTTGACCCCCAAAAACATCACATTATGATAAAACTTTCTTTTATTAACTCCTACCTATAGTTTTTTTTTATTTTAAATTTATTCAGATTGGTCCCCTTCATCTTTATTGAAAGTATGACAAAAAGCTTAATTGTGGAATTGTGATTTTTTTCATGATAATAGCCCAAAAAATATGTTAAAATTGATGAAAAAATGCGAAAATCATCAAAATTGGATACTTTCAAAAAGTCGTAGCAAAAAAAAGAAGTGCACCACCATATGATTCTTCTTTCACCATTTTTACAGTCATATAAACCCAAAATCAGGTTTAGAAAAAAGTATTTTTCTAGAAATTGTTTGCTCCTCAGAGGTGTACATTCGTAACACCTGTTAAACACATACTCAAACTATTATTTTAGAAGATGATACTAGTACTCAATTTTTATCTTTCTCATTTGTTGTATTCTCTTAATTTCCAAAGTTACGGAACTCAAAGTATACTCAAATTTTGAATTAACTTTTTTGTATATCACGTAGATTCATTATGTTGTCGGCATTCTAACAATGTTTAATGCGATTGTCATACAAGTGAGAATTTTATTGGTAAAAAAACAGGTTTAATTCACCATTTGCTACATATTCAGAAGAAAATAGCTGAACCAAGTCAAGAATATAAGGATTTTTTTAACAACAAATTAAAATTTAAAATTTAGCTTTTCAACTATCAATATAATGAATTGTAGCGTCAAGTTTGAATGACTATTAAGTTCCTTAAACATACGTCTTTTTCTCACTCGGTTACCATAAATAAAGGCAACAGTAGTATACCGCTGTTCAAAACTCATAAATCCATGGACAAAAAATAGAATCGGGGTAACAAACTAAAACCGAGGGAAACGCATTAAATATAAGAGGAGAACAACGACACAACACCGAAACGCAACAGCACACAGAAACGGACCAAGCTACAGACAAAACACCACGAGAATAACAAATATAATTAAACTTTTAGTTATTTATTAGCCATACTATTAATGACGAAAATGATACATTGGAATGTATTTTGTTATCCTTTTTGACGACCACAAACTATCTTAAAACTACTTTTTCTAGAAAGTTATATATACACTGTAATGCACATTTACAGAAGAACGCTAATATTTTAATTAAAAAATAATTCATGGGGGCTTGAATTTATCGTGATTTTACCACGGGTTGGCCCTTTATGACAATTATTTTACCCTGAGCGACAGCGAGGGGTAAAATATCGGCATAAAGGGACAACCCGTGGTAAAATCTAGATATATTCAAGCCCCCATGAATTATTTCGATTCTGATAAAACAAATACGGCAATTCTTTTGGATCGAAGTGCTCTAGGTGGAGGCAAATATTTTGCCGTTCCCATAAATTAACGCACTTTTTGATTGGCGGTAAAGAACGGAGCAAACAGAATTAGTGACATGCTCAGACTATTTACAATAACATATTTAGATAGATTTAGATGAATTTTAATGATATTTTTTTTATATATCTTCTTTATATATAAAAAAGGGCTTATACCACATTTTAGCATCGTTTGTTCACTCTTCCTTGTTGTGATGATTTTTGGTATCAGAAGCGTTCATTTTTCCGTAAAATGCTTAAATTATTACGTCATCATTCTTTGACGTCGTGTACTTCATTTATAAACTTGTGACGTGGGAGAACAATCGGAACAGCCCAACCAATATATTCATATTTTACCACGGGTATGAATGAATGAATGAATGAATGAATCTTTATTTCCTCCATGTATATGAAGATTTTGCATACAAACAGAAATTAATAATTATTTACACAATAAACAAAATATCATACATTTCGAGATAAATACCCAATGAAAAAAAAAAAAAAAAAAAAAAAAACAACATCCATATTTAGATAAACACACAATTCATATAATGACATATTCTTGTATACACAACAAAAACACAATGTTTTTCAATCAAAGTCTATTCAAAATTCAAAATTAAATCTGTTTTCAAATAATACATGTCTGAATTTCTTAAACATGGGATAAACATGTTTTGCTATGTAATACATCATTCTAGACCAATCTATAGGATCGAGATCGTATACTATATCATTAACAGATCCTAGTAGTACTTCAAGAAGGTCATCGTCGTCTAAATTGAAAATGTCCACAGATTTTTGAATGGGAAGTTCATCTACAATTTTATAAAACATAACATTTCTCTCTGTCAATAGAACATGACACTCCATTATTAAATGTTTAACGATATCGAAAGATTGTTTGTTACATAGAGTACATGTAGCTTTCTTAATGGCTGCCGATCCTAAAGCCACAAGTACTAGCAGTTCGAGTTTTGCATCGGGATATAAAACTGTCAACCGAATTAATCTATGTTCACAGAGGGTAGGATGAATTTTGGAATACCTTTTGAGTTCGTTTCTATTTTCTAAATTACTTTTCCATATGTTCTCTTCATAAATTTCAATAGACTGACGGACAATTTTCGACCACAGCACTTTTTCTGGTATGTAATCCTCATTTACATAGGTTTCAAGGAAAGAAAATAGATCGTATTTAACAAGGGTTGTAATAAGATTATAGGTTATAGAGTGTTCGGCATTTTCATCCAGAATAAATTGACTAATGCACATGTTGAATAATTTTTTATGAGTTGTGGTAGATTTACTCCTACATAATCGCCCAAAGAATAAAAGTTTGAATTTGTCAATTACAGCTTCCAATGACCATAAACCAAGGTTGCTTATAGTTGAGTCCGTTGGTGAATATTTGTCCATACACTGTATATATCGCGCAGCATATCGTTGTGTTCTTTCTAAAAGTTCTATTTCAGAATTTGAGAGTTGTCCCCATACTTCGCAAGAGTACATTGCTGTAGGCAGAACAAAACGCTTCCATATTAACGTGTTTGTAATCGGTGTAAGGCCTTTCGGGTTAACTCCAGCACTATACAATGAGTGTAGATTTTTCTTTAACTTCTTAGTCGCATTTTTTGTCCTTTCAAACGTTTTGTTATTGTTAGTTATCAATGTACCAGCATAAATTGTATCAGTTTTACACGCTATTTTTGTATTTCCAAGCTTAATGTCAATATCTGTATTATTATTAAAAGCCAAGACACAACTTTTTGTTCCGTTATATTTAAGTCTCCATTTACAAGCATAGGTTTGTACACAGTCAAGAAGAGCTTGTAGACCTTTTGGCGAAGCACTAAGAAGGGTTGTGTCGTCCGCAAGAAGAATGGCAGGAATGTTCAAATAACCAATTCGTATTCCACAGTTTGTCGAAATCAGCTGTAATATTAAGTCATTTATATATAAGGAGAATAGCCAAGATGAGAGTACTCTCCCTTGCCCTACTCCCTGCGAAATGGAGAAATTGTCACTAGTGAGTCCATTATATTGCACATGTGCACTAGCAGATTTGTAAGACATAAAAAGTATGTTCCATAATTTACCAGTTACACCGATTTCTTTCAATTTCAGAAAAAGTCCGTCGTGCCAGATCTTATCAAACGCCTTCTCGTTATCTAGAAAACCAACATAAAGTTTAGATTTACTTTTCATAAACACGTTAATACATTCTTTGAGTGTGTATAAAGCGGGGATAGAACCATGTTCAGGAACAAATCCAAACTGTAAAGGATCAGGAAAAGTCTTATCAAGTGCAGTAAGCATTTTATTTATTCGATGAAGGACTGTTTTGTCATGTAATTTTCCAAATACGGATGTAAGGACAATAGCTCTGTAACTATTCGGATTACTCTTGTCTTTGTTATTTCCTTTATATAACGGAATAATTATGCCATGTCGATATAGTAATGGAATGTATTCGCATTTAAGTATAATATTAAAAATATAACAAATCCATTTCAACAAGGTGTTACCACCGTATATTATATGTTCGTTGCATACATAGTCCGGTCCTGGAGCCTTACCACATTTTAAAGTTTTAATTTGCTCATATATTTCATCTTCAGTGTAGGGCACATCGAAAAAAGCATTAAACGGTTTGCTAATTTGACTGCTATATTCACGAATTTTTTCTGTGACATCCATATAAAAAGATTGATCAAAGTTGTCATTTTCGTGTTCATTAGGAGTATACAAATCGCTAAAATAAGTACTCCACAACTTGCAAATATCCCCGTTATTAGTAGCTGTATTTCCATCATAGTTCAAACAAGTTGCTGGCGATTTTTGTTGTCTATGTTTTCGCACTACACGATAAAATTGTCCTATGTCCATTTCGGCTGCTTTTTGCACATCAGCAAATTTTTCAGATTCCCACAATCGCTCTGCATTACGTTTATGCTTTCGAAATTCTCTTTTCTGATCTTTATACTGTTTATAAAAAATATTGTCGTTGTTTCGTGTTTGTCCCATTGACAGCCACGTTTTACGAGCTTGTCGTTGCTTATTATGGTAATAATCTAAGCTGTTACTTTTCCAGTACGGTTTTAGATAGTGTCTAAATTTTCCAGTGGGAATACAAGAATTTGCAGCGATATGCACAACATTTACAATATTTGAGTTTATATGTTCTATGTAATTTTCGTTTATTTCACACGAGTTCAAAGGTAAAACTTCAAAATTTAGTAATTTGTCTAGTTCTGTTTGATAATATTTCTTCTCCCATTCATCACATCTCGACCACATTAGAACTTTACGATAAAGATGAAATTTATTTGATGTATTACATAGCAAATTCATATCTAAGAAAATCAAAATAGGATAATGATCTGAAACATTAAATGGACAGTCATTTCTGACTTCTAAATTTGTAAAGCCATTACAAAAGAATTCTGGAATGAAAATATAATCAATCATAGTTTTACGTGTCATATCTTTAGACCTAAATGTAAAATCAGGGCCTTTACGACCGGACATCAATGGAACAGGAGATAAATTATTTTTTGTAATGAAGTCTATGACATTTTTTGATTTACTACTTAAACTTGTTACTGCAATATCAGTATTAAAATCACCACCTATTACAGTTACACAATCAACTGACATTCTATCATAAATACTACACACAGTTTGAAAATATTGTAAATACTCTTCAGCTGAATGATTTGTTGATGGTAGTAAAGTACCTATGATACATAAACTTTCATAACCATGCTTGGATAATTTGACAGCACAAATTCTGTCATTATCAAAAATTAAATTAGAAGTCTTAAAACCAAATGTTTTCCTTACAAGAATAGCTACTCCACCAGAGCCTCTGTTTGAATTTACTGAACTAGAGCTAAAGCATGAAAATACTCGAAAATCATTTGCTAACTCATATAAAAATGTAATATTAGTTCTATTTAACCAGTGCTCTGTTACAATACATATATCAGAGTCTTTAAGCAAGTTTTCGAAATATGAGGTGCCATACATAGCGCCTCTCATATTCCATGTTGTTATTCGTAACAACATGAGAAAAATAAAATATACAATATATAACAGATTGAACATGAATGTTATTGATGTTTGTTTTGTGGGATATAGTCTCGCCAGTAAACGCCTTCTGGCCAAAAGAAGTCATCGTTTTCTACTGCAGCAAAGTCCCTCTCGTTGATGTTAGCACGAAGAGTATATGTTGCAATGTCTTTGTATTGTCGTTTTATTAGCAGTTTTACAAAAGTTATATTAACCCCTTTACTTGACGCAAAGTTTCTAATTGCAGTATCAACTAGTTCGAAAGGTTTATCAGCAGTTACATTGTAAAGTACGATTCTTCTGGAACGTTTCCTTACAACACCACGAAATACACTTGTATCTCCGTTTGTGACTCGAGTTTGTATTTGTTGAATCTGTTCTGTAGAAACTGGTCTTTCCACTGTATTTGGTCGTGCGTATGCATGCACGTAAGTGTTTTTTGTCATTGTGTTTTCCTGATTATATACATGATCCCTGTTTGCGCTATTTATACTGTTGTTTTCGTAATGTAAACTTTGATGATTATCAAGTTCAGAGTTAGCGGTTTTCGTCTGTGAATGTATTTTTTCATCAGCACTTCGATTTAAAGCCTCACTATAAGACATTGAATTTTTTCCAAGTGTTTTACATTTACCATCTATTGATTCTAGTCGGTTAACTATTTTATTGAAAACATTTTGTCTTTGTTCGTCACTCGTGCGTATCTTATCTTCTTGGTCTTTTAAATCTTGAGATTGTAGTTTGATTTCTGACCTTAGGCGAGTTACTTTTTCTTTTTCATCATACAATTCTGTTTTTAATAAATACATTTGTCTATCTTTTTCATGAACCACATTAGCAAGCCGCTTGATCTCACACTCGAATTTCTCATTTATTGTGTCGATTTTATCGTTTAATGTTTTAAGTTTTTCATTGAAACTTTGTTTGATTTCGAGAAGTGTTGCAAGTATATATGAATTGCCTTGGGTGCTTGTTTCACGGTTTGTCATTTTGTTGAGAACCTCATGTACACTGTTATCGCCAGTATCGAAATGTGCATTCGTATTCCGTCTGCCTCGAGAAATTAAAGGTTTTAGTTCATTACTTGTGAGATTGCCCTCAAGAAAGTTAAATAAGGTGTAAATGTCATCAGAAAGCTTTTCTTCGATTGACGGTCCGTTTTCACGGTGAGTGCGTTCGATGAGTCTAGATTCTAATAGTACATGTTCCTTTTTCTTTGTTAATTCAAAAAGGGAGCTTCTGATAGGTTTTAAATCATCTGTGTCAGTATTTTGTAATAATTCGCTTTTAAAATTATATCTATCTAATTGACCAAACTTTGTCTGGATAATTCTATACATGTCGTCATCATTGAATTGACTATCGGTTATTGATTGTGTTAAATTAATGTTATTTATATCAATTTGATTTTCGATTTCATCTGCAAATAAGTCATCATTGCCTTGAATATCTTCATGATTGACCGTTATATCTGTCGTATTTGACGAAGTACTCATTATTTACACCTTTGTACATATAAAACTACAGTATGACAATTATTTTACCCTGAGCGACAGCGAGGGGTAAAATATCGGCATAAAGGGACAACCCGTGGTAAAATCTAGATATATTCAAGCCCCCATGAATTATTTCGATTCTGATAAAACAAATACGGCAATTCTTTTGGATCGAAGTGCTCTAGGTGGAGGCAAATATTTTGCCGTTCCCATAAATTAACGCACTTTTTGATTGGCGGTAAAGAACGGAGCAAACAGAATTAGTGACATGCTCAGACTATTTACAATAACATATTTAGATAGATTTAGATGAATTTTAATGATATTTTTTTTATATATCTTCTTTATATATAAAAAAGGGCTTATACCACATTTTAGCATCGTTTGTTCACTCTTCCTTGTTGTGATGATTTTTGGTATCAGAAGCGTTCATTTTTCCGTAAAATGCTTAAATTATTACGTCATCATTCTTTGACGTCGTGTACTTCATTTATAAACTTGTGACGTGGGAGAACAATCGGAACAGCCCAACCAATATATTCATATTTTACCACGGGTATGTACTCAAAGCGTTTGAAGGACGTCATGTTAGAAATGGAATTAAAGGTTAAACTGTCGAATATATGATTTACTAAATTAGAAGGTTTCACCATTAATCTGTTAATCTTATAAAACATGTAAAAGTAATATACTCACTACATTGGTTTTTGGCTATCAAACAAAATACAAATCAAAATGAGTAAACTTAAATCAAAACACTTTCAGCGGATATCACTTATCAGTTGTTTAAGCTATTTCTTTTTTGATTAAGTGCTGTTTTTCCCGAATAAGCAAACTTGAAACTCTTATATACCCTGTTTCAAAGAAAATTGTGTAGAAATTTTCCTTAAATAGTCAGCAGATTGCCTTCAGTAACATGAAATATATATATTTTGTTAATTTACTTTAACAAAAAGTACGTCTTATAAAAGTAAAATACAGACCTCATCTATCAAGCTTATTATTCTTTAAAAAAAAATGCGTATGGACACACAACAATGTCATCATGGTCAAAGATTAAATGCACAAATACACTTACGAAACATTTTTTTTTATTTTCATAGTCGCAAATGATGCATGTTTATTTTTCCAATAGGTTGTGGTAGATATTTTCTATACTTACCTAGACTGTTGTGCTTCACTGAAAAGCAAACGAACAGTATCTTTTGTAAAAGTGTTTGTATTCGAATTAAATTTAATATTTTAATCATGTTAATATGTAGTAGCTGTGTGCAGTGCTCTGGTACTGTCAACTCATTCTTTTATCTTTCATCTCGCGTAAGACAATAATTTCCAATGGGTTGGATATAATATTAAAAGTTATGAAATTTCATTTCATATTAATTATATTTGATTAGAATCAAAGACAGTGATTATCAAGGAGTTATTTGTCATTATTTCATCATTTTCTCTCATTATTCGGGGTTGTTAGATAATGGAAACCGTTTCTTTTCGTTCGATCATTTTCTTTTCTCCTTTCTCTCTGAACGTGTGATTCCTGGCTTTCTAAATTATGTATTGTATAATTGGCCAAGTGGAATCATCCCATGTTTTTGACCTTTTGCTTTAGTAAGTTTGTGTTGTACAGTATTCCATCCAAACTTTTACACAAAACCAGATTCAACCCACATTTTTTACTTAAAGATGGTGGTTGTAATCATAAAGTTCGTTTCTATATTCATTGCATTGTCGTTTGTTTTTGTTGAACTTTAGTGTTTCTATTGTTTCGTTGTTTTCACCACTGGGTCGATAACACTGCTGGTGGACGTTTCGCCCCCGAGGTTATCACCAGCCCTGTAGTCAGCACTTCGGTGTTTGACATGGATATTAATTATGTGGTCATTTTTATAAATTTCCTGTTTACAAAACATTGCATTTTTCCAAAAAAACTAAGGATTTTCTTATCCCAGGAGTATATTACCGTAGCCGTAACGGGCACAACTTTTTGGAATTGTGGCTCCTCCATGCTCTTCAACTTCGGACTTGTTGAGCGTCACTGATGAGTCTTAAGAAGACGAACTTGTGTCTGGCGTACTAAATTATTATAATCCTGGTACCTTTGTGGGTGGTTAATATGTTACTCGATTTGTGGGGTGGATTTGTTTTCTCTCAATCATAATAAATGACTTTTGAACAACGGTTTACTACTTTTGCCTTTATCTAAAAAAAAAGTTAAACCCCAAGGGTGACTGGGGTATAGAAATATGGTCACTTGGTCTTCTCCGACCGGCAGTAAAACGCTTGCCGAAGTAGGGCGTCCGTTTGGCTGTGCGGGATGTACCAAGTTCGCAGTCAGGTCCGGTTAGAGGGGGGACGTTAAATCCAATACCTCGTGTAAAGAGAGTGCCACGCTCTTTTCACGTTAAGAACCCTTGCAACAACTCTTTGAGGGGTCCGTAGGTGGCCTATTGCAAGGCTAAATTTCTGTCCCTATCCAATATACCCTCATTTTCCAGTTGTAGTCCAAATTTCCCCGACCATCATCCCAGATGGCCCCTATTGTATCAGCCTACCTATTGTATTTATTGTGAACTTGTTCTCGTCCTGAATATGCATGAAATATTTGCCACTGTACGTTAAGCAACCAACAATCAATTAATCAATCAATCTTACCCTTTGTTTTGTTATAATTATAGCTATCACCTCCGGTTATATTTTGAAGGGGTTGTTCCTCATATCAATGTGGCATATCAAATCATCGAGCCATATCTAACACACATAAAACCGATTTCCTACCTGCAATCTATACAATAGTATCCGCACAGTGTCTTTTTAGGCTTTTCTCTAAAATTAAAGAGATCGAAATTTAAGATGTATCAAATGTTTACAGAGAAACTCATCTAAAGAGAAACAATAAATACGAATATAAGAATATGTGTTTTTCTGCATATAAAACGCAAATTATGCTCTATGCCGAACAATGGTTTACGCGTTATGTGCATATAATTATAATTTATTTCAACTGTAATGATAAGTTCTACTACAATGTTTTCGTGTTGTAATTCATAACTTCGTTTTTATAAAAATACTCAACTGTTAAATGTAAAATCATTTATACAGGGATTAAAACTGAAATTCATCGAGTCTATTGTCAACAACTAAAATTAAGTAGAAAGTGTTTTATGCTTGGAATATACTTAATCAAATAAGAAATAATTTTGAAAATGAAAATAGGAAATGTATCATAGAGACAACTCGGGAAGAGAGTATAAAACATCAGAAGGCCAACAACTAAGATAGAAAATCAGGTACCAGAAGGCGGATTTCAGCAGGCCCCTAAACAAAAACTAGATCATTGGAAATGGACATCACACTAAACTCCAAAACTTATAAATGAACTAAGGCTTCTAACTATGGACAAGCGCAAAAATGGGACGGATTAAACATGTTTTGTGAGATGAAACAAAAATATGTTCATGAAACGATTTCGTATCATAGTAGTAATAATAATAATAGTCTTTTATTCAGAAGCAATACAGCTTATAGAATTTACATATATACAAAAATAATAGCATCAGTGAATAATTACGTAAGAGAGAGAAAATATAGAAATCAGTTGTTTATTCAGAAAACTTGGTGTAATGTGAAATTAAGCCAGATCATGACTTGCCACATAAATGTCCAACATTTATATTAAGATCAATTTAGAAAAAAATAAGATTTAAACCGGGCACACTTTTGCTTAAGGGCATATTATACCGTTTTGGTCCTGTATTTACAAGTTTGTGAAAATTTGCACATAGGCTATTTTTTTACCTGATTAAATAAAATATGTAATAACAAATATCCCTTCATGTGCTATTTTTTAAGTAAAATGAGGTTGAAATTTTGTATATTTGCTGAAAATTCAGATTTGTTGCAGTAATTTCTTTTTCGAAAAAAAAGACATAATTTTTTTGTTATAAAAGATAAACACAAATTGTGTTTTAGTTAAATAATCGGTAATTTCTGTATTTGATAAGTCTTCTAAAAGATTATGCATTTTTTATTCAGAAATAACTCATATTTATCAAATGTTCATGAATTGTGGAAAATACTTCATTTTTTGCTGCATGTTATCAAAATTAAAAAAATCCTCTATTTACAGTTTTAAAAAATTTGGGTCACATAATCTCCCTGCAACATGAAACAAAATGCTGTTTTGAAAAATAGGGGTCCATGAACTAGTTTTCAAATTAAATCAGTTTGAATGATAAAAATCAGTCGAAACATGCATCATCCGATAGGTCATAGTTTGACGTCACGAAAATAATATTTTACGTTAGCAACGTCATTACCTCCCCTGTAACTGTATCGTATGCCCTTAAGAGTGGTTATAAGTGGGGAATATCGATTTGAATGTAAAAATGCTATTGTCCAATATAAGTATTTTTGTCGATTCATAGAAAGGTTAGATAATTATATTTAATGTATTGAATGCGATAAAGATTAAATGTGTTGCAAGAGAAAATAGGATAAACATGTAAATTTGACTGGTAATAACTGGGAAAATTTAACACTTCATGAACCAAATAAACAAAGTGTTGCTGGTTCCAATAAAGAACAATCCATAAAAAAATAATTACACAATTTTATGAGATGAACATTAACAATATCAATACATATGATAATAATACAAAGAACAATATACCATAAAACTTCCTATTTAGATTCTGCAGTCTATGTTGTCTTAAATAAACAGTCTGATTTTTTAAATTTTGAAAACAATCATCAATTATTTGGTCATTTTTATACATTTACTGTTAGCAAAAGTAACAAACATTCTGAATACTAAGAATTTTCTTATCCCAGGCTTAAATAACCTAAGCCATATTTGGCACAGCTTTTTAGAATGTAGGGTCATAAATGCTCTTCAACTTTGTACTTGTTTGGCTTTCTTTAATATTTTGATCTGAGCATCAATTAGTCTTATGTAGATGTAACGCATTAAAGTGTATTGAATTATTGTATTGAAGCCTGGTACCTTTTATAACTATAAGCATGCTGAAATGTCCTACTGTAATGTTTATTTGTGTTTTTCTCTTTCCGTCTCATTTTAGTGTTATATTTTACATTGCCATTAAAGCGCGATGGTTGGCTAGCCTCGAAACGGGTTTCAACCCACAACTCTTCTTAAAATGTCCTGTACCAATTCAGGAAAATGGCAGTTGTTATCTTATAGCTCGTTTCTGTGTGTGTATCATTGTCGGGTTTTTTTGCACTTCAGTGTTACGTTGTTTCGTTGTTTTTTCGCTTATAGTTGATGTGTTTACCTCAGTGTTTGTTTGTGACCCGGATTTGGTTTCTCACGATCAATTTATGACTTTTGTACAGCGGTGCACTACTGTTTCTGTTATTTGCTTATATAAAAAATCAATTTTATTTGTAACTTTTGTAAACAAAAATATTTTTTGTTAAACAAATACAATTGTGCTCACACAATACAATATTCAACGAAACAAAAGAAACAAAATACAAGAAGTCATGCTTTTCAAAGTCATGTATATAACCAAATGAACTTAAAAAAGTACATGTTGTTCGGTTTTTATTCTGGTTTGTTTCTGTTGGAATATTTGGGTTTTTTTCATTATGCACAACAAATATATATTCAAGATGAACGAAATTTTTTTTTCCATGAAAGAATGAAGTATTTTATAAATATACCAACAATACCTGGTGTCTTTATTAGGCGTCTGATTTACACTGTTTACCATATCTCTTAAAAAAAACCAGAACCTGTTAATATTTGTCGGTTCTCATATTTTTCATCGTACTGCTACTATATAATTTCATTTTTGAAAACGCATTTAATTTTTCTCTCTAAGCACAAATATGCATACCTTAAAGATATTATTATACCTTTTACTTGTATGAGGACTTATCTGGCCGAAATCAGCGTAATTATTTACTATCAACTTAGTCCTTGTACCCTATATAAAACGTTTCTGTTAGCGTGTAAGCTTCTTTTTGAAATGTTTGCAACCAGTGTTTTGAATGTGTTCCTTATTTATTCACCAAGTGTGTTAGCTTATGCATTTATTTTGTCAGAGTTTGCACTAACTTTTTCGTTAGTGTAAGAAGTTGAATGTAACTTTTATCATGTTTATGTAGCGTGAACAGCTTGTCAGTTTATAGAAATGTCATGTTCTTGTATTTACTTGTGTAGATGAACACCTTTTCGAAGACGAATCTTTATATTTGTATAATTGTACACCGTGAATAGAAGTAATATCCAGCATGTTGTCAAAACACTTAACTTAAATCTTAAATAAAATTGATAGTAAATGTCACTGAATAAACTCATGTAGAAATTTGGGTTAAAAAATTAGAATTAACTGATTTAACTTTTATTTTACTAATGTTCTTAGAAAAAAAAAATGAAAATTTGATTTTACATTTGCATGTTTTTTTTTAAGCTAGATACACATTTCATTCCAACTTATAAAAATACATGTTGTGTACAATGTTTTCATTGAAGTGCATTTTTGTTTCTGACGTACATAGATAAAACGTGTACCTTTATGCATATCGATATAAGTGTTTTGCATTTATATAACTAGACTTGCCTGTGATTTTTCGGATTAACACCTTGCATAACCTGAGACAAACATTCAATTTACTTTTGTTCTTAGAACTACTATAACGCAAATTAGAACAGTGTGTTGTCAGATCCTTTTAAGCAAAGCGTAGACCAATAATCCAATAATCAGATTGTTGTGTATCACGATAAGTGTAACTCACTGCTTGTGTAATTGCCTGATTTTTAACGTGTTGCAATTGTACGTGTGCCTCACGTGTACCCTATAGATTGTCTGCGAGTAACATATAATGCATGTGCACATGCAACAAAATATTTGTTCCGGTGTGACATTTGTGCCGCCGGAACAAATATAATCGGAAATGTGTTTCACCGGAATTTATATCACAGAAAATATGTTCCAGCACTGTAATTTTTTTTTTGGCGGATGTGAAATAAGTTCAGGAACAAATATCACAGCTCCATGGATTTTGTTCCTATATTAAAATTTAAAAAAGTGAAATAAGTTCCTGTGATATTAGTAAATATTTTATTGAAATAAATGAAAAAGTTGTGCTCAAAACTATTTTACAGAAAGTGAGTGCCTTTGCAACCTATTGCACAGAGATAATTTTCTTGATATATTTAAAAAGCATAATGCAAGCTGGATGCTGTACTGTGATTGCATCGGGTAAATTTGCAATTGAAGGCATGACTGTGACTGTAGGAAGAAGATAAGGAATAAAAGCGATGGTAATCTATTAATGTTGTATTTGGTATTCCCCCTCCCTGTAAATCTGTCATGGGTGTTCTAGTCAGCATACATGTACTTAGCTATTAGTTCATGGCACAGTTTCAAGAAGAGTGTGTCTTTTGATTCTTAAAATATCTTTTAATATAATTTATCAGTCACTTTATCCTTTTTGAAATAAGTACAAATTTTCAGTTTTAACTATTTTTTTCTGAATGATTATTCTTATTCTACTCTTTTCTGGCTCAAACTGGATAATAACACTTTTATTTATTATATAAAATATAAAACATGTTTTTATACTGTACTTGAATGATAATTTAAAATCACTGATGACAAGTGCTCAGTATATAAGAAAACGTGTTTAACCAGTAGAACTTATTTCACAGACAAGGAACTTATTCCACCAATTGAGGAAAAAAATCTGACAAACCTAGAACTTATTGCACCAGGTAAGGATCAAATCTCAAAACCTTGAACTTGTTTCACTAGTTAAGGAACCAAGTTCTCAACCCAGAACTTATTTCACCAGGTAAAGTGTGGAACTTATTTCCTAGATATAGAATAATTATATATTAATTGTCTGTGAAAAAAGTTCTTCAAGAAAAGATTTCCTGTGAAATTAGCTAGACTGAAACTTTTTTCACGTGAACTAATTTTGGGTCCCTCACACACACAACATTTGAACTGATAACAAAAGTCATCAATTGGTGAATGCATAATCTCTATCAAAGGCAGGGTTTCCGCTGGCGGTCGCCATTTGCGAAAAAATAATAATTGTGGCGATTAAAATTCGTTATTGGCGAAAGAATTTGGCGAAAGAAATATATATAACGATTTATTTTCAGCCATCTTGTTTATTTACTTTTTTCTTGTTTCTCTGACTTTAACTATCAGACAATACTCGTAATTCACCTTGAACTCGTTAAGATTTTTACAGAAAATCAATAATCAGCTGATTGCATTCATAGCTATCGACATCAAAGGATTAATTACTAAAGGTGTTGATTGTATGAAATGACAAAATAATATAGTTAAATGGCTTCTGTTACATGTCACAAAAGGGATTTGTTAACCACTTTACGACGCACGTGTTTGAAGCAAAGTTTTTACGCGTCCTCTTCTTCTTTTAATGATAGTCCAGAAAAGAAAATAGTTGTTATGACGAAAAATGTTCAAAAGCGAGAAAAGTCTCTGATTTAAAACTATATCATTTAACTTTCATATAGATCATTTATTTGAGTGGTTACTTCAAAGTCGTTTCAGTGAGACATGTGTTTCAAGCATATAGTTTTACTTATTTACGATGGTCTAGAAAAGAAAACTGTCGTTATGAAGAGATCTATGCAAAAGATAATAAAAAATCTTTTTATTATAAAAATATAATAAGTCAAAAATAAAGAAATTAAAAGATAAATACATTTGTGTAACATGGCGAAAAAAATAATAAAGTGGCGAAAAATATATTGTTTTGGCGAAAGAGGTGGCGAAAAAAATAATTGACCCAGGGGAAACCATGATCAAAGGTGAAAACAAACTGATGGTAATTCAACACTTTTCTAATATTAATAACTTACTTGAAGAATATGTCTCCGAATAGATTGAACATTTCTCGTTCTGATACATTCTTTTTGTTATATTTCATAGTCGGCATGACGGGTAGCTGTTTTTCACTTTTTACATCCAACTCGGATTTAATATTTTTCAATTGTGTTAGAAGTTTACTAGCATTTGCAACTTTCTGGCACTCGTTAAAAGCAGTCTGACATTTTTCGAACTTTCCTAAATCATTTTGAAATTCAGTTTTTATTGTTTGAAGGACCTTTAGGTTTGCTGTCTCTTTTTCCTCCAAAGATGTAATGAGGGCTTGTACTTTCTGGTCAATCCACTGCTTCATCTGTTTCCCATCTTCTGTAATCACACGAATGACTTCTTTCATGTCACTCTGGAACTTTCCTGTGCCTTGTTCAATCTTTTCTAGATTTGTTTTAAAGGATCTTATCTTCGTCTCAATGACCTTTTTGACTTCAGTCTGTAATGCCTGTGTCGATTCGTTGATTTCAGACATATCATGCTTTTTGTGTTTTTTGACGCTGCAAATTTTGCATATTGGCATGTCACAATCAACGCAGTAAAATATAAAGTTTTCGTCGTGTTCTTTGCAAAACGGGTTTTCTTCCGGGTTGATATGTGACCCATTAAGAAATGTATGATTTCTACTTATTTTTGACCGTAAATGTAAAGTTTTACAATTTTCACACATCCATTGCTCGCATTGTTCACAATAGTTATGTCCTGGTCCACTCATACATATGTCACAGGACTTCGATGCGGATTGTGCCATTTTTGTTTTGTTATCTTGACACAGGTGATCTCTAATAAATAATCAACACCGGGCAAGACTAACAGGAAGTTACGTAATTTTCTACGCCAATGATTACAAATAGTTATCGATGAAACTGTTAAGGTTTAAATTGAACATGTTGAATCATATTCAATACACAAAATATGTAAGCAAGATTTTAACGTGTTTGTTTGCTTTTAAATTTTTACTATTTTTAGATATGTTAATGTCTATACCTGAGTTCTGATATACACGGTATCTCACATTTATCAATATTTAGTTTAACATGTAAAATGTTTAATGTAATACATGAGTTTCAACCTATACGGTGTCTCATTATAATTAATATTCAATTCAAGATAATTAAATATTGACAAAGAGGGATAATATTTTACCCTTGTTTACTTTTAAACGTGTACTATTTTTAAATATGTTTATATCCATACAGGAGTTCCGATATACACAGTATCTCACCTTCATAAGCTTTTAGTTAAAACTGGTAAAATGTTTCAATGTCAATTTCTGAGTTCCGATGTATATTGTATCTCATTAAAATTTCAAAAATTCCATCCAAAATAAAACATTTGAAAAGAGAAATAATTTCTACACCAATATCGCCGATTGCAAATTAATGGTTATAACTTTTCTAGTTGAAATGTTTGTATATGTGCTAAATTTGGCTGTGCATGTACGTTAGAAAGTACGCATTCTCATTTATTGATAGTCATACGTAAGTAATTTCCAAATTATGGCGTTTAATCGAAAGATTGACTCTGGGTCATATATAAATCTCTAAAATGTACTTCTTAATACCACATTTTTTCTAAATTGATAATAATCATATTGCTTTATTATAAACAAGAATTACTTTTAGCATATGTTCATCAAAATAGATGCAATATATTTCTATGATTAGCCTGTGTCGTTATTCTTAAAGGATTTATTTCTTACATTTATCTTTCGTGAATATTATTATGTTTGCCCTACCTTTCGAGAGTAATGATTCAAAGCATTTGTTTTAAAAATTATTCTGCCAAATAATTTTCGGGCTTATCATGTTTATAATTATAAAGGTTTAAACAATGTATCTATCATTCTTTTTCAGTGAAATGTTTTGGTGTTAAATGTTTTCACATGTTATATACACCAGTTACCCTGTGTACTCATTGTAAAACTGTAACGTTAATCAGAGCACAGCTGCATCATTGAACTTATCATGGTGAAAAAGTATCTTATACTTATCTATAACATCTACATTCCTATATCATTGTATATGTACATGGTATTTACTAGTTGTTTCTATATTAAATAGAAAGCGAATGAGACTGCCATATGTATTTATGTATGTACGAAGATCCCTCCGTGAACGGAGCACCCCTCGATTGCTGCGAGGGTACAGTGGAATCTGTGTGCACTCCCTTTCAGGATTAATATAGATGTGTCACTAACTTATATACAATTACCATCAGGACAATCTCCAACCAAACACAGAGGGAGTGTTAGGAGACACAGGAAAGTCTGTTATTATGGTTGAGGAAGCCGCAGAACTCGGAGAATACCACTGGGCTTCTCGACGGGAACAGAAAAACTGAAGATATATCTATAGATTGATCTCCAGGTCAAAGTCGGGGACCACTTTAACCTATCGAGGCCCCCAAAGTACCCATTCTAGTATATTCTCCGGTCTAAGTACCATAGGTGTGTGTGGTAGGGTAAAAAGCACCCTACTACATGTAATAGTACTGAAATACCAGCGCCCGAGCCAGGATCGAACACGGAAGCTTCAGCACTGTAGCCATCGGTCTTAACCACTAGGCCACGAACCCACATTTTTTTGGATATATAATTAATAGCCTGCTGTTTAGTCCATATCGCGCACCCTTTCTCGCATCCTACTCGCATCCTACTCTGATTTCTCGTTCGAATTCTATACGACGTCTCTATGAATTTTTTATTCAGGAGACGACAACATTGATTAGCTGTTGATGTCATGACGTTGCCATGGAGCCCGCACGGCAGTCAAATGGGGAAATAAGTAATGAATCGTTTGGCTCAAGATGTTTTAGAACAAGAAGATCGGATTGAAGAACGCGATCGTGCTGCTGAGCAGATTACTACATATGAATTCATCGACCAAATGAGAAATAAGAATACAAGTAGGAAGACACATTCAGATGTCAACAAGTTAAAAACATGGCTTTCCGATGAAAATGAACTACGGGAATTTAATGAGATTCCTCCTCAGGAACATGACCTCTTGTTAGCAAGATTTTTCATGACTGCCAAGAAGCGTGATGGAGGGGATTATGAACATGATGAACCAGACAAATTAAAATTAATTCAAGGCATCATAAATAGAAATTTGGCTGAAAAACTCTGTAATATAGACCTCATTTAATACAAGAAATTCAAGCACTCAAGAAATGTTTTAGTATAGGGTTCTTATCCCGGGCATAATACAATGCCGTATTTAGTAAAACCTTTTCAACTTTTGATCTTCAGTGCTGTACAACTTTGTACTTTTTTCACTTTCGATCTTGTATATCTGGGCGTTATGTATTCGGGTTTAGTTTTCTGTAATTAGTTTTTACTTCAGTTTCATTATGTATATCTCTTTCATATTCATTTGTTAAAATTTACTGTTTGCAATAGTGTGAATTGTTTTATATAATATGAATGTTCTTATCCTGGGCATACAAACAATGCCGTATTTGGCAAAACCTTTTCAACTTTTGATCTTCAGTGCTGTACAATTTTGTATTTTTTTCGTCACTGGTTGAGTCTCGTGTGGACTAGACGCGTTTTTGGCGTATTGAATTTTAAACCTGATGCTTTTTGTTATCTATTGATCATGCTTTTCTTTGTCTAATATGTTCTGCTTTTTATTTGTATTGTAGTCCTGTAATTTTTTGTTTTCATTTTAATGTTATATTTAACTGTGCCATTAAAGTGCGAGGTTTGGCATGCCTTAAAACCAGGTTTAACCCACCACTTTTATTTCCCTTTAAAAGTGTCCTGTACCAAGTCAGGAAGATGGCCATTGTTATAATATTGTTCGTTTCTGTGTGTGTGTTGCATTTTAACGTTGAGTCGTTTCTGTTTTCTCTTAATTTTGAGATAAGACGTGGCACGGTACTTGTCTATCCCATATTCATGTATTTGGTTTTGATGTTATATTTGTTATTCTCGTGGTGTATTGTCTGTTGCTTGGTCCGTTTCTGTGTGCTGTTGCGTTTCGGTGTTGTGTCGTTGTTCTCCTCTTATATTTAATGCGTTTCCCTCGGTTTTGGTTTGTTGCCCCGATTTTGTTTTTTGTCCATGGATTTATGAGTTTTGAACAGCGGTATACTACTGTTGCCTTTATTTAGTGTCTAAAAGAAAACTACTTTGTCAGAGTGGAAAGGGAAATAAAAAAAAACCCCAAAAAAACTGAACCACTGACAAAGTAGGAAATTGATATACTGTATCAAACAATACTTCTAGCAGCAGGTAAAATTAGAATTCACAATTAAAATCATTAAAAAAAGCAATTAAATAGACCACATGATTTTTTTCGCATTAAAATAATGTTTTTACGCGTCTGTCTGCTATACAGTTTGTGATCTCCATATATATCTCCAATACTAACTGATAAATGCTTCACCTTTATCTTTCGGCTCATAGTACGTGAAACCTAAATGATCATGATGACACGTGTATCTTCTTGTATTCAGCTATCCTTTATGAACGTTTTTTTTTCACAAGTAACAATAACTGTATATGTACGATGCAGGCATTGGCGTTCAATAATTTACAAATATTTTTTCTGCAGTTTAATATCTATTATTTTGGCAAAAAAAATATTGCTTGTAGGCTTCATCTCACCTGCGACCAATGTAATAGTCCCAGATTTCACACAAAAAAGTGTTGGTTGTTGAGCATGGTGTTTCATAACTTATATTTACAAAATAATCCATTTTTGTTAAAAATAATTTAGACATAATAGTTATCAAAGGTACCAGGATGATAATTTAGTACGCCAGACGCGCGTTTCGTCTACATAAGACTCATTAGTGACGCTCAAATCAAATATATTTATAAACCCAAACAAGTACAAAGTTTAAGAGCATTGAGGATCCAAAATTTTAAAAAGTTGTGTATACAGGAAATTTATAAAAATGACCACATCATTGATATTCATGTCAACACCGAAGTGTTGACAACTGTGCTGGTGATATCCTCGGAAACGAAACATCCACCAGCAATATCTCCCATCGTAAATTTTGATGTTTAAGTCTTGATCTAATGTCAATGTCCATCAGCACTCAGGTACAATATTATATGTAATAGTAAAAATTTATATACGTCTGCACTCGGCTAAAAATACAAAGTAAAACATTACCTCGAAATCTTACGGAAACTACTTACATTCACTCATTTCAAGTACACTTAGTTCAATCTCACGTCTTCATTGGAACCAAATTTATTAGTGATGGAAGTGTACTATAATTGACACTGACGTAGTTAGTTTTTTCTAAGTGAACATCCGAACCTTGGCGATGGTTCTGAAAGTTCTCTGTAGGTTTGTGGCAGAGGGCCTTATGATAGGAGGTTTGAAGCTGACTCAATATTGAGAAAGTGGCACGAATTGTGTTAATAAAAACTCATCTATACGAACATACGTTAGAGCCAATTTATATATGTTTACTGTTTTAAACATGAGGAGAGACGATATGATTGCGAACAAGACAATATCCGATCTTGAAATAACATTGTAATAAGTATTTATATAGGACACCGTATGACCTTTCTACAACGAGACAAAAAAAAACATGGTCGGCTTTGAAATACTCCAACACGAAAAACTGAAGTTTATTTGAAATAGAAAAATATCTTCCTAAATTATAAAAAAACATACGATTTTTTTTTATGACAAAAATGAATACACGACAACCTCTGTTCTATAAGATCCTGACTAAGGACATATATAACTTACAGTTGGCTTTGTGGTATCGGTTTTACTCATTGTTGCAGGCTGGACGATGACCTTGTTAGTGTGTGCGTCATTTTGTATATTGTAAAGAGTTGTCTCACTTGCAATCATACCACATCTTCTTATTCTTATTTTTAATGAATGTGTAAAATGCAGAACCAAGTTAGGGCACACAAAGGGGATATATAGAATACATATTTAAAAGAAAAGAAATTTAATTGCTTAGATACATATAATTTACACAAACACAATACAATTTAAATGTAATAAAACCTTTGGTTTAAAAACTATTCTATAGTTACAAGAAAATAAATTTATCTAACTCATATTGACTTTATGTGACAGAGTTAAACATATTTGTGAGTGCCAAATTCTAACTCTAACCTAGAACAGGTGTTTGATCATGACAGCACAACATTTGAACAAACTGTAATAATAAGTTACAAACATATTTAATCAAAAGATCGATACGGTCACAAACAAATAATAAGATGAAACCAATAGTCCCAACGCTTTGAAAAAAGAATAATGTTACCGAAACCTTAGTACACTGGTACTTTATATCAATTTAACGATTTAAAGTGTTTAAAATGTCTCTAAATGGAAAGCAATATATTACCGATTGAGACTGAAAATTTTCAGCATGATTACATCGAGTCTGTAAGACTTGTACATAGATATGATACAAAAAAGATTTCAATGCCGTTAAATTGATCAGCATTTTCTTATAGTCAAAGTAAATAATTCACTGAATTGTCATGTATATTTGCTTTGTTAATTAAGTTTTCTGTTACTTCTCTTCTTTGAGAAAAAACCACCTCAGACATCTGAAAGATATAGTATTTAGCATGTTTAATAGGACAAACATTTATGCTAATATTTGATATTTTGTTAAAAATATTTATAATCCGTTTTCCTTGTGATATATGCAGATACATATGTAATTGAGAAAAAAGCAAAAACAAATATTGCCATTTACCAGTAGATAAGTTGTATTTATAGACAACGACAGTTCCTGATGTCCTTGTGTAATACATGAAACATGTTAAAATTTACCAGTAGATAAGTTGTATTTAAAGACAACGATAGTTCCTGATGTCCTGGTGTAATACATGAAACATAGTTATCAAATGTACCAGTATTAAAATTTAATACGCCAGACGCGCTTTTCGTCTACATAAGACTCATCAGTGACCCTCAAATCAAAACAGTTGAAAAGCTAAACAAATACAAAGTTGAAGATGCAATGCTTATTTCTTAATTTTTTTCTTTTTTTATATTTATTTAACAAATCAAATATCTAAAATGCCATCATTTTAATTCTTGTCTAATGATGGAACACCATGCGTATGATTGAAAAGTTAAGCGTTTATATACGAAGTTAGTATTTACAGTTGTCTTTTAACTGTTTGATGTGTAAAAGTGTTGCTCGGTCTTGTGTTATTTTTACTAGATGAGAGTGTTGGTTTTCATGTTTGATTTGTTTACACTTCTTATTTTAGAGCCGTCTTATAAAGCTTCCTGTTCGTAGTAAGCCAATCATCGGTGTTGAAGGCTGTATATCAACTTATAATTGTTTACTTTTTACACAAAATGACTTGGTTGTTTAATTGGCACCCATATCACATCTTATTTCTATGACACCTATGCAATCTGTAGTAGTTTGCGGGCCAATTAAAGGCCTTATTGCCCTACTGATAGATTCATGTTGCAATCTGAAATTGTTTGTTATTCGCAGGTAAAATCATTTCATCATTTTAATCATAGTTGTATTTTGATGTCATCCAAGGCTCTGTGTGGAAAACCGTACTTTGACCTATAATGATTTTTCTTTCACTAATTGTGACTTTGATGGAGGGTTGTCTCATTGGCACTAATACCACCTCTTCTATCTATTTTTAGTACATACACATTATTATAAGACATTCCATACGAAATATAATGAAGCGATAATTAAACAAACTAAGAAAAGAAAAAGGGAAGGAAAGGCAAAAACAAAAAAACAATGATAAATCGAAAGAAAGGAAAGGGGAGGTAAACACAAAGCACACTTACCGACAGTTTTTGCACATGCTAAAATATAGCATTGTTAAAAAGACAAAATTCACTAAATTTACGTATCAAAGAGTTACACAGTTATTCATTTCATTCATATATATCATTTAGACTTTGATCATGAAGACATACATTCTCATATATATTTGCCATTGAAGGAATCAATTTACATCGCATATTTTGTAACGTTCACATCTCAAACCGCTCTTATGACGCACATTTAATCATTTACCTTTTATTGAACCTTGTTTTTAAGTTGTCTTATATAAGTTAATTTTTAATTTTCTTATTTTCAGTCTATTATTTATTTGTTTAAGTCAAACCATGTCATCTTCATTCGTTATCAGATCTTTGAAATTTTCTAAAGTTAAATAAAAACTAAAATATTTGATTCTTTTCCTAGATTCCGTGTTAAACTGTGTCTTTTGTGACATGAGCAGAACCACAACTTTACAAGGTTATAAGCTGTTTTATAGTCCTTCACTATGCATATATCATCATTCTTAGTCGTTCCGTATTTCTCGTATCACGGCTTTATAACGATGAACAGGCATTGTCAGTGACGTCCCCCGTCACAATGTCTGAATAGAAAGTAACAGCGACGTCGCAATGTGTAAGAAGACGTTATCAAACTTGCTTTTGTCAAGTGTAAAACTTTCTAAGGGAGGGGGAAATACACTTTACCAATAATAGAACGAAAAACAGATGATCAGAATTTTTACGACATCAATTTGTAGAAACCCCGACAATCTATACATAGAGTATCTGATTTTTGTTTTTAGTTTAGTGGTCAAGGTTAGATGACTAAAAAAATCGCTAAATTTTATTGTGTGTTTTGATGGTTTAATATTTTATCATGCTATATTGTATGGAAAATACATCGTTAATATGTAAATATGTACAAATTCAAACTTACTAAAATCGTCCATGTATTGGCCAACTGTAAAATACAACATAAATATAAGCATAAAAGTCTTGAAACAAACTTACATGTTTTAAGGGAATATTTTTTGGAGGTATACATTAATTAGGAATGCCATTATTATGTAAGTGGAACTCTGCGCGGGAACGGCTTGTCATCTTATTTTTTAAGAAATGATGCTTTTTTTTTTAAATAATTATTTGAATAATTTGAACGTTTTTCTTTTCAATGTTAAATCCTTGATTTATGTAAGGAATTACAAGTCTAGTAATACTAGCATCTTGTTTATCATTATATTGTAAAATAATTACAATTGATACATATGACGTCTTCCGATTAAGTTTGTATTTGCATTCGGGATTTAGATAGATGTTGGAATGCGTGGATGTTAGGTGTCATTTATATACAACGTATGCGCCTATTCAGTTTTGAAAACAATAACATTTATCAAATATCTATCTGTTGCATACATTTAACGTTTGTTTGCGAGCTTTCATTTAACGTCTGCACACAAAGTGCAGAATGCTGCACAGAAAGTGCAAAATGAGAATGGTTGCATGAACATGCTTCAGACATATATGATTTTTTTTTTTTAATTTTTAGTATAAATATTATACAAATAGTAAGTACATCAACTTTCAGTTCTTTTTTACTCAATAGTAAAACTGTCTCTTTCTACCCTCTCTCCTCTCTTTTTCGCGATACATGTATCTCTATATCACTTATTATAATATAGAGTTATAAATAAACTTCTCTGTACGTTTATAGAAAATTAATAATGTTAAACCAGGTTCAACCCATCATTTTTTTTTTAAATGACCTGTACTAATAAATCAGGAAAATGACTTTTGTTATATGATAGTTCGTTTCTGTGTGCGTTTCATTTTAAATAATGCAGTGTTTCTGTTGTGTCGTGGTTCTCTTATATTTGATATGTTTCCCACGGTTTTAGTTTGTGACCCGGATTTGTGTTTTACTCAATAGATTTATGAATTTCGAACATCGGTATACTCTTGTTGCCTTTATTTTAAATCGGAATTGAAAGGATGCATAGTCAATTATATAGTTTTCATATATAAAATGATAGGTTGTAAATACTGACTTATGAAAGTAATATAAATGTATACTCACCTTGTTGGGTTGTCTCTACAAAACAATATGAAAAAGAAAATGACAATTGAAAAATATCATTCACTTATGGAGTTGATTTTGTTTATTTGACATTTGATTTTCTTTACTTTTTTCTCGAATAAACTTGTAATAATAATGCTACGCTGTTTCCCTGGTTTATTATTAGTCCATCTTTTGATAAAAAAAAAATTGTGCGAAAGTTTCCCCCCTCAACACATCATCTTCCTTAATTATTCAACAGATTATCGTCAGTAAGACCAAATACTTATTTTTTTCATCTTTTGGTAATGCCACATATTATCTTGCTAAAGTAGAACATCTAGAACGCAACGACAAAACAACCAAGAAAAACTATGGAGAATTAATAATATCATTAAGGAAATACATTTACATGACTTATGAAAAACATTTTTTTTTCATTTTCATGGTGACAATCGAAAAAATATTTAAAGTTGTACTTACTCAGAAAGTCTTTTTTCCCTGAAAAAACAATAGGGAGGTATATGTTGTAAAGGTATTCTTATACGAATTAGAACTCTAAAATTTAATCGAATTCATTTCAGCAGTACTGCTGTTTTGAACTATTTAAATTAATTTCATGATCTGTTTCCTCGGGTAATATATAAATTTGATTTGGGTTAAATATAATCTTCAATCATATTTTCTCTGACTTTTTTATGTATTTATAACATTTGATCATAATTCACGATTATGAGTTAATTATCTGCATTTTCTGGTGTTGTGTGAAATTGTTTCATCGTTCAGTCATTATATTTCTTGTATCGGTCTGACCTTTTTATTCATGGTTTTCCTAAAATTCATGATGTGTTTGGTTATGCTATGTTTTATCATGTTATCTAAATTACCTTTTCTTTTAGTACCTTTATCATGTTTATGTTGTGCATTTGAGCTTTTTATTTTAAGTCACACAATATTATTTGCAAATCCTTCCTATTGGATATCCATTCTTTGATGTGTCTGAGCTTTTAACTTTGACATTTGACTAGGAACTTTCTGTTTAGAATGTTCGATAGAGCTCGGTAGTTATTCATTTTTACTCTTTTTATTATATTCATAGAAAGAAAGGTTTCTTATATCATCTTGGCATATCCAAACATCTTTCAACATTCAACCTAAATAAAAGTGTTATGCTTACCAGCAATGGTCACATTGGTATCTGAAAAGTTTCTTGTCGGACTCTGATCTGAAATGTAAATGTAAACTGAGAAAACTGTTAACGACAAAAAACGATAAATTTAAAGGCCGTATAAATTTAGGTCAAAGTTTGGATAGAAATGTCTTCTGTAGACCAAAGTTTATATATATATTAGGAGGTTTTATGGTTCTTTGAATATTCATAATTAAATTAACTTTCTTGAGTAATGACCTGAAAGTATCCCTTTCATTTTTGTTTGTACTGATTTACTCTTTGAAAATACGGAAGCAGACATTTAATTGCAAACATGTTCATACAACAGTTAATGTGTAACAAAAGAACAAGAATTTCAAATGTATAGTTTTAATCAAAACACAAATAAGTCTTTATTAGTAAATGAATTAGCCATGGTGAAAAGAAAAAACTACATAGTGACATAAAAAAAACTTTTCTACAGTTCACAACTTACCGGAATGATAGTTCTCCAAATAGAATGGATATTTCCTGTTCTGATACATCTTTTTTGTAATATTTTACTGTCGACATGACTGGTAACTGCTTTTCTAATGCAATTCTTAACTCGGATTTTATATGTGTCAGCTGTGCTAGAAGTTCAGTTACATTGACAAGTTTCTGGCTCTCGGTAAAAGCAGTCTGACATTTCTGGAACTTTTCTAAATCATTTTGAAAGTCAGTTCTTTTTGATTGTAAGGCATTCAGGTTCGCTGTCCCTTTTTCTTCCAATGATGTAATAAGGGCTTGGACTTTTTGATCAATCCACTGCTTCATCTGGTTCCCGTCTTCTGTGATAGCGCTTATAGCTTCGTGTATGTCGCTCTGGTACTTTACCGTGCCTTGTTCAATCTTGTCTAGATCTGTTTTTACACAATTAATCCGTAAGTCAATGAACTTTTTCACTTCAACCTGTAACTTCTGTGTCGATTCGTTGATTTCAGACATATCATGCTTTTTGTGTTTTTTGACAACGCAAATTTTGCAAATTGGCATGTCACAATCATTGCAGTAAAATATAATATTTTCATCGTGTTCTTTGCAAAACAGTTTATCCTCTGTGTTGATATGTGACCCATTTATAAATGTATGATTTCTACTTATTTTTGACCTTAAATGTAAAGTTTTACAACTTTCACACATCCATTGATCGCATAGTTCACATATGTTACGCCCCGGTCCACTCATACAGATGTCACAGGATTTCGATGCAGATTGTGCCATTTTTGTTGTTTTATATAGTTGTCTTGTGACAGGTCATGTCTAATAAATAAACGACATTGGACAAGACTAACAGGAAGTTACGGAAATTGCTACAATATCTAGACTTTACTTAATATTTCTACGCCCACGATTTCAAGGATAGTTATCGATAAAACTGTTAAGGTTTAAATTGAATCTGGTTCAGAATACCAAATGTTTAAGCTAGTTTGTAGCATGTTTGTTTCCTTTTTAATGTATGCTGTTTATAGATATTTATATGTTCATATCTCACCTTTATTAATATTATAGCATGTTTGTTTACATTTCAATGTGTACTATTAATAGATATTCAAATATTCATATCTCACCTTTATTGATATTCAGATGCACCAGGAAACACTATTTAAATGATCTTGTACGACTTTGCCCCCAGTAGACCTATACAAAAACAGTACATTAACGGGTGTTACACGGACACTTTTTAGATGATACAGAGACACTTTTTAGTTGTTACACGGACTCTTTTTATGAATAGAATCACTCGTGCATGATGCGATAGTTCGTGGGCACTTTGATTTCAATTAGATTTGAACTATTTGTTCCACCGACATATTTCCTGTCTTTTTGGTTAAAATATTAACGTTAGAATCAATAACTTTATTTCAAACAATTCCAGTAAATTACTATTCATATCAGTACACTAAGGGATTGACCATTTAACTAAAAAAAAAAAGGTATGTCTTTTTTCTAAAAAATGTTTTAATCCCAAATTTTATAAGAAAAAATACATTTTGGTCAAGCAGATGACAAAATAATATTCTGATTCCTGATTTTCCGTATACCGTATAAAATCGGTCTAATTTCCAGTGGCGGAAACACTAGTGATTCTTCTGCCCCTTTTTTGCTGGTAGGTGTGAGAGAAGTCTCCGCGTTAAAGGGTCGTACTTTGACCTATAATTATTTACAAATTACTTTTACAAATTGTGATTTAAATTGAGAGTTGTCTTATTGTCACTCGATCCAAATCTTCTTATATCTATTTGATGTACATCACCTAAGAAAAACAACAACGTTGAAGCACATTTTTATCATTGGTGTTTCCTTCAGACTATGTTACACAAAAAGTACGTTTATAAATACCGACAGTCTGCTAAAATATCAACAAACAAAACTTATTGACAGATCTAGAATTTTAATTTTGGTTCATTTAATGTAGGAATAAGCATAGTTCTTCATAAAGTAAATATGTTTCAAGACGTTAAGACGAAATATATATCATGATAAGGTATGCTTGTAAATGGGACAACTCAGCGACAGAGTATTAACGATATAGAGGTTTACAACTCTTGGTAACCAATCGGCAAAAAAAAACATAGATGAATGAACATACAATTTGGAAATTAGTATGGCGTTCATTATCACTGAACTAGTATATATTTGTTTAGGGGTGAAGCTGAAGGACGCCTCCGGGTGCGGGAATTTCTCGCTACATTGAAGACCTGTTGGTGACCTTCTGCTGTTGTTGTATTTTTCTATGGTCGTGTAATTGTCTCTTTGACACATTCCCCATTTCCATTCTCAATTTTATCAGCATAATATTTAAATATAGAATGAAAAGGTTCGTTTTGTACTTTTGCCTTGGCAGAACATTGTATGGTTTGCCATAAAAAAAAATGACAGACACATGAAATCTATTCATCTGATGAAGATCATAGATATAATATCATGTAAATGAACAGTTTTAAAACAATAGAGTAACTTATACAAAAATTAAATAGTATACTTTTTTGTGAGGAAATTGTTTCATTGAAATCCCTATCCAGCTGACATGTTGAGTTTACAATCGTCCCTTGAACCAAAACAAAATTGGCCTACTCCTTTATTCAGGATATTATAACATCTCATATTTCCCTGTCACTATATGTTGCAAAACTCGATTTGAAGTTTAGAAATAGGAATAATTGCAATGTGCAAACATCAAATCGTTTTTTGAAAATCACATAATGCGGAGAATATTAACGGAGAATGTGTCATAGAGACAACAACCCGACAAAAAGCAGACACGAACGAAGGCAACCAATGGTCTTCAGCACATCGAGTAAATACGCACCCGGAGGCGTGCTTCAGCTAGCCTAGAAACAAAAATGTGTACTAGCACTGTATTAATTAATGTCATACTTAACACTGAAATATTTAAATGAGCTACAATTGAAAAACATTTGAGATTAAGAAAGGTCAGACGCTCCTGTTGTGCGACAAGCGCAAAAAAGCGGCGGCGTTAAACATGTTTTATGATATCTCAATACTCCACCTACTCCTCTAGCCAATGTAGAAAACAACTTGTTTATCTAATTTAATACCTTTATCTATGATTTGCATTTGTGGTCATGAAAACAGACTTCACGAAAATTTGAACTTCAGATATTTCTACATCTTATTTTTTCTATGAAAGTCGCTCGTAAAGTTACTGGGAAATATCTTTTAGAAAAATATCGATTTTAGTTGAAATGATAGGACATTTGTTTCAGTGGGAACTCCTTTTTTGCTATGCAAGGATTCAAATACAGCAATTGGACGTCATAGGTCAAACGTTGACGTCATTCGAATTATGACATAACGCCAGGTATGCGATACGGGTTTACCATGCGATACGGGTTTACCATGCGATTCAGGGTATGGGGTTTGCTCGTTGTTGAAGGCCGTACGGTGGCCTATAGTTGTTAATGTTTGTGTCATTTCGGTCTTTTGTGGATAGTTGTCTCATTGGCTATCATACCACATCTTCTTTTTTATAGGTGATACAGACTGGAAAAACGGACCTTTATTAGATATACAAAATAGCTGTATTTTGTACTAAATATATGATAAATAAAGATATAAAACCTTTTAAATTACATATTCTGAATGCTTAGCAATATCATAGTAATTTGAATATATGCATGTCTTAATTTGAAACCTCGTCATTGCTACATTCAAATAAGTAATGAAATTGATTTCTAATACAATTGTTTTTTACCAACGTACATAATCTTTTATCTTTTGGAATGTTATGCCACCATTATTTGTAGTTTCTGAGAAAATATATGATAGACGGACGAAAAGACTGATGAAGTATTGTTAAACGATGAACGGATGAACAGAAAGAAGAACAGATGGCGGAATGACTTAAATAATAATAATAATAAAACTTTATCTTGCGTAATGTGGTTATGAATAAACATCAATAAAACTCTCACTCTTGTGAACAAGAGTTATGTCCCATATACTGTTTTTATTTTTAGAGTTATGTTATTTGAAAGAAACGCAATCGCGTTTCGTTAACTATAAAATTATAGAAAACTAGATGTTGTATTTGTATACTGAAAAATTGCATTTAAATTAATAACAGTGACTTATAATTATTACTATTTCTGGATTTTAATTTTTCCTATAGAAATCGTACAACAACTCGAGTTTGATTTGAAACATTTGAATTTATGAAAATTTTTAAAAACATGGTTCCTCAATGAAATAAACATAACTGTTTTATAAGAATTGATCATTATCGTGATACATGTAGTGCCCATAGGGCAGTGGTGATGAATGGAAAAGCGATTATGACCTCGTCTATGGCTTAACCCTTCCCGTTTTCTTAGTTTATACCACTGTTCTGTAGGCAGTCCATATATCACGATAATGTCCAGTTTTTTCAATAGCTATAATGTACTTAATTTCAAGCAAGACAGATGTACATAACTTAGAACTTATCGATTATTTAAACTAAATTTTAATTTTGAGCCTTACTTACCATAGATTCAAAGATGTGTTTTAACAAGATTTAGAATTGGAGCTCACAAACTTGAAATAGAAAAAGGTCGTTTTTTAAATATTAAACTAGAAAATAGAATATGCAAACTCTGTAATGAGGAAATAGGAGATGAGATGCATTTTCTTTTAACATGTAAAACTCTGGATAATGTTAGAAATCCCTTTCTAAGCAAAATATATAGTAAAAATAAAAATATTTCAAAACTTGATAACAAATCTCTTTTTATTTGGCTAATGGGAAATGAAGATAAAAACATTTTGATAATAATTTGTCAGTTATTAGAGGTTTTAAATATAAACAGAAATACAATATTAAAATAAGATTTCTCTATATAAAATTATGTATGATCAAATATGCATTTACATAAGTTATTTCTTTTACATTTGATAAATTAATAGTATATACTACGAGGTGTAACAGACTATTGGTCATATTGTATTATATATGTTTATTATTTATAAATTGCCTACTTCATTTTCATTAATATGATATCAATCAACTAAATCAAAATCAATCATATTATGTACTTTGTTTAACCTATTTTTAATTTACTTTACATTATGTTTGAAAATTATATTATAATTATTCTGCTCATTCTGGGCGCCGTGATTGGCAAATGAAATATTTGTTTGTTTGTTGTTTGTTATCTTTCCCAAAAGCAAGTTATTTTGAAATAGCAATTAGAAAATATCATACACATTTTGTTCAATTTGATATTGAAAAAAAAACGATGTCGACAGGTGTTGCATATCTGTACAGCATACAGCTCTGACATTTCGATATGATAACACAAAATTTATAAATCGTTTTACTAGTTTCAAATAAATGTCAATTTCATCTTCATACTGATAATACAGTTTCAAATAAACCGCAGACACATCAGTGATAAAGAGTGACACAAAGAATTTGCTTGTTTTTACCAAAGTCAAACCTTTTTGAACGGATATTGATTCAAAAGAAAAGCTCGTCTAGGACTCGACCTGTTTTTAAAGGTAGTACAAATCAATTTGATATTTTCCGACAATGTACCTACATTGTATATTTATTGTTACAATATACCCTCTAAAGCTTGATATGCAGTATGTGTTTGCTCATTGTAAATGCCAAACAGTGATCTAAAGCGGCAAAGTTCTACGTTATTTGGTATCTGATCGAGAGTTGTCTCACTGAAAAACATTCCACATCTTGCAATATTAAAACAACCTGATAACAGTCTGATCAATCTTAATGCAGTTCTTACTATAAAAATATTTTATAATTTTGAGATATCTGTTGCATACATGAGATTATAGATACTATTCACACGACAGAAGTTGTTGTCAGAACAATGCATTTCAAAAAAATATTAGATTATGCTCCAATGAGCATTAATGTATGATATTCACAGTACTTGAGAAATAGTTACAAATCACCTTCTTTTCTACCAAGAGATTTTTTTTATAATGGCGTGAACAAACAAATGCACGAATTCGCTTAGTGACTAGGCTAATGTTTGTCTATATCGGAGTATAATTAACATTCAAGTATATTTCCCTATTCCTACATTTCCTATTATTCATCCACCTTGGTCATACGAGTAAGTTACAATAGTAAATCAGTTTGAGTCAAAAAGGGATATTTTTTTTTATCTTAAAAGCATTTGAGAAGTCTGAACAATAAATCATTATGTTAGGTGTAGACTTTCTGTCAATTTTCAGACATATCGACTGCAATAAATTTAGTACGCTTAAAACAAGTCAACTCAGCAATGTTTAATAACTTTTCATCCAATTTTGTATATCAATCTGAATAGATAAAAAAAAACAGAAAAATGTTCTTACAATATATGGAACAGATGTTAATAGTTTGTTTATTTCTGTGTTATGTGGTCTCTTCTGTGGCGTGGTCTCCTTGGGAATCAAACCTCATCTTCTTTTTTATTATTGCATGCGAATATTTAGGAATTTCTGAATTGAGCATAGAGAATAAATCCGTAATATCATTGAAATGTTTGTCGTACTAGAAAAATCAGAATAACTTGTGTTTCGTCTAGATAATGTAAAAAATATGTATTTATAAAACCTCTAAAGAGTATATGGTGCATTTTGTGCATGTAGAAGCATGTGAATTACATCATATTTAAATTATGAAATCTGCTTGTTTAGCCTATAACCATGTCTATCGGAGGTAGGACATGCATACATCGTCACTTACTTAGTTCCTCTCAGTTTTCGTGCAGATTGACATGTAACATGACAGTCATCGATCAATTAATTCAAACTTGTGTACGTTAGTTTAAAGCAAAGCGATTGGGATATAATAAAATCAAGTGAATTGCTACAATCCTGTTCTTCCTTATTTACACTTAAATGAAATTGTAAGTTCCATACCTGTTTTGTCAAACCACAAACCCGCGAAAATGATTGTAAAACATAACAAGGTATGTATTATTCGATATATTTAACTTGACTGGGCGAAGTTTAACCGGTTCGATCAAAATAAACAAGTCCAATAAACCCATAGATAGGTGTTTTAAAATAGTCATTCGTTTGTAAATTATTCAAATGTCCTGATGCAAATTAAAACGTAAGCTCCGCCCGATCAGTTGAAATAAGATTGGTAATATTAACATATAATATGCAAGTATAAGAATTTCAGTAATAAGCTTTTTCAATAAATCATCTTAATTTATTTCTTTTGGTATTTATTGTCAAGAAAATTGATGATATGAAGGAATCTTATTATATGTAATCTATTAGAAATTCCGATTGATTTGTCTTTATGACAAAACGTTTTATTCAGAGCAGTAGTATTTGTTTTCATAAAATACCGGTAAACTAACAAGGTACTGTATTTTTTTTAATGCCTATTTACTTTTCATTTACGGAATAAATTTTGCAAGTTTTCATTGACATAACATACTCGATTTACAAATAGACTTATTTTACTTTTTTATTCAATGAAAACATGCATATCATCGCTGGGCTACTAAAATGCCGTATGTGACTTTTTTGGCTAAAAATACTTTTTGACAACAATGGTCTGGCCGGTAGGAAATCTTTGGTGTTACAAAATAGCATACAGTTAGACCAATCAACATGTGTGAAATAAGACTAAGCCAATGTCAGCTGTTTGTAAAGTTTGCTTCGAAAATGTTGTATGAAAACTTGAAAATCGTTGAAGAATATCTTAGGAAAAACATAATTGTACATTTCTTTATTATTTAAGTTCTTGGATAATCCAGAAATGTCAAAGTTTTTATTTCACTGCTATTTACAAAAATGTTCGAGTTCACATACGACATTATGGAAGCATGGATTTTGTAAAAATTTTCAAAGCCTGTTTGTGAGGTATTGATTTTTTGAAAAAATTGTAATTTACAACATTTTAGAAGCCCAGTGAAGAATTGTGCTATAGTTATTTTAGGGGGTACATAACTTCTTATATCTGAATGGTTAATTTTTTTGAAAATCAGCCAAACGTTTTAATTACATACTGTTGGTAAAGAAGAAAAACTTCGCAATGATTAAAATAAATGGAATATATATCCAATGAACTTATTTCTGTAATTTGTGTGGATTACCTGGTTACTATTTTGTCAACTTTTGAAAATTCAAATCACCCAAATCTTTTTGAGTCGTCAAATTGTTCTTTAAGGGTACATAAGTCAACACTGTGTTATAATCTCGTCCACTAAAATAAAAAAAAAATGTGTAACAGAGAAACATAAAATGGCTTATAGACAAAGCAGATTTACCATAACACAATAATGGGGGGGGGGGGGGGGGGGGTATAAGCACAGAGCCACGTCAAATGAATATCACCAAAGGCTTATAGACAAAACATATTGACAATTAGTAATATTAAAACATTAAAAATAAAAGAATACTTTAACACGTTATTAAGATGATAATCAACGCAAGTACTCTGTATTTCTAGACCATTGTGTATTGTTTGTGAAGTTGATACGGAATATGTAACTGTTGACTGTAGTGATATTAACCATATGAGGATTCTTTCTGTGAAATCAATTCTATCAAAATGTTTGATTTTTTTAACATTGTATACCGCCGTCACCCATATGAAATTAATAAAATATTTTATTTCGCAAATTTACAGATCTAACATTGTTTGGTTGATGTTTAGACGAGTTGTATATACATAATGTACACAGCCATGTATTACCATCATTAATGGCGATCCGATGGATAAACCTGTTGTAGAGTTGTCACTGATTCAGACGTACTTATAAATATTATTTTATAGATATACTTGAAATGTCTGAAAATTGGTTTCATTTTACTTGAGGTATATTGTCTCTGGAAAACTTACCTCACTTTTATTTTAACAGGGCCGTTAACTACATTGAGGAAAATGCCCTATATGTAGGACACTTCAACACTAAACTATTGTTTTCATATCAAATTGTGTTAACGGCGAGTGCCTAGCAAGAAGCAAGTTCTGTTTTCCCCGCTCAGACGAAGCCCTGATTTTTCAGGATCAATGTTTCTTAATTATTTGTCTTTTGTTCATTGATTACCCTTTTTTATTCTGTTAGTGTTGCATTTCTTTTGTAATGTTGTAATTTTGTTATGAAATTGATCATGATAAAAAAGCAGCCACAGACTTAACTATGTGAATTCCATTTTTGCTTTATCATCCACATTGTTCTTTTGATATTGTCCCAAGGAACTTTGGTCTTACACTGAATTTATACATTTTGCTTTGAGACCAAAATAATGTAAAAAAATTATTAAAAACAAAACATGCATTTTCAGATTTAGAAAGGTTATGGGGAAACATACAAAATGCATCATGTGTTCTATAGCTTCTTGGACCTTCAGTGGCTCCAAAACCCTTTAAAAAAATTCTCGCTTCGCTCGGCAAAATATGTTTGCCAATCCATTTAAAAGAGGCAAGGTACAACCAAACTTTAATACTATGTATATATGCAATACATGTATATGCAGTTGGAAAATAAAATATAAAAGATTAATTTCTGCAGAGGATAATGAGCAATTCGATCGATCTGATTCAATGGTACATAATGACTTTACAATACATGTATTTTCTATAATAACAAATCATTTGAAAATTGTATGTTTTTAAATATCATAAATATAGTTGTAAAAATAAATAATCAGCACCTTGCTTTAATTAAAATGAAAAATCTTGCTTCAATAATGCAGAAAAAAAATTATCTGTCCTCTTAGTTTAAAAAAATAAATAACCGACCAAAAACAAATCCACAGACTGAGTTGAACATGTGACCAATATGCTGGAATTTACTCGACCAGTGAAATCGAGCACACATTTTATTCTACTAGTCTGGACATTGTCTCGACTGCACTTAACTGTACTTTAGTGTACTCGAATAGGAATCAACTTAACTTAATTAGTCTGATTCAGTCCTTGATAATCTTTGTGTAGTCTGAAATGGTTTTGACCATGGCTCAACCTTTCTCGACTAGTCTTGACTCAGTCTCAACCAGTCTCAACCCGTCTCAACCAGTCTTGACCTTCAAATTTAGTTTTGACTGTAAATCAGACACCCTAATTAAATTAAATGTTGATCTTACAAAATTCAAACTTAACAGGGAAGAAAGAAAATTATTATATAAATTCAGTTAGACATCTTTAATTAATTTTGTTTTTACTTTTTCAAATCAACTTGGATATTCACCAAACTATGCAGCTATCTTAGATATACATTAAACTTACTGAATCCCATGTCATTTAGTTTTTTGTTGTATTGCTGTAACATTTAAGAATTAAAGTAATCTTGGTTTAAAAAAAGCTAGGATTTGCCATTCGGACAAAATATAGATACTAGTAGTACACTTTAATTTTTTTAATAACTTTTTCAAATCAACTTGGATTTTCATAAAACTATGCAGCTATCTTAGATATAGATATATATTCAGCTTACTGAATCTCAGGTTATTTTGTTTTTAGTTGTAATGCTGTAAAATTTAAAAAATAAATTAATCCAGGTAAAAAAAGCTAGGATTTGCAGTTCGAACAAAATAGAGATAGTACACTTCATTTCTTCTAATAACTTTTTCAAATCAACTTGGATTTGCATCAAACTATCCATCTATCTTAGATATATATTAAGCTTACTGAATCCGAGGTCATTTTGTGTTTTGTTGTATTGCTGTCAAATTTAAAAATTGAATTGATCTAGGTCAAAACAAAGCTTGAAATTGCGGTTCAAACAAAAAAGAGATAGTACACTTTAATTTTTTAATAATTTTTCAAATCAATTAACTTTGATTTTCTTCAAACTTTACAGCTTCCTTGGTGATGTATAAATCAAAAGTTTTTATGGTATTTGTAGTGTTGCTGTCAAATTTAAGAATTAAATTAATGTAGGTAAAAAGAAAGCTAGAATTTGCAGTTCAGACAAAATTCAGATAGAACACCTTAGATTATTTCAAAGCAACTTGGATTATCATTTAGTTCTACAGCTATCTTTATTATATTTTATTCTTACAAAAAACCAGGTTATTTGGTAATTTAGTTTATTGCTGTAAAACTTTAACATTTTGATTATAGGTATCTATCTGAATTTTGTCTAAACTGAAAATTAGACTACAGTCTTTACCTATTTTAAATTAGGTCATGAATTTGTCAGCAAAACACCAACATTCATAACAACCTTGATTTTTTTATGAGAATTTTGTCATGAAAATAGCTTAAAAGTTTCATTACGATCCATGCTGATTTGAAAAAGTTATGAAATCTTTAAAAAGACATTTCTTTTTTTTAAAACAAAAAAAATAATATTATGAATTTTCATAACAATCCTTGATAACCTTTTAAAAAATGCAATGTGTTCCAAAGTTACAGTTAAAATTTATTTTAACCAAATCTTAAAATATAACTTTGTCAAATTTAATGACATGGCACTATACATGGTTTAGTTACATCAGTACACATGAGCTTTACAGGTAAAAAAGCCCTACTTTTCTTAAACTCGTATATTATTTAACTAGTGAATTAAAAAAGCCTTGCCATTTAGATTGAACAGGATGTTGCATCTTTGAATAAATGTTATTTAGAATTTAAAATCATTGTTAAATCTGAGACTACTATCACACAGAGATTGGTCACTACCGATTTATCGTATAATGTGAGTCTCAACATATTTAGTTACGTTATTTAAACGTAGTTTCGTATTAAACCGTAGTTTCGTATTTAACAGTAGCAGACGACATATATCACCACCAAATCAGTCACGGAGACTACTTTAACAGTATCGGATATAATTCAAAATGAATCAAAAATAAAATTAGACATTTAGTGGAAAAAGGAAAATAAATTATTTATATCTGTCTTATCACTATTTATATCTATTTTTTTTTTTTTTTAAATTAATCAGTTTATAGTTCGTTAATAAAATGTATTTATGCGGCGACTTTTGAAATGCAAATGTGATTAGTCTCATCCATTACAGTTAGGTACATTGCTTTACTACTAGTCAGTTAATTGTATGTAATGTACAAATATGTTACCTGTAAAGACAAGTAGTCTCAATAGCATGGGAGATGAATTTGTTTCACAGCTGGGTGCCCACAAGATACACGAGGTTCCGTTTATTGCAATAAACTTGTATACTTGTAAGGTATTGTTATAGCTGAGTACCCAAAATACATGTTTGTTGCAGTAAACATTGTCAATTACCGTCGTTGCACTTGGGGTAGGACTCAGGAGGGTATTCAAATGGGGTTTAACAAGGCCAGACAAATGTAGAGAATGGAGAAAAATGGACCGACAAATAAAGAATAGAGGAATAGATAATAGAAACTAATTCGATGTTTAAATTAAAAGAATAGAAAATATTATATAGTAATTGTACCCTAGTGATTCAAGTTGTATAAAGTATCTAAAACTTAATTTAATCTGTAATATTGTTTTCGTTGAAAATTTCTAAATATTACCACGCCTCAACTGAAGAAATATTTTTGGTGAAGTGTATTTCTTGGTGTATGTTGTATCAAATCTAGTTATATTATTTATGTATGTGCCTAGGGTTGGCAAAGTATTACCCGCCCGGGAATACTCCTAGAAATAGGGAATACTAGGCATTACCGGGCAATATGATTTTTTAAGTTTATTTTAACACAAAAAAGTAAATTATTGGTGTAGTTTCATAGTATTACAGCTAAATGTATACTTTTTATACAGATAATCATTGACAGTCATTTCTAAAAGAATGAAAAATTCAATTTCATTCCCTTATATTTAGACAGAATACAAGAGTTACACATTTAAAGAAACCTTTTTAATTACCAAGCATTGTTTCAATAATCCATACTTTGAAAAAAACAATTTATTGCAATCTGTAAGTCAATTGTTAATTTCAAATGTAATACATTCATATTGCTAAATAAACACCCTAAGGGGTCATGCCATTAACACTTATACAATTGAAAGGGCTGATTATTGTTACATAAACAAATCTGCATTCTAATCTGCATAATTACTTACTAATTAGTGACATTACTTATACATTATCTAAATGTAATTTTTCTCACATGTAATTGTTAATTCTAAATAGTAGTTATATTTATTTAAAAAACAGTTTTTTGCTTTACAGTTTTACCAATCCAGACAAACAAAAAAGGTTATATTTATATCTTAAATGTATAACATTTGTGTTTGATCACTGAATCCTTTATAAGATTCAGACCAGTATTTTATGTTACCCAGATTGCCCAGTATTTCACACTAAAACCAAGTAAAACCCGGGTTTTCCCAGTTTTTCTCACTGGGCTGGGCAATACTCATAAAACCCGGGTTTTGTCCACCCTGTATATGCCTGTCCCAAGTCAGGAGCCTGTAATTCAGTGGTTGTCGTTTGTTTATGTGCTACATATTTGTTTATCATTCATTCTTTTTTACATAAATAAGGTCGTCAGTTTTCTGGTTTGAATTGTTTTACATTGGCTTATCGGGGCCTTTTAGGTACCAGTCTTGTATTTCAACTCCAGTTTCCGGTGCATGTCAAAACATGGAGGGAACAAAATAGTGCATTTTTTTCTGATTTTTTTTCTAAACTCATTTTTTTCTGTTTGACTATAGGTTTATGCTGAATTCAAACATATATATAGACTTAAAAAAAATCTTGCATCTTATGGGGACATTAATCCAGGAAAGTGGAAGGATATCATTTTTACTGGAAGTGGTGCGGCCTAGTATAAAAAGCAAACAGAACAGAAAGTAGAAAAAAAAATGTTTTGACTACAGGATTGCGTAACTTTTTATTCTTCGTGGTAAGACCCCCTTTTTTTTTCGATTAAATCACAATTTCACATTAGTACATATATGATATGAACATGAAATTTTTTTTCTGCGTAGCCTTTTTATTTTTTTTATTTTCAAAGATCAGTTGTTTTGCATGTAAGCCTAAGGAGCAGCCAATAACAGGACTGCAACATTAAATGTATGGTGCGATTCCATGTTTTATACACAAGATGTTCTATATGAAGAAAATTTGCAAGTTGGATGACTAAATAATCAAAATATCTAACAAATTATATCTATGTTTACATGTGTGTAAGCAAGGAGACTTTTTCAACACGAGAATTATGGACCCTCTATCGTAAACCCAAACAAGGAGTAATCTGCCGACAGTTTTCCATGTGAAAATTCTGAGAAGCAAAAACATTGCAAAATGTATAAAGATGTAGCAAGGTCAGATCTAAACAAGAATATTGAATATGATAGCATATGATGATGTCACCCTTTCTGTCAATTGAAAAAACTACAGTCAATGATGAATATTTCAGGTACAGTCAATCTGATGATTCCGAAATGAACATTTTACAACTTGCTTATAGTTAGTTCTGATTGTGTTGTTACACCTATATCTCAAGTCTGGATACTGTATTTCAGTGGTTAGTGTGGATCATGTCTGACATATCTGATTTTTTGTAAATTGCTTTGTTAATGTACATGAAGACCTTTAGTTTTCTCTACTGAAATATATCAACATCTTTTCTTTTAATAGTATTAGTATTGCTGAAAGTGGCTATCCCTTAAATTTATCAAGATGTGTGGTTACTTGTGTGTTTTTTAATTAAACTGTTATTCAGACTGAGCATGCTTGTACATTTCTGCAATCCAGTCATATAAATCATTGGCATATACAAATAAACATGTATATCAAAATACATAAATATTTATTTCTCCATATACTGACACAAGCATAACAATATTACCATGAAATAATAAAATATTTTTTTTCTCACTTTTTCTGGTAGAGATCAACCTTCTTCCAAATCCAATGCATGATTTCTTTCTGGGATAATCCTACAATGAAGATCATATTATCAATGAAAACATATAGAACCTTTATCGTTATTAGATATCAAAATATAAAAGAAAAGAAGAATGCCAATGAGACAACTGTCCACAAGAGACCAAAATGACACAGACATTTACAACTATAGGACAACCCTCCCCCTAACCTGGGAAAGTGGTATAACAGTACAACATAAGAACGATCTACAAAAATCAGTTGAAATTGGCTTAACTCATCAGATGGACAAAAATACAAGTGGACGTGGCCAGTACAGTCTTGACAATGTCGAGACTAGTCGAGTAAAATGTGTGCTCGATTTTACTGGTCGAGGTCAAAAAGTGGTCAATTCAGACTCTGAACAGTTTGTTGTACTTGTTAGATGCAGGCCTGGGCATTTAGATCATCTAAGCAAGTTTTCATACGTGAAGATCTAAAATGAGCTGATAATATACAGACTGTATCGATGTTCCATTCATCTCCGTGAAAATAAATAGGATATAATTGAAGTTAAATAATTTATTCTATTCAAGCGTAACTAAAGGTTTTTTAGGCAATACATTCGTTGAAAATTCTTTTCCAGACAAGCGGTTTGTCATGCAGCATTATATTATAGCATATATGGTAAGATTGTTCTTGTTTCATCACGTTAATGCAGTTAAACTTTGTTTTGTTATCTATGCATCAAGTTTTATCAACATTCATCAATTATATCCTGATACCATTGTTCAACAAAATGTAAAATGTAAATTTGACAACATATATAAATGTATTTTTTTGTTCTTTTTTTCATGATATGTCTATGTCACTTTTCTTAAATTTCTTTTATTTAACTAAGAATAGTGTTTATGTTGGGTAACGTTACTGGAACTGTTTTGAAATTTGTTCCAAATTTGATATTTACGACTAACATGTTTCTATAGTTGAAAATTGATAAATAATGTGAGACACTACATTCGATTATATATTTGTGTAATTTAAATTCTTCACTAAGAGACTTTTTCGACATTCGCCCCTCAACTCTATGCACTGCTTTGATAATATTATTTGTTCAAACATCATTCCCTACTAACTGAAATGTGTATTTGTAAACTGAATCGAATCACTCGAAATAAACAAGTTTTACCCTGGAGTACTTGTAGATTGACAGGCACTTATAAACGGATGCATATTTGCAAATAAGACATCAACGTTTTAGCACTGAACCGTACGCCTTTGCAGTAGATCAACATATGTACATAAAAACAGTATGATATAAAAGTAAACATTTCAATCGCTAATTTGAAAGGGGACTATCATGACACACAATGATAAGGTAAGGTTTGGTGCATTCATTTTGTTGTTGGCTGACTATATATGTTCATGAAAATGACATGGTATATTTGTTTTTATAAGAAATTCATAAAACTGTTTTAATAAATGTTAATGTTTTTAAAGAAACAAAATTTTGTTTAAAATCTGTTTATTGTTTAGTCGCTCTTTTACGTCTTGTAATTTTTTATTGTTCCAATCATCACAATAGGTTGATTTAGACATTATTGTACAATTGTACAATTGATTTCAACCACATTACATTTTTGTTATCATAGCGAGTATATCTATATCACATAAACGTTCATTTTAGTTTGTGAATTATGTTATAGATTCAATTACAAACAATGCAATAGACTTTCAACATATAATGTCTTTTAACATTGTTCACATTTCTTAAGAGAGAAAAAAATGATTGTATTTCATTGAATACCTAATTGATTTGACATTGTTTAGCTTGTTCATCTAATCATTTTTGTTTGTAGTAAATGTTCAGAAAAATATGTTGCTACCAGGACATTAATATTCAATGGACTTCGATGGAGAGTTATCCTAGCGGCACTCATACTTTTTTGTTATTTTATTTTAATATATCTTACATATAGATCAATGCTAGTTTTCTAATTTTGTTTTATTTTCACTTTCAGTGATTTTTTAAATATTTTTATGTAAAGTAAGAATAAATTCTCCAACATTCAATTCACACTTAACATGTAAAATCAAAGGATGTGCAATTTTCTTTACACGGCAGATAAGTCTATCGGTTTTTTTAAGACGCTAACTGAAATAGTTTTGTGCCGCCTGTTGTGATCGTAACATAACGACTTGATTATTCGTGTTAATCAGACAAACACATGATGTGTCATTCCTTGTAAGGAGTATGTCTTTATCAAGCGTTATAATCGTTAAGGTTACCTAAATTGTACTGCGACTCTCTGCAAATTGAATTAAACAGACATGTTCCGGAAAGAAGTTTGACATGTCATATATGTTTGATGTCAACCTACGTTAAAACTAATCGTATCTGATATCAAACAAAACACCAATACAGCTTAATTACCAAATAACGGTTTTTCCCTTCTTTTTTTAGCTTGTTCTTTCAGTTTTAGCTATATTTTTCTTTCTACAATGTGGATGCGTAGTATTCCAGCCTCCAGATCAAAGAGAACAGCAATATTTCCTGATTTTTGAAGACAGATTCGATGCAGGGGGTAAATTTTGTTATTATTGAAGAAATGTCTATAAAAATGAATTACTCCTTTCAATGTCAGTATTTCTGACTATGATATGTTCTTATTTTATATATGCTATTGGATGTTTACAAAGGGTATAGAATAACTACGCCCCCAAAAAATCACTCATGATTAAAATCATACAAAAAAAAATACTTCACTTATTTCAGTTTACATTCATTTCAGTAGAGTACATAAATCTAAAACCCGAACGACATTTTAGAGCCTGGGTTTCCATTCATTATTTCCCTGTAAAAGCTATTGAATGACGCATTTTTTAGAATTTTGAAATAAATCTAAACTTGTAACATCGAAATAAATCATTCATGAAAACGGGAACAAGCTTTTACCTAATGTTATCTAAGTCAATTAAGCCCGTGTTGTGTTTTGTCAGTACGTCGTCTGATCTTTTTATTACCGAACGTGACAAATTTCCGAATGTGATTGTTTTTCGAAGTGCGAATTCGTATTGCTTTAAGACGTGGCACGGTACTTAAACATCCCAAACTTATTTGTTGGGTTTTGATGTTGTGTTTGTTGTTGTCATCGAATTTTTTCAAATCTTTTAACGTTTGTAATGGTAAATCGTATTTTTTTATGTTGTATTATTGTGTTGTATGGGAGATAACTACTCATCCAGTTCATTTGGTAGATTTAATTTTGGATCAACGAAATTTACACTATATATTTGGTTTGCAGTTTGATCAGAAGAAATAACTACAAAGCTATATAATAGAATTAATGATCTATTACATCTTCAATTACATATTCTAAAATAAGTAATTTTCACTGTTATATAACTTAGATGAGTCATACTAATCTTATCTTGAATTTCATCCAAATTCTCTTAATTTTCGGAACACGTTTTAGAAGTTTATATGTGACGTCACTTTGTGCGTTGCATTGACTATGGCTAACAGGGATGTGATTTTGTATTATTTCATTTTTTTTATTCTATAGCTAGTCACGACTTCAATTTAATCATGTATATCTATTATAATAGAGTCATAAATAAAATTAACTGTTTGCAAAACTATTTATTATTCTTGATAATAATGATGTTTTGTACTAGGTGGATAACCGTGTCCTTACAACTTTTTGGAACTTTTGCTCCTCGGCGATCTTCAACTTGGTAGTTGTTGTGGCTTTCAAACTTTTTACATCTGAGCATAGTTTTGTGTAGACGTAGCTGGCTCTGATTAATATTTTTTTTAAACCTGTTACCTTTTGATGACAATTATTCGTTTGTTTCTTTGTCCTATATTTCCCCCATTTATCTGGTTTTGTTTATTGTAACCCATGCAATGCTATAATTAACACTGCAATTAAAGCGGAAGGTATGGCATGTAACACAACCAGGTTCAACCCACCATTATGTTTTTTAAATGCCCTGTACGAAGTCAGGGAAATTACCATTGTCACATTATAGTTCGTTTCTCTGTGTGTTACGTGTCGATGTTGTATCTCTGTTGTGTCGTAGTTTTCTTATTATTGATACGTTTCCATCAGTTATAGTTTGTAACCTGGATTTGCTTTTTTTTCTCTATCGATTTATGAATTTTGAACAGCGGTATACTACTGTTGCCTTTAAATATATACAATCTAATGACATATATTGTTTCAGCTGCTCTGATTATGTGATTATAGTTGTCTATATATTACATATAATTGTCATGTAATCTTTTTTCTTCTTAATCCACTGTAGGATCTGGTACAGGAAATGGTTTAGAATCACTCCTACAATTCTTTCCTCTCTTTCTTATTGTTACTGTGATCGCTACTATAGGAAGGACGAGTCCTAGCACAACAACTGCTGCAAACAAATGCAATTGTCAATGTGGGGTAACTTTACCTCCAACAACCCAAACCCCACCACCGACATCAGTCCCATCAACAACAAACAGTACGTATTTTTGACAACACCGTTATTTATCTTTAAGTGGGTGTTATTTCTATTTTATGTTGTACAGTGTTGTTTGTCTTTATTATTGCTTTTGTTTTGTTTACCTTGACATTGTAACTTTTTTTTATCAACTTATGAGTTTGAATACCTCTTTAGTCTCTCTCTTTAAGAAATGCCACTCAAAATTAATTGGTCTAATTTTTAAACAAAAAAGTACTTAGAAGTGTCCTTGCTCAGTCATATTCACAGTTTCCGGAACGAGATCGTGTATAACATTTTCTTTATTATGTTGTTGCATGCACAGTATTCTCGATATGCTTTAACAGTTCAAAAAATGCATGTATGACACGTACATACATATCTGTACTTAATTAAAGTAGCGTCCAAATAACCGACATCCAGGTTAAATCCACCATTTTGTTACATACGCAAATGCATGTACCAAGTTAGTTATATGAAAGTTTTCATCATTTGTTTGATGTGTTAGTAGTTTTGATTTTTCTTGAAAAAAAAAATGTTGCGTACTTGAATTTTTTTCTTGAACATGTTGAAGTTCTGTAGTTTTGTTATTTTACTTTAAAACAACAGTAAGGAGATGTGGTATAATTGTTTAATGTAAATCTATTAATACTTTTTACAACAATTCTTCCAAAGACATTTACTTCTACAAAATCAATTTTTGAAGCAGAAAACTTCTTATATTACTTTGTCGATCCCCAGTCAATTTTTCGAATCCTAATATTTTTACCTTCGAATGTAATGTACTAATGTCATGATGTTAATTTCGAGTCTCAGTTATCCCTTGTAATGGGTATTTTTTTGATAGTTTATATAAACGTCAATATTCAGAAAAAAGTACATTTTTCAAAACTAGTCTCAAACTACATTTTTTTAAACTAGTTTCAGATGATGTGTAATTTTACTTTTCTACTTCAAGCAAACATGAAACGGTATAACCCAAACCTCCCCCAAAATAAAACGAAAACAAAAACAAAAGAAAAGAATTTTTTTTTACACAAAATGTTGTTAACATTCCAAAAATAAGGTTGGAATAAACATAGACATAAATGTGATATTTACTGCCAAAACACAAGGGAGGAGATGAGGGAGGGGTCCAAATGGAGTAAATAATGGTGATATGATACGTATTTCAAACACTCCATTGAACAAATCATGTGACATAAACGCAATCAAAATCTGTGCTACATCATTTTGCATACAATTCAAGGTCTGACTTGATAAATAGAACCTTTGCAAACGTACAGCGTTAATTTTTTTTTACATATAGATTTCTCGTTTGAATTGTTTTACATTGTCTCATCAGGGCCTTTTATAGCTGACTATGCGGTATGGGCTTTGCTCATTGTTGAAGGCCATACAGCGACCTATAGTTTTTAACGTCTGTGTCATTTTGCTCTTTTGTGGATAGTTGTCTCATTGGCAATCATTACACATCTTCTTTTATATACAGGGTTATTTTAAGGAATATTTTAGAAAATAAATACTCAACTAGCCGGATTTAATCAGACCGCCCTAGGTTTTTGTTTGTGTTCTTGTTGATCAGAATTTACCGTATGTTTTTCTATGTTGTGATGTTATGCTATTGTTTCAGAAAAAGAAGATTTGGTACCATTAACACGTTTAATCCCGCTGTTGTTTGCACCTTTCCTAATTCAGGAATCTGGTTTACAGTAGTTGTCGTTTGTTTATGTAATTTATACGTGTTTCTCGTTTCTCGTTTTTTATATAGAGGTGACCGTTGGTTTTCCCGTTTGAATGGTTTACACTAGTAATTTTGGGCCCTTTATAGCTTGTTGTTCGGTGTGAACCAAAACTCCGTGTTGAAGGCCGTACATTGACCGTTACTGGTTAACTTTTCTAAATTATTATTTGGACGGAGAGTTGTCCTTTCTGCACTCACACCACATCTACCTATATCTATTTAGTTTTCTTTTTTGGTTTTTGTATTGTAATTTTTTATCTTATTTGCAACAGCGTTATCGGCTTATTTTCAACACTTTCAATCTTAAAGTCCCTTGTATATCTTTTGCTTATCCTTTGTCGTAACAATTTCAAATATTTTAAATGCATCTCGAGGAAATAAATGTATAACCAAATGGGACTGACAATGTTCAATTTATTGCATGAATATACAGATAATGTAAACTTTATACAAAGATGTGTTGCACTAAAGTGTATAATGCCGTCAAATTGATCAGCATTTTTAAATGGTCAAAAAAGATCATTCAATGAATTGTTAAGTTTATTTGCTTTGTTAATTAATTTTTCTTTTACTTCTATTCTTTGAGCAAAAACCACTTTAGAAACCTGAAAAATATGATAAGATACCGTATGGCGGGTTATCTCCGAGACTGTAATATTTCGCAATTTAGGGGCAACAAAGTATACACGAATTGTTGGCGGTTTTCATTTTATCATATTCCTTAATCCCAATTAAATATTTTGCATACAATGCAAGGTCTGAATTGATAAATAGAACCTTTGCAAGCGTACAAGTATATATATGTAGATATTGTAGGTAAGTTGTTATTATTCACGAATGTAGTTGTTGCTTGGTGTTGTCATTTATGTTAAAAGAAAATGCTCATTTGGAATTGTTAGGTTTGACATTCTAATTTTCTTGTGTTTTTTTTGTTTATCTAACAAATTGATTAAATAACATCATTTTAAGTTATCGTCGATGTATCAAGTCACATTTATATGAAGTTGGTATTAACAGTGGTGTATTAACTGTATTTAAAGATAAAACTGTAATGCCCATTGCATTAATCTATAACGAATTTTCCCTAAAGACTATCTTTTATGTGTTTGCTGCTCTTATGAAGTACATGCGCATATTATTTTCTTTACATGTTCATAATGACTGACTGGTTGTTCCATAAATACCGATTGAATGAAATTGAAATCTACATAGTTGAATGACTGCATTTCTTTCAATAACACTATGTGCGTTTTACATGCATGGGGTATTTACATAACATTTATACATATAATATGTAATTATTTTCGCCGTGCGACAATGCTTGAATGTTATTACGCGAAGTTAGAGTGTATTGTATCATCAGCGCATCCTGACATTTTTATTTCTATCATGGTTTTTTTTACATTCCAACAAACAACACAAAAAAACAAATCTTAATAGTTTCTTCTGGACATTTTTCAAATTTTGCATGGTTTTCTCTGAGATAAGCTCCTAAGAGAACGATAACGAGTCACGAACTATTGATAAATAGTTATACGAAAATCTGTGATAATTTGATTGGCTTATTCAGCATCATGAGACGATAATGCAACATCTCCATTGTTTATCGTTGTGTTATTGATAAAATCCAAATTTAAAGACGATGAAAAATATGTCCATGGCAGCAGACATATTGAATTATGTCAATAATATACAAAACACTAAAATTATTCACCTGAATAATATTTTTTGTCAAGTTTCATTATATATATATATAAATACGAAAAGGTTTAAAATGTGACATATACTAAGTAGCTTCATTCTTGTATATGAAAAAAAAAATAGATCAATTATTCGGGGATTCTTTTAATTCAATACATCGAGAGTGTTGACTATAAAAATATGAACATGTTTTTCAGTGGTTGTCATTTGGTGATGCTTTTCATAACAGACATACGTGTTTCTTGTTTTTTTTATATTTAGAAAATGTTGATTCTTTACATTTTTTTTAAAATTTTAATTGATTTCACTGGCTATTTTCTGAACCTTTCTCGTTTGGGGTCATTGTGAGCCAAGCAACCGTGTTAAAGTCTTTTCTTGAACATCTGATTGTTTCATGTTTACACAATTTTACTTGGATGGTGAGTTGGAACTCATATCACATCTTCTTATTTCTGTGATAACTTTGGATTTTTTTTAGCAATATCATAAGACATTCAAATATTGGAACGAACATCAAACAAACTTAGAAAAACAAAAGGAATAAAAACAAAAACAAACACAAAGATAAATAATAAAAAAGGAAAGGTGATATAAACATAAAAAACACTCACCGACAGTTTTTGCAGATGCTAAAAAAAGCATTATTGTTATAAGTACAAATAAGAATAAAGTATTATATTCACAACTTAAGTCATCACCGAAATTACTTATTATATAGCTACACAGTTTAACATTTCATCGTATTTGTCATTTAGGCTTTGACTATGAATACATAGATACTCATATTTGTCTACTGAAAACAATCACTGTATATCGCATCCTTTGTAAAAATAACGTATAAAAACGTTCTTATGACGCAATATATCATAACTTGCCTCTTACATCACTCCATTATAATTTTTTAAAATAAATAAAGTTGAACTAGGTTTGGATTTTCTGTCTTTTATTTCCCTTTATTTTACTCATGTTAAACAACATTATCTTCATTCTTGATTTGTTTTCCATTTTTTTCCAAAATTAGATAAACAGTTTTTAATTCATTTCCAGGATTAGTTATTAAAATGTTTATCTTCATGAACAGAACCAACGAGTATAGGTTATTAGCTGTAGTATAATAGAAAGGAAATTCAATATGATATTAGAAAAGTATATAATCCTATTTTCTTTATATATATTGTCTGACTAATTTTTAGATTTAGTGATTTACTGACATGAAATACGAATTTGCTGAACTGGAAAAAAGTAAAATCACAAAAATACTGAACTTAGAGGAAAATCAATTCGGAAACTCCATAATCAGAAAAGAGTGTTTTATTATGTCTAATATTCAGCTATAGATATAGAAAGATGTGGTGTGAGTGCCAATGAGACAACTCTCCATCCAAATAACAATTTAAAAGTAAACCATTATAGGTTAAAGTACGGACTTCAATACGGAGCCTTGGCTCACACCGAACAACAAGCTATAAAGGGCCCCAAAATTACTAGTGTAAAACCATTCAAACTGGAACACCAACGGTCTAATCTATATAAACAAAACGAGAAACGAGAAACACGTATATATTACATAAACAAACGACAACTACTGTACATCAGATTCCTGACTTAGGACAGGTGCAAACATTTGCAGCGGGATTAAACGTTTTAATGGATCCAAACCTTCTCCCTTTTTCTGAAACAATAGCATAACATCACAACATAGAAAGTTTATTTAAAATACGTCGTCAATGTGTATATTGATACAAACTTACAAAAATCGTCCATGTATTGGCGAACTGTAAAAATACAACGTGAACATAATCAAAAAGTCGTTTCTTATTTGTACATAAATTAGGCAGAGAGTTTTGTCGTTTGATTTACATTATGTTTTGTAATTGTGTGGCCTTTTACAGGTGACTATGCGATATGGGCTTTGTTCATCGGTCGTACGATACCCTACATTTTGTTTTTTGTCATTTTGTCTCTGTTGAAGAGTTGTCTCATTGGCAATCATACAACATCTTCTTTTTATATTATATGTTAAAAAGGTTTTATTCCCCCGATGAATACACAAGGAATTCCATAATCTTAATGGAATGTATGTGGGCATGGCTTGTCATCTTACTTTTTTTAAGAAATGATGCTCTTTTTAAAAAATAATTATTCAAATAATTTGAACGTTTTTCTTTCTATATTTAATCCTATCTTGTGTATGCTTATGTTAAGTTTTAAAAACAATACCATTTAATATTGTTGTTTTACACATATCCATGTTTGCGGGTTGTCATTTAACGTCTGCACTCAAAGTGCAGAATGCGGCACAGAAAGTGCAGAATGAGAATGGTTGTATTAAAGTCCCTCAGATATATTTACTTTTTTTAAGTTTAAGTATAAATATCATTTATTGTAAAAATAGTATGTCAAACAATTACATTCAAATAATTTCACTCATGAGTTTCAATGTCTCTTTCTTATCTCTCTCCTCTCTCGTATGCGTTATCTTTATATGTTTATTGTTATAGAAGAGGGACGAAATATACCAAAGGGACAGTCAAACTCATAAATCTAAAACAAACTGACAACGCCATGGCTAAAAATGAAAAAGACAAACAGAAAAACAATAGTACACATGACACAACATAGAAAACTAAAGAATAAGCAACACGAACCCCACCAAAAACTAGGGGTGATCTCAGGTGCTCCGGAAGGGTAAGCAAATCCTGCTCCACATGCGGCACCCGTCGTGTTGCTTATGTGATTACAAATCCGGTAAATAGTCTAATTCGGTAGGTCAAATTCATGAAAGGGAAGGGGATTGTAGTTACGACGTAGGTAATAGATAAACTTCTATGCATGTTTGTAGAAAAACTCTAATGTTAAATCAAAATTGAAGTAGCATAGTCAATTTTATGATTTTTTTTTAAAGGATTGATTTGTAATACTGACTTGTGAAAGTAAAAAGAATGCATGCTCACCTTGTAGGGTTGTCTCTGTAAAACAAATTGCAAAACAATTACAATTGAAAACGATTACCAGTAGTGTACAGTTGGTTATATTTATTTGATATCTGATTTACTTTACTTTTTCCCGAATAAACTTGAAATCATTATACTACGCTGTTTCTCTGGTTGAATTTAGTCCATATTTGATAAAAAAAAGTGTATAAATTTTCAAAAGAGATGGTGGTCAGTTAGACCAGATATTTATTTTTGTTCATTTTCGGATATGCCACAAATTATCTCGCTAAAATAGAACACATAGAAAGCATGGCAAAGAAAAAACTATAATGACTTAGTATTGTCATAGATTAAATACACTTACATAATTTATAGAAAGAAAAAATACTTTCAAATTAATTAAAGTCATGGTTAAAAGATTTTTTTTAATAGGTTGTCTTAGATATAAACTGATACTTACTCAGAAAGTCTTTCATTCCTGAAAATCAATAGGGAAGTAATTTTAATAATCTTCAATCATATTCTCTCATTTGTTTTTATGTATTATAACATTTAATTATAATTTAGGATTATGAGTGCGTTATCTGTAGTAAGTATCTTCATTTACTTGTGTTGTAAGAACGTGCAATACCAATCATTGCTTATTTGTTCAGTCATGTCCATCTCGCCTATTGGTCTGACCTCTTGATTTTCTATGCTTACGATTGATGATTTGTTTGTTTATGCTTTTTGTTATCGTTTCTTATGTCTAATCCTTTGTTTTAGTAATTTTATGCTCTGTTGCGTTTGTTGACAACCGTTTTTCTTTGTGACTAACCCTTCCTTATATACGCAGAAACGATATCATATCTTAAAATCCTTTTCACATTCAAACTAAATAAAACGTCATTCTTACCAACAATGGTCACATTGGTATCTGAACACTGTCTTTGTTGATGGGTTTCTGAAATCAGAAGTATAAAAATATAAACTGGTGAAATTGGACCTGAACATATTTTATATAACAAAAAGATAAGTACTACTACACATTCCAAAATACGCGTGTTTTCCATATTTAATTAAGAATCTACGCTTTATTTCATTTAATGTTTTACCAAGTAAACCAATATGAAAAGCTATCAATATCGATTGAAAAGGATTTAATGTTTGTAATGAGAATAATGTTACATATGCTCAAGAAATTTGGAAACCCAACTTATAATAATATGTATTATCTAAAACAAAAAGTTTAAAAGATGAAGATGAAAATAGCTATATTTGTTAAAAGACTATAGTAAAATAGCTTTGGAGTTGTGAAATGGTCTGCAGTGCTTTACTAATAATAAACAATAAGATTTTATAATTTTTGATAAATAATTAGTACAAAAGACATGTTCGTTTGGATATTAATTATGATAAATCAAATTCGTTATATAATAAAACTAACGAACTCATATAATCATAGTAAATTACCAAATGTTTGAAACTTATTGAATCATATTTTACATGTATTAGGAGCTATTTAACTTGTTTTTATGTATTGTCAACATTTTCTTACGACAGTTATTGATTATTATAAGCAACCATTGTTAAGAAAATACAGTTAATTCTACCGAGATAAGATTTTCATCGAAATATACAACAAGCATAATTCATATGGATTGTACGTTCATAAAAAGTAAAGAAAATGAAATATAAAAAATATGGTGTATATGTGTATGTGTACACACTGTCCGATTGGCAATTATACTATATCTCCTTAATTGTAAACATATTCACGTTCATCATCCGTTTCAAACTGTATACCAGTCCTTATTATAGTGATACATGTATATTCATGCATGTTAAAGGTCGAAAAAAAGATATTTAATGAAGGACATCTTATTTACTCTATGACAACCATTTTTGTATCGTTGTTTTTATTATCTTAACAGTTGTTTATGCCTGGATTATCGACTTTAAGCATTCGAGTGAATACTGTGTAATATTTCAATTGACGTGTTGTGCTCAAACGCGCGTTTTGTCTATATAACTCTCATCAGTGACGCTCACATCAAAATAGTTATAAAGCCAAACAAGTACAAAGTTGAAGAGCATTGAGGATTCAAATTCCAAAAAGTTGTGCCAAATACGTCTAATGAAATCTATTCCTGGGATAAAAAAATCCTCAGTTTTTCAAAGAAATCATATAACATATTTTGATTCCGAGTATCATAACTCATACGCTTTTTGTCTAAATGATCTTCTGGTGCAGGTTACTTGCTACAGTTATTATTATCATATTTGTTAACAATCCATGGATCATGATAATTATAGATTATCATTCGTGAATTCAACCAGATGGCTTTTCTCGCATGAGCCAGTACGTCGAAAGTGAGGAAAGCACATGCGTCCTTAGTTTCTAGCAATAATTTTCCATTTTATTATAATGTGCAGAAAATAATCAGTCAACAAGAACAAAGGAAAAATTCTAAAATAGCGATAATAATAGATAAGCTTTTTGTATTTCTAATCATTTAAGGGGTGTTATATTTTACCCCCAAAAAAAACCGCTGAGTTCACAAGTTCATAAATCGTATATTTTCTTTTTTCCGAGAACGGAAATAATATACAAATTGGACGTCACTCTCGTACTATCAGTCGATGAGGAACAAATACTACCATTTGGAAAAAAGAATAAATTATTTCAAAACCAGTATTCCTTCTTAACTTATATATTATATTATTACACATTCATAAGATTTTAGAAGATGTTGTATGAGTGCCAATGTTACAACTTTCCATCAAAGTAACACTTTATAAAAGTAAACCATTATAGATTAAGATAAGGCCTTCAACACGTAACATTGGCTCAAACCAAACAGCAAGCTATAAAGGACCCCAGAAGTTAATAGTGTAAAACCATTCAAACGGGAACACCAACGGTCTAATTTATATACAAACGAAACTCGAGAAATGCGTATGAACTACATAAACAGACGGCAACTACTGTACATCAAATTCCTAACCATAATGCAAACATTTGCACCGGGATCAAAGTTTTAATGATACCAAACCTTCTATCTTATCGAAAACAATAGACCATGTATAACATTACAACATAGAAAGACACACTACAAAATATCAATTGGAAGGTTTAACTCAATTACCAAAAAATGTTCTTTATTTCTCAAATATATGATGACGAATGTCACAAGTAGAACAAAAAACTGCAAGCACTAACAAAGATTCTTGATTTGTCTCAAATTATATATGGTTTAGTGTTATGTAGGCTTATTTATAAGATAAATGCAAACAACTGAACATGACGCTTCATTTATGATCACAACATTCGTGTAGATATTTCGTCAATTAATATTTTTTTCTCGGTCAAAATGTTGTTAAAGTTTATTATGAATATCATTAAACCTTGAAAACGAACCACAAAGGACCTATGATGAGTTTACTCACTTTTATTTTACAGGTTGAATTTTATAAATTTAAGGGAAATACCTGGTCTCATTCTTTGACGTCTGCTCTTCATTCAGGAAGGAATGATTTCTACATGTGTTTGACCGTAAATGTAAAGTTTTACAATTTTCACACAGCCATTGTTCGCATTGCTCACAATAGTTATGCCCTGGTCCACTCATGCATATACCACAGGATTTCAAAGCAGATTGTGCCATCATTTATCGTTTCCTCAGATAACCATAACCAGCTGGTACATGTATTTCTAATAAATGAAAAGATGTCGGAAATGTTAATTACGATTGTTTTGATCGAAAACTATCACAAAGTAATCTCAAAATGGAACGTTATTTAAAAGACAATTACACACAAACCAAGGAGTAAAAAAGACTTGCAAAACTAAAGGACATTTACATTTGAAAATAAGCCATTCTATAAAAGTTGTGTTTTCTAATGAAAATGTTCTAATTTGAAACGACTTCGATTGAAATTTAATAATAATTACTTACCGGATTCATAACGTATTTGTTTAATTTGATATGTGTATTTTTGATAATATGTTTGACTTCCCTTTGTGTATCATAAATCATATCTGTTTATACATGTTTAAAACTGATAATACGTGTATGTTCCTTTATAGGTTTATTATTTATAACGATATCAGTTATTTATAGGGTTGGAAGGGAGAGGTGTTACTTATCTAAACCGATTGTTATTTTCGTTCAAGTTACAGTTAGCATTAGTGTGTAGAATAATATCGTAACAATGAACAATATAGTAAAACATCAATTTCGAAATGTTGTTTTATTAGGAAAGAACGAAACACACATGTTTTTCAAATGTATATTTTAGTGGTAGATAACAGAAAAACAGGCATTCATTTCCATCAATGGTCCTGGGTAATACAGTACGTGCATAACGAATTGATAACATATTTCTGACTTAGTATAGGCCAAAAACCTCAACCTAATTATATCTTTTATACTTTGAAGTAATTTTATACATTCAAAGAATTTGTGTTTGTTTGTAGACCTAGAATTTTACAGTAACTGTAAAAAAAATAGCATACAAATACAAAATGAACGCTTATTATGAAGAGAAATTCACCACTTAATTCAAATCTGTTTTTGTTTCGCGTTTAAGTGGCGCAGTTCCTTAAAAAAAAGAACGAAAAAGTGATAAACTAATCTTAGATACCAGGCTTCAAATTGAGTATTTGCGACAGACACGCGTTTCGTCTACAAAAGACACATCAGTTACGCTAGAATTATAAAAGTTTTAAAAGGTAAAAAAAAGTAGGAGTTGAACAGCATTGAGAACCAAAATTCCCAACAGTTTATTCATAATTATTACTTGATTTATTTCACTTGACCGGATGGGTTTTAACCGGTTCGCTTATTTAAGACCCGACCATCTATAGACAGGTGTGTCGGGATAAACTCATCCATGAAGTGTCCAGTTTTTTGTCCCATATCATACACTCAGTTAATTTGTATATCTGTCTGGTGACACTGATAGGTGATTAGAAATCAATCATAATTATAACGGTCCTCATCCTTACCACACACATCTTCAATTGGACTGTCCTTATGCAAATCAAAACATACATTTAAGCTCCGCCCGATCAGTTGAAATAACATAAGTAATAAGACCATATGAATGATAATTCATGTCAACACAAAGTGCTGACTACTGGAAATTGTGATTGTATGATTTTGTTTTTGTTGAAAATTGGGCTACCATTTGTTATACTTAACGAACCATTAAAAGTTAAAGGTTTAACTTTGCGTATCTTTTAATGCAGAAATGAATAAATATCAACAACATACGACAATTAAACAGTAACCCTCAGGCTATTATAGATCTGAGTTGGGAAGAGTCCTTTATCGATATCTCATAAAGTAAGAATAATAAAATATTTGATTTGTTCATCACAGAAGAGAAATCGTATTCTTATTGCGACATATAATTACATGTATGACGAGTATGAATCAGGAAATAAATCATCATGGGTTAACTATTTAAAATGTAGGTTATTTAGCCTAGGTAATGGGCATATTTGGTATGCATAAAATATATGCACTGTATAGCTTGCTATTCGGTGTGATCCAAAGTCAAAGCCATATACGGCGATGTAAATCTATGCCTGGGATATGATTATCCTTGATTTTTCGAAAAAATCAAAGTATTGTAAACAGGAAATTTATATAAAAAAAGCCATTTAATTGATTTTAGTTTAAACATATTTTATTTGCTGAATTAAAGCAAAATGGATTAGACACAAGTAAGGCATACTTATGAAGTCTTCTCCATAATCCAATATAAATTAACAATATTAGTATAATATAATGGACATGCATATAAAACTAACAGTTTATACAATATAATACTAGCTTTCATAGGTAAACAAAGAGGAGAGAATTTAAAAAGAGAAAAAGAAAGTTTGAAAAATCGTATAATTCTGTGTCGATGACTTGTGAATTGATGACAACGATGACGTTCCGTGTCAGTAATAATAACGCTGTATCAAGGCATAAGAATTCTGTTTGACCTTTTTATGAAATTTTGAACGTGTTTGAAAATTTGAATATTTTTTATATATAACTGATATAATTGACTACTGGGCTAGTGATACCCTCGGGGACGAAACCTCCACCAGCAGTGGTGTAAATACATTAAGTAGGCCGTTAGTTGTCTGGTATAAATTGTTAAACTCATTTCGGGGCCTGTTGTGGCTGGTTATGCGGTGTGGGGTTTGCTCATTGTTGAAGGCCGTACGGTGACCAATAGTCGTTATTTTTTGGTGTCATTTTGGTGTCTTGTGGAGAGTTTTTTCATTGGCCTTTATACCACATTTTCTTTTGTTTTTATAAACAAGCGCTGAAATAGGGTATCAACTATGAGATGTATACTCCAAATGCAGGAGTAGATAGATTTGTCCTAAATAGAAAGACAACAGAAATTATATATGAGGATAAGGAGATCGATGAGGTATGATTGCCTATGAGACAACTAGCCACTAAATATCAAATGAATTTGATATAAACAATTGTAAGGAACATTACTGCCTTCAAAAATAAAAAAGAACAAAACATGGCAATCACTCACAATCTACTTATTCTATTTTTACTGCAAGTATATAAAAAAGAAGACATCGTATGAATGCCAATGAGACAACTGTCTTCAAGATACCAAATCCACAAAGACTTTAACAACTATGGGTCACCGTAAGACCTTTTACAATGAACAAAGGCAATATATGTTACTCGTGCTGTGTGAATGCAGTATAATTTGTTTCCAGGTTTTCGTGCTTGTAGTGTATGCTCTAATATTTTTACATTTAGGGTTTTTTGCTTGTGAGAGTGTTGTCTATCTATGTCATTATGTGTCAATTGTTTTCTAATCAAACCAAATCTTCATATTTTTATTTAAATCATATAGTAGGCTATCAAAGCCCTGATAAGAAAAATATCAAATAATTTATTGACAACACTTTATGAATATTGTTTTGCACATTAAAATTTTAAAGTTGACTTATAATCTGTTTTAGTCTGTTACTGTAATATTTCACAGATATTCTATAAGGATCTGCTTATTGCGTCCGGATCATTTGTATAGTTTCGAGAGAAAACAATAGTGCAACATCTTTCTTATACTAGTAGATATAACATGCATACGACGATAAAATAAGACAGGAATAAACAGGCGATGGAATACGGTTTCAACTATGAGATTAATACTCCTAAAACAGATATCGATTGATAATTCCCAGATTAGAGCAAACGAAAATTATAATTATATATGAAATGATGTGATGTTAATTGACTGGAAATGAAACAAAGATAAAAAGTTAAACAAAAATATGTAAGTAATTTTAGGCAACTATACGGCCTTCAACAAAGAGACAAACGTATCGTACATCATGCTATTTAACGTCCCGGTATGAAACAATTCAATTGATGTAAAGATGGTCTTAATTCATAACTTTACAATTCATGAAAACACATGTGACAGACACTGAAGTACTTAAAAAGAATTTAAAAAACAAAAAATACTTTTAATACACTATATGTTTTTTAGCTCACCTGGCCCGAAGGGCCAAGTGAGCTTTTCTCATCACTTTGCGTCCGGCGTCTGTCGTCGTCCGTCGTCGTCGTCGTCGTCCGTCGTCGTCCTGCGTCCGGCGTTAACTTTTACAAAAATCTTCTCCTCTGAAACTACTGGGCCAAATTTAACCAAACTTGGCCACAATCATCATTAATGTATCTAGTTTAAAATTTGTGTTTTTTTACCCGGCCAACCAACCAAGATGGCCGCCATGGCTATAAATAGAACATAGGGGTAAAATGCAGTTTTTGGCTTATAACTCAAAAACCAAAGCATTTAGAGCAAATCTGACATGGGGTTAAATTGTTTATCAGGTGAAGATCTATCTGCCATGAAATTTTCAGATGAATCAGACAACCCGTTGTTGGGTTGCTGCCCCTGAATTGGTAATTTTAAGGAAATTTTACTGTTTTTGGTCATTATCTTGAATATTATTATAGATGGAGATAAACTGTAAACAGCAATAATGTTCAGCAAAGTAAGATTTACAAATAAGTCAACATGACCAAATTGGTCAGTTGACCCCTTTAGGAGTTATTGCCCTTTATAGTCAATTTTTAACCTTTTTTCGTAAATTTCCATATCTTTTACAAAAATCTTCTCCTCTGAAACTACTGGGCCAAATTAAACCAAAATTAGCAACAATCAACATTGATGTATCTAGTTTAAAATTTGTGTTTTTTTACCCGGCCAACCAACCAAGATGGCCGCCATGGCTAAAAATAGAACATAGGGGTAAAATGCAGTTTTTGGCTTATAACTCAAAAACCAAAGCATTTAGAGCAAATCTGACAAGGGGCAAAATTGTTTATCTGGTCAAAATCTATCTGCCCTGAAATTTTAAGATGAATGGGTCAACTGGTTGTAAGGTTGCTGCCCCTAAATTGGTAATTTTAAGGAAATTTTGCTGTTTTGGGTTATTATCTTGAATATTATTATATATAGAGATAAACTGTAAACAGCAATAATATACAGCAATTTAAGACTAAAAAATAGGTCAAAATGACCAAAATGGTCAATTGACCCCCTATGAAGTTATCGTCCTTTATAATCAATTTTTAACAATTTTCATAAAATTTGTGAATTTTTACTAACATTTTCCACTGAAACTACACGGACAAGTTCATTATAGATAGAGATGATTGTAAGCAGCAAGAATGTTTAGTAAAGTAAGATGTACAAACACACCAAAATCACCTAAACACAATTTTGTCATGAACTGTCTGCTTCCTTTGTTTAATTCACATATACCAAGGTGAGCGACACAGGCTCTTTAGAGCCTCTAGTTTTTATTTTTTCTCAGTTAATTTCACTGGCAGAAAAAGATTTGGAACTAACGCAGATATGCCGATTTGTTTGCTTTACATCTTCAAAAAAGAAACTCATGAATAGATTTTCAATCTATTAATGTTTAGTGATATTCTAGACATTCAGTTGCAGTTAACAGACACTTTACAGAAATGTCAGATCCATCCTCGCGCATCCACTGTTTGTATACTGCAATTATCTTGTCCGTTCATACACAAATTATACTACATATAACTTAGTATCACAGTATTTGTATTTTGTCTGGACAGGTTTTATTTACACAGTATGATTGATTCCGGCCGTTTACTTCCCTTTTGACGATACTTGACATTTTTTAAAAAGAAATAACACAGGTGTCGTATACGATGCAGGAAATGCTTACCCTTCCGAAGCACATGACTTCACTCCCAGTTTTTAGTGGAGTTCGTTTTGTTTCTTATTTATAATCTGTAGCTGTTGATGTAAATTTCTTTTGGTTTTATGAGTCTTTTTCATCATTGGTTTTGACTGTTTGTGTCTTTCTAATCCACTTAATATTAAACTTATTCGTTACATTTTACTAGAACTTCTTTATCTTAACACAATTTAATATTTTATCTAAAACTTTCTTTTCATGACTTATTACACTTACGTGATAAATAAATACAGATATTGTGGTATTTAAATAAACTCATCATATATACCAGGATTAAATGTTATGTATACGCCTGACGCGCGTTTCGTCTACGCAAGACTCATCATTGACGCTCGAACCAAAAAAAGTTTTACAAAAAGGCCAAATAAAGTACAAAGTTGAAGAGCATTGAGATCCAAAATTTCTAAAATTGATGCCAAATACAGCTAAATTTGTTGTTACACAAATGTGTTAAAATTATTTAAAATTTATCTCACTTATGTCAAGTTCCTTCTCTGGCATTGGCTATATCCTTTTGTCTTTTTCTTTGTTTTAAAGCCTTTCATCTTTTTAATAAGCTTTTGATTTTCAAATCTATTGACATCTAACATCAGTTCAGAGACATTGATTGTCGAATTGTGCATCTGGTGAATACAAATTGGTACCATTTATGAAATTTAAGAGGTGAAGTTGGTATATTGCTACTTAGGTAGGAGAGGTTGACACATACACCCCCTTTTTTTAAGTTAAAAGATAAAATAATATGATAGATCACATCGCGCATCTTACCCTTCAAGTTTGGAGAAAATATTTTCCGACTAACACTATAAAAGATGAAGAGCTATAATCCAAAAGGTCCAAAAAGTATAGCCACACATGAGAGAGATACATTCCTTAATTGATAATAATTTCTTATATTTTGTAACAGCAAATTTTAATAACACAAAAAATCCGTATTTCCATGCCAGTACCGAAGTACTGGCTACTGGGCTGGTGATACCCTCGGGGACTAATAGTCCACCAGCAGAGGCATCGACCCAGTGGAAGTATTACAATTAACGGTACCAATTTTCTTGCACCAGATGCGCATTTCGACATGTCTCTTCAGTGATGTTCGTGGCCAAAATATTTGAAATCCAAAGCGTATATAAAAGATGAAGAGCTTTAATCCAAAAGGTCAAACAAATATAGCCAAATCCTTGAAAGGAATCAGAGCTTTGCATGAGGAAGATACATTCTTTAATTTATGATATTGTAAACCAACTTATCTTCGCGGATATATTTTTTCGCTTTTTACCCTTTCTTGACCATTTCGCGGATATTTAATTTCGCGAATTTCTGATTGACTTGATGAAGTTTAAAAAGGAAATATCCAAGTTTTACGTATTCGCGACGATTTAAATTCGCGTTATTGTTTCACTCGCGAAAGTCGCGAAAATAAATCGCTCGCGAAAATAAGTTGGTTTACAGTAATTAAGTATGTTTAGCATAAAACTTATAGTAACTTTCAGATAATGTATAACCTGTTCTGAATTGATCCATTTATATATTTTTGTAAGAAATGAAAATAATTAAATAAACCAATGTACATTAAACAAACATATCCGATTTATATGTAGGGGAAAACGATTGCTGCAGTGTCTTAAATATATATAGAATGTTGATAAGTTACCTAGATATATCGAGTTTCTCATGTTACCTCCGCACATTCGTATAGGTTCTCCGACATACAGTCTGACTCTGCTTCTTTTGGATGGTTTTTGTTTTCTTGTATATTTCCCCACATACATGTTCATAATTCAATTTTTTTTAAAAGATGTAGTTTCTGAACATAATGAATAAAAAAGTCTACAAACACATGACATGTATCACAATGCTGGAAATTAAAAATATTGAATTTTATATGTATGAACAATTTTTTTGTCAACAAAATATGCCTATACCCTTTAAAAATAGCATCAAAAACGTGTGAATTATATATCAACCTTATCTTCACGGTTTTTATTCTACGGTATATCAGATGAATTTACATAACTTTGAGAAAAAGATATCTTAAATATATCTTCTTTTGTCCATTTGATGCTGAGTGCAAATGCATACTTCATTAAAAGGTATTTTATGGTTTACATTCACTTTTACTGTTTGTTGTGAAGTCAGTGTTACATGTGAGCCCCTGTATTTATATCTTTTGCAATGTTCAAGACATTTAGCTAATGTTATACAGTTCACCGACCTTGAAATTACTTTTATGTGCGAGATGTCTGTCATTGTTACCAACGTTACATCCAATGTATGAGTAACAACATTTATCTCAAGTGAAAACATCTAAAGACTTGATCGGATATTTGTGTTAAAACGTTCTATCGTTCAAATACAACTTTCACTAATTAAGTTACTATATAACATTTAGTATATGGTTCATTCATATTAAAAATCAATATCATCAGAATAGAAATGTGCCATATTGTTTTTAAAAAACGTGTTTCTTTATCGTATTGAGCATTGTAATTATTTAAAAAAATTCGGAACAAACAAGAAGAGCATTGTTCTTTTACACGCTGGTCCATCAATTGATTTTGAAATTCCAATATTATTTCTAAAACCAAGCGTGAAGATATATCGTCAAAGTTTATCTGTCGTATTTAGATTATGATGAAATAGCACAATCAATTTACAAAAGCTATTTGAGCACATTGTATTCAATTTGAATTAATACAAAATCGTTTGCATAAAGTTAGTTTTGAATGCAATGATTGAAATATAATTTAACATTTAATGTTTATAATATACAATCGAATCAAACCAACACTAGACAGATCTGCCTGTTTCCTAGTTGCATTTTTGCAAACCATTGACCGCTTTACTTAGATCTGTGAGGTCGAATTTATTGCAGAAACGCTGTAATCAATCGATACTGCTTTATTTTTGGTCAATTTGTCCTGTAGGGATTTTACCACTTTCCAATCGACTCCAATTTCGAAGATTTTCAAACTATTAACTACTGCATTACAAATTCCAAGAATCCAACGAAAATTACACTAAAATCCACTGATTTGTTAACCAAAAAAAAAATATGCAAATGGTGCGTTATTGTATAGATTACAAACGCGGGTGTTTCATGACATATCTTTGTTCGAGGAATTGATGTGGTATGATTGCCAATGAGACAGCTATCAACAAAATACCAAAATGACACAGACATCAACAACTATAGGTCACCGTACGGCCTTCAACAATGAATAAAGACCATACCGTTTAGTCAGGTATAAAAAGCCCCAAGAAGACAATGTAAAACATATCATACGAGAAAACTAACGGCCTTATTTATGTAAAAAATTGAACGAAAAACGGGGTTAAACATGTTAGCTGTGTCTATATCTGTCCTACTACTTCAATTTACGACCCTCTAAACTGCATGTGTGTCAATTTAAATTGGTATGACACAAACTTTGCTGTTGTGTATATGTGGACATTGTGTTGTTGCACTTCGATATGTTGATTTTCAATCTTTAACTTCTTACACAGCACTTACACTGAAAGTTGATTATATTATTATTGCCAAATACAATTATTACATGGTTTTAAATTTGTACTTTTCATAACAGTTACTTATATGTGGTCGAGCTATTAAGGATAGCAATTGCTCGCATAGGCCACTTTCGAGTTTATCCGTCACAAGAAAAAAAAACCTCGTCAATTATGCGCGCCTTTTCGACGTTATTCACCAGATAGAGGGGATTGCCTGTATCCTTGCATTACATACATTCATCAAGCGTTTTAGTGATCGTCGTTGTTCAGGATAAACTAGAAATGATATGTGCTCTGTACTTAGGAACTTAGTGACAATTCCCTAATGACAGCAGTGCTAAAAGACAATTGGGAGAATTCAATTGCCGAAAATTCATGCAATATTGCTTTATACAGTTCCAAACACTCGCTCAACATTGGAACGGAGGTGACAAAAACCCCTAAATTCAAGAATGATGTTCACTCAAAACAAAGGTTTGGATGGTAATGCATCGAACTCGAAAGTTGTCTATTGGTTTATTTTTTCTTGTATGAACTATTAACTAATGATTTACTTGAGAATGAGGTAAGGTGCTTTTGTCTCCGTTATCTTTTTTCCACGTTAAATAGTTTCAGCAGGTAGAATTTTATTTCTTTACAGTTACTTGTTTTAACATATGATCACAGGGAGAACGCTTAGTTCGTCCATCAGGCAAATTAAATAATTCATCTAATTATTATGAACGCTACTTTTTGCAATGTAATATTCATTAGAATAATGCTATACAAAACTGCATATAATCAAGGACTAAGTGAAGACTTTTTAATGCTAAACTACTTATTGCATGATTGCCGTATTTTTTCGTAATGATTATTACTCTTCATATTTCTACCAACATTACTATTGACATGACGGATAGATAAAGGCAACAGTGGAATACCGCTGTTCTAAATTCATAAATTCACTTAGAAAAAAACATTTCCGGGTTAAAAACTAAAACTGAGGAAAACGCATCAAATATAACTACGACACAAGATAATCACAACATTAAAATGTAACACACACAGAAACGATCTATACTATAACAATGGCCATTGCCTGACTTGTTACACGACATTTTAAGAAAAAAAATGTTGGGTTGAACCCAGAGGCGAATTGAGAATTAAGCCCCCCCCCATTTTGTTAAAAGAAAAAATGTTGCTGATCCTGCTTTTCTGGCATGCCATACCTCCAGTTTTAATGGCAATTAAACATTATACACAGATATTGTTTATTACTTGTGATGTAAGTTTGAAAAAAAAAGATTGTTCATCTATTTCTTTTAAATAATATGCTTTGTGTTTTGTCTGGTAGGCGAACGTATCGACAGTGCAGTTACTTTGTGCTACTTATTATAGTAATTAATATTATCTAAATACTTGACTGTATGCATACGACAAACGAAATTTTTCCTGTAATTTTTATCTAGGTTATCAATTTTGCAAATGTGTTTAAAAATAACGATGAGTTGATTCCAAAAAAAAAGAAGTTTCCATAAATATATGTTGATAGATTTGTCTTCGTTTTTGTGTTTTCAAACAAGGAAGTTGATCTTATTTTAAAACTGTTAATGTGCCATGATAAATATGAAAATAATCTTAATGATGTAATCTAATATAACATCGATAAGATTAACACGCAATATGTATGCTTGAAATGTTACTTTGTATTGTTAAACAACATTGATTCCTCTACTATAAGGTGCTTTAAGGACCGACACATTCTTTTCTGAAAGTAACTCTTCGATTTTTAAAATTTACTTTCTTGGAAAACCACATTATTGATAAAGGAATGGGTTCAGTAAGACCCCTTATTGGCCCCAAAATATGGCAGTTTTACAAAAATGTTAAAATGTATACTTTAAGTTATTCATTCAAAAGTAAAATGCTTCTGCTACACAAATATGGGCAGTTTTTTTCAATACAATGCACAAATATCGGGTACTAGCATCACTAAGTAATGCTAAATTACTGAAATCTTCACAATTTTTGCTTTACATTTTTTTAAATCACTTTTCAGATGGTTTCTGTCAAAACTGACAGTGTCCGCATTCGTGTTCATTTTTAATACTGAAATCTAAGTTGTATTTGATAATGATACATAACAAATATTCCCTGTTATTGATAAATGTTAGATAAGTCATACAAATCTTATCTTGAATTTCATCCACATTCTTTCTTAATTTTGAAAAATCGTTTAAGACATTAAAATGTGACGTCACTTTGTACTTTGTGCGTTGTACTGGCTTTGGCCATCACGACTGTGTGTTTTTATAATGTATCCGTTTTTATTCTGTAGCTAACTATCACTTCAGTTAAATCCTGTATGTCTATTTTATGGTCACTTTATAAAATTTACTGTTTGAAAAAAGTATGAATTATGCTAAATAGTAAGGATGTTCTTGTCCCAGGCGGATACCTCTGGTCGTATTGGTCACAACTTGTCAGAACTTTTGTTCCTAGGTAATCTTTAACTTTGTACTTGTTTAGATTTTCATTTTTTTTTCATCTGTGCGTCGCTGGTAAGTCTTGTGTTGACGTGGCACGCGTTTGACGAATTATTTTCTTTACCGTGGTACCTTTTGTTGGATATTATTCGTTTCTTTTTTTTTTGTCCTATATGTTCTCCCATTTATTTGTATTGTAGACCTGTCTTGTAATGTTGTCAGTTTAATGTTATAATAAACAGGAGGTTTGGCATGTCACAAAACCAGGTCTAACCCGCCGTTTATTTTCTTTAAATGTCCTGTACCAAGTCAGAAAAATGGTCATTGTTATATTATAGTTCGTTCCACTGCGTGTTACATTTTAACGTTATGTTTATGTTGTGTCTGTCGTGGTTCTCTTATATTTTATATGTTTTAGTTTGTAATCTGGATTTGGGTTTTCTCTATCGATTTATGAATTTCGAACAGCGGTATACTACTATTGCGTTTTTTAAGCATATTTAAGTTTCTACATATTTAGTCATAGTGGATTGGTCATGCCACACCTTCTTTTATATATATTATCGTTTTCTCAAGACCATAATAAATGCTTGTTATTTTTATGATTATTAACATTTTGCTAGATGTGATTAACTTAACTCTGAATTCAAACACTTTTGCAAACATAACAGCAAAAAAAAACCAACAACAAACATATCAAAGTGAACTTAGAAATCAAGAATATTAAATACTTATAGATTATCGTTGATCATCCCAACGAGATTAATTATTTTGCTTGACCCGGTACGGTGAAAGAGAAAAAAACAATAGAGTTGAGATGACCTATGATAATCTGTTTACCGCTATTTTTGACGGTTGTTAGTTTCATGTTAATTTTATTAACAATGTACATGCTTCCTTAGTTTCTAGCAATAATTTTGATATTACTCGACTCCGCTGAGAAGGAAAATTATCAGTCAGTAAGATCAAAGGGAAATTTCATAAAATAGCAATAGTAATGATGTTTAATCCCGCATTTGAATGCTGTTAAGATTGATATTCCAACTGAAAATAGGTTTTGTGGATCATTTGGATGACCCTTGGATAGAACACTTAGGCTATTTGAGGTATCCAGTACGGTGAAGGAAGATACAGTTCTCAGGTTTTGATTGAAATTATAAAAGCACAAACACCAGATTTATAATTGATTTCCTTCCTGGTAAATGTATTTGGATATTTGTTAGTTTCTAATTCATTTATCAAGCAGTTTTAATCATGTGATTTACATACAACAATCTTGTTTGCGCCTTTTTCTGCGGAACAACACCATATTTTTCATAGAGGTAGGCAAGTTATTAAGACTAGTATTGACAGCAATTAACAATGATTTTTTAGCTAGGAAATCGGGTTGTATGTATTGGTCCATACAAAATATAATCAAACATTATTAACCACTGTAAGCCAGTCATTTTCAGTCTTTTTTACCTGTTTTATTAGTATCGTTGATAATAGGACTGGTAATTTTATTCTTAACAAAACTTTCTTGAAATCAAACAAATCAACCAAAAGAAACATATCTACAAAACGGATGTGGAATCTGTGTAATTAATATCAATGCTTTTTAATAATTATCGTGAAGCAATACCCTTACCATATAGACAATTCGAATCGTACAGCGTATCACCAAACGCATTATGTAGAGTGATTTCCTAAATTTGCATACAATCACTTACTTTATATGAAAATTTGTTCTGCTAGATAATCGACAAATTTACACGAAATATATTGTTGAATTTCATGTGTTTGCTTAAATTCACCATTGCAACAATTTCTGAAAAACTATGAAAGTGTAAATTTATCCGTTTCTTATTTTGTCTTACTTGTTCCTTCACATTTATTTTGAGAATGCACTATGTATTATTCAATACATTCAAGACACCAGACAGCAACTGCCATATTCCTGACTTGGTATAACCATCCAGTACTCATGATTTTTTGTGTAAACTTTAAATCATTGATATAGTCATTTTCTGTGAAAACAAACTTTAGTTGTTAATGTCTGTGTCATTTGGCCTCCTATGCAAACTTGTCTCATTGGCAATCATACCACATCTTCTTTTTGATATTTGTACTGTGACACCAATTTTTGTGGATTTCGTTAGCACAGGAAATTAAGTTTTAACGAATGACACATTTTATAAAGACTTGTATTCAGACCTCGGCAAAATCACTGAATTGAAGATCCACGAATATATAAGGTTTCCTTAATCTACGAAAATAAATTAATCTACAGTAATACGGTCATTTCTGAAACATAAATTCTAACCAGTCACAAATGAAACAACTAACAGCACAATGTCAGAAAAAAAAAACAACAAGACGAAAACCAATTAGTAGTAAATACAAACACAACAAAACAAAACTAAACTAAGCACTGAGCCACAGGTAAACCAACCTGTATGCAGTCAGTCTCATATAAAGCAGATTGAAGATTATAAAATACAATTTATCCCTCCTTTAGACAAAATTAAATGTTTTTACCTTGCCAGTTTTTTTTATGAAACAAAGTGGGACATTTCATTTGTCCTTAGTTTTGAATTGGGAACACTTTTTTAAAGTGCAGAAAAGTTAAAAGTTTTAAAGATATTCCGAGATGAAAGATTCTTAAGAAATTATTAATCTACCAAATCTTTTGAATTTTTTAGTATCCTATTCTCATACACGACGTCTTTACAATAGGTTGTTTCAAATTGTTGGTAACACAACTTTGAATTTATTTAGTGAGAGAACATCAACTATATAACGAATAGTGATGTTGAGGGATAATGCAAGCTTTTCTTCCTAAGATGCTCTTGTATGAACTTAGCATCATAGGTAAGGGAACAAGTCGGTTCACATTTGTATGACGATTGTTTATTAAAAAACACGTCCTCGAAACGTAACAAATATATGTTGTTGTCAATAGAAATATGGCATCTAGATAATGTCAGTTTGAGAGAAATATTTTACAAATTTAATAATAATGTATTCTTTACATAGACAAAAAACTTGTAAGATGAAAGGGCCTTATAGGTTGTAAGTATTATAACAGTTCTTTTGACGTTTTAGTATCAGCATATGATACACAACTCCTAAAAAAGGTAGTTTCATGATAACTTTGATCGCTTGTATTATTTGTAAAAATAGTTTGGAAAAAGGTTTTGTGGAGTATGTAGATAGGCTATCAATACATCGTACTCTTTTCAAATTTTGTTTGTTTATCTAATTTATACGTGTTTCTCGTTTCTCTTGTTTCTTACATAAATTAGACCTTTGATTTTCCCGTTTGAATGGTTTTTCACTAGTAATTTTGGAGCCCTTTATAGCTTGTTGTGTGGTGTGAGCCAAGGCTCCATGTGAAAAGCCGTACATTGACCTATAATGGTTTACTTTTATAAATTGTTATTTGGATCGATAGAAAATTGTCTCAGTGGCACTCATACAACATCTTCCTATATCTGTGTAGAGTTTCTAATAGAACTATCACTGCATAATTCAATTTATAACCATTAAATGTAATTTGATTTACATACAAAAATGAGGATGGCATTATCTTATAAGTACGTTTTACAGATTGATTAAACATGTGTATTCATAGATCCTTCAAGTTTTATCTCTGATTTGTATCAACATATAATTTTTTCCAAGAATATTTTATTTAATATTTAAGTAGTTCTGCTGTAGTTATTTAATATACGAACAGACGATTAACACATTCATTATACTTTATACATCTATTTCACGGTAGGTATAGTGTCCGGCTAAGATCGTGGTTTTTCGAGTGATCTCATCGGGCTTTTAAAGTGTGTGACCACTTTTTTTTTGAGTGAATATGATCAAAAATGTAAACAAACATACTTCATTTCTAACAAGACGTGATACAGAAGCTTGAGTTGATATACAAGGTTATACATGATATGTCAGTATTTGATATATAAAGAAAGTGTCATTCTGACATTGCTATTCGTTTAAAAAGACAAATTTAGCCTTAAAATGCTTTTATACCAAAATACAGAATAAATCCATTTTCTTACACATACCAATGCAAATGTCGACGAAAATGCATGCATGGAATCTATATATCCTTAGATATGCATACATTTTACACAAACTATTAGTATTGCATTGAAAACGTCTTTTTGAGACTAAATTCAGTTATTTCGAGAGCAGTCCGGGCTTTATTGAGTGTGTCCTTTTTTATCAAGTTATTATACACATTTCTTATAGCTAAAAATGTTATGTGCTTACTTTTAAAAACTAGGAAATGAAGGCTCATATTAAGTACTTTTAAGGCACATGGATTATCAACACTTGCATTTTACTATGAAGCAAGTGTATCGTTCATTAATATATATTTTTTTCTCACATCTTATAAATTGCATGTACAGTATATATCCGTGATGTCAACAACCTAATGCGAATGTTCCATGCCATATTTATAAGTATTTGGACCTAATGGGATAACTATTACTGAACAGCAAAATGTCGGCTTGGAAGATAACTTCCAAAAATGTCTTAATGAACTGTTAAAAAAGAGTTCAACTGTTTTACTAACTGACAAAAAAATGTCAATTTGATAAAGATTCTAATAATTGATACTAGAGACGTACAGAAAACAGATACACCCAGATTAAGACAATTAATTGAAAGACAATAGGTTTCAACTTTTAACTTGTGCTGTTTTGGGTAGCCGTTAAACATTTAAAATTAATACATTTCACATGTTTCATTTATATACCTAATATATATGGACTTATTTTCCTTCAGAACGACAGGTCATTCCTTTTCAGAATCAACCCGGACGATACCATGTTTCAATGAAATATGCTCAAAGGCATAAAATAATGACTTGTGTGAGGTCATTATTTTCCTTGATAAAAATGCAATCTATATTTTACTTCAAAATTTTATTCGTCTGATAGTTTTTTTGTTGCCGATTTGAAAATTTATATTTTAAAGTTCAATCGATGATAGATGTAAAAGAAACATTCATTTAAATTTAGAAACAAATAACGCGTGAAATTTTGTGAATTAATCGCTACAGTAAAGAAATATCATCACATATTATGTGAGATGAATTTTAATATAGACCTTCATAAAGAAAAAGCCAGATTTAACATATTTGTGTGTTAGATTTTGAAAATCTTATTGAGTCACACTGAATATGTTGGTTGATTTTTGGTTGCTTGCTTAACGTCCAGTGGAAAATATTTCATGCAGGTTCAGGTCGATTAACGCTGGATAGTGAATCATACTGTGACCTACATGTATTTATATTCGTTTTTGTGTCAGTTCTTAACTTTTTAAAATTTATGTATACCTTTTACTCTATGAAATGATCACTAATAAGATAATCTTATATTCTATTGAATAACATTAACGTAACTCAGAAACGGGTCGGTTGCGGAGGGTTTATAATTATATCCTGATTATCTTTTAATAAAATGTATTGCTATTCAAAAGACAATCTTTCTGAATTTTTCATTCGATTCAATTAAAATTGTTAAAAAGAATAATCACTTTTCCGCGATAGAAATGACATTAAAATAAGAAAAAAACATACCCTCCCCCTTTTCCATAAACTAAGTAGTACAATTAATTACTTACCATGTGTCTTGTCTGTGACATACACCGTTATCGGATGGTAACAATACATTTGTGTCTTACTTCATGCAGTTACAGTAATATTTTTTATTGTGTATGGATAATATTTCTAAAAGGTTTATATGTAGATTTATTAGTGAGTTTTATTTCACATTCTAAATGAGCCGTAGGGCGTATTAAAACCTGAATGCATTAGAAAGGAATATCCCACTTTAGTGTTGTAGGTAATATAGGATAAAAAATTGCAAATCTTTATAGAAATATTTTTTTTGACGGTATATAAGTCAGATTAAGCATATTTAAAGGTTTGTCTTGTCGTAGAACACATCTCGGGGTGTCATGATTGCTAAAAAAAAGACCTCCCTACGATCGGTCTTTCATTTGATCAATCCTGACAACCCTCGGTGTGTTCTACGACAAGAAAAACCTTAAAATATGCATTATCTATAACGTAACCGTCATTGCTATAGATAAGTTTATTGTATTATTAAATCGTTTCTAATGTATACCTATATGGTCCCAAGTTGGGTTTCCCCTTGGGCCATTTTTTTTCGCCAACTCTTTCGCCAAAACAATATAATTTTTGCCATTTTATTACTTTTTTCGCCAAGTAACATAAATATATCTCTCGTTTAAAATTTTCCTTTTTTTCTACCCCACCCAGCCCTGAACCGTGAGTTTTCCCGTTGGAATGAGTTTTAACTAGTTATTTTGGGGGCCTTTCAAAACTTGTTGTTCGGTGTGAACCAATGCCACGTGCTGAAGGCCGTACCTAGACCTATAGTGGTTTAATTTTATAAATTGTTATTTAGATGGAGAGTTGTCTCATTGGCACTCATACCAGATGTTCCTATATCTATCATATGGTTCGACCATACGCGTACAGTTTAACCATATGAGTATACGCATAGAGAATTCGAATTGAGACGTACATACATTTATTGTATAAGATGATATGTATGTTTGTTCTTAAAAGAGTATACACCTTAGATATTTCATTATCTATTTGTCTTGTATCTTGTATTATTTATTTTATTGTTTAAGAAATGGAAACCGAAAATGACTTAATGCTTCAACTGTGAGGACGAGTCTGATTTTTTTGCACATATAATAATTGGTCATACAGCAACTAAACACCATGATAACTTCCTTTCAATAAAAAAAAAGAAAAGTGTTTAAAAAATTGAAAATATGAATATTAATCAAGACTTTACAATGTTGTTCCTGGTGTCGTTTGAAACACTGGACAATCTAGCTGGTGATAGCATATAATATACACATTTTGTATTTGTCCATCATTGCTAAGGGATCATATTTAGGCTAATGGACTATTCATTTCATTGTTGATTTTATCTGAAATTTTATTCAAATTTTGTGTTCAATGGCAATAAAAACGTGGTGGATTTTGTGTGAGATTTTTATGTTTTTGCTTCGCATCAAGGTGTGGAGCTATAAGTTTCAGTTGAAATACACGCCATCTTGAATAAAATACTTATCATGTATAGATTTTTATTGGTTGCATTGTAATGCGGCTGAGATAAAGCAACATCTATTGGCTTAAATGAGATAAAGAATTACATACTTTTCTCGCCCAGGATAAGACATCAAATACCGAAAAATAACTATATGTATTTCAGTTCCGATCAACTGTCATTAATTCAAGTTGAACTTTGTTTTATTATACATACATTTCACAAATAAATTAAATATTGAAATACCAATTATTTATACATTTTGAATTGCTTTGTAACTCTGCAATTTGCACGATTTGCTTTGCTAAACAATGTTCCTATACACTGTATACAAAAATGCATTAGCTGTATTCTAAAACTTCTTACAATATAGACACACCTTCAGAAAGGCACGCATCAAGAGTCGTGTCTAAATTAATTTTATAAATATTGTTTTAATTTTTACCAAAAAAAAAATGTTTTTAAAAGCATGGGTGTATAACACACACTCTTAAAGTGCATCCATTTTATATCAATCAATATCTAAATATATCACATTTCCAATACTAATTTAATACCCTTCCGGAGCACCTGAGATCACCCCTAGTTTTTGGTGGGGTTCGTGTTGTTTATTCTTTAGTTTTCTATGTTGTGTCATGTGTACTATTGTTTTTCTGTTTGTCTTTTTCATTTTTAGCCATGGCGTTGTAAGTTTGTTTTAGATTTGCGAGTTTGACTGTCCCTTTGGTATCTTTCGTCCCTCTTTAATAACCACATGCAACACATATAACCTTGAATTAGTGAAGAGCGAAGCAGTCCTACTACAGCGTTTTAGTAAGATAAAACTTGTTTTATTAATAGTTTTTTAATAATCTCCGGAGTAACAGAAGAAATATTATTAACTGCAAAATCGAAAGTAGCATGAAATGAATATGAGTTCCCTGCATAATGTTCTAAACACTGTTTTGTTAAGGATCAAGCTATTTCTAATTGAACACTGGAAAGTAGTTGTATAAAGCTCGCCAAACAGAAGATTTTCATTAAATAGAAAAAAAGATTCATTTTGATATGTTTTTGATGACTTATTGGTAATATATGATATTGTCCTTACTTAATTACATTTATAAACTAGAGAAAAAAAGATTAAAGTCTAGAATACCTTCACATTTGCTGTAAAAAAAACACGAAACTTTTATCAAAAACCCGGACGAATTAAGAGATAACTGTATTGTATTTGAAGCTTTAAGGACGTCCATCGGTAGTTTTACTGTCGCAAATTTAGTTTACCTGGCGACGCAGAGCGGAGACAGGTAAACGGGTATTTGCGACAGTAAAACTACCAATGAACGTCCGAAAAGCTTCAAATACAATACAGTTATCTCTATTCTAATGCAAAACAAGTTTATAATTAAATTTCGATCATTATTTCAGTGTAAAATCTTCATAAAAGAAAATTCCGCGAAAAAATGTGATCTTCTTTGGTCCCTACACTAGGTGATGTCATAGGTATGCTTCCGGCGTCAAACATAAACACCGGGAGTTTTCTAGCCTCGGTGCCGCTTCAGAATGTAATAAAATTTGATAAAAAGAAGATTTTTAGGCGCCACAAGTGAGTTTTTTGTTTATTATTGTAGAAATAACATGTCAATATATATATTCCGAAATTCAAAATGTCGGCTTCCTTAGTTACAGACAAGGAGATAGAGAATTTTACGCTTGCTGTCATCCAATCAGAACAATTGTTACAAAATAATTGCATTAGAATTCATATTAGCTCTCGTAAAAACCTGGGCAATAACAAACACTATTTTGTTTTATTAAATACAAGGAAATTGAGCTTCTTTGTTGATCAAAACATATATAGTGTTCAATATAAGATGGGTAGTAATGTTAAAAACTTATCGCATGTTTTATCACTCGAAAAAGCCCGAACTACACTCGAAACAAATTGACCAAATCACTCGAAAAACCAGGATCCTAGCCAGACACTATACCTATTTTGTATTATAAAACACAAATGGAACCATCACTACAAAATGTTGAAAGGCTAAATGTTGTATGTCTTTTTAAGAATTGCATGTTTTTTTTTGTAAATTTATTGGGGTGTAAAAGCATCGACTAAAGTACATTTTGAATTAACCGCGGAAGCAAGTCATTCTATCATATATACAATATGTACAAAGCATATGTAAACTTTATATTATGTATAATGTTTTAAGCCATTGGCCCATATGGGCGTAAAGTGCTTGTCAATAAAGCTTATTAATAATTCTCATTTTTATACAGGTTATAGAAAAGGAAGTATCGTTGATTTCTCCACAAAACAATGTACCTACTAACCTATATTAATATTATAGTGATTATTTTTTTTATTTTTCAAACACGGAAGTTCGTGTAACAAACAACTTGTTTATGTGATATCCTATGTATGCATAAACAGTTGATGTAGTAATCTAATATGATATCGATATATTAGCACACAGTTTACGCCCGATAGATCATTTTGTTTGTCGTAAACACCTGGGATACTACGTATTGACTGATATAATATTACACCAGCTAATTGTTTCAGCAATTAAACATTAGGATGGTCATCTTTAGATGCATTACTCAGAAAAAAATACATATACTATCTTTTTCATTGATATACTATGATGTGTATGTCATAATTCTTTGTCAATCGATAAAATGACACAAATGCACTAATCAGGGATTCAAACTGACACACTTTATAAAATATTTCAACTCTAATCTTTTTCTAAACTTTTATGTTTGATTTACGTAACTGTGTAACTATTTGTCTTATTGAATTTGCTGAAAGCTCTTACTGTTTTTTTTCTTTTTGTTATATATGACGGAGTAACATACTTATATTCAGTTACAATATCTGATGTTATATGTGTGTCCTTTTAAGTGTGGACTGCAGTAATTCAGTACGTCAATAAATCATTACTTTTAATTAGTTATATTCTGTTGTAACATGTTGTGGTTTCCTATGTTTCTGTTCTGCCGTTTTACTTCATCTTCAATAGATTATATGACTATATTCGGAAATGACAACCCGACAACTTCTTTGATGCAGGTTGTGCATGCATGTAGAGAAAATAATGTGTTGATTTGAAATGTATTGGAGGTTCATTTCAGAACAACTCGTACCACAATCCAAAATATAATGATACATATTGATTTAATTTTTTGTGACAGATTATACAGTATTTATTTCCCATTGGAACCGTTTATTTTCAATTCAGAAAAACTCGTAGAACTAATAAAATTTAAAAGGCGTTGTTATCATATTTTTTTCAGGTAAACATAGACTGTACACCCTGAACCTTTTTAAAAATACATTTGCAAATTAGCAATTCAAAACATATATAAGGGATTTAGATTTACTATCGCAGCTATACTTGATGTGGCTTATAACAGTGTGCAATATCAAGAAAGTTAATATCGTACATGTATGCCGTATGTACATATTTAAAAGAGAGCGTCAAACGTATCACAATTGGGTTCTTTAAAGGAAGATACAAGGATCGATAGAATTATCACAGTTATAGAACAAAATAGCTTCTACAACTAAAGTGTTTTCTACCTCTTTAATAAATGACTGCGTGTTCTGACAATATTCTAGTTCGTCCAGTATTTATTTCTTATGTACCTCTAAGGAATATCGAGCTCTTCAGGAGCTATGTTATCCAATGACACATGTTAATGTATTTGTCCTTTGCAAAGACACCACGATATAATAACTCAATTTTATTTTAGTTTTGATAACTAGTGATCGAGTTTGAAAAAATGTTATGTTGTCTCTAAAGATGTGTTTATTTTGTATATCCAACATTTTGTTTGTTTATTTTATTTTTGAGGGAATTTGCTAGAGTAGTCAAATTCATTTACTAATTAGCATTAATACATTAAATTATCTATATAAATGCATACTTGTATTACTTCCGACATGAAAGTCAATGCTTACTTTTCATTTTTATTATTAATGAACATTTTTTTTGTATTCTTAGACTAATAAAAATTAAAATCACAAAAATACTGAACTTAGAGGAAAATTTAATTGGAAAGTCCATAATCAAATGGTAAAATCAAATACCAAAACACATCAACAACAAATGGACAAGAACTGTCATATTCTTGACTTGGTACAGGCATTTTCAAATGTAGAAAATGGATTTAAATGTTCTTAACCAGAAAGACATGAAAGACATGAAAGACTGGTAAATAGATGAATATCAATATGTAAAAAATATCGAAACAGGAAGATTCCCGTAATCATAATTACGGTTCAAATTATTTTGCAACAGATGCGAATATTCTAGATGTTGTAATCTTATATGATATAAATAAACAACACGCTACTTATGCTTGATGTATTGTTATGATAGATTATCCTTTCATTTAACAAGTTGTGCTACCAATACCTTTTACAGAAAAATGAGGTATCTTGTTGTTTTAATATCGGCTTTAGAAATAGTTTTTGTTTCCAGTTTAAATGAAGAAAAAAACTTAGAAAAATGGATGCAGAGGCAAATGGACCACAAATATGCTATGTGGGAAAAGATGACAAATATTGTTAAAGCATTGAGAGGAAGTGATAATACGATGATGGGAAAGATTCAGCAACTGAAAAAAATACCTCAAGGTACAATTTAATCTTTTTCTTAAACAAAATAATTATATTTATCATGTATCAATGATTTGAAATGTTGAACTTCTGGGTATATGTATTTGTTGTGTTTTACCCTCTTTGCCACAAATTTATAGTTTTTTACTTCGTATTATAATTAATATAGAGATCCATTTTGTTACACCTTGTGATCAATTTATTTGGAAATCACCAATGGCAGTCAGCAGGGTTTAAGAACATCAGTTGCTTGACCTGCTAATCAAATGCGTTTTGTTATAATATATTTTTTCAATCTTTTGGTCTTTTGGAAAATGTTGGTTGTGTTGTATTTAGACCCCTTTTTGGCCCCAAAATATTTCAGTTTTACAAAATTGATAAAGTGTTAACTTTTAGCTGTTTATTAGAAAGTGGAATACTTCAGCTAAATAAATATGGCTTTTGACAATATAATGCACATATAATATAGGGTACTTACATCATAAAATCATGCTAAATTACTGAAAAAATCTTTAAAATTTGAGCATTAGAGTTAAATTTTAGACGGTTTCCGTCTTAAATGAAAGTAGCCGCATTTTCTGGTTGTTGTTTTTATTTATAAGATTGGGTTTCAATATTTTTAAACTTCTCATTTATGATATAATAAACATTATCACAATGATTTTGTGTCTGTAATTAATTGTACAATGCGAGTATGAAATACTTGGTGAAGAAATTCATTATGTTATCATATTAATTTATTTAGTGACAGGCTATATCGGATGTTTTGCTGATGATAGCAGACGACATTTACCATCAAACTTTATAGAGTTACGCAAGGGAATAACCTTGGAACAGTGTAGGAAACACTGCAAAGGTTACAAATACCTTGGCCTGCAAGTAAGTTTTGGTACATTTTAAGCATTAATTAAAACGAGTTGATCTCAATATTCAATGAAAAGCCTTCAACAAAGAGCGAAACTCATACCGATTAGTATGTTTTACAACACATAGACATGTCAAATGTAAAACGTTTAAAAAAGACGAACGGTTGTCTCTAAATCAAATTAATGTGTTCGATAACCTTGGAGTCCCGTAGACTGTTACCGTTTAATCGAACACGTTAGGTGGCACATTAGTATTTCCTGGCCCATAAGGGATAATGATATATAAAAAAGAATGATAGCCTTTTTTAGAATGTTCACCACTTTCCAACCCTGCAAAAAATTCTACATTCACAATTAACTGAAGAACTTTCATTTTATTATTCAGAAATGAATTTGCATGTGCATCATGATGTTCATCTGTTATCTGTTATTTCATATTTTGCTACACCTGATTCATCCCTAAGTCAGGGAAAGTGTGTTCAGTTGATACTGTATTTTTTGTCCAATCACACTGTCCAGATACATGGACTTAGGTAGTTAACACACAAGAGCAACCTAAATTCTGAAATGCAAATACTACCGTGCCATCTTTATACGCCGCCAAATTAAAGTGTATTGGTTTAACACATTATAGGTGATTACCTTGAATGTCGGAGTAACATGACTTTGCCCTTAAATTCATATTTTATTTGCCACTGAACGTTCAATAACTATCCCATCGTCCCATTCATCTGTCATTTTATTTATAGATTTATTTATTATGTGGGAAAATGGTACTCTCGTCCGAATATATAAACTATAGATGGAATATACAATAGAAATTTGATGATATATCAATATTTTAAACAGGTTAGAGTACAATGCTTTTGTGGAAACCGTTTGATACAATCAAGATATCCAAAGAAATCTGACCGTGAATGCAACATGAGATGTTTAGATGAACCAAGTAGGATGTGTGGAGGTTTCTGGAGAAATTCTGTCTATACAGGTTTGTTACTCATCTTTCTATTATATGAATAAAATGTGGAGTATTTGTACAAAAGACCATGAAATGATATGCAAATACTTTAATCATGATAAAGGCATCTAAAGAAAAACGTCGTCAGACGTAAATGTACTTTTTACAAAATGTTGCGATCTAAATAGATAAAGTGTAACAAATTGTAAATAAGGATAAATGACACTATTATAGATCTACCATAAACAACTAATTGTCATATAAATACAACAAATAAAGTATAAAAAGAACCATATCTCATTTTCAAGGAACATGTTATTGGATAAAACAAAGATAAATACAAATAAATTGCAGACATGTAGATAGTGTTATATATATACATCTTTGGTATCTATCTGATGAAATATAAGAAATAGCATTACAGTCAGTCTCAAGCTATCAAAAACATGTTGAAGTTTAAATTGAGATTTGACACTCAATTATATGTAGCATGTTAGATTACTTTTTTTATTATGGTTTATTATGCTTACTGTGGGTAACATATTAATATATTATTTTGTAAACTTAATATAAATTTCAGTTCAATAGACAAGAAGCAAGAACGCAAAAGATTAGAAGAAATATACAACCATTCAAGTGCTTGAATAAAGTAGTCGAATCAATTACATTATTTCGATTTTTTTTCTTTGTGGGAAATTTGTGCACTTGTGATTCAATCTGCTTAATATATGTTAATTTCGAACAGGACTCAAAATATTAGGACAATGATACCCTGAGCAGAGCAGCAACGACTTGTGATCATTTCAGTCCGCGTCCAAAGATCAATTAATGAAATGCATGAAACTTCATTCAAACAAACAAAAACAAGCACAACGTTGTACTTTTTTTCATCATGTAAACTAATCTACATTTGCTAGAGGTATATATAAGCGCAAGGTTGAGATCTCATAAACATGTTTAACTCCGCCGCAAGTTTGCGCCTGTCCCAAGTCAGGAGCATCTGGCCTTTGTTAGTCTTGTATGATTTTTAATTTTAGTTTCTTGTGTATACTTCGGAGTTTAGTTTGACGTCCATTATCCCTGTACTAGTATACATATGTCTTAATGGTCCAGCTGAAGAACGCCTACAGGTGCTGGAGTTTCTCGCTACATTGAAGACCCATTGATGGCCTTTGTTTGTTGTCTGCTCTATGTTCGGATTGTTGTCGCTTTGACACATTCCCCATTTCCTTTCTTAATTTTAAGAAAAGAAATATAGGTCAAATTGCAGATTTACTGCATCCTTTTTATCACTGCCTTTACCATCTCGTATAAAGTCACTATGCACGAAAAACAATGCTATTATTCTATAATTAATTTTATAAGAAAGAACACCTCTCTTACAGTAATGTTAATGGACACATTAAAGTTATTTATTAAATTTGTTTTATGTCGAATGATCATTGACACGATATCAACCAACGTTGATTACTGAATGTTTTAAGAAAGCTATAAAACATGTTAGCATTTATTTCATTGACTAACTACACGAAAGTACTTATTATATGTCCGTACGAGGAAGATTTAAAAACACGTATTTGTGTTCTGAATAATTGTCAGTATATATAATGTGTTCGCGAATATGATATAGGTCGAAAGTAAAATAACAAAAATATCGAATTTCCAGGATAATTCTAAACAAAAAGTTCATCAGCAAAGGCAAAATCAAAATTTAAAACACATCAAATGCTAAATTGTATTTATGTTCTAACGTGTGGAACTTGCAGGTTGCAATATTTTGGTGAACAAAAACACATTCAACATCTAAATGAATAACCATCGGTCATTTTATGAAAAAGAACAAAACTGTCCAATCACGAGACATCTTTTAAGAAGTACAGAATTTTGAAAATGTCACATTTCAAATCATTGAGAAAAACTGAGAATTTGAGTATTACTATTTTGGCGCAGGAAAATGGGTACTGTTAATGTAATTGATAGCTATAACAAATATCAAATTTAACTTTGAGATGAATACCATCCTTCCATGTATATTGATTTTCGAAATGACGTCTTCACAGAGAAAATACATCATATATATAGCCCGTTTTGATTGTATTGTAACCAAAATGTTACAAAATTGAGTCAATCATTGTTACATAAAATAAAGTTTCACTTTCGGTCAAATATCGGTCGATAACCCACTCCTGGTTTTATGAATAGACCCAATATGACTGTTTTATAACCCGAATAATTGTTTATAAAGCTCAAAATGTTTTGGCAAAGCAAATTCAAAGGGAAGGGCCAAAAGGAATACGGTAAAAACAAATTAGTTTTTATGTTCGATGGATTACATATTGAGATGGCATGTTTTAAGGTTTTGGGTGATCTATTGCGGGATAGCGGTTTGATAGAGGCTTTATCAGATGGTGCATCCTCAGGGACTGCAGAATCGTTCTTGTCAAGTTCTAATACTCCTAAAACTAGACTAGCACATCAAGTAACCGCCTGTGTATTGTTTGATTTACTGATGTCAGCATATGAATCGTCTAATAACGAAGATCCTGATGAATCAATAGAATTTGACAATTTTATACAATGCTGTGAAGAAAGAAAAGTAGGTAGACCTCATTTTGAGTTTTGGTATTCGGTTCTTGAAATCAGCTGTTTGGTTTTTCTTACATTCAATCATTACGAGAAGCGGATTTTGAGCTTTATAAACAAACGTTGTTTTCCTTGATCTAATACTTTTTTGGACTAGATCATATCAACTAGTTAGATGGCTTTCTAATCATTTTCGCGATATGGCTTCATAAAAAACAAAAAACCCAGATATATGTGCGGTGACAGAATAGGAAAAGGTCGATTATTAAAGGAGTTTAATTTCACTTCATGGTACACGGCTAAAAATTGGCACAGTCCTAGAAAAATGATTTTACTGGAATTTAAGATTGGTCGTCAAAAATTCGTATGGTGCAGTTTTTTTTATTTAAGCTTTAAGTCAGGGAATTTGACATCAAATGCAGATCATAAATGGCATGCAATTTGGCTTTTTATTCAAAAGCTGTCATCGCATATCTTTCGTTTTGTTTTATACAAATATCAGACATAATATTCTATGAATTAGGCGAAAATGGTAACCCTCAAAGCCTTTTGATGACAAATTATGAAGGTAAAATCTACTATTAACGTGGATATTTTGTGTTTTACCCGATTCCAACATCATACAATAAAACGCTGATGAATGGATTATATCGTATCTACTATAAAGTAATAAAACTGCTATTTTTCTAATCATGTACACATGTTTTTATGCGCTAATATTGTGTAAAACAATATTTTTTTAAATTTCAAATATCTCTGCTAATCAATCCATTACTTTAAAAAAAATCCTGATAGTTGTGTCCTGTCCATGATTGGGCTGAGACATAGTTTTCTTGTAATATATTGGACTTGAGATTACTTGCTTTTGTTGATGTTTTATTGTTTCGTTGAATTATTCAGGTGTCAGTAATTCTTTTTTAAGGTTGTGTAAATCTTATTTTATTTATGTAAGATGCGAAATAAGTTTTTCAGTGGTTTATTTAAGAAATAGGGATCCGACAAAATCCCCAAAACAAAATTAGAAAGTCCGTTGAAACTTTGCTTTAACATTTCAAAGAAGCAAACATTCATTTTAATCCCTTAAATAGTATTATTTTCTTAAATGCTGCAGTGGAATAATTGATTTTTTTTTTATCAAAGTACAGTAAATTGAGGCATTTTGACACAGTTGATTGGTGTAATGATGAAATATACCCTAAATTGCGTGGATAATTGTAACTTTAATTCATAGATATACATCTATCATCGTGTTCATTTTATTCGTTTGAAAATTGTTTATAATAAAAATGGAAACAAATGATGCATAAGTCTACATGACATAGTGATATCTATATAGTTCGCACTGCAATTTGAAATACAGAACCTTTTAAAGACATAAAGAAACTATTTTGCTTAGTTCTTTGATTTCAAAATTCAGATATATTGAAGATATCCTGTCTCTTTTTTACCAACACATACGTCGGTCAGTACTTACTTACACTTCCCAGTTAGATTGCGATAAAGGATACTACAGAAATTAGAATGTTCGCTTCATATCTTAACCTTTTCTTTGATATTGAGACGGATTGACGACTACAAACAAAAATCTATGACAAACTTTGGAGGGTGATTTTAACTTTCCAATGTAATTCCCCAGGTCTCAATGTACTACACTCCTCTGCTCCATCGTATAACGTGCACATATCTCAAATGATACCTTGCGTTTGTGCTTGTTGAGTCAATAATTACTTCATGCACAGGGGTGTACCCTTGACTACTTAAAACAAGGGAAATTTAATTTTGGGGACATGTACTTAATTATGCCTAAGCACTGTCGACTAAAACAGAACAGACAACAGCAGAAGGTCACCGTATCACGAGTAATGATACATTTAATCTCTGTCGTTGCCTATCTCATTAGCAACATCTTTTTGCAGTTTACAATTTTTCAGATACTAGGTCTCAGATCAGATCTGAAAAATTTGCAATTAATTTGTTTTCCATTCCCGTGTGTAGCATATTGATACTTTTGATTCGCATGACACGGGTAACATGTTGTTGACACAACCAAACTGAACTACTTTTTTTTCTAGAATTCTCCTAGTTTTGTTTAATTCATGACCATCGGTAACTTACGTACTGTTGTCTGTAATGTTTCTTTGAGTCATACAGACAAAATGGCAGCCGGCTCAAGTCAAGAAATCGAAGTCACGGCTATCAAAGCTTGTGCTATGTGTACTATTGTCTGTGGGTGTTTTCCTTTTTTTATGCGTTGTCAGTTTATGTTCGACTTATGACCTTTAATGTCCCTTGTGTATATTTCGTCTCTCTTTCATATGCTTGCATCTATCATGTCTATTGTAAAGAAAACTACAACCAAGACGAGAAATTTCATTCTCTAAAACAGAACATTTAAGTAAAGGCGGTTTAATGCTTTTTTGTCATACAGCCACTGTAAACCTTCACTGGGAGTCCAAATGTTTTATTCTGAATTACAAGAACATTCACAGAAGAAAGTTTTTTACCATCAGCAGTGTGATATAAATGCTATCCTTAGTGCAGATATCAAATCACTTATACAGACCAGCCTGTATGGTATAACGACCACGACAAAGGGAAACATTCCACAGATGGTATTCATGTGATCATGGCTAGTGTACAGATATTGTCGATGCGGATTACATATGTTATTTTTTTCAGGACGTTTGTTTAGATATATTTTGAGTTCAAGCAGCAGGACAAGACGTTTCTTTCAATAGAGGGTTCTTTTGACATTTGCCCCGGAGGTGCACTGATATTTCAGTTGTTTTATGTCCCCCATAAAATAGATTGACATGGCCAAAGTGTATTTTGTAATGACGATGATGTCCAATGGTGAAGGATAAAAGCTCGCTATATGTGGTACACAAAAATTAGATTACCACTCTATTGCAATGTACAACACGTTAAATGTCCGAAGTTTAACATTTATATTCGCAATATTGTTACAGGATTCGGGTTTAAGCACTATGGACCAATACTGACATTCGAGATTTGCCAAACCTTCATGCACTTTTGAAAATATGTATTCCAGCCAATGGTCAGAACGTCGTAACAACGTTACCACATCAAAGAAGTCATTTGAGGTATGAATTACTGATTAAAGTTTCGTTAATTAAGAGCTATGTCAATATATCCTGCATATAAATAATATGATCTTGCGTCACTTACTTTGGGATTGAATAACCGAAACTTTCTCCATTTTCAATCGAATAAAAGGCTGTTCTATCATAAAACCTATCTTTTTAAAGTTGTAAGTTTATCTTAAAATGATTTATTTTTCTATGAATACAAATTTATTTCATAGAAATTGGCATGAAATTGTAAAAACTCAAATATAAGTATGTTTGAAATAATTTTTGTTGTCTGTTTTGCATGTAGCGAATTCAACATATACATGTTATATGGCTAAAACAAAAGTTTTCACCTTAATTGATGTATACTAGATAGTTATATTAATAAACACATATTTGTTCATAATTTTCTATAAATTTTCTTAAATTTTGACAGACGTTGTTCTTATTATTTGAAAAAAGTACATCATTTAAAACTGAAAACTACCACCGTTTTTGTAAAGTCGCATACGTGTGTTCGGAAATCTCATATAATGATGAGTTTCCACTTTTTGGATACTGTTGCCTTTATTCATTCGCCATTATTTTGATAATAAACCAAAATCTTACTTGCTTTAATATTTGATATTTATAAAAGTTGTTGTATCATATTGTTTACAAAAATAAAGCAATACATATTGGAACGATTAATAATAACTTAACACTATTAGTTAATTTAATTTATATCACTTTGGCGTCAAATTTGCCGAGTTATAAATCAATAAAAGCAATCTATTAACCAAAATCAGATATTCCAATATACCTGGTCTGTTAAAACACACGTTAATAAACATATTACATAATGTAAATTAATCAGCCATGGTACTATAAATCTATTTTAAAATCGATTTCACAATCACTTCCAAAATAGCATCCTGGAAATCCCAGTAAACGTTGCTAGGTAAACCAAATGTGTAAATCGCAATGGATGTTAATTGATATTCGAAAACACTGTTTTGATCGATAATATCTATTAGACCTATATTCTAATGGAATGCACAATTATAGCGGTATCATTTAGGATAAACGAAGTCCTACGCTCTAACGTTATCCCTGTCAACGAATTAAGGTCAGAACATCAATATGGCAGGTAAATACTATTGAACATCATTGTTATTCTGTTTAACTTATGTTTAAACTTTTTTCATAATAAAACATACATTTGTATACTTATGTATGTGTCAGGGATATGCAATTATACAATGTAACTCATGCTTAATATTGACAATTCCACTGTTGCCTTAACGTAGTTGAGGGGCATTATTGGCAAATACGCTTTGTTGTATCCTCCGTTTCCATTTAATGCTATATAATCTGAAATTTCAACTTTAAGAAAAGCATATTGATGCTTTTTTAACGAAAGAAAAGTTTACCTGGTATGTGGTTGGGATAAACAGTTCTTTTTATAGGAAGGTATAATGCAAATTTGTGCGGTGTTACCTGTCTGTCCAAATAGGAATATACATATATAAAAATCCAAAATCCCATTATGTTTGACAGAAGTTTGTGTTTCTTTAACACTCGATTCTTTTGTAAATATGTAAATGTTGTGTGTCTGAAAAAGAAAGTTTACATTAAGATGATATAATGATAGTATAATACTTGAATGGAATTAAGGTAAAAGTGGAAGGAACAGTATGCCTAAATTATAATTAAAAGAAATACACCCGTTTTTTTATCCCATCTCCCGCCTAAATTTAAAATAGTTTCCCTAAAGTGACATTTATGAATGAATTCGATTAGAATTAATGAATGGTAGTAAACCCGAAAAATTCTAACAAAGTGTTATCAATAACCAGTAAAAATTTCTTCATTTATATGTAAATGTCCTCACATCTTAAGCAGTTTATAGAAGATATAGTCAGAAGATGAGCAACACAAAAAGAACATAACTTACACATCTACTATCATTCAATTATTTGGCTGTTTTATGTTTTTATCGTTTTATAATTTTTAATGCATTATAATCTTTCTGTAGTACCCGTCTCTAGTAGAACTGCATTTGCGAACGTCAAATTGCAACCTCTACAGTATTGGTATATCTTTCATTGATGGCTCATTGTAAAACCAAAACTTATTTATCACAATTATTTTTGAATAACCCCTTTCCCTCGAAGCAGAAAATATATCTGCTGAAAATTGAAATTTTTACAATTTTTCCCAACTTTCTCATGGTATTCCTGTAAAATCGTGTAAGCCGAAATCTTTATAGGTCAGCTCGAATACGAATTGAACAAAAACTTAATATATATATCATTTTGAGGTCAACAAAAATAAAAGTGAAAAAAGGGTTACATGATGAATCATAAAGATTATGTAAATTGTCGCATTTAACTGAACAATATATTTGTGAGTCTTTGAATTGCAAGCGCTTATGTGAAAGTAGCGTGATCTTTGTTTTGTAATTGAATTTTACAGAAAAAGCAACACAAGACGCATCAATAGCTCAATATCAATACATGTGTCAGAAAATTGTTGGGACGGAAGAGCACGTTAAAACAATAAGAAACATGAATGCAATTAGAGATGATTTATCGAGAAATGAAAATAAAACAATAATCACCAGTGGAAGTTTTGGAGAGGGACTTGAGTTGCGAGATAGTGATATAGATATTATGGAAGTGACAGAAGTTATCGAGGTAATCGAGGATACGGTTGTTCCTCTAATCACTAATAAAACATATTTTACCATGGAAACTGACGAAACAGAGCCAGGTTTCACACAATTACGTCTGATTCATCCTAATAAGTTTAACACATCAAAGCTATGTTTAGAGATTGGATGCGATTATTACCTTTCAAACATTTGTGTTAAGCAAATGTGCATGGATGAGTTTAAAACTATCATACATGGACCGTGTGTAACCGATAAATATGGAATTATTGACTTTGCTATCTGTTAACATACGGGTGCGGTCCTAACCTTGACAAAAGTTAACTTAGAGTTAACTTGTTGACTGCTTTCTAAGTTAACTTGAGAATTTTTAAGCAGTCAAGCAAGTTAACTTCGTCTTCGGTGGACCAGACCTACGGTCTGCTTTTTTAGGACTGCTGCAGACCTATCGACAAGTCTGCTCCAGACCAGACCTGTGGACAAGTCTGCTTTTGACCAGTCCTGAGGACAGGTCTGCCCCAGACCAGACCTGTGGGCAAGTCTGCTTTTGACCAGTCCTGAGGACAGGTCTGCCTCAGACCAGACCTGTGGACAGGTTTGCTCCTGACCAGACCTGAGGACAAGTCTGCTATTGACCAGACCTGAGGACAGGTCTGCTTATGGCAGATTATCGTTATAAGAGTTTTCTTATCAGACTTGAGCTTTCATTAAAATATGTAAACAACATTCGCATTGTTTTTTCACAGATATCATTTATTATTTACTCGCTAGACTCTACTAGATATTATACAAAATTGCTCTCCTTTATTTGATATACATGTATTCTTATATAAATAAAAAAATGGCTATACGATCACACAGAGTTTTTTATTAGAAGGCGGATAGAAAGGTTATCCAACGCATCGGAACAATATTCTTATATCACGGGATATCGGCAACATTGTCTACGTTACTTCGTTCCCCGTTGTTTACCTGTCCCTTCTAAATTTTACTTTATGCATAAATTTATACTTGCATGGATATTTCATTGATATGCAACTTGTTTGCATTGGATTTACTATTCTATTTCCCGCAGAATATTCTAACAGAAATTGTACAGTGTCCGTTAGCATACGGTGTGGTAAAACTATCAACAATCTCGTCAAATTCGTCAGATTTGTCATTGCCGATATTTATATGGGACGTCCTAAAATTATACTCAATGCGCATTTTAATGAAATAATTGCCACTTGACGTTTAACTATAAACAAAATCAATCAACCGACATAATAGATTCCAAGAAGAGAACCTCGTATACTTTTTTTATTTAATCATTGTAAATAGTACAAATGAATTCAGACATGTCAGTGTTGGTACGGATTCGTTGGTACTTTGATGATGTGGCAAATTTTTTTTTTACACGTTCACCATCATGAACTCCTATATATGATGTCACTGTTATTATGAATAAAGAGATGAAATTCTGACATTCTCAATTTATTCAGAATATTTTTTGCATTAATAGTTTTCCAATACTATTGATTACGTGTACATTTACGGTCCTACTAAAATGTGAACAGGAGCGCCAGGAGAAGACGTTAAGGCGCTCGGTACAATGGTATGCGGGTATATAGAATTGCAAATAAAAGTGCACATATGATCAGTTTTGGTCAAATAGTTTTGTTTTCCAAGTCAGCATGAGGTATTAAAACTACTGAAATTTTGTTACGTATCAATATTTTGAATAAAAGGAGGACACGCTGGTATCCTAAATTTATGCGAACAAAAATTTGTTGTTATTAAATTGCAATATTGCTGTCCATTGTCATGATTATATTATACAGTGATTCCTGACATAAAAAATATGGCTGATTAATACTATGCGGGTACGTCATGTTGTATATAGATTTACAAATTAAAGTGCATAAATGGTCAGTTTTGGTAATTCGGTCAAATAATTTTGTTGTACAAGTTAGCCGGAGGCATCAAAACTACTGAAATTTTGTTAAGTATCAGTATTTTAAGTAAAAAGAGGACATGATGGCACCCTTAATTTAGGCGAACAAAAATTTGTTGTTATTATATTGCAATATTGCTGTCCATTGTCATGATTGTATTATACATTAAATCCTGACATAAAAAAAATGACTGATTTACTGTCTGGGTATATAGATTTACAAATTAAAGTGCACATATTGTCAGTTTTGGTAATGCGGTCAAATAATTTTGTTGTACAAGTCAACTGGAGGTATCAAAACTACTGAAATTTTGTTACATATCAGTATTTTAAGTAAAAAGAGGACATGCTGGTATCCTAAATTTATGCGAAAAAAAATTTGTTGTTATTATATTGCAATATTGCTGTCCATTGTCATGATTGTATTATACATTAAATCCTGACATAAAAAAATGACTGATTTACTGTCTGGGTATATAGATTTTCAAATTAAAGTGCACATCCCTTACAGAAATGAAAAGTTTGCTGCAATATTGCAACAATATAGCGGCAATATTGCGGCAAACAAATTTGTTTGCAAGAAGTGTTTGCAAGAAAGTTGCAGGTTGTTGCAGCTACCTGCAATATTCCCGCAATGTTACTGCAACAAAATTTGTTTGCAAGAAAGTTGCAGCAAGTTTGCTGCAATGTTGCAAGAAAGAATTTGTTTGCCAGAAAGTTGCAGGAACCTTTTCTTTTATTATTTAAGGAATGACTATTTGCAACAACTTTGCAAGAAAAGTTTCTTTAATAATGTCAGACATGTAGTAATGCACCAATATTTCAAGTATTTTAAATTATTACATATGATTTTTTTTTTTTGTTAAAGATTTAAAGGTTCAAATAATACACAACGTATGGTTTCTTTGAACATTCGGTTGTGGAATTTACTTCAAATTATCTAAATTTGTTATGGTCATACTTTATTTTACTCAGATAAATCTGGATATTTTGAATAATTTATTTGAAATAATCTTCAAATAACAATTTATGCTTAAAAAGAATTCCTAAACTGCACGTTTATCACAATTATACGATATTCTGTAAGGAAAGAATACTTTGGTATTCATTTCAACAAATTTAATCTAAATAATTGAGTCATAATACTTTTTGTTCTATATGTATTATTATGCCTTTTTGTCACTTTTTTGTGACATTTTTCTATAAACAATATTTTTAATTCTAATATTTTTCATCAAATGAATTTAGCCTCACCTGCAGTTTAATTTCTAGTATCATTATTTTAAAATTATTTATCCACAAATTATCTTTCTCATCTCAATTAGTAATGTGAGCTGGTGATAGAAATGCAATGTGCCATTCCCATCTGGTTTTTATTATCTTTGGAGTGGTAAAGACAGGAAGTATCATAAATTAATGTACACAGAGTTTGAGGCCAAATTAAGGGCAGAGCATTTCATCTTTGTATATATTTCCATTATAACTTATAACACCAAAGATAAAAAAAATGTATTTATAATTATTTTTTTATTATAATAAATAACAAATATTCAAGATTTAGGCAATTGATATTTATAATTATGGGCAAGTTTCAAAGGGATTACATTGAAACAATACCCTAAGCAACCTTGATCAACATATATTCAAAATTTGAACTGGACATGAACATACATACAACAAACAAAGATGTCTTCCATCAGGAACAAAGTAATATGAATTTCACAATGGATTTAGACATGTTAGATCCAAAAGATCCAATTGATTCTATTGACACTGGGTAGTGCAGATGATAGCCTACAGTTGACATGACTCTTGGATTCAGGAAGATTGGTGTTTACACACAATTTGGACAACATCTTTTGGTAAGTACAATGTAGTTGAATGTCCACCATTTTGAATAAGTGCATGCTCTTTAACAGTTCAAATAGGGATACATAAAGAGTCTTCTTAATTTAATAGAGTTGGCAAAAGTATTAGACAATAGATTTATGCACATGAATATTATCAAAATTGTGTAAGACAGGAGATATTTTTTTAAATCTTTTAATTACTGTATGTTTTAGAAATAACATTACTTATATTGAAACAAGAAATCTTCTAATAAAAGCAGTTTGGTATTACATTAGAGATCTGTGATTTAACTGTGCCAATAAGAGGTTTGTCAACAAATGGCAACAATTTCATATATATACATATATATACACAACTTATCACAAAAATTAACATTTTAAAGAATAGACAAGACCAATTATGTTATAATTCAATGAAAAACAAATATTAAAAAAACCAATAACAACCTAGTACTGGCATGAGGTTAAATGTATTCTATAGTTATATGCAATTTCTAGAAGGACTTAATCACTTTTAGACATTGACCCTTTAAGTGAAACAAATTCATGCATAGCAAGTCATTTAACAGTGAGCACCAAATTTGTTATGTTATTTTGAATAGACAGAAAAAAAACATTACAGTCATTTCTTATAATTTAATTCTAAATTCCATTTTAAACCGTAAAAAACTATGAAAAAACGTTGATGACATCACGGTCACAAGACTTAATTATGTATATGGGCTGATAACAAAATAACGTCAGCCAATCAGAAGACATGTTACATCCAAAATTAAACAATGTAGTAGTAACTTATATCTGTGTATCTTTGTAATTTTAGTTATTTTTTTATGTCTACTAATTAAAATTTTTCAACTTTTATTTTGCAGTATTTTTAAATCAGAAAATTCAACTTTAAGGACAGTGAGACTTACAGAGAAACAGAACTAAAAGCTACACAGATGTAACACGACAACCTATAGAGGAAAGAGACCGTTTTCAACCTATAGAGGACAGAGACATTTTTTTTTATTATTATTATTAAATCATAAATTATAAAATGTTTAGTATTTAATTCCAAATTTTACTCCTGAATTGTTGAAAGATTTGCTGCAATGTTGCCGCAATATTGCAAGAAATTAATTTTCCTGCAATATTGCTGCAACATTGCAGCTAATGAACTTGCCGCAATATTGCAGCAACGATCACAGCTACTGATTTTTCCGCAAACATTTGCCGCAATATTGCCGCAATTTGTTGCGGCAATGTTGCAGCAACTGTTTGCAAGAAAACTAATTTGCATACGAAAAATGAATATTTGCAGCAATATTGCCGCAACTATTTGCAGCAACATTGCCGCAAATATTTGCAAGAAGCCTTATTTTTCTGTAAGGGATATGGTCAGTTTTGGTAATGCGGTCAAATAATTTTGTTGTACAAGTCAACTGGAGGTATCAAAACTACTGAAATTTTGTTACGTATCAATATTTTGAATAAAATGAGGACATGCTGGTATCCTAAATTTATGCGAACAAAAATTCGTTGTTATTATATTGCAATATTGCTGTCCATTGTCATGATTGTATTATACATTGAATCCTGACATAAAAAATATGGCTGATTTACTATGCTGGTATACAGGTATATAGATTTACAAATTAAAGTGCAAATATGGTCAGTTTTGGTGGATGCGGTCAAATAATTTTGTTGTACAAGTCAACTGGAGGTATCAAAACTACTGAAATTTTGTTACGTATCAGTATTTTAAGTAAAATGAGGACATGCTGGTATCCTAAATTTATGCGAAAAAAAATTTGTTGTTATTATATTGCAATATTGCTGTCCATTGTCATGATTGTATTATTCATTGAATCCTGACATAAAAAATATGACTGATTTACTATGCGGGTATATAGATTTACAAATTAAAGTGCACATATGGTCAGTTTTGTTGGATGCGGTCAAATAATTTTGCTGTACAAGTCAACTGGAGGTATCAAAACTACTGAAATTTTGTTACGTATCAATATTTTGAATAAAATGAGGACATGCTGGTATCCTAAATTTATGCGAACAAAAAGTCGTTGTTATTATATTGCAATATTGCTGTTCATTGTCATGATTGTATTATACATTGATTCTGGCATAAAAAATATGGCTGATTAACTATGCGGGTATATAGATTTACAAATTAAAGTGCACATATGGTCAGTTTTGGTGGATGCGGTCAAATAATTTTGTTGTACAAGTCAACTGGAGGTATCAAAACTACTGAAATTTTGTTACGTATCAATATTTTGAATAAAATGAGGACATGCTGGTATCCTAAATTTATGCGAACAAAAATTTGTTGTTATTATATTGCAATATTGCTGTCCATTGTCATGACTGTATTATACATTGAATCCTGACATAAAATTATGGCTGATTTACTATGCGGGTATATAGATTTACAAATTAAAGTGCATATATGGTCAGTTTTGGTGGATGCGGTCAAATAATTTTGTTGTACAAGTCAACTGGAGGCATCAAAACTACTGAAATTTTGTTACGTATCAGTATTTTAAGTAAAAAAGAGGACATGCTGGCACCCTTAATTTAGGCGAACAAAAATTTGTTGTTATTGTATTGCAATATTGCTGTCCATTGTCATGATTGTATTATACATTGAATCCTGACATTAAAAATAAGGCTGATTTACTATGCTGGTATATAGATTTACAATTTAAAGTTCACATATGGTCAGTTTTGGTAATGCGGTCAAATAATTTTGTTGTACACGTCAGCTGGAGGTATAAAAACTACTGAAATTTTGTTACGTATCAATATTTTGAATAAAATGAGGACATGCTGGTATCCTAAATTTATGCGAACAAAACTTTTTTGTTATTATATTGCAATTTGCTGTCCATTGTCATGATTGTATTATACATTGAATCCTGACATAAAAAAATATGGCTGATTTACTATGCGGGTATATAGATTTACATATTAAAGTGCATATATGGTCAGTTTTGGTGGATGCTGTCAAATAATTTTGTTGTACAGGTCAACTGGAGGCATCAAAACTGCTGAAATTTTGTTACGTATCAGTATTTTGAGTAAAAAGAGGACATGCTGGCACCCTTAATTTAGGCGAGCAAAAATTTGTAGTCATTATTTAAATGAATTAAACTATTGCTGATTGTGGCTGCATAGTTCAAGGATGTATAACTAACAAGGACGTATACACCTAACATCAAATATACTTCTTTTCAAAAATATACATAATATGATTGATTTTGATCTCGGAATATATATATATTCAGTGCCTGTTATCATTGTAACCGAGATCGTTTTTATAATACATAGATTGTCAGATCACAGATAAATTTGTGTTACGTTCTGTGCGTACTTATTTTCAAATATTTGTATTTAATCCTGTTCATAAAACGGAAGTTTTAATTTTCAAATTACTTTATTTTCGATGTTTATACTACGAAAAAAAAAGATATTATTTTTTTTTTAAATCAACGAAGAGCGGTCCTGGTTACAAGTTAACTTAGTGTATAGCAGACCAGTCAAAAGTTAACTTGGGAACAGGTCTGGTTTTGATCGGATTTGTCCAAGCAGATCTGCCATCAATGGATCCATACACAGAAAAGGAAGTAAAACAAGCAATTGAATTCTTAAACACAGGTAAATCAGCGGACGAACACGGAATATGTGCAGAACATCTTAAATACGCTCAACACACTGTGGTACCAGTGATCACAAAAATCTTCAATAAAATCTTACAGGAAAGAAAAGTCCCAGTTGACTACAAATCAGGAATCTTGACGCCAGTCCTAAAAAAGGAAAAAAATCCATCTCTGGTTAACAGTTACCGTGGCATCACTGTGACTCCAGTACTCTCAAAACTACACGAATTCTGCATTCTTGGCAAACTCTTTATCAACTCGGGTACTGACTTACAATTTGGATTTACTGCAGGTCTTTGGCCACTCTTCGCAAGTCTAATAATATCTGAGTGTAAATGTGAAATAAGCAGTGCATTATCCTTATATCTAGCAACTGTCGACGTCCAATCGGCTTTTGATGTCGTTCAACATACCATTCTTCTTGACAAGCTGCTCGACCGTGGAACACACCCTGATATATGGTTACTAATTAAAGACTTCTACAGCGGTCTCACCTCCAAAGTTAAATGGCAGGGAGAATTCAGTGATAGCTTTAACATCCAACAAGGAGTTAGACAAGGGGGTATTCTATCGACCCACTTATATAAAATATTTGTGGAAGATCTTCTTAAAGAACTGGAAGAAAACTCACTAGGCTTTTTATTAGGCACAATATACTGTGGCGCACCAACTTGTGCTGATGATGTAGCGCTACTGAGCTCAAATCCAGAAGAACTTCAGGTGATGCTTAATATTCTACAGAGATATGCGAACCAACACCAGTATACTATTCACCCGACTAAATCCAAAATTATCCACTATAATAAATCATCAAAAAATCCCGAGCCTTACTCCTGGAACATGTCGGGAAAGGAAATTTCTGCTTCTGAAGAAACGGTACATCTGGGTATAAAACGAACATCGAGAAAGGAATGTGATATCAACATAGAGGATCGCATCAAATCTGCAAGAAGAACCAAGTATGCTCTAATGAACTCAGGTTTGCACGGAACCAACGGCTTAAATCCCAAAATCTCCGTTACAATATACAAAAGCTATGTATTACCTAGACTCTTGTATGGCTTGGAAGTCCTCACTCTTACCAAAGCTCAAATGGAACTACTGGAAAAGTTTCACAAAGAAACTCTCAGATCAATCCAATCATTCTCTATAAGAACGGCTATTCCTGCCATTTATTTACTACTGGGTGTCCTACCGGTAGAAGGAGAAATCCATAGAAAGAAACTGACACTCTTACATGCAATTCTGTCCTGTGACAACTCTAAATTAAAGGAAATTCTTAAAAGACAAATATCCGTCAACTCCGATAATCCTAAAAGCTTCTTTCACCAATCAATTTTACTACTACAACAATACAACCTAACAAACATTCTTGACTCCAGTATAAAACTGCCTTCAAAAGTTGTATGGAAAAAAATCTTGAGATCCACAATCAACAAATACTGGACCTATGAACTACAAGAAAAGGCGAAGTCAAAATCATCACTGAGTTCACTTAACACAACCATCTTAGAGATAGGTACTGTCCACCCAGTCTGGGAATCTGCATCACAGAGCTTATAAGATGTACGGAAAAGCATGATCAAAGCTCGTATGCTCACTGGTACATACTTGGTACAGGCCGACAAATACAAATTTAGTCAATACAAGATAAATGCAACATGCCTTCTGTGTCAGAGGGAGGACGAAGATTTAACGCATGTCTTAACATTCTGTCCAGCTTTAAGGGAAACTCGTATGAAGTATTTCCTTCCTCTCAAAATCCTGGTCACAAATATCATAGGTTGCAAAGGATGGGAACAACTTTTTAACAATAACCAAAACATCGTAGCACTTTTGCTAGATTTCTCAGTTTTCCACAATCTGCAAAACCTCAGTAAAACCCAGAAGATGAATGTCGAGTCACTGACTAGAGACTTCTGTTACAAAATACATATCTGCCGCTTAAAGCTTCTAAAGAACTTAGAAAACCAGTGAAATTCAAATGGAAGTATGTGAATTCTAGGAATGATCAGTATAGACAATGTACTCTAGTAACTTTTGTACCTTATCAATTTTATTTTTTTACTTATGATGGACAAGTTGAGTTTTAGATTTTATGCCTCCAAACATGTACATTTTTTTTCTAATCCTGTGAATATTTTTCCATCCCCATTTTATTGTATTTTTACTTCTTAACTACGTTAAACTCTACACCATATGTACAGAGCACGTCTACTGGCCCTTTTTTACATTATTTATTTTATCGATTATTTTTACCTTTGTCTCTGGTCCTTTTTAACCCTATTGTAATTAACTTTTAAAAATATAAAATAAATCTTGATTTACCCACTACTGTAAATACTCCTCATTACCCATTGCGGGGTGTTCCTTAGATAGGAAGCTTATACAAAAGAAAGAAAGAAAGAAAGCAGAAGTTAACTTTGTGGCAGGACTAGTTTCCAAGTTAACTTATGTTAACTTTATGACAGGACTGGTTCCGAAGTTAACTTATGTTAACTTATGACAGGACTGGTTCGAAGTTAACTTATATCAATAGCGGACCCGTTTCCAAGTTAACTTTTTGGCAGACATAAACACAGTCCTAGGACCAAGTCCGCTTTTCAAGTTAACTAGATTTTGGTCCTAGGACTGGTCAGAGCAGTCCTATATTCGGTCACAGGTTAACTTTGACCAGTCCAAATGACTGGTTTTCAAGTTAACTTGCTGTACAGGTTAGGAGTGCACCCATCTGTAGTAAATCATGGATAGGACAAGCACAACAGTGGTTTACACGACCGAATAACTCATGGCCGGAATACGATGTTAAAAGTTCTATTGTTCAACATGGCGTTCTGTTGGTTCCCAAAGGTGTCAAAGGATCACCCAAAGAAGAATTAGAATGGCGAGTATCGTTTTCTGTTGGAGAAAAACTTCTTATACATACATTTACACACACACAACTATTATGGTATACTTTTATGAAAATTCTTCTCAAAGATTTGATAGATAATGACTCAGATTGTAAAGAATTACTTTGCTCTTACTTTATGAAAAAAAAATTGTTTTGGATTTCTGAGGAAATCCCTCAAACGATATGGAGGCCAGCTAACCTGATACATAATTTTATGAGGTATTTTAAGAGACTTATATACTGTGTTGAAAATATGGTTTGCCCCCATTACTTCATTCCGGAGAACAATTTATTTGAGAATACAATAAAAGGTAATGCAAAGACAGTACTCTTACAAAAATTGAACTCTCTAAAGAGTTATGGTTGGCAGTGTATTTTTTTTGCAACTCAAATAACTGATTCATTTTTTCACATGAGAAAAGACTCGAGTCTGCAACTTATATTTTCTCCACTCATGTATGCAACCGATTATTTAATTAACCCTACTTCATTGAAAAGAGCAGTACATATGGTACGGTCTTTTAAAAGTTCAAAAATAAAATATCTATATTCGATCTGTTTGTCAAAGATTTGTCAGCGTAAAGTCCAAATACATTCATTTGTTCGTACATATGATAATAGATCTACATATAAACAATACAAAAACTGTATAAGTACATTGCTTTTGAATATACGTCACGATGCTGTGTCTGGGTGGCTGATGGTAGCTGCATTTTTTTTTATAAAAATAAACAATACAAAATAGCTCTGGACATATTGAAATATTCTCTTTTAAAGTGATCATCAGAAAAACTTTACCGCAACATGTGTTTTTCAGATATTCATTACGAAATGTTCAGTTTGAATTTGTTTGCAAATGAATATACCTCGAATGAAACAAATGTTGTCAGTTAATGAAGTGTTGTTTTTTTAAAACTCTACGTTATTAACGGATGAGTTCCGAATTATAGAAGAAAATTTGGGCTATGTTGTACCACCAGTAGTATATGTTCATTCCATTTGTTTTCTTTGTCATTTTCATCTTAACAATAACATTCTTTGTAAGAATTCTCTTAAAGATTTACAATTAACTATAGAAAAAGATTATTTCATATCTGATGATTCTATGAAGGCATTATCACACAACATCATCGGTATATTTTTTTATGTTAGTAAGAGACAAAAAAATCAGCAGGACAAGCATTTATGAAATCTGTACAACTATTTCCAGAAGAAGAATTTAATAGCGCGTTAAGAATGCTGTCATTACTAAGTTGAATTCAAGTTTGTATATCAATTAACAAACGATTTTATTGAGTTTTTTGTGATTGTGTTAGGCTTCCGAAATTAAAATAAATATGTATAGTGTTTTTCTTTTGCTTTTGTTGTTATGTTTTTGTAATAAAGATATATAAAAACTGTTGTTCAATAAAAAAAAAAAAAAAGACCAAAAAAAAAGAACACACACAAATAATGTTGTATATAAAATAAGAAAGCATAGTCAAAAATAATTCAAAACAAGTCGGACGAATTAACAGCGACAAGCTGAAGTCTTTAGGCAAACAGAAACCAACAACAATGATTTTAAAACGTGTTGTCAAAAAGAGATTTATAAGTCTTCAAAGCACTACATAAACCAGTAGGTAATTCCATGAAATATAACTTTGTTTATAAGAAAAACTATACAGAATGACTAAATATTAAAAAAAAACAAACGCAAAAGAAATTTATTTACGTTCTTATAAAACTTTGATACCACCAGCATGAATAATGAGTAACCGAATTTCTTACATCATTTGCATGCAATGTTAATGCGCTGATGAGAGTAATATAAGATTGAATATCATATCGCATAACATTGTTGGTTTTAATAAAAGTTTCAGTAAAATTAACAAGAGGCTCTCAAGAGCCTGAATCGCTCACCTTAATTTTTTGGGTTAAATCTGTCATCAATGATTATTTTGGCTTTTCAATTTATTTAAATGTTCTTTGAATCGTCCTGTTTCCTTCAAAAGCAAAAAAAATCATGTTCTCCTATGTTCTATTTTATCCATAGGAGCTATGTGTCTTGACATTCAAGGAAATAAAATGTAAAATGTATACTAGATACTCTGAAACTCATTTAGCCTAAGTTTGGCTAAAATTGATACAGCAGTTTCAAAGGAGAAGATTTTTTAAAGTAAGTCAACATGATGAACAAATTGTGAAAAAAGTCTTTAAAGGGCAATAACTCCTTAAGGGGCCATTTTTACTTTGCTTAACATGTTTGCTATTAACATGATTAACAGTTTATCTGTATCTATAATAATTATCAAGATAATAACCAAAAACTGCAAAATTTCTTTAAAATCATCAATTCAGGGGCATTTTACTTGAAAAAACAGTTACCCAATTCGGCTGAAAATTTCAGCACAGGTAGACCTTGACCTTGACCTAATAAATACTTTAACTTCTTGTCTTATTTGCTCTAAATGCTGGAGTTTTTGAGATATAATCCAAAAACTGTATTTTACCCTGTGTTCTATTTTTAGCCATGACGGCATGTTTTTTGACGAAATAGAAAATAAAACACAAAATTTATTTTATACACCCTACTGATCATTCAGTTGAAGTTTGGTTGAATTTGGTTGAGTAGTTTTAGAGAAGATTTTTTAAAGTTAGCACATATGATGAACAAATTGTGAAAAATTGTCATTAAAAGACAATAACCCCTTAAGGGGTCAATTGAAAATTTTTGTCATTTTATTAATTTGTAGATCTTACTTTGCTGATCATTTTTGCTGTTTACAGTTTATCTTTATCTATAATAATATTCAAGATAATGACCAAAAACTGCAAAATTTCCTGAATATTACCAATTAAGTGACATCAACCCAACAATGGGTTGTTTGATTCATCTGAAAATTTCAGGGCTGATAGATCTTGACCTAATAAACATTTTTATCCCCTGTCAGATTTGCTCTAAATGCTTTCGTTTTTGAGATATAAGCCAAAAACTGCATTTGACCCCTATGTTTTATTTTAAGTAACGGCGGCCATGTTTTTTGACGGATCAAAAATTGAAGCACACATTTTGTGCAGGATAATCTAAGGAACAATCATGCTAAGTTACATCTAAATCCATTCAGTAGTTTCAGAGGAGAAGATGTTGAAAAATTGTTAACGACGACAGACGACGACGACGACGACAGACGCCAAGTGATGAGAAAAGCTCACATTTCTTTTTAGGAAAGGGGAGCTAAAAATGAATTAGTCCTCAGATAATAGCAAATACATATGCAAGATTGTAAAATTAATAATAAATGCAAACAATATCCTGCAGTATAAAAAACAAAAATGCATAATAAGAAGGTGCATTATGAATAAACGATTTTATAATACTGTTAGTTTTGGTTTTCTTCTTTATTTTGACGGACAGATTTTGTAGACATGCATCAACATAATGTAAAGTGTAAACAAAGAGTTTTCGTTGGTAGCGAGACGACAGAGAGTAAAGCATGTATATCCGAATTATAAGTAAGTTTTGTATTTACCGTTTACTATTTTGAACAAATAGCTCGTCACGTGTTTTGGTTTATCACTGTTGGTTTTGAAATATTTGGGTTTGAGAGTATTTGTTGCAGTTAAATCTAGAAAAGAGCGCCGGCCTTTTAAGTTTGAAAAAGAAGATGTGGTATGATTGCCTTATGGTGACCTATAGTTGTTAATTTCTGTGTCAGTTTTGTTTCATGTGTCAGTGTTGTCTCATGTGGACAGTTGTCAGTGACAATCATACCACATCTTCTTTTTTAATTTAAGAGATAAATCTTCACAAGACACCAAATGACACAGAAATTTACAGCTATATGTTACCGTTTGGCCTTCAAAATCAGCACAGCTCATACCACATAGCCAGCTATGAAGGATTCCGAAACGACAATTGTAAAACAATTAAAACGGGATGACTAACGACCTAACATATGTCAACCTTAACCGTATTTGGCACAACATTTTAGAATTTTGGATATGCAATGCTCTTTAACTTTGTACTGGTTAGGCTTCATACCTATTTTGATATGATCGTCACTGATGAGTCTTATGAAGACTAAACGAGCGTCTGGCATACTCGAATATAATCGTTGTACCTTTGATAATTATTATGTACAAATAATGAATGAAACACAACTAGGGACAGTTTGGTGCAGATCATGCCTTTCAAAATGTAAACGCACATTAAAGCCGCGTACACATATTTCGTAAGTTTACTTCAATTTCAGCGTTTACTTTAAGTATTACGTTACCGTGGTCAAAAATGAAATTCCTTATGTCTACCCTAGTAAACGCGCGTTTATTCTGTGTCCGTTTAATCGGTAGTAAATGAGCATTTACCTCAGATTTTACAAGTTTATATCGACGTGCACTTTGAAATTCAACGGGCATTACCTACAGATTTGACAAGTGTATTTTTACAGGCACTATATAGTAACCGTACGTTTACCTTTCGCGTGACCTAATTGTGTAAACTTTTAAATAAACTTACATTTGTATATTGTTTGAACTTTATTTAACTGATTTTTATCTTACGTATTTGTATATGTATTTAAACGGTAACAAATCAAAAATATTTTTGATTTGACATAAAAAGTAAAATCACAAAAATATTGAGGTATTTCAATTCGGAAAGTTCATAAACACATGGGTAAATCAAATAAATCACATAAAACATTTTATTTATTACAAAACATCTTAATCAATAATTTGAATACCGGATTTGTTATATTTTGTTATGTTAGAATATTAACTTTCGTGATTGAATGAATCCAAAATCAAAATGTATTTTAAAGTTACTTGCGATGGTTGTTCGATCGTACAAAGACATACGCAATTAACAGATAAGAATACACTAATCATTTTTGCTAATTAAGAGATGATAAGATGTTGTCGAATTTACTTATAAAAAATGCTCTTTTGATCTAATATGTGTAGAAGACACAATGCGGTAACAATTTTAATACTGATTGACAGGTATCATTAATATATTTTTAACGATGAGAATATCACTTCTCTGTGCCATAATGTCGCTTGTTAATTCCGGTGCCACGCCAGACTTCGTTCTCATTTTTTCACACTTAATCATTCGATATTCAACTGTCATGCTTAACAAACAAATCGATTAATCCCGCTTCACGCTCAGACCCCAAAGATACCAACATAGGAAGATTCAACTTAAGGATGTCTGCTGGTCATGTTTATGAATTCTTGTCATATTTTCGATTTTCTCAGGTTTTATCCATCCAAATGTATTAAATGTTTTTTACACGACACCCCATTTTGTCTTCATAAATCTGTTCAATAGATCATTTCAGATTTAGTGACCCGGCGGCATGAAATCCTTGTTATTTTTTCTTGGTTTAAAGGGTAAAAAACAATTCCAATGTTAATAAATAGTAAAGTCTGAAGAAAACCCTTTTCCCGCCATTTTCTAAATGTCTCGTATTTTGAAAACTACACACGAGACTAATGATTTTATTACTTTATTTTGTTTAAATATCAAAGTTGTTTTCATTTTAAGCAACCACATGAAATCCTTGTTATTTTAAATTAGAGCAGCAGACATCCTTAATTCCAAATCAAGAGCAATAGTACCGTAATATCTGCTTGCTTGAGATGTCCAGTGTTTATCAAACAAACACGACTTAGACAAAGGGTTAAATTTCTAATATATCTTAATGCTATAGAACAGATCTGAGAGTAATTGCAGGCACTGTTTAAAGCTAATAATTCTTATGCAAACATCATGTATCTAAGACTAAATTATAAATCAATACACATACAACATCAATGGTCCTATTGTAAAGACCTGCAAATCAAATATAATTTTATATGTACATAATATATATATACAACAGTAAAATTTGTTAAGCTTCAATTTAAAAGTAACACAAATAGTATTCATACCAATAAAACATTAATATCAAGATATCTAACCTTTTATAGTAAGTGCATTTACAGTCTCGATAAGATTTACTAGGCTTGGTTAACAACATCTCTGGAAATCTTTGACAGATACAATCAAACTTCCAAACAAAGTTTTTTATATCCTGTGTTTTTATTATTATTCGTAAGATACCAAATGTCATTGATTTTGTAGGAGCAGGTGAAGCACGAAATGTTCAACGAATACCAAAATTTTGCACGTACAACAGCATCGGATTTTAGTGTTTTTCATTTAATAGCACGCGCACAGACCATTGCTCTTTAGCATAGCAAATCATCGCACATAAGCGTGACCATCGCAGGTCAAAAATAATTGTATATTGTAACTCTCATATAGACCTACAGGATTTTTTAACGATCACATAGGCGTGAATAGATTTAAAAGAAACTAAAAATGTCGAATCAATCACGTAAAAGAGCGAAATGACAAAACAAATTTGATTAAAGATTAATGATGAAAGCAGGTTCCTGGAAAATTTGTTTGCCATAATGATATTAATATTCTGGTGGAAGTCCGATAAAGAAGAAACAATAAAGAAATTTCTAGAAAGTTGCATTACTCATATCACAATATTAGATAAACAAGAATAGGTCCATAGTACACAGATGCCCTACTCGCACTATCATTTTCTATGTTTAGTTGGACCGTGAAATTGGGGTAAAATCTAATTTGACATACAATTTGATAAGAGACAACAGAAGTATAACGATGTTCTAAACTCATAACTATAATATAACAATGAGCATATTCCTCACTCGGTAATGGACATTTTTTAAACCATGCATAGTTTAAGGATTTGTTGATGTTTACCAAAAAAGTGAACAAACCAAGGAAAGATTCATTTATTTCTGTTCAATCACCAAACCATGTTTACTTACGACGGTCGATTCTTTAACCGAAAAGGGTTTGCATCTTGCTTGCTCATTTGCCTTTTGAATTTTATTGTTGCAATTTTTGATAGTTTATTTGGATTGTTTAACATTTTTTATTTGAGCGGCACTGATGAGTCTTTTGTAGACGAAACGCGCGTCTGGCGTCAATATGAAATGTCAATCCTTGTTTCTATGATGAGTTTATTTGACCCAAATAATGCTTTTAGTTTGATATAAGTTGTATATGTATTACAATTTTTCTACTAATATGATGCATTGTTATTCTTTTTATACTTTCTGGCAGTTCCACCTTGTATATGCTATTTCTCAACAAGGTACTCATAGAAATAGGTAGGTTTTCTAAAAATAAAGGCAAACAAAGGTAAATAAAGATATTTCTTTGATTGCGAAGTATAGAATTATTGCAGCTACATAAATTGCAAATAATTGATGATATTGTTTTTTTTCGAAAATTATGCAGGCAATACATGTACAACAAAAGCGAAAACATAAGACCATCAACCAGTATATTAGCTGTATTCATAGTCAACAGTAGATATATTCAGCCAGCTGGTTTTCTGGTTTAATTTGGTTTCCTTGCGTTTATGTAATATGTTTAACAAATTACTTTTTAATAGATGTATAATATATACGTTGTCCATTCTTTTAATGAAAATAAGCATTACCAACTCTTTTGATTTATTTTTTAGTTTGGAATACTTGTGCAAAGTGTAGTAGTAAGAGTGTTAATACTATTGCAAGATAAAGGTGAACTGTGCACCACTTATTGCGGACCTGTTTCTGTTCTGTTTTGAGTTATTTATTCATATTAACCATCTTATATTGTTAATATATCTCAACTTGTTTGATTCGCTCGTGTATGCTACTACGTATTAAAGGTTAATGAAAGAAATCTCTGTATAACTGAAAAATTATTACACCAGGGTCTAGATATCACAAACAAGTCAAAACATTTACTGAATTCTATCATCGATAAAACACACATTATTTCTAAAACTAGTTGTTGGTATGGTACAGGTTATGTTCTTCTAATATAGTCTGTGGTGATTTTCATATGAAGAAGACATATTCTTTTAATGAGTTTAATTGAAGTTTGGAGCTAGCATGTCAGTAGTTTTTTGTTAACCTAAAGTTGTAGGGAAAGGGTTGAAATTGCACCAAACATGTTTAACCCCTCAACACTTTTGCGACTGTCCCAAGTCAGGAGCCTTTGACCTTTGTGAGTCTTGTGTGTCTTTCTTAAATAAAAGTTCATTTATATATTTTGGGGTGTAGAATGATGTCCATTTTTACTGAACTAGTACACATTTTTATCTAGGGCGCAGCTGAGGTCCACCCCTGTGTGTGAGATTTTCTTGCGTTGAAGACCCGTTCATGGCTTTAGCCTGTTATTTGATCAGATTATTATTCTCTTTGACATATTCCCAATTCCAACTTCAATTTCATATCTAAGATTATATATAGTCTTATACATCTTTGGATTCTTTTAGTATTCACATCTGTTTCATTCCACTTCAAAAATATGCAGTTTCACAAAATATTTGAAGCCTGGCTTTGTTTGTTGATGAAATTGATGTCAACAATTTAGAAGGAGGTTTTGTGGGGCACCTGGAAGACCCAGTAATATGCCGTTGTTTTTAAGAACACTTATGTATGTTATGTACCCAAAACAGTGATGGAAGATCCTATTATTCATATTTGATTGAAATTCCAAAGGAGCATAGAATTATCCAGGATTTCTTCTGTAGTAAGTGTCGTGGGAGTACAGTTATATACCTTATTCATTTTCCAAGCAATTTATATGATGGGATTTACACACAAAAACGATTCTGCTTTTGGCTTTATCTGCGGGATAGGTAAGGGTAATTAATCACATATACACTTTTTGTGTTCAATTGTTGTCATTATATATTATTCTTTTTCAAAAAGAATCTTGTTTGAATAATGCTATTTCAAGACTTTGCTTTCGCTATATATAATTGACTGAAAATAAGGAAAAGACTAGACAAAAGTGAATCTGCATGAACGTAAAAAAAACTTACCCACATGTTGGACAGTCGCTGAAATAACGTAAAAAAGTGTAACAAAATGTCATTGTTCACTAGGTTAAGAAATTTATTCCTGAAACATTGAGACAATCATATTCAAGATTTTCTACTTAATGAATACGTTTCTTTTGTTGTGTCATTAAAGCTTCGTGTTTTAGGGTGCAGTACATATGTACATGGTGTTATTGTCACCTTGAACATTAAATGTACATTTAAACTGTTAACAGAAAGTTATATAATTTCAGTGTTAGTAAAATTACTACACCTATTTAAAGACTTAAGGTTTCGGTTTTTTTTTACTTTGCTTTTATATTGAAACATCTTTATTAAACCATGACTTTCTACAACCAAATTCAAACGTTTCGGTTTTTGATTAAATTACAGACATTAGCCACAGTAAGGGATATCTCATTTGACTGATTATTAACATTACAGCATGGTGCCAGAAAAGAAAATCAAAAACGTCCGCACTCAAATTCGGATCATTAACTAGAGGCTCTAAAGTTCAGATGACGCTCACCTTGGTCTATGTGCATAGTTAACCAAGGACACAGATGATTTCATGACACAATTGTGTTTTGGTGTTGGTGGTGTGTTTGTAGAACTTACTTGACCATGTTGACTGAACAATCTTGCTGCTTACAATTATCTCTACATATAATGAACCAGAAGTGCCAGAGGAAAATATTTTGAATTTTTTTTCAAAAATTGACAAATTTATGAAAATTATAAAAAAAAATCGGCTATAAAGGGCAACAACTCCTTTTAGGGGTCAATTGGCCACTTTTGTCATGTTGAAAAAAAAAATCACAAGAATACTAAACTCAGAGGAAAATCTAATCGGAAAGTCCATAATCACATGGCAACATCAAATGACAAGACACATATGAAACGAATAGATTTTTAGATTATCTGTAAATCTTTCTTTGCTGTTTACAGTTTTTCTCTATTTATAATGATATTCAAGATTATAACCAAAAATGACAATATTTCCTTAAAATTACCAATTAATGGGCGGCAACCCAACAACTGTTTACTGATTCATCTGAAAATTTCAAGGCAGATATATCTTGACCTGATAAACAATAAACCCCATGTCAGATTTGCTTTGAATGCTTTGGTTTCAGAGATATAAACCAAAATCTACATTTTACCCCTATGTTCTATTTTAAGCCATGTTGGATCTGGTCATCGAACACAGTTTTGAAACTACATACCCCAATGATGATTGTTATTCATGTTTTATAATTTTTTTTACCAGTTGTTCCACAGAAGAAGATGTTTCTTAAAGTTAAGGACGGACAACAGACGACGGACGACGGACGACGACGGACGAAAGACGCAAAGTGGTGAGCAAAGCTCACATGTCATTTTCGGGCCAGGTGAGCTAAAAAGGAACTGTTCATTTCTCATAGTATCAATATTGCAGATTGATGAGGACATATCCATCCGTACATGTATATATACGTTTGGTTTTTAATTGTATATGAACATAGATTGATAAGAATCATTTGTCACAAATTTTTTTAAGAGATGTTAACCAAAATATTTGATTTGTTTTAATTTTTCAAATTTTTATTTTTGTTTTACTGTATACTTTTGGGTGTACATTTGAAACAACTGACCGTTAGCAAACATGTTATTTTTTAAAATAATATTTACCCATAAGAATCCCTGAAATAGAAAATCATGCATAATGAGAAAACCTGTGTATTTTGTTTTTACCTATAAAAGTAGAATTTTCAAATATACTGTGAAATATGTATACTTAATATCATTGTGTCAGAAGTTTTACAACCTCTAAATGGTAAATACTGAGTCCAACATAACTTCAGATAAATTATTAAATAAACATACGGATAGATAAAATAAAAGAACAATGATGCAGTATAAATCAATTTCTGATCAATAGTGTGTGCATCATATCCACATCTCAATCTCTACGAGCTTTAAGTACTTGTGCATAAAGATCATATTGTATAATTTAAAGCCACACTATATGAAACCACCATAAAAATGTTTACATTTACAATGGCAATTGCGACTCACAGTCGAACGAACAGAATATGATGTATATGCATATCATTATAATTGTGTACTTCATTTCACAATATCATACTGTATTTGTTCAGCTGAACTATTGTATTTGTATTGATATTGTATGCTTCTATGTAACCAGTATTTAATTTTGTTTAATGTGAACATACATCTATCTAATAAAATACCATTTACTGGAAATTCAGAAACATTAATAGTATCAAACAATCTAAAAATTACTATACTCCATTATAATTTGTCATTGTTGAACCTGTTAACATATAGCAACCAAGGTTCATGAAACTGAGTTACAGAACAAATTTGTTTAACTTTTGATAAAAGCGTTTGACGCACAATTTTGATATGTATGAATCAGCGACTTATCACTCATGTAACGTAGTACATATAATACGGAATAGTGAGAAGTGTGAGGAGGAAAATAGACAAATACTGCCGAATGTTTCTGAATAAATAAATAAAATAACAAATGTTATGAAAAGATTAAAATCACATAATACTGAACTTAGAGGAAAATCAAAGTCCATATCCACATGGCAAAATCAAATGACAAAACGCATCAAAAACTAATGAACAAGAACTGTCGTATTCCTAACTTGGTACAGGCATTTTCAAATGTAGAAAATGGTGGAAGTTGACCTTGTATATATATTTAAATATAATTTGGTTATATACATTGAAATCAGTTTGGGTTAACAGTCCGATCGGACATGGAGAGTGGTTCCAGTGAATTTCTACCAAGAAAAAAATAGTTACTGTTTCGAGGTTTTTAAGGTCTTTCCTCAACGCAAGGAAAGTCCTTATTGTTTTATTTTTTTTTATTCCCCCCAGTATTTGTTTGACACATCTTCCTACTGCTTCTTTTCAAATTATCAACATCATAAGACCTCATCATAACATTTAACCAGAGGAACGTTTATAAGATTTTATCGTCCCCTATCGAAGATATCTCCCTTTTAATGCTTTTTTTAAACATGCCACCCCTCGTTTTTTTCAATATATCTTGACTTTATTTGAACAATAGGTAGATCTAGTCATCATATATGAGACTGCATGGAATAACATCATCCCCTTTGCGAGTTATATTCCCTTTGAAGCAATTTCTTTTCTTTGCATTTTTTCTCAAAAAGTATAAGAGATAGAATCGATTTGATATGGCAACATGTACAAGAACAGATTGCAATGTTAATAAACGTTCACAATCACTTTTTAGTTAATCCTTATGAGGATGTTATTTCCCTTGAAAAAATTCAGACAATTTTATAAAAGATTGTATTTCGAGAACCGGAAGTCGTAGATGTTTTGGACCTACACCAATAATCTTAAGTTCATATGACCTTCAATTTGCACCAAGGTCAAAGGTCTCCGAGTGCGAACAAAAATTACGCTGCAATTTCAAGCTTACACATTAAGAAAACGATAAGAGTTTGCTGAATACATACTGTGTATAAATAGTTGTCAAAGGTACCAGGATTATAATTAAATACACTAGACGCGCAATTCGTCTACATAAGACTCATCAGTGACGCTCATATCAAAATATTTATAAAGCAAAACAAGTACAAAGTTGAAGAGCATTGATGATTCAAAATTCCAACAAGTTGTGCCAAATACGGCTAAAGTAATATATGCCTGGCATATGAAATCCTTAGTGTTTCGAAAAATTCTAAATGTTGTCTAAAGGTAATTCATAAAAATGACCACATTATTGATATTCATGTCAACACCGAATAATTGACTACTGGGCTGGTGATACCCTCGGGGACGACACATCCACCAGCAGTGGCGTTCCTCTCGACGAGCTCTACATTTTATTCATTAGTCTAAAAAGTTACGGACCTTCTGTTCGAAAGTTATAGTCAACTTTCCATTTCTGTGTAGCAACATTCCAGCGGCACCAGCATATGGAGTATGTATGTCTCAATTGGTACGTTACTCTAGATCTAGCTCAAAGTACGTTGATTGTAGTGGACGACGAATACTGCTTTCTCAAAAGTTGCTAAGACAGGGCTATGAATCAATCAAATTAAGGTCATCACTCAAGAAATTTTACGTTCACCGTCATGATCTGATTGGCCATAATGACAAAAGTGTGTCAGAAATCATATCTGATATTCTTCCTCTGTCATGATAACCTTCCATTATTACCGAACTAAACAAAAAATAACACGACGGGTGCCGTATACGGTGCAGGAAATGCTTACCCTTCCGGTGCATTTGATTACACTCCGGGGTTTTAGTGGATTTCGTGTTGTTTCTTAATTATTATTTATAACAGTTGATGTAAATGTGCCTTGGTTTTATGAGTCTTTGTTTACTACTTGGTTTTGATTGTTATTGTCTTATATTAACATAATTCTAAAAATTAATATTATAATATGTGTTTATCGTTTAAAAGGTAACAGATATAAATCTACTATAAATTGCCAAAATGATCAGTAGTTCAAGACTTTCAGTTTGAGGTCAATGTCGGAGCATGATGGAATTGAATCTTAATCTTCAAAATGTACTATGGCCTTGAACATGTAACATTTGAAAGGTCAAGTGGCCCTGAGTTGATTGGCGGTAGTCCCATGTCTCTATGAATCCCAGTTCGAGTTAAGTATTGCATCACATATTTGATTATTAATTGTGACCTTGATGAACTTTTTTTCTACATGTTGTGCTTCATTTGCAGATCATTTATCATAGTTTTAGAGATAATTTAGTTTGAAGGTTTGTGAGCGGAGGCATGTATGTGTGAATCAAGAACAGGTTACCGGCTAAATTTTTTTTAGAATAACATAACATTAACGGTACCAATTTTTCTTAAAGAGTTTAACATGGTTAAATGTTTGACCAAATACCCAAACCATTCAATGAAGAAAAAATCCGAGTAATCAGTTTGAAATTTCTAGGTTTTGCATTTATTTTTTGTTTTTTCTTGTTGTTAATTTTGGGGGAGGGAATATATATTGACATATTATCTGCGCTTTATGTGGTTTGTTAAATAATTTTTTTTAGGGAGACGGATTTTTAAACAGTCTTCCAAACTTGTCTCTGAGTCCCATATGTGACTGCTACTGTACTATTGTGAATAAACCTATGCTTCCAAATTTGTAAATGGTGCACATGTTGTTACTAATTCTAACTGGTTGTCAGATTTGTCGTAAAAATTTCGGGCAAATATATCTTAATCTGATGAACATGTTTGCCACCAGTAAAATTTGCTCTAAATGCTTCAGTTTCAGAGATATAAACCAAAAACTGGATTTTACCCAATGTACTTTATTAGCCATGTCTGCCATATTTGTTCGTAGGCAGGGTCATTGGGACACATTTTTTAAACTGCATACTCCTATGATGATTGTGGACAAGTTTCAGTAACATTCCAGTAGTTTCAGAGGAGAAGATTTTGGTAACAGATGCAAAAATTTAAGAAAATTGGTAAAATTGACTATAAAGGGCAATATCTCCTGAAAGGATACTTATTTGTAGATCTTACTTTGCTGAATATTGTTGCTGTTTACAGTTAATCTGAATCTATTATAATATTCAAGGTTATAACCAAAAACGGCAAAATAACCTTAAATTACCTTTTGAGGGGTAGCAACCAAAAAAAACGGGTTGTTCGATTCATCTGCAAATTTCAGGGCAGATAGATGTTGAGTTGATTAACACTTTTAACTAATACCAGATCTGCTCTAAACGCTTTGGTTTCAGAGTTATAACAGTAAGCCAAAATCTATATTTTACTTCCATGTTCTTTTTTAAGCCATGCCGGCCATCTTGGTTGACTGACCAGGTCAACGGACACATTTTTTTAAACTACATACTCTTATGATAATTGTGGACAAGTTTGGGTAAGTTTGCCATACTAGTTTCAGAGAAGAAGATTTTTGTAAAACATTATACAAAAGTTTACGAAAAATTGTTAAAAATCAACTATAAAGGGTAATACATGTAACTCCTTAAAGGGTCAATTGATAATTTTGATCACTTAAACTTATTTGTAGATCTTACTTTTTATATTATTATTGCTGTTCACAGTTTAGCTCTATCTATAACAATATTTGAGATAATAACCAAAAACGGCAAAATGTCCTTAAAATTACCAATTTAGCAGCAGCAACCAATCAACGGGTTTTCTGATTCATCTGAAGATTTCAGAGCAGATAAATCTTGATCTGATAAACAACTTTATTCCATGTCAGATTTGCTCTAAAAAAAACGTTAACTTCAGAGATACAAGCCAAGTTTGGTTTAATTTTGGCCCAGAAGTTTCAGAGAAGATTTTTGTAAAAGTTACTGACAACTGACGACAGATCAGTTGAGATAAAAAGGGAGGTTTATTGAGTACCCTTCCCAAAGCCTCTACACTTTTACACGTCGGACATAAAATTACCTAAATTGTCCTAATCAGAATCTAAATAATAGATCCACGCTATACTTTATTGTAGTTTTTACATTTAGCGGCATTATAGTCGTGTTATTTTAGCCCTCACTATCGCTCGGGCAAAATAAATCACGACTATAAAAACCTACCCATGTTAAAAAATACAATAAAGTATAGCTTGCATTCATTATTTCTTAAATATAGATCTTTAAAAAATTATATTACTTACCCCATATCGCTTCTGAAAACAGATAAGACAAGATGAAAAATAATAAAAAGCAGTTTTGAAATATCTATAACAAAACGAGTTAAAAGAGTATGATACGAAAATTATAAATATATATGAGGAAACCCTTCGTTTAGAATATATATATACAGCGATGTAAGTAGACTAACTAAACTATACACCATATAATTCAAACTTTTTATGTGTCAAATGTTTATATAGATTCTAGGGCTTATATGACATACGTGTTACGCACGCACCTAAAATGAAAGCGATACACCACGTTTCTTGCCACACATGTTTACAACACTCATAGTAATCACACATGCTTTAAAATGTCCGTTTGCCACGCGTTTGATTGAAAACATCTGTTATACATACGTAATTTGCCGCCACTTTATGATTGTGTAAGTTTACATTGCCAATAAGCCAACTGTAGATCAAAGTTAAAATAAAGTGGATGAAGTTAATTATAGGCAACCGTAAGACATTCATCAATCAGAAAAAAACAATACTGTATATACTACAAAATGTATAATCATAAAAGGCTCCGACGTAAACAAAATCATTAGAATACACTAACGATGTTATTTATAACAAAACAATAACGACTTAACATATGCTTACTTATTATTTAAAGTGTAACCCTTGAAGGTGTTATACCACCAATTAAACAAACCTATTTGTTCAATCAAATTTTGCACAGCTTTCTTAATATTTTACCTCAAGTTTAAGATCATAGAAACCAGGTATATACTGAATCGTACATGCATCAGCTTTCTACATGCCAATTTTCAACAGATGTTTAAAATCATATAAGAAAGAAAAGGTCTTCCGAATAGAGGTATCACTAACAATAACCCCTGGTTTTCTGGAAATTTCAAATTAGTATACTATGGAGTGCATTAATTCTTAATTTTCAATGCAAACTCATTAACAAGTAGATTTTCTCAAAATGGTCTTAATATGTTTATCTTTCACCAAGAGTTTAATTTCTGCCAATTTGTTGTTTAGTTTAAGTAAACAATAACAGCAAAATGCACTATTATTGTTCGAGTAGGCCTACTTTTACATACGTTTGAGGTAGTAATTGGTGGTATGACACTTAAACACCTCTCTGGAGTCTTTAATCGAATATGCATGTACAATACAGTACAGTAGTTTAAATTCACAAATCATGAGTCAAGAATAGTGTTATTGAAGATTCTTCCTTAACTTAGCAAAAAGAATTAAACCTCGAGGTTTCTCTACTTTCGGGTTGCTTCAACACATATGAAGTTGTTTAAATGTGTTTATTTGAGTAGACATGGCATAACCGGCCAGTAAAAAGTAAATAGCAACAAATCCAAAACAGTTGTATTGAGTCAGTATGCTGTTGTACATTTATTTATAAGTCGGTCTATTCAACCTATGACATCATTATAATTATGTATGTTCACTATCCGAAAAGTCGGCATTTGTCTTTTTTCAAGTTTTGACTGAATTATTATTCCTCATACTATGTTTGTCAGATTTTACCTCAATATATGTAGTTCTCGAGCTTACTTGTATCTGAAATGTTCTTAAAAGTGTCCGGATATTCTCGACGTGTTTCGCGATGGTGATTCTGTGTCCAGTTTTTTCCGATACAGTCTTGACAGTCTCATGAGTAAGACAACTTTTAAATGATACTGCTTTAAGAAACAAAGCACGTGAAATATCAATACAAACAATGTAAAACAAAGTGTCGTTCATATCATTAATGGTAATTCAATATTAAAAAATTATTACATCCTTATCCTTATCCTCATGTCCGTAAACCTTATTGTTTATAAAAGACATTCTAGCTGTGTTACTGAGTCTTCAAAGAAATTTGACTATTTTTTAAAATGTACATTCCAACCGGATTTGAAACCAAGCGATGGCAGATATTCTTTTTCGGTATTGTGGATGTCACATTTTAGCTTATTAAGAGCAAATCCTTAAATTTCTACAAAAATTAACCAAGATGATGTTCATCCCGCAGTTAGTGTATAAATTACGCTGATATATGAATTTGTATACTTCAGACTCGAGGCTGTGAATTCCTTCGTAATATGACGTCTATTTTGGAAAAGAAATTTAAAATGCCGCAATCGATTGGCTTCTGTGAAAATTGTCCAAATGTGAAATAAAGGGTTGCAGGTAGATAAACCTTACATAAATGTAGAGATAAATGAAATAAATTTTTGCCCAACTATAAATATAAAAGGCCGTCAGTCGGATAAAGATGCAGCAACATGGCGCATCCATTTTGGATAGGAAAATTACCAAATATTTTTATATTGGAAGAGTTTTGCCGTTGCACGACAATTTGATTGACAAAATTTCTGTCCACCATGAAAGAGATTAGGAAGTACTATGAAACTATTCACTTACACAATTTTTATTAACCATTGGTAAATTTAAAAAAAAAAAAAAATTCTGGAAAATCTGTGATATGGACCTTTTATGAAATTAATTTTCATCAAAACGCTTTTATTTTAAACCCAGTAAATCACCATTCCCCATGTGCAACTGAAAAGTCTTTTAAATGAAATAATTCTAAATTAACTTTTTTTATATTTAAATGGTAACATGTATATTGATTTGGGATACGTTATGGGAAATTTTGTTATAAATGAATAAAGGGGTAAAACATGTTGCACAGTGGAACAATTGATTAGCATGTTGTAGTTTCTTTATAACACCATATTTGTTGAATTTTTAACAAGGTGTCAACAATGATACAGAACAAACTGTGCCTCTCTCCTTGTCAACCTTTTATGAATTGCATATGACTTGGAGTTCATTTAAACACTCGTATGAAATACGAACATCAAAGAAGCCAGTTCATTTAATTTCACATTCAACTTTTTTATATAATACTCCAGAACTATGAATCGATGAAACAACAGACAAGGCTTTTTCTGTTTCATTTCTAAACTGATAACCCGGATTTGACATAAGTGGTCAAATCAATACCAGAATCTATTAAAAACTTGACGATTTTAATATTAAAAGTTGTAATCGACCGTGTCTAAAATAAATCAAAACTATATCCATTTCAATATTTTTGGGATCTGTCATCCACAAAAAATAACAGCGATATGTCACCTTGAAGCCTGGTTCCTGTCAATTTTCTTAGTTTTCTTATGGTATACCTCTTGGGTATTTTAAAAAAAGATAAAGTTAATAGTTCCAGATTTGAATTTCATAGATATGCATTTTCTGTCATAAATTCCGATTTGATACTTATCCATGTTTTAAAAATGTTTTGATAATGTTTTGATAATGTTTTGAAAGTATAGTTGATGGCACGATGAATTTTATCTCTTATTTCATTTTTTACGTTTATTGTTTCTTTTATTAGTTTCTGAGTCACCTTATGGGGTTACACACGTACACTTTTAACATGTTTAAAGCATTGCAGAGTAAATGACCGTTATCATTTTCCTTTATCACTAAGAACGTTTTGAAAATCTATTTTGTTTATTATTTTCAGAACTATCAGTTTTAACCATAATCCTTGGTATAAATTTAGCCAAATAGTTACGCTTCCATAAGTATGTTTTATCCACACAAATCTTACATCACAGCTATTATAAAATGGCATTAATATTGATGTAAAAAGTTAATGGTTTAACAAAATTATTTGTTTTTTTAATGCTATTAGTGATATAAAGAAATTTACAATGCTTTTGCCTATTTTCAGAAATTTAGGTATAAATCAACCGTTGATTTTTTCGTAAAATTATAAGGGAGAGTTCTGAAAACATTAATTGATTGATTGCAATAAAAAACAACTTTTTTTCAAAACTTCATTAAGAGCAAAACACCTTTTATTGAGCAATTTTGGCATGATTCAAACAAAACCTTCTGTGAAACTGACATTATTAAGATGCTTGATTTCATGATTGACAACATATGTGTTACGTTCGGAGGACGTGTTTTTCAACAGACCATTCAAATAGGAATGAATTGTGCCTCTCTATTTGCCGATTTGTTTCTTTATTATTATGAGTCTGACTTCATACAGGAACTTCTTAGGAAGAAAGATTAGAAGTTAGAAATATCATTTAACTATACTTTCCGCTGTATAGATGATGTTCTTTCAAAAAATAATTAAAAATTTGGTGACTATGTGGAACGCATCTATCTTATTGATCTAGAGATAAAGGATACAACAGATACAGTTAAGTCGGCCTCCAATCTTGACTTAAATGTATATATTGACAATGAAGGTCGATTGAAAACCAAACTTTACGACAAAAGAGATGATTTCAGCTTTCCAATTGTAAACTTTCCATTTCTAAGTAGCAACATTCCAGCAGCACCTGCATACGGTGTAAATATCTCCAAATTAAAACGATATTCTCAAGTTTGCATTTCCTATCATGATTTTCTTTATTGAGGGTTGTTGCTCACAAGGAAGCTATTACATTAGTTCATTTCAAACATTTTAAATTAGTTCAAAATGGTGAAGTTGAAATAATCTCTTCGTAAATTTTTCGGACGCCATCACGAGTTGGTTGTTCGTTATGGAATAACCGTTTCATAAATTATATCGGATATGTTCCTTACTTTGTAATTACAATCCCCTTCCCTTTCATAAACATGATAAATATGACCTACCATTTTCACTATTTACCGCTTTTGTTATCTTATAAGCAACAAGACGTGCCACTTGTGGAGCAGGATCTGCTTACCCTTCCGAGAGATCTGAGATCACCTTGTTTTTGATGGGGTTCTTGTTGTTTATTCTTTAGTTTGCTATGTTGTGTGATGTGAACTATTGTTTTCGTTTGTCCTTTTCATTTTAGCCATGGCGTTGTCAGCTTATTTTGAAATTATGGGTTTGACTGTCCCTCTGGTATTTTTGGTCCCTCTTTTGCAACCATTTAAATACTTCAAGTAACAGATTTTTGCCGTAGACATCAAACAAAGTGAGTACTTGTAAAGATTTTTGTCAACACTCATTATTGAACAAGTTGTGAAAAAAAAGAGATTTGATTAAACACAAACACTGACAGGTGTTCTGATTTTAGACAAGGAACTGTTTAAATGGACATTGGTCGTCGGTATTCAAATCATCTCTCCTATTAAATGGTTATCTATAAATTTTCAATAAATAAATACATGTATGTTAGTATAGTATAGTAGTAGAGGTTAAAATTTAAGAAAACTATCGAAAACATTATTGAATATTTCAACTGAACATGAAACCTCATGTGTTTTCTCATATATATCAGGGTCTTGTTTTCAACGAATGTGACATCTCTTTGTACCACAAGCGTGCTCAACACAAGTGTCACATTCGTGTTTGAAAACAAATCACTTCAAACACATGCGTGTGACACTTATGTCGAAAGTATGTAATACACAGGAGTCTTTGCGTTTGCCTTTGTACAGATTTAATGTGAAATTAACATGATTAACATCCGCAAAATTAGCGATTATGCATGAACATTCAAAATTATCTTATGCACTGCACCAAACTAAGGTAAAATAATCTCCATTGCATTACAAAACAATATCATTCATATGAATTTATGCAATTTAATTTTTTATCAAATAAGTTTTTGTTTTCAATTTGTATGCATCCTGAAATTAATAGCTTATTATTCACAGTTGTTTTTTACAGTGTGAATGACTAAGGTTTTCCAAATTAGCGTTACTTACGGAAAACTGTTCCTAAAATAGAAAAACGTATACTGTTTACTGATATTTTTTTATTAACACTATACAATATACAGGAACAAATCATAATTACTACTGTACACCATTCATAAATAATTAAAGGTTGCACTAAGTTTGAACTTAAGTATTGAACATTTATATATATCCAAATAAAGGAATAACTAAATGAGATCAATATATCCTGATTCAACGATTGATATAAGTATGCATAGAAGTTTAACCAAAAGTATCACAGAAACTAACATTATCGATGATCTGTGAAAATCAGGCGTACCAAGCTGGTATTACCAAACACGTTTTACAAATGATAAATAACTTAATGTCTTTTAATTATTTGCCTTGTTTTATTATTATACAATGGTATCTTTAGGTTGAAACTTAAATGTCAGGACATGTCCTTTCTTAATTATTTTTTACGGTCTCTGTTTAACCTTCAATTTCATTGATCAACATGTTTTTAAAGGACTTTACTCGGTTTTCAGCGCCTTACAAGTATGTTTTTTGTGCAATGTATGTTCTATATAAATGTTAATACCGTTAATGTTATATATGGCTACTCATATGACATAGAAGAATAATCTCAGAATTTTGTTTGGTATAATGTTTTTTAACTTTGTTAAAAATAACGTGTTAACAGCAGATGGAGTTAAACCAGATGCACTCGATTAGCTTTAACTTATACCCGTTATTTGGCCTTTTTAGCTTTTTTTATTGTATCGTCATTATTTATTCCTTCGTTAACAAAATGCACTTTTCGCATAAAAAAGATTAAAAGACTGGTGAATATAATGCGTTTTACATATTTTACTATTAATAAGGAGAAGTTGTTATTGAAAACGCAAATCAAACACGCAGACGTGTCTTATCACCAAATGAAATATTAAACACTTTTGATTATTGATTCCATGCATAGGACGGACCATTATCAAAATATATTTAATGGAAATGCTTAATCCTTTTTGTTAAAAAAACATGTGAAGGTCATGGTTGCTTAAAATAACTTCAACATGAGAATTTATTGACCGACCATGACCTTGACAGAAAAGTCATCAAATGTCACATTTGCTTGGTTGAATTTAGATTCTTGTATTTTAATAATCTGTTAAATCATTAACGAAGAATTTTAGAGAAGAGTATATGTCATGAATTCTGTCATAACCTACCGAAACACTAAAATACTGTGCAAATTAATCACCTATCATTTTAATATTAATTGAATTAAAGTTGTTTAACTCCGAGGTTAAATGGGCGAATTAACAATAAATACAATGCATAGGTCCTGTAATAAACGACGTCTTGGACGAAGATCGAGAAAACTGTGGCTATCAATGAAAACGAAGGTAATAGGATATGGACACAAAGTACGCCTTGCAGACGGCCACCCAAAAAGGGGTGACAAGGGTTCTGAACGTGCAGAGATCAATATTAAAAAAAGAATTGAAGACATTATTATACAAATTATGTCGAATACAAAATGCATTGTAGCAAATTGCATCATAGTGCAATACGATATTTTTTCATTCCACTCTTTGACTTAAAGCTTTTTATCAACATAACTTTTTTCCTGAGTATCGATAAATCTGCAGATGATACAGCATAAACGACATTTTCTTAAAATTGCACTTATTAACAGAGGTAATGATATTATCTAGTATAGTTAATGATTGTACCATTTAAAACTGTATATCTCCCTTAAATTCCTATAAAATCATACTTCGTTGAAATGCCTTTGTATGATAGTAATGCTCCTTTAGCATGATATAGTAAAACAAGGAATTCTATTTATGATAAGTATTACGATCGATATCATTAAAGTGTTCACGATTGCTAATCGTAGTATAAAACACTCAAGTTTATATGAATGTATGAAAATGAAAAAAAGATCCAGTGATATTATAGACTTAATAGCACTGCTGGTTTTTTTTAAAGAGCTATTTATACAGCCTTTAACAATAAGCAAAACCCACATATTATACACATCTATAAAACACCCTGATATGGCAACATGTGAAAAAAAATATACGAGACGATTACAGCTCAGTTGTATATAATTTAATTCATTGGCTTTTGTAAAACCAAACAAAAAAGGAAGTGCATTGTGACATATATGTTAGTATCGACAGTTTAATTGTTAGTGTGTTTTATTATATTAAAGATTCATACTTACTCAGTTACTATTTCTGTCCTAAAAACAAATAACACAACATTAAACAAAGTTTCTAGAAGAAGGCTTTTTCCATCGAAATATTGATCACATAACATGTATAAACTTAATATACAAGTATATGTTCTGTTTGAGTCGATTTATTTTACCGTGAAAGCACTTTTATTCGGAGGCTTCCAATTTTCGTTGTTTTTGTTGGTGGCTTTGAAAAGAAAAGTGTCCAAAAAATATAAAATTGCTGTTCAAATCAATTAAATTGAAATTATCCCCATGGAGGTTTGACTACATTGATACAGGCATATAATCATGAAATACATAGAAAATCAACAAACTGACTATGAACTATTGCACAAATTTAGATAGGACTTCGCCCATCTAATCATAAAACATCTGAAAGCCACGCTTTTGTTTTAATCTCATTAAAAATTAGTTTGATTAATGAAGGTCAGACTCCCGGTGATGAAATAAAAATATCAAATGTTGTTTTTTTGGTTGTTTTTTTTCATAAATTTGCATACATTTTATATTCATTAATTTCACATAGGTCTTGCTTTTAAATTTCCTCACTTATGATAACATATGTTCAAGACAAGTGGCAAAAGTGGAGCAAGATTCTTTTTTCCTCCGGAGAACCGGAGATCATCCAAGTTTTTTGTGTGGTGTCCGTGTTGCTTGGTCTTGATTTTTCTATGGTATGTTATGTGTATTATTACTTGTCTGTTGGTCTTCTTTTTAGCCAAGGCGTTTGTCAGTATATTTTCGACTAATGAGTTTTAATGTACTGATCTCTGTCTTTCGCATCTCTATTGAAATGTTTATTTTGCAATTACCTTCTATTACGACATTTTGCTAGCATTAACGATTCTTCTTATTTTCAACAGCAATTAATTTATTCAAACTGTTCATGATATTGTCAGTAAAAAAAACGATAAAAAAAAGTGAAATTGCATTGAAGACATTATCTTGCAATCTTTACAAATCAACATATGCTTTTCTGAAAGAATGTTCCTGCTGGCTTCAAATTTTTAAACATTTCGTAAAATTGAAAACTAATATCCACGATTTTAAGAACCCACGATCGTGTTAGTTTTGATGAACCCTCAAAAGTTTATACCCACAAATACAAGTACTTTCGCGGTACCATTTATATTATTTATTGTTTAGTATTACACTAGCGGAACCATTTTAATAGCGCCATATGTGCATTTCCACCATAAATGTCTCCTAAGTTATGATCGGCGCTAAAACTTTAAAAACCCAAATTTGTTTTTTGTTTAAATGAAGAGTTTATCAACCAAAACAGATAACCAAAATCAAAAAAAGTAAATCAAAAACCGGACAAAGAACCGGAGTCTCCAACAAAGGATTTGTATTCCATAATATCAATTTTAAAACAGCTCAAACTTACCTACAATCGCTACATGCGTACAAATATGTATACATTCTCTCGTTTGATTGTTCTCTGAAGTTAAAAAGATAAAGTATTGAGTTATGCTGTTTTTCATCATAATAGGTATACATATAAAAATGACGATCGTATTGAATAAAACAAATGTACTAAAAAAACGTTGTATTTTTTTTCAGAATACAGAATGTATAATCGTTCAATTTATAAAAAAAATATGAAAGTATTTATATGCATAATATAAAAGCGACAAGGAAAGAAAAGTCATATGAAATTACCAATTGAAAAATATTGCATCTATGTTATATACTTGAATGTCTAATATATACTTTGTAATAAGTGGTCGTTTACTTTCTGATACAGTGATAGAAGAAAACCTTTATATTATCAAAATCTATATAAAGGTACTGCTATTGAAATAATGTCATCGACAACTCTGAATCTCTGAATTTTTCCATATCCAATATTCTATACTACGATACAGCTCATAAGAGACAACAAGCACAGCACACATGCAAAGAACTTACCCGCGATCAATGAATGTAAACAAACGTATACTGGAAAGTAAATAGTGATTCGTTAAGAAAATAATTTTACAAAGAACTCAAAACTATAGGAAACGGCAAATCAACAAATGGGAACGCATGGAAAAGAAATAAAGCAAAATGGCTATATCAATTCACTTATAGTAAAATTGAGAATGGAAATGGGGAATGTGTCAAAGAGACAACAACCCGACCAAATAAAAAACAACAGCAGAAGGTCACCAACAGGTCTTCAATGTAGCGAGAAATTCCCGCACCCGGAGGCGTCCTTCAGCTGGCCCCTAAACAAATATATACTAGTTCAGTGATAATGAACGCCATACTAATTTCCAAATTGTACACAAGAAACTAAAATTAAAATAATACAAGACTAACAATGGCCAGAGGCTCCTGACTTGGGACAGGCGCAAAAATGCGGCGGGATTAAACATGTTTGTGAGATCTCAACCCTCCCCCTATACCTCTAACCAATGTAGAAAAGTAAACGCATAACAATACGCACATTAAAATTCAGTTCAAGAGAAGTCCGAGTCTGATGTCAGAAGATGTATCCCTGTATTCCCCAATTCCTATCCTGATTGTTTATCAATTTAACGATACATTTAACATTGACAACAAACTCGGAAGTTTTTCTTCTTCCGATCAACAATCACAGGGACGCAAAAACATCACTGAAACGGTAAGAAATAGGCATAAACGTTATGCTATTTCTGTTCGAATTTAAACGATATATTAAATCATTTATTCAGGCTATGGAAGAAGCGTATCGATTAAAACTTTTGTTATTTCACATAGAGATATTGTTTAATATCAATTGAAAATATGCAGACATTCCATGCAGAAAATGTTGTTTTCGGCAACGAAAAAAAAGAAGAAAATACCCATTTTAAAACTTATTGCCCAATTGAATCTAAATATTCATTCAAAAGTTAGTTAGAAGATATAGTTTATGTCCGTGTAAAATTTGAAGTGTTGTGTTTTTCTGATATACATATTAAATAAATAAATGCTATTATTTCCTATATCAATGCGATACTTTTAAAATCTCATAGCGGTGTTTTGGTTATATCAATATTAGTACTTATAAGTATTTGAAATATTAGACTGCTGTACCCATATTTTGACAATTGTACCTACTATGTCTGTTTTGTTCACGCATTGTTGTAAATATGACAGAATTTGACGAGACTGTCATACACGTGAGAGGTTAAGCGCTTGAACACCAGGTTCAATCCACCATTTTGAAAATGCCAGTACCGAGTCAGAAATATTACAGTCGATATTCATTCGTTTGATGTGTTTTATCATTTGATTTTTCCATTTGCTAAGGACTTTCTGTTTTGGATTTTTAACTCGGAGTTCAGTATTGTTGTGATTTTATTGCATGCCACAAAACCAGGTTCAACCCAACATGTTTTCCTTTAAAAATGTCCTGTTCAAAGTCAGGAATATTGCCATTGTTATATTATTGTTCGTTTCTGTCTTTGTTACATTTTAACGTTGCGTCGTTTGTTTTCTCTTATTTTTTTAGTGTAAATTCACATAACGATAAGACGTGTCACGGTACTTGTCTCTCCCAAATTCATGTATTTGGTTTTGATGTTATATTTGTTATTCTCGTGGAATTTTGTCTGATACTTGGTCCGTTTCTGTTTGTTTTAAATTTCAGTCTTGTGTCGATGTTCTCCTCTTATATTTAATGCGTTTCCCTCGGTTTTATTTTGTTACCCCGATTTTGTTTTTTGTTCATGGATTTATGAGTTTTGAACAGCAGTATTCTACTGTTGCCTTTATTCACTTCTTAATAGTATTGTATGTAAATAAGCAGTTTTAAGACCATTGCCTAATGTAGATCACAAGTATCTTTTTTGCGACAGATTTTTTTTATAATTTGCCAAAATGAAGATTTTACTATAAAAAAGAAGATGTGGTATTATTGTCAATGAGACAACTATCAACAAAAGATCAAAATGACAAAAACATTAACAACTATAGGTAACCGTACGGCCTTCAACAATGAGCAAAGCCCATACCACATAGTCAGCTATAAAAGACCCCGATAAAACAATGTAAATTAATTCAAACGAGAAAACTAACGGCCTTATTTATGTAAAAAAATGAATGAATGTGTCGGGGTTAAACATGTTAGCGGGATCCCAATCCTTCCCCTAACCTGGGACAGTGGTATAACAGTACGACTATGCTTTTTGCAAAACATTAATAAATAGTATGGGTCACTGTGCTATTTTCAAACTATGAGTCGTTGCAAATTGTCAAAAATTGGTTAGTTGTTCATGAAAAACACATTAGTGTGCACACAAAAAAAATCTATGCGATAGAATTTTGAAATTAATTGTGAGAAGAAAGTTTTATAACATGTTTAAAGAAAACATGGTGCTACCGAACTTGTTTTCTTGCTACAGGAAATTTTTTTTTCGCTATTAGCCCAGTATAAATTTTGTACTAAAAGAGAACACAGGTATTTCGTAGTGCATTTCTTTTAGACAATAAATTCAGATTAAAAAATCGCACCTGCTCCTTCTCGAAAAGCTTTTTACATTTTTACAGTGTAGTGTACTACCAGTCAGACAAATAATTTTAAAATTATACAAACTTCTACCAGCTCTAACCCAAAATATTAACAATTCTGTGTTAAAGGGGTGTAAAATACAGTTTGACAGCTTCAGACGTGATAAAATTTAACCTTTTTGAACTAGACCAAATCACTACTTTACATAAAGATTCAGCACCCAAATTGTTTTTAACATGTAATTACATCCCCCTTCTTAATATTTCATGCATTAAATATCAAGAAATATATTGTAAAAGTGTATTAAGTAAAACATGGAAGTTAAACACTGTTTACACTAGGGACTATATTCGTAGACAACGAAAACCAAAGGACGATAACTGTGCCCTTGGACCTAATAGTATTAAAGACTTCACCAATCTTTATATAATTTTGCATAACCTAAGCGTAGGCAATTATAAGATAGTTTGCGAAGTTTCATGGCCATGTGTCATTTATCAGAGAAACTAGGGTCGTTTTAGCATTAACATTTGGATGTTTATTTTTGACGTATAAATAAAATATCTTCAACTGTCAAGACTTTGGCCTAAACATTTGAAAAAATAGAGATTTTCTAATTCAGGGAAGCCTTATATAAATTTGTATTTTTCTCAGCAATTTGAAGTTTTTGAAGTTTTTTAAGCCTAAATTATTCTTTCATATATATGAAATGTACTTTAAATGTATAGAACAGTTACAATAAGCATACCACATGAGTATAAAATGGTCTTTTGCCATGTAGTACTGAGAATTATTTAGAGTCGATTTAGGCTGTAGCTCATATTGACATGTAAAAATGCACACAGAAGCTATCAGAAATAAAAATGTGTTACTCTTTGCTCATTTCCATGCTAAGGTGTTTTGAAAGACAATATGGTATAATTGCCTGTTTTTTTCACTTTTCAATGGAAAACTTGCATTTAGTGTTAGTCTCAAAAGGCATAAGTTTGAACCCGTTACTATCATACAGAAAACAATATGGTAGCCTATGAAAGTAGTAAGGTGTTCTAAATATGGTAAAGTGCTTTTTTAACAGATTTAGTGAAATATTTGTGATGGACTACAGATTTGATGTACAAAGCTCTTCACATTTTACATACATCAATTCGGTCGTTTAACCAGGGCCATGAATACATAATATGCTGCACTTTTTTTCTGTGATAATCTACATTTCTCTATATTCAAAGTTCACAAAACGTTATTTAAATTGATTTAAGCATAGAAATATAAAATATTAGGAATAAAAAAGCTGTCAGTATGCCTCTTAGGCATAAAATGTAAACTGCTTTAAAATGCTTATTATATCCGTAGAATTCCAAAATGTCACGTTTTAATAGAATTTATGTAAACCAAAGATGTATATCCTTTACTTTGATTGAGTTTGACAAATTGAAACCAGCAAATCATTCAGGAAAGTTGCCAAAGTACAGAATCTAGATTTCAGAAATCCATCTCTTAGGCCCAAGAACACACTTATTACGTAGTGCATTTCTTTTAGACAATAAATTCAAATTAAAAAAATCGCACCTGCTCTTTCTCAAAAAGATTTTTACATTCCCTTACTTAATAGTTCATGCAGTAAATATCAAGAAATAGATTGGGAAAGTATGAAATAAAACATGCAAGTTATACACTGTTTACACTAGGGACTATATTCGTAGACAACGAAAACCTCCTCTTAAATGGCTCATTTGACAAAAATGAGTTTAAAATAATAAAAAAAAAGATATTTGATCAAATATTTTGTAAAATACTATTAATTAACAAGTTTTCTTTAAATAGAAAAAAAAACATTCTAACCATTGAATTGCAAATCTGTCTTCAAATTTGCAGTTTTAGGCAAATAACTAAACCTATTTTGTACAGTGATTGTACAATCTAAGATTAAATTGTTTTTGGTAATATCTTACATGTACAAATTTCTCAATTGGGTTTTGAAGCAAAGCTAAACAAATAAGGGTTTATTAACAATGCTGTAATAAAATAGCTAAGTTCATATATATAACATTTAGCATATTTTACAATGAACACACCAAAATAATATATATCCGATATGCTCGCAACACACGCGTGGACGACTTTCTTTATTGATAACAATGAAACTAACTTGTAAATGTATTGTGACAAAGATGAATTATACTGTCCTCATTCAGATTGATTCGACAAAATCTGACCTGTACTTATGAATCTTCTTTCTTATACAAATTAGACCGTTGGTTTTCCTGTTTGAATGCATGGTTTAACACTAGTGATGGGTTTGTTCCTGTTAGAGCTTTCTTACAAATTGACGAAAGGTACGAACGAACGTAAAGGGAGCACGTATTTCATTTCTACAATAACAGTTAAAAGAGTCTTTGTTTAACCAGTAAAACAAAGTTTATTTAAAAAATAATATCGCAAATAATACATGATTTTAATATAATGAAACAAAGAAAAATAGTGTCAAATACACTTACGTCCGATAAGTTACTTTTATAGTAAACCCCGAGTACACGCATTTCCGCTGAAAGATGAACGATTAAAATTTCAATGACATTATTGAAGTACGTTAGCCTAAATTCAACGACAAGATTCACATTTATCTTTATTTGTTACAGTATAGTTTCAGCAAATTGTCAAAGTGGAATATCGAGATTTAAAAAAAAATGATGCTCCAATGTTTTTAAAAAGTAATGTTGAATAAATCTAGAAATAAGACCGACACATTCCCCATTTCCTTTTTCAAATTTATTTGTAAATCAAGAAAATAAATCTACAATTTTGCACCTGCATATTGTGGATTTTATAATAACGATTTGACATTACACAAGATAGACGCGAAGTTGTCACTTATCGTCCAGTGGCTAATATTTCATGAATGTTCAGGACTATAGGCAAAACGCAGTTATACGCTAAAATAACCGTCCCATTGCTCCGGTGTATCATGTTATACACATACAAGGGGGTCGGGAGGCAATGCATATTACCAAGGGAGAGGCGATGGTTCAAAAGTTATGAAACGAGCACTAAACAGCATATGGCATAGTATGAAGATCATCTCTTTTTCCCCTCATTTTTTTTTTTTTTTAGCGTTGCAAATTTTGAATGAAGGAAGTATTTGTGTTTCTGTAAGGGAAACTTTGTAACCAATTTCCTAGGTTTAACAGTGACTACTCTTTATTAAGAACATTTTGTAATGTTATCTCCTCCGACCTGATGGTATCAATAAGCATATTCTAACCTATCGTACGTCCCGAAATCCTAAATATATCGTACGAAAAATCCAATTTAATAAGTGTCGTTGCATGCACGATAATTGTCCTAGGTTCCACGACTATTATTTAGATATGTCAAAAAAAAGGATCCCTAAAACGAGTCTCACGCATGATTCGTCAAGCATACGTAGTTTTCGTCAATTTGTAAAAAAGCTCTATATAGCGTGGTGTTCGTTGTGAGCCAGGCTCAGTGTTATAGGCCCTACTTTAATCTATAATGGTTTACTCTAAACAAATTATCACTTTCATGGAAAGTTGTCTCATTCTAACTTATGCACCATCTTCATTTATCTATAAATCTTTAAAATTTCCCCTCATAAATAACTGCCTTCCAGTTCTCCAAATGAACAATCCAAATTTATAGATATCGAAAAGATATATACACATGTCTAACGTCAAAACACATTTACATCTTATATTTGTGTTCTTAAGATTTTTTTTAAGTTCTCATTGAAGAAATGAATTTATAACAAGCGATACGGATTTTTATTTTGCACTAAGAAATGTTCGCATATTTATACGATCGATTACTAGTCAAAAACGAAAGTCAAATCTCTCTGGCAACAATACATCAGAATGCCCTCACGGTCATCGCGATGTAAAAGAGCGTCCACGCGGCGAGCTGATTATGATTTTAGAGATATCGATTTACCAGGCAAGGAGAAAAATCTTTGATATCCAAAAAGAACTGTTTTCCTTCTCAATATCTTTTCCTATGTTAATAATAAATGATTTTTTCTGTTTTACAAGATTTTTGATTTTCGTTGTATCTGAAGTTGTCCAATTTATAGTATAAGGCTATCTCAGTTGGTATTTTTGGGACATCAGCATTTGTTTATTTCAATTTGTTTGGGTTATTTATCTAACCATTAGAATATTCATTTTTATTATGAGCTGTATTGGATTGGATTGTATGAACGAATGTTTCTTTTAAATAATGATATATTTTATCTATTTCGATTTTATCAAGGTGGATGGACTATAGCAGTGTGACCAGTATATTAGAATCTAATAGGTCGGTAAACTATTTGCAACCGCATTTAAATTCCGCCATTGCATCATCACTTCAAATAGAATAATCCGGTTAAACCATGTGATTGAAACAATAGTTTTTGATAACACTTTCAACTATCAATAGGGTCCAGCAACATTTTCGAAATGAAAAGTTAATGTAAGCGTTAATTTTGTTACAGTTACGAAATTTTAGTGATATTGATCCTAAAACATTAAACCGCTCATGATCTAAGTTTGTAAATTATGTATGGAGTTTCCTTGACATGCCTTGTGACGTGTCATCGTAATAATTTATGTTAGAATAAAGATATAGCAGTTATATTAGAAAAGTATCGCATTCATAATTTTTTTTATATCAAAAAAACATCGCTATGATATAAGACAAATATCGCATTGATATAATAAAATATAGCAGTATCTTTGACTTATAGGTGATTTTGGTTTAGCAAACAACTGAATTCATCTCAATTGCATTCCACTGAATTTGTTACATCATATATATAGAATGTGTACATTTAAAAATGATAAATCGTGCATTTATGTTTCATTTATTCAACAATTCAATTGTCTCCTTTAAATGCAACTTGTTTGTCATTACGTAAAATAATTTATGAAAATTATACACCAGTTGTAAGTCGTGTTAAATGTCACCGTGTTTTTAGAAAAGAGTCATTACTTTAAGCCGAGAAATCTGCCTTTTTTCGTACAAATGATAACATTCGTCTGAAATTATCAACAATGCAACTCGTTGATACAAGACAATATCGGTCGTTGATATAATACAAGTTTTTTTTATCGAATCGCTTCTTCCATAGACTGTTATTGTTTATTTATTTCTTAACTCTAAGGTTATACTTCGATGCTTTCGGTTAAAATATTTACACCACTGTTTTTACTATTCTAATTCATCACAAAAGGAAGTAAAACATAAGAGAACTGAAACATGTACAAGTTTAAAATTGCATATAGACACAGAAAGGTAATGCTGATCTGTTTTTTTTTGTATTTTCATTTTTATCTAAATTGTTAATTACATGTTTATCGAATATATAGAAACAGTCGTGGAAAACAGTTACATCCAGGAAAATGATCATTTAGTTTAAATTGTTGCTTACTTTTCTGTCATTTATCCTGAGATTGAGAGTTTACCTTTTTACATTTTCGAGTACTTATATTAAAAAAAAAGAGGTATAAATAAAAATAAGATGGAACCACAGATGGGTTAAAAGAGGATTCGCGTTTTTTTCTACTATTGAGCTTTTCACTTTTTATACACTTCAGATTGAATTTATTGACCTGTTCTTGTTAATTACATATAATAAATTATACAGTAAGCAACATACCTGCGTAATCTGGTATTTTTTGTTGTATCTATCTTCTCTGTTTTGATTTTTTGTTCAGTACTCTTTCTACGGTAAATTATATCCCTAAAAAACAAATTAAGATATACCTATATCGTTATTGATATACGGCTATCCTCTTATATTAGCATATATTACGGATTACAAATGTGTCGAGGTTTGTGAGTGGATAACAACACAGAGATGTCAGTGTATATTCAGGAAACTGCCGGGGTATATACTTTTTTTGTACGACGTTTTTATCCCCAACTGAAACCTAAAAAAAGTCATCACAACACCGGTTAATATGTGACGTAGTCAAAAGCTATCAGACTGTCAGAGGCTCACAGAGGGAAAATAATGACTTGCTGCAGTCAATAATACATTTTTGATACAATATCACGCAATTTACACTTATAATACTTAAATTTAATGTTAAAAGTGGTATTATAAATTATTACATACAAAATAAAATTATGTTCACAGCAAATTAGAAAATCCTTCACGTATGCCGAACATATTAGGTTTTTCAACTTATGTATGTGTTGTGAACAAAAACCTGCACTGGAAAATAACATTAAGTCAGGGGTAATCCGTAATATATGTGTAATTAAGGTCTCAGAAAGGGTAAATACTGTGACATTCCCGGCTTAGGGCTTATATCCCCTTCGCCTTCGGCTCAGGGGATATAAACTCTCAGCCGGGAATGTCACAGTATATACCCTGTCTGAGACCTGAAAAACATATAATATAAAGAGGACATTCCACAATTTTATTTGAAATAGGTGTACATTTTTGTAAACGCTTAACATTTCTTAATACAACAAAAAGTGCATGTGCTTGAAGATCTTATCGTGTGTGCACGTGTTTTGTTATCGTTGTTTGTACTTTACACAGCGTGTTTATTTGTTTCTAAAGGTTGTCGAAAATAAAACATTTTTATAACCAACTACAAGTTTTTGTTATTCATATTTTATCGTAAATATCATGTTGTGATATACTTATTAATTTGTCTATCTCCTTATCTATATTACATTGTACGTATAATGTAGACAGATAAAACATTAACAAAATGATTGATCTAAAACTAAATGAATAACAATAATTTGGAATCATGTTCCTGTTTTGTGATATGATATTAGCAAACTAGCTAAAAGATTTTTTTCATATTGGTGCTTACTTCAACAACATAATAGAGTATACCAAAGTAATACAAATGTATGATAACTCCTGGAATTAGGTTTTCACTCTGTTATTTTACTGTTTTAATTAAAAATATACCAACTAGATGAACCAAGTTTCTTATGATTTATATCTGTGTGCGTATACATGGTATATGCCAAAAAACTTCTTACTTTATCAAGCTGATACCAGTGCTATGTACATGTATCATATATGTTATTCGGCAAAATTAAAATAACAAATTCATGATTAATTAATTGATGATGCAAGTCAAAACCATTACTTGCATCACTTCGTCAAATCGGACTCTATAATACAATTTACGGTAGCAATTTGCTTGCATCAGATGCGCATTTCGACAATACATGTCTCTTCAGTGATGGTCGTGACCAAAATATTTGAAAATCCAAAGCTTATATAAAAGATAAAGAGCTATAATCCAAAATGTCCAAAAAGTACAGCCAATTTCGTAAAAAAAATTAGAGCTTTGTATGAGGGAGATACATTCCTAAATTTATAATAATTTCTAACATTTTGTAACAGCAAATTTTAATAACACAAAAAATCCGTATTTTCATGCCAGTACCGAAGTACTGGCTACTTGGCTGGCGATACCCTCGGGGACTAATAGTCCACCAGCAGAGGCATCGACCCAGTGGTAGTGATAACATTAACGGTAGCAATTTTCTTGGACCAGATGCGCATTTCGACAATACATGTCTCTTCAATGATGCTCGTGGCCAAAATATTTGAAAATCCAAAGCTTATATAAAAGATGAAGAGCTATAATCCAATACGTCCATAAAGTACAGCCAAATTCGTAAAAGGAATCAGAGCTTTGCATGAGGGAGATACAAAAAATCCGTATTTTCATGCCAGTACCGAAGTACTGGTACTTGGCTGGTGATACCCTAGGGGACTAATAGTCCACCAGCAGAGTTAATTTGGTTGTCACTTTTAAAACTCAAAGAGTTCTGAACAAATGAGAAGTCTACATGAATACTTTTTTTTAGGTCACTTGGCCCAGAGGGCCAAGTGTGCTTTTCTCATCACTTGGCGTCCGTCGTCCGTCGTCGTCCTGCGTCTTTCGTCATCTTGCGTCTGTCGTCGTTAACTTTGACAAAAATCTTCTCCTCTGAAACTACTAGGCCAAATTTTACCAAACTTGGCCACAATCATCATAGGGGTATCTTGTTTGAAAAATGTGTCCGGTCACCCGACCAACCAACCAAAATAGAACATAGGGGTAAAATGCAGTTTTTAGCTTATAACTCAAAAACCAAAGCATTTAGAGCAAATCTGACTGAGGATAATTGTTGATCAGGTTAACATCTCTCTGCTCTGAATTTTTCAGTTGCATCTGACAACTCCTTGTTGGGTTGCTGCTCCTAAATTGATAATTTAAAGGAATTTTTACTATTTTTTTGCTATTATCTTGAATATTAGTATAGATAAAGATAAACTGTAAACAGCAATAATGTTCAGCAAAGTAAGAATTACAAATATGTCATCATGACCGAAATGGTCAGTTAGCCCCATATGGAGTTATTACCCTTTATCGTCAATTTTTAACCAATTTTCGTAAATCTTAGTAATTCTGTTACAAAAATCTTCCCTCTGTAACTCCTGGGCCAACATCTTTGGAGTATCTAGTTTGAAAAATGTGTCCGGTCATCTGGTCATCCAACCAAGATGGCCACCACGGCTAAAAATAGAACATAGGGGTAGAATGCAGTTTTTGGCTAATAACTCAAAAACCAAAGCATTAAGAGCAAATCTAAGAACTAGTAAATTGTTAATTAGGTCAAGATCTATCTGCCCTGAAATTTTCAATGAATCGGACAACCTGTGTTGGGTTGCTGCCCCTAAATTGGTAATTTTAAGGAAATTTTACTGTTAGAAGTAAGATTTACAAATAAGTCGGCATGACTGAAATGGTCAATTGACCCCTTAAGGAGTTATTGTCCTTTATAGTAAATTTTTAACAATTTTCATAAAATTTGTAAAATTTTACTAACATTTTCCACTGAAAATACTTGGCCAAGTTCATTATAGATAGAGATAATTGTAACTAGTAAGAATGTTCAGTAAAGTAAGATGTACAAACACATTACCATCACCAAAACACAATTCTGTCATCAATCCATCGGCTTCCTTTGTTTAATATTCACATAGACCAAGATTAGCGACACAGACTCTTTAGAGCCTCTGGTTAAAATATCTGATTGAAATAAAGATAATTTGACACAACTTTGCTTGAATTCTTCGTTTTGTTTTATAAACAGTTCGTAATCATCAGGCTTAGTCATAACAAACCATTCACATTTACCTTTTGTGCACTTTTACTGTTGTTATTGTTACATCCAATTAATTTAGGCTGAAGTAATATTTAACAGAACAGAAAACCAATACAACTGAGTGGTGACAGTTCCTTGTTGACATGCAAGTAGAAAAAGTATGATTGGGATTTGGTGTAACAATAACAACAGTAAAAGTGCACAAAAGGTTAATGTGAATGGTAATAAAAAACATGGATAAATCAGGATGCATAGGAAAAAGGTTCAAAAAAAGTATTTACAGATGTCTAATGTGAATTACTCACCCGAATGAAGGGTATTCAATTGAAAAATGTGTTGAACTTCTCTCCTTTTTGGTATATTTTACTGTTGGCATTTCCGGTACTTGTTTTTCCTTTGTATTATCTAAATCGGATTCTATGTGTTTTAACTGTTGTAGACGTTTAGTAACATCAGTTATTTTCGTACTGTCGATAAAAACATTCTGACATTTCTTTAACTTTTCAATATCATGTTGAATCCCAGTTCTAATATGTTTTAACGACAAATCGATTGTTTTGTCTTTGCAATTCAATTCTAATACTAAACATTCTACATCATCGTCAATCATATCCTTCATCTGCTTCGCATTTTCTTTTATAGCACGAATTAAATTCTGAAAATCGGTCTGATATCCTTTCATTCCCTGTTCAATTTGATCTAGATTTGATTTGAAAACTTTAATCTTCGATTCAATAACCTTTTGTATTTTAGCCTGCAATTCCAGTGTCGATTCATTGATTTCAGACGTATCATGCTTTTTATGTTTTTTCACGATACACATTTTACAAATTGGCATTTCACATTCAAGGCAGTAAAATAAAAAAAAATCGTCATGTTCAGTACATAACAATTTCTTTTCCGGGTTGATGTTTTCCCCACTAAGAAACGTATGATTTCTACATATTTTTGACCTTAAATGTAAAATTTTACAATTTTCACAAATCCATTGCTCGCATTGCTCACAATAGTTATGTCCACGTCCAGTCATACAGATTTCACATGAATTAGAGGCGGATTGAGCCATTACTAGAAGATTTCCGTAATTTTATCACCTTGAGAAACGTAAAAATGTATCTTTAATAAATGAAATGTATTCGAAAGTTCCGGAATTCAAAGCCCTCAAACTCTTAAATATCATCAAATATCTATAAATTGTAAATTAAGTAGATTTTAAGTCCTGTATTACACTAGAATCACTATTAAAATACTAGAATGTGAAAATCAGTAACTTTTATAGCTGGTTAATTTTTATCCACTACATTTATTTACAATGGATATTTGAATGTCATACCTGAGTTTTCACATCATACTGTATAAATGTGTATATACTACGTAAGAGATAATATATTCTGTTAAACTAATTTAAAAAAAAGATACCTTTATAACTTAAACGCAGTTAAAATGATATCCTCCACTGCTTTTGAATAGAAAAGTGTGTGCAGGTGAAAGATGTACACATTCAAATTTAGTAATAAATATGGAAAAAAAATACGTTGTTCATGCGTCAGAAATATTGATTTAATTAGAATTCAACATTATCTGAATGCTTGCAGTGGAGAGATCTATTGAAAATCAGCATTTGCATCTACACAGAAGCTGTCATTTTTCAACGGTAATAAGAATTATGCATGTCATCCAAAATCTTTTTTATAAGATAACATAATAATAAATAAATAATATACATGTGTGAAAAGTAGATGAACTATGACTAATATCCCAGTTCATAATCCATAAATTCACCTTAGGTAAACTCTGAGTGCGTTGGGTCATATTTAAGATACAATTAAGCAATATTGTAATAAGGGGTTCCTTTGGTGTTTTTTTTTTATTTCAGCGAGTATCCTCATTTTACAGACAATGTTTGTCACATTTTTGAGATTTGAAAACATATGTATTAGTCTTTGACCTTTTGTCTTTGTGTAACAGATATTTCACTTACCTTTCTAAATAAACGAGCAGGTAAAAAATCAGTATCGACAGTATGTTTACGAAAAGTACAGTTTACACCAGTAGCATAGGTAAGTATGATGTAACAGTGTCACCAAACTATTACGTAAACATATGTGTAATCATCTCCGAATTGTGGGATATAAATGTATAAATGTTAAAGAACCACGAACTATATTAAGGCCATTTAAACTATAGGTAACTGACTCTAACAATATCAAAAAAAGAGGCGAACAAGAGGCCAATGAGTTATAAAACATATATGCCGTACAGTAACCGAGATATCAATTTCGACAACAAAATACGACGATGAAGACACTACATAGTAATATTGAAAAATTCTCATTTCGTAATATAATAATGTTAATACATAATGGCGGCCTTTTCAACGATGGCTACAAATAGTACATAAATAAACGAAGTTCAATCATAGAAGTTTATATCATGTTTATATTTTGACTACGTATAAGATCAAAACTGATATAACGTTAAATAAATATGACTTTCTTGTTATCAGTTGGTGAATTCCAAATTACTTTAATTTCTTAATCCGTTAATTGTTTATAATTACGTAAATGGTGGCACAGAAACATAATCATATCTTGGCGATTTAAAAAAAATCCAATAGTGGGAAAAGATGATTGTTTTATGTTGATCTAATACTTTATTAGACCGTAGTAACACATAATTTGTAAATATTAAAGAAAATGTATTGTCAAATACGTTTCAGTAATACTTAGATCCCTTTTGTCATCTATTATTACGTAATAATCAAGGATACGAATTTAGGGAAATGTTGAACCATTAAAACAAGACAGACATGTTAATATTGTATGGATATTATTTGCGGATTGTTTACAATTTTATAATACTTTTAATTTCTGATGTATACTGTATAAAATGTAAACAGACTTATAATTCAGGAGTAGTATTCACTTTTGTAAATTTTCATGACGAAATTCATGAATAACAATGCTATTTCACATTTTATTGCAAAATTTTATTATGATTTCAATCATTAAGGGTTTATAGTATACCCAATTTGTCAACATTTTAATCATTATGCGCAATGCAATATCCCATTTATGAATTGGTGGATCCATACGATGTGTCTTTGACCAAACTAGCTAAGGACATTTTTACCACATGGTGGATTGTGGTTAGTCATTACGTCGTCTATTCTTTTAATTACCAAACGTGACTTATTCCCGATTGTGACTGTTTTGATGAGTGTGAATTCGCATAACTACTTCATGTGTTACGGTACTCATCTATCCCAAATTCGTGTAGTTTAGTTTAAATGTAAAATGTTATATTTGTAATTCTCATCGGATTTTGTCAAATGTGTTGACGTCTTTTTTATTATATTTGTAGGACTCAAATCTATGGCGGGTTCCAAATCTGTGGCAGATTCCTAATCTATGGCAAATGTGACGTTACAAACGCCAAACAACTCAAATCTATGGCAGATTTTTGTTTACTCCAATTATATGGCAGATCTTGTGGAAAGGGTACCGTATAACGCCACAATTGAATATACCGCCATATTACATCTTCGCCGCAGATAACGATGGCGGAACCCATAGATTTGAACACCATTCAAGATATCAAGTAAAGATATCATATAAAGATATTTCCCTGGCAACAATTTTCGGGTGGTTTAAAGGAAGATGTGACATATTATCCCGAAGATGGACCAAATGCGCTGTACTGGCCGAGTCCCGCGATGAATTATGGCGCCGCTATTTTAAGTAACGCATATTTTAGAAAAAGAATTTTTAGAGCCCTTTATAGTTTACTGTTCAGTGTGAGCAAAGGCTCAGTGTTGAAGGCCGTACCTTGACCTATACTGGTTTACTTATAAATTGTAACTTGGATGGACAGTTGTCTCATTGGCACTCATACCACATCTTCCTATATCTAGTAGTTTACTGTCTACGGCTGGCAAAGTTTCTATGATATATAAAATTACCGGATACAAATTTGATTTAAATCGTCGGCAAATAAAAAGAAGATGTATTAACGATATCGCTGAAATAAATATTATTTGAAAATTCAAACTGTTTATTTTTCTTGGCCGTTACTTTTTTTTATTTTATTTTGTATAATTAGCGGCCTCCTGGTTTCTTATTATTCTGACTTTGTTTTATTAGTTTGTTTAATGAATTCGTTAAACAGGTACCATGCACAGATTAAAGAATGTTTATTTTTTACAGAGCACAAAAAGTCCTCATTTTAATATTGAAGTCTGTATTAAGGCATATGCTTTTATCATTTATGATTTTTTTTTGGTTGACCATTATGGAATGTTTATTTCACAAACATTTATAGACATGCTCCCGTTGTCGTATTTTTCCACTTGCTCATGACAAGTCATTGGTAAACAATGAACTGAATTGTTTTCCATTTGCACAAAACTTGCCATAGATTTGGAAACAACATAAATCCGCCATAGATTAGGGAATTACAAAACTTGCCATAGATTTGGGATGGCATGACGTCACATTTACCATAGATTAGGAATCTGCCATAGATTTGGAACCCACCATAGATTTGAGTCCTATATATTTATGTGTTATGTTAAAGAAAATTAATCAGTACCTTCATTTATTAGATTTCATTTTGTTCAACGTAATCTGTTCGATTTTTACGTTTGAAGTTAGATTCGTAACAAACCGGAAATAGCTATATAATATAGTTAATTGCGACCTTAGTTTGCTACAAATAAGTATTGAAATGACATTGTTATTAAATGTGATATCAGTATTTAGTTCAAATATAATCTTAAATCAATCCTAATTAAATCTTATTCATTCAAATGTGACGTCATTTTTCATTTTTTGATGATTTGTTTTACAAATTCAAATGTGACGTAATTTTTTTGTTATTTTTTACAATTTTAAATATGACGTCACTTGGCGTTGAGGTTTTAACTTTTTCGGATGTGTCTATCTTTTGTGATGCATTTTGTCGAGGTATGTAATATATTTTGGTTGTTTCCTGTAATTAGTTAATATTTCAGTTTTATCATATATCTTTTGTACAGTCATTTTGTAAAATTTACTGTTTACAAAAGTATAAATTATTCTAAATAATAGGGATGTTCTCGTACGTAACAGGAAACCTTGGCTGTTTTTGGCACAACTTTTTTGAACTTTTGGTCCTCGATGCTGTTCAACTTTGTACTTGTTTCGGCTTGCAAACTTTTGTATCTGGGTGTCACTCCAGCTATCCGGTAAGGTGTGACCGAGGCTTTATAATTTTATGTTGTGTTTCTGTTGTGTTGTTTGTTTTCTCTTATTTTTGAGTGTGAGTTCATATTACTATAAGACGTGTCACGGAACTTATCTATCCCAAATTCATGTATTTGGTTTTGTTGTTATATTTGTTATTCTCATAGGCTTCATATTTTTATGTTGTGTTTCTGTTTTGTTGTTTGTTTTCTCTTATTTTTTAGTGTGCATTCATATTACTATAAGACGTGTCACGGAACTTATCTATCCCAAATTCATGTATTTGGTTTTGATGTTATATTTTTTATTCTCATAGGATTTTGTCTAATGCTAAGTCCGTTTATGTGTGTGTTACATTTTAATGTTGTGTCGTTGTTCTCATCTTCTATGTTGTGTCATGTGTCCTATTGTTTTTCTGTTTGTCTTTTTCATTTTTATCCATGGCGTTGTCAGTTTGTTTTAGATTTACGAGTTTGACTGTTCCTTTGGTATCTTTCGTCCCTCTTTTATATTTAATGCGTTTTCCTCAGTTTTAGTTTGTTACCCCGATTTTGTTTTTTGTCCATGGATTTATGAGTTTTGAACAGCGGTATACTACTGTTGCCTTTATTTATGTCATAATCGTTCAATCTTGCCACATGGAAGATTATCCAAAACATTGTTCACTTTAAGGGTATCAAAATGAGGTGCACAGTTTCTGATCAAGATGAAGAATGATGATTGCCTTTTGATTTCTTAAGATATTTAGAAGGTCTGCATGACTTACATACAACAATATCTTGCGTTTCCCTCAGTTTTGGTTTGTTGCCCCGATTTTGTTTTTTGTCCATGGATTTATGAGATTTGAACAGCGGTATACTACTGTTGCCTTTATTCTTGTGGAGTGATGGGATTTATAGTCAAAGATCATCATTTTGATGGACAAAAGCAGATATTTGAAAATGTAAGTGTAAGCAAGAGGAGAAAAAAGAGATTGAAAACTATGTCATCAACCACTCATGCCTTATCAATGTTTGGTTCAAAATATAAAATTAAAACAACACCAAGAACTTCAGAGCCTATTACATCTTCACCTATTGCCACTTCACCCAAACGAAAGCGTGAGCATTGTCTTCGAATTTTCTTCTTTTGATTCTTCCGTCCTTGCCCTTAATTTATTTAGGAATTGTAAAACTGAGGAGAAAGAAAATAATTATGAAATCGTTCGAAAACTATTTCATGTAATTTAAGAAAAGCTATTTCTTGAAAATATTGCCATAGAAATTGAACACAGAATAGGTTAGTAAAATATTCTTATAATAATGTTAACACGAGATTTGTTCTATTCGTCGTAAACTTGGAGGCCCTAAAGTTTCCATTAGTGATGAACTTACTAAAATTGAATTTTGAACTTTTAAAAAGTCTCCAGGAACACGAGCTTATAGATCAAGCTTGGTCTTACAATTTTAGCTAATGTTGCATAATTGACTTTGCTTCTCGTGAGTTGATGAATTTTATTTAGAATATATATATAGAGTTGTCACTATAAAAAAACACAAAAGGCATGATACGTCATAAATCAATGAATTGACACAGGAATTACAGTATGAAGTGAAAAAGATCATGGAATCGAAGATCAAATCGGTCAAATCGATCATACTTAGTCAATTTCAACAAGGCACGGAAAATTCCAGAGCGACGTTAAAGAAGCTATTCGTGTTATTAAAGAAGATGGGAACCAGATGAAGCAGTGGAATGACAAGAAAGTACAAGCCCTCATAACATCATTGGAAGAAAAAGAGACAGCTAACCTAAAGGTCTTTCATACAATAAAAAATGGGTTTCAAAATGATTTGAAAAAGTTCCATAAATATCAGACTGCATTGACAGAGAGCTAGAAAGTTACCAATGCTTCTAAACTTCTGACACAATTGAAACATATTAAATCCGAATTTGATGCTGTCGATGAAAAGCAGCCACCAGCAATGCCGACTTTGAAATACAATAAAAACAATGTATCAGAACAAGACAGACTCCATCTTTAAGTGAACTATCATTCAAGTAAGTAATATACTAGCGACAGGTGTCGTAATGTCAATAGTTTATTTTCACATAATCGCTTGACTCGAGGCCTATTTTTAAACGATATGCGTGACTTATATTGTTATTTTTTTTTAATTGGTTTTTTTTTTCATATATATATATTATCTGAAATTCTTGTCACACAGCAAGGCATCTTCTGTTGTTTGAACATTGCAAGGTACTCGCAGAATAATCATACACGAAAAGGCAATAATTATTTACAAAAGAATAAACACAAGACACTTGCAGTAATTGTACCAATCACATTCTTGAAACTCGCCCATCTGATTAAAAAATAAATCAGGTGTTAAGACATTTCACCCAGAAGGATGTGACAACACTCCGTTCTTCTGTCTCTTCTTGTAAAAGGAGTAATAACTACATCAGTGAACATGGTGAATACAATGGTTCTTCATATTTTACCACCCATCTATTCTCGATTTATTCTATATACAAAAGAAGATGTGGTTGTATTGCCAACTCTCAACATGAGACATAATAACAACGAAATTAACAGCTATAGATCACCGTAGGTACTTCACCAAAGAGCAAATCCCATACTACATAGTCAGCTTTGAAAGGCCCCGAAATGTTAATCTTTCTCTATGTCTTTAAATTATGTGCCCTTTATCATGTTTATTCTACCATTTTTGTCCATTATTCTTTTGTAAACCCTATTTAGACTCTCGGGTATATTATTTTAACATGAAATATTCCTAAGTGTATATTATTACGAACAATACACAAATTTTGAGATCAATTTGATTTCTGAAAAAAATTGACTGCCACTGATTGTATGAGACATATGAATATCCATAGATATAGGAAGAAATAGCATGAGTGCCAATGAATGAGACATCTCTGCATCCAAGTCAAAGGAGTAGGTCCGGTAATGACCGATTTTGGCTTCAAATTTCAGGTTCATCTGACGAAAGATTTTAACCACTTTTAAAAACTTAAGTGTCTATTTCATTTGAATCAATTAGTGTATGTGAAAGATTATAACTGATTTAGTCATTAAAAACGACCCGATTCAAGCTCAAATATGAAAAATCTACCAAATATGCCGAAAAATGTCACTTTTCAGATGTTTTTGCAAAAAATGAAAGTGGCCGCATCCGTCTTCATCCTCAACCTTTATATATGTTATGTATTATCATAAAATGCAACTCACATTTCAATATAAAGACTGAACACGAATGCGGCCACTTTCGTTTTACATGAAAACCGGCTAAAATTTAACTTAAATGCTAGAATTGTGAAGATTTAAGTAATTCAGCATGACTTTATGGTGCTAGTACTCAATATATGTGCATATTGTATTGTCAAGAACAGCCCATATTTATGTAGCATTAGCATTCTACTGTCCACTTCATAACTAAAAGTTAACATTTTAACAATTTTGTAAAACTGCTATAGTTTGGGGCCAAAAAGAGGTCTTAACGGACCTTCTCCTTTATAAAAGTTGACCATTCTAAGTTAAGGTACGGTCTTCAAACACGGAGACTAGGCTCACACCGAACAGCAAGCTATAAAGGGACAAGTGTAAAGGCATTAAAACGGGAAAACCAACGTTCTTATCTATATAAAAAAAATAGACTGTTTTATTGTAAAATAAGTCATCCAAAATTGAGCAATAAAACATCTAAGGTTTGCACTTTTTTCACATAGTCAGAAAATTTTTAACATTTTTGCTGTTTCCATTGCAACGGAGGTCATCATTGATCCATCCAATTCCGAGAAATAGCATGGACAAAATGTGTAAAAGAATAAAATAACACAAAAAAAAGGGAACAATAACAATGTGTCGACACAACTCCGTTGAGGGTGACATGATTAAACTTGTTATTCCATGGGAAAAAATTAGGACTGGACACTTATCATTAATTCATCTAACTCTGCTGTTAAAAAAGGCAGATTATGTCTACGTGATATGAATACTCTTTGTACTTTTGAATATTTGTATATAATGTTTACAAAACATTTATTATAAACTAGTAGTTTCATTCGGCTAAATGTTCTTTCCAGAGGATCAATGTAAATACTTAGAAATGGTTCAGTTGACATGATTAATTATGTGTTTTTATGAAAGTATTTATCACTTTCCTTGTTTTATTAATTGTATTCAAAACGACTGGTTTCTGGTTCCATGAAATGTTCTCACTGTCAATATTTCCTTCGTTTGAATTTTGAAAAAAAAATGATATATTACAGTGGAAGAAAACCGATTTTATCATTTAAACTAAGACGCAAGTAACGGTATTAAAAGGGGTAAGTCACTATACGTATGTTGAGGGAAATTGAGCATTAACAAAACAACAACTCAATGAAAGGGTCCACACACTAACATTACATAAAAGAAGTAAAACAATCAGTTCATACGAAACAAATAAAAAGTGGACTATATTTTCAGGGATGGTATGCATCTTTTGTTTCCCAAAAAGCATTGGCCGTGCTGCTCACGTTAAGTAACTAAGGAGATGTGCAGCTTTACGATTAATTCCCTTGTTCCTTCGGGCTAGGTGAGCTAAAAACGGCAAAATTTCCTTCAAATTATAATTTTGGTGCAGCAACCCAATAACGGGCTGTCCAAATCCTCTGAAAATTTCAGGGCAGATAGATCTTAACCTGATAAGCAATATCAACCCCTGTCAGATTTGCTCTTAATGCTTTGGTTTTTGAGTAATAAGCCAAAAACTGCATTTTACCCCTATGTTCTATGTTTAGCCATGGCAGCCATCTTGGTTGGTTGGCTGGGTCACCGGACACAATTTATAAACTGGATACCCCAATGATGAGTGTGGCCAAGTTTGGTTTAATTTGGCCGAGTAGTTTCAGAGGAGAAGATTTTTGTAAAAGATAATTCAGATTTATGAAAAATGGTTAAAAATTGACTATAAAGGGCAATAACTCCTAAAGGGGTCATTTGACCATTTTGGTTCTTTTGACTTATTTGAAAATCTTACTTTGCTGAACATTTTTGCTGTTTACAGTTTATCTCTATCTATAATAATATTCAAGATAACCAAAAACAGCAAAATTTCCTTAAAATTACCAATACAGGGGCAGCAACCTAACAACGGGTTGTCAGATTATCTGAAAATTTCAGGTCAGATAGATCTTGACCATGATAAACAATTTAACCCCTTCAGATTTGCTCTAAATGCTTTGGTTTTTAGTTATAAGCAAAAAACTGCATTTTACCACTATGTTCTATTTTTTAGCCAAGACGGACGACGGACGCCAGGTGAGCTAAAAATCAAATGATTTATATTTTTTAAACGGATTAAAATACAGGTTCTTACTTCATATACAAGGACTCAATGTTACATTTCTTTTTAGAGAACCCTGAACAAAGGACCAGTTTTATAATCAGGTTAATGTTTTAGACCCACTGAACAACTGGTTTTTCAATGTTTTTTTTAATGTTGGATTGCTGTCTAACAGATGTTTTCCAACATGTTTATTCAATCACAACAATGGAAAATCTGACAACCAATTCAGTATTCAAAAGATGTTCATTCTTACCCTTCCGGAGCACCTGAGATCAACACCCAGTTTTTGGTTGGGTTTGTGTTGCTTATTCTTATTTTTTTCTATGTTGTGTTTTATGTACTATTGTTGTTTATAGATATAATATAAGGTTTGTCTATTTGTCTTTTTTTCTTTTTTTAGTCATGGTGTTGTGGGTTAACATGGTTAAATTTACCTTTAAAAGTTTCAATGTCCCTCTGATATCTTTCAACCCTCTTTCAATTTTTCTTTGAGAAAAAATGTCCAAAAGTATTTTCTTATCTTGTTCTTTTATCCCATAATATACTTTCAATGCTATTTTTAAATGCAGCTTAAAACAGGTTAAGTTTGTTTGTCCTCAAGTCATTATTAATTCTCCTTGATTGATAATCAATAATAATAAAGGCTTTATTAACAACATAAACAAATTTATTAATAAAAATAGTCTAGATCAATTCTTGTATAAAAATCTCTTCAACAACAAACATGAATATCAATAGTATTAAAATATCTAATTATAATAACTAAATTGTTTAGGTTTATTAAATAAATTTTGTTATGTATGATATTTGATTTTCTTTATGGATATAAAATATAACAAACACATTTATTGAATCATAAATTCTCTTGTTAATTGTACATCAAAATATTTTTTCTTCAGCTTAGCCATGACAATGTCTGCCTTTTAAGTATTTATCAATCCATATTGTTTTCTTGTAAAATAATGCCTCTAGGTCTTTATTTATATATATATATTGAATTTGTTAATACGATACATGCCAGCTTTATGATTCAATTAGAAGACACTTTCAAAACTCTCCTATTATCATAAATGCTAAAATGGAACTCTTATAAATACAATAAACATTATAAAATTGAGATTGGAAATGGGAAATATGTCTAAGAGACCACAACCTGACTAAAGAGCAGCTGAAGGCCACCAATGGGTCTTCAACGCAGTAGGAAAATCCTGCACCTGGAGGTGGGCCCACTGGGTGGGCCTAAGCTGGCCCCTAAATAAAAATGTATACTAGTTCAGTGAAAATGGACATCTGGTGCAGAAAAATGGTACCTTAAATATAATTCCCCATTTCCAATCTCAAATTTATTATAAACATAACCTGTACATTTATAATCACATTTCACATATGTTGCAACTATCAATTGACTAGGTTGCCTTGAAAACATTGTCCTTTGCATCAATAGTCCATATAAAACTATAAAATTGAGATTTAGCGCCAAAATTCAATGAAATAAATGAACATATGATGATAAACAATATTAAATATAAACATACCATAAGTTGATTGATTATGGTGAATGATTGTTTAACGTTCAGTGACAAATTTTAAAATGCATATTCAGGATAAGATTGGATTGGAAAATACTTTAAAAATAGCTGGAAAAAACACCAATCTATTTAAATAATCATCATGAGTTAAAAATGGTAGGTCTTCATTTCTTCATGTCTGGCAATTTAAGAAATCACTAGATTCCTTTAGGTTAGAACGATGGAAAATTATGGAGTTATCTCCCCTTGATTGTTAATTTTTAGTTCATTTCAACCATAAAATATCTTCAATAATCAGAACAAGCAAGGAAACAAGAGTTATACTTGTGCACCATTATAAATTTTGAACATAACTTAATGTCAGTTAATGAGTGGGTTCTGTTTGTCATGTTTTCATCACTGCCTGCTTCAAGCCAGATTAATACTTAATGCTATATGAGTATAAACAGTCCAGCTTGTACTATTCATGAGTCAATTAAAAACAATAATGTAGATGATGTAGATGCACTCAACTTCTAAGTAAATTTGAAAAATTGATTTTTACATATACAGACATATATATATAATTCATGGAGAGTTATAGCATGAATGACTTGATGAACATCTTCACTGGAACAATTGACAACTTTGAGTTCATTTGTTTTTGTGTTGTACTGTAACTGAAAGTGGGGGATCCAGAAATTATCATAAATGGGGGCCCACTGACTTACTAAGAGGGGGCCCGCTCCCATCACACTTCAGTGATTCCCTGTATTACCAACCAAAAATTTTCCAGAAAAGGGGGAGCCAGTGCTCCCTGTCCCTCCCTCCTAAATCGGCCTCTGACTAAGTTCGATTGCATAATAGTCACCATTAATTGCTTATGCGCAAGTGTCAAATTCTCAAGTCATGTTACCATGGTACTTACAGAGAAGAGGTATGTTAAAAATATAAAGACAAAACTACTTTTATCATGTTTATGCACCATTAATATACTACTACTTGCACTAATATTCAAATGAATGGCTTTAAGTATTCTTAAGCACTTGTACTCTTGTCCAACCAAAAAAAAAAACCATACAATAAATAAAACAGATCAATACATTAAACAAAACAAACAAAAACAGAATTAACAAACGTAAAACAATACAAATAAAAACAAAACAAAACAAAACAAAACAAAACAAAACAAAACAAAATCAAAGCCCTAAAATGTAAGTACAGTACGTAATGTATATATCAATGTGATCAACAAAACACCAAAAAAAATTAGAAAATTCACAACTAATAGAACAAATTAAATAAAACAATAAAATACTGGAAAAAAATAAAAATGCATCATGAGTGTTTATGGTCATGATGGTATTGCATGGTACAAATTTAATGTAAAAAAATTACAAATATGTTTTAGAACACAAAAAAAAATAATATTGATATCTTATTGAACTACTTCATGTATAATCAGTAAAAATTATAATCAGACTAACATGACAAAGTAAAACTTGTTAATATGTATTGCATCTCAATCAACATGACTTTTGTTATATTTTCTTATTAAGTTTGCCATAAACCCTAGAACATTTTCATTTTTCATGTCAGATTACAAAGTTTGCAATTACCCCAGTAGTGTTTCTGTACCTCCAAATTAAGTGATCAGGCAGAAAAAACTTTCACAATTCATTGGTATGTTATTTCAAAAAGAAATCTCAATTTACAGGAATAAGGGGTCCCAGGCACCTACACTCGTCACAGATTTTTTTCCCCTATATACATTTTGTACCTATATAGTATAAACGGTATATAGCGGGAATCTGAGACGAGTGCCTGTGGTCCCAAGAAAAGAAACCTCATTAGCAGATTTATATAATATGTAGGGGTCTAGAGGAGAGTGTCACATGGCACACTGTAGTTATGCACCAATTGCAAACTGTTAGAGACCTGAGAAAAAGACAATATATCCAAGGAATCAATTTTCTTAACAGTACATGTATTAAAAGAATATATATTATAAACATTTGTTTCTGCACCATTTTGAAAAAAACCCTGAAACATTTACAAAAAAAATATATGGTTTTCAAAAATTCTTTACCAACTTATGTGACAATGATGACTTTAACATGTTTAAAGGGTTAAACATGATTACAAAATAATTCCCTATTATTAAGAAAATGCTACAGGGAGATAACTCTGTAAAAGCTAGGGTCAAATTAGTAAATATTTTGTGAAAATTAAACTTGTAAAACAAGCCAAACTAATTTTAGTCAAGGTGTTTGGTTCCACCTTAATTTACAAATGTACATGTATTCACCATGTTCACAAACAAATAAAAAATGATTTTGTGCCTCATACATGTCATATTATGATCATGATTATCAATTTTTTCTTTGTCAGTAAATATTGCAAAATCATATAAATTTCAATAACAAGGACTAATTTACATGATATAAATATATATATCATGTATATAGTCTTGACTAGATTTGGAAAATAGCAATATACATTTTTAATATATGAATATATAGGTGGAGTACACAATGTAGTATATATGAGTCTGACTAGAAAAGCAAAAAATTTAATAAATACCAAACCAATCAATATATCAAAATAAAAAAAAAACTCTTCAGGACAAAAGTTGAATAGAGAAACTTCTGGTTCATTTTTACACAGTTTAAAAAAGAGCTACTAAAAAAATATCAATGAGAAGTACATACATGTACCTGTATGATAAATTAATACAGCTGAGAAAATTTGGACAAATCTTACAAGATTGTCTATGAACCGATTGATTGATTAATTGATTGATTGATTGTTGCTGTGACATTTATGTAGATCAGAAAAATATAATTTAACTAATTTATACATTCATGACTATAGTAATTAGTACAAACATTAACACACAAAAATTTCTAGAATTGCACACATGTCAGTGGTAATAAATTAATAGCTTTGTTTTTCTTCCCTCGTCAAAACATTCCATCTAGGGTTTTTTTTAAAGTTTTTTTTCCTCTCCAATGTTCTACATGTTCTAATTAAACTTTTTTTCTGTATGGGACTCTCTAAATATTTTAAGAACATAATACACATTATGCATGTTATGTGAAAGAAAATTTCTGCAAAAATTGAAATGCTAGTTTAATTTAGGCACAATAACCAGATAACCTTTCCCATCAATCCTACAATTTTTCAAGCTTGTAACCATGGTAACTGACTGACCTTATAGAAACTTATCCATGTTAAGGGTGCTCAATTGCCAAGATTATATACATGATACTATGACTATATATGTAATAAATATATAATAGCATTTTGATATTTTGATTCCTGATCATTGATTTTTAAAAAGATCGTTGAAACAACTGGAGTAAATCACATTTTCAAACAAACTATTACTTTGTTTAATTAAATGGGTACCAATGTTTGTGGATTAATTTTTAGAAAAAATTGAATTCTTCATGGATAACTACATGTATCAAGTTAACATTACTTCATTTTAGAGATTTTTACAAATTTTGCAAAAATTATATATACGTTAAATTCATTGTAAATGTGTTACCAATGGAGAATATATTCCAGCACTTATTTGGGGTCAAGTAATTTAGTTTTATTACCGCAAGGAATAATTTTTACCCCATGAATAATTATTCACAGTTTATGACAACTTCATCCCATGTAATCATGGAGATTAAAAAGATACATATATAACCTCGTTCATTCTTTATCCAAAGATTCGATCATTTCAAAAACTGTGAAAATTCACTACCAAATGTGATTTACCATTTGTGTACTATACTGTATTATTGTTATTTATTCAATTTATAAATCTTATTGAAATTGTTTTAAATCACTTCTTCTATGGCAACTAGGAATATACAAAGGAATGATTTCGATAGAGCTTTGATGTTTGCTGCCATTTTTTTTCATACTAAACATTATTACTCCTATCACGTCCACTACATGGAGATCCAGACACGGTCAATTCTACAGATAAAGTATGCGGCACTGACTTCTCCGGGTGAAGAAATTCTGTGTCTGTCACATAGATTTCATTTTCCTCTTCCATTAATTTTTCACAACTATTCATTTGACACGATAAACACATTCCTCTGCGCCAAAAACACATCATAATTTTAATAAGCCAGTGTTTTATGAAGAAGTAGACAGCTAAAAACACAAAAAGTAGTGCAAGTGTTGCTGGAACCACAAGAATTCCTATCAGATCGTTTCTACTCAATGCCATGCTCTTTGACCTTGAATATATATGAATCGTTGTTGATGATTGGTCAATATTTCATCTGGTACTTTCTGTTGTCCACTTGTGCAAAATATTGATTTGGACGGACAACTCCTAAGACATGCTGAAAAAATAAACAGAAATATCCATAAATATAGTATTACCCATCCCTAGGATTTTCATGGCATTCCATGGAATTTTCATGGCAAAATTGTTGCCATGTGAACGATGGAGTATTGAAAGGAGCTTTTTTATGGCTTTCATGAATTCCATGGCATCGAAAAAAAGAGTGACAGGGGTTGTATACTCAGTATTTCCATCCTTGCCATTAAATCATGAATAAAAGGATGGAAAGCATGGCATTGATGGCAAATTGCCATGATTTCCATGGAAAGTATGGCATCAATGGTCACACATAAATATAGTTGTTTTAAATTCCGTTAACATTTTGGATATTGTTTCTAAAACTGTTTTCGTAAAAACCGTTCTCACGGTTGTAGAACAAATCGCAATCAAAGAAAATTTAGGGCCAATCATACCAATATTTCGGACCTAATTTCTATTTCAAAAAACAATGGCAGACATTATCTGTTAACAAAACTCTGTTCGTTACCGGTTTATAAGTTAAATAAAATTTTGGAGGATTGCAACACAATTTCATATAGCAGTCCTAAGTATGAAATTGTTCAAATTATTATGGCATATTGTTATTCTAAATTATTTCCCAAAATTGATCGCCCTGAAGATCATAAAAAACATTTTATTAAAATTAAGTATGTCAATAGATAAAGGCTTTGATTTTGTAAATATTGCCGGTATATTTAACGACCATTCTGTTAAAGAACAAATTCCTGGAGTGGATATTTTGACAATACTGAGCTACCTCTTATTTGTTATATTTACAAGAAATCTACCCGGAAATTTGTGTTTAATTATAGTCAATTGTGTAAAGATGTTAATATCAGTGAAAATACACCTACTTCATGTAATTGCAGTAATTCCGAATATATTTATGGACCCATTTCCCATGTTATAACAGGAGATCTTAACATCGTTCAAGACCGAGAGTTAAAATCATTTCTCAGTAAGGGACCTAAATATCGTCCTCCGTCAATTATTAATTGGAATGAGTGTCGTAATATCATCCACGACTCACTCCATACTTACTGTATGAAATGGATAAAACGGGAAAAAGCTGACAAAAAATCTTTGGACTCTTTTTTTAATTCAGTAATGAAGATAGTTGATATACGTATTCAACATTTTAAAGAACATTTTACTATTAACAATAACCACAATAAACCTATTTCTCGTATCAAACATAAACTAAAAGAACTAGCCAAGGAATTTGTTTTTGTCCCGGCCGATAAAGCTGCTAATAATATTATTATTGTTTGACGTAAATTTTACATCGAGGTTCTGAAAAAGGAAATCACCAATTCACCAACATTCCAACTGACTCCATTTTCAGAAAACGAAATCTGTAACAAACATAAACTTTTAGCCACCGCTTTACAAGCAGAGCCAAATACAATGAAAGTTCCAACTATGTATTGGCTTCCGAAGCTACACAAAACCCCTTACAAATATAGATTTATTTCGTCTTCAAGCCATTGTTCAACTACTAAATTGTCTATTATTCTTACCAGCACACTTGGTACAATTAAAAACCTTATAATAAATTGTTCAAATAAGGCCTTCGAAAATAGTGGAATAAATTACTTTTGGAGTGTCAAGAACTCGTTGGAAGTACTTGATAAATTGCATGCTTATATTGGTGATTTTGAATCTGTTCAAAGTTTTGATTTTTCTACCCTGTATACCACATTGCCTCACATTCTCATTAAGAAAAAATTCACACACCTTATTAAATGGGCATTCAAATAATCAGAATGTGAATATATATGTTCAAACTCTTTTAGATCATTTTTTAGTAGCAATAAACAAAAAAACTATGTTAATTGGACATGCTTTGATACTATATATGCCCTTGAATTTTTACTAGATAACATTTTTGTTCGCTTTGGGGATTCCGTATATCGTCAGATTATCGGAATTCCAATGGGGACTAACTGTGCACCACTTATTGCGGACCTCTTTTTGTATTGTTACGAGTTACAATTTATGACAAAAATAAGCAAAGACCCATCAAAACAACATCTGATAAACAAATTTAATTATACTTTTAGATATTTGGATGATATTTTGGCTCTCAATAATGACGACTTCAGTATGTATATTAATGAAATTTATCCTGGTGAACTCACTTTAAATAAAGCTAATACTAACAATGACCACTGCCCTTTCCTCGATCTTGATATCTATATCACTAACGGAAAGCTGAATACTAAAATTTATGATAAAAGGGATGATTTTTCATTTCCTATCGTTAATTATCCGTTTTTAGATGGTGACGTTCCCTTGTCACCATCTTACGGTGTTTATATATCTCAACTTGTACGATTCGCTCGTGTATGTAACAATGTTTTAGATTTTAACGAGAGAAATTTATGTATTACTGAAAAATTATTACACCAGGGTTTTCGATATCACAAACTAGTCAAAACATTTACTAAATTTTATCATCGGTATAAAGACATCATTCGTAAATATAGCTCAACATGCAGACTTTTTATACGTTCAGGTATTTCACATCCAATTTTTTATGGAAATATTCTTTATAAAGCACAAAGGTGTCAGTATTCACCTCATAAACTTACAAAACCTTTGAATAGACTTATTAAGAAGGGATATAATTACGATACTGTTGTCAAGTCATTAAAGATTGCATATTTTGGCGTTAATATTGAGTCACTGATAAGGTCTTTGCGTCGGAACTAAACACATTTATTCTAAAAACAGTTGTTGGCATGACACGGGTTATGTTCTTCTCATATATGTTATGATGGTATGATACTAAACCCCTTACGGGAAGGATTGTGCCTGATGTTCATATGATGAAATCATAATCTTTCAGTCAGTTTAATTGAAGTCTGGAGCTGGCATGTCAGTTAACTGCTAGTAGTCTGTTGTTATTTATGTATTATTGTCATTTTGTTTATTTTCTTTGGTTACATCTTCTGAACTCAGACTCGGACTTCTCTTGAACTGAATTTTAATGTGCGTATTGTTATGCTTTTACTTTTCTACACTGGTTAGAGGTATAGGGGGAGGGTTGAGATCTCACAAACATGTTTAACCCCGCCGCATTTTTGCGCCTGTCCCAAGTCAGGAGCCTCTGGCCTTTGTTAGTCTTGTATTATTTAAATTTTAGTTTCTTGTGTACAATTTGGAAATTAGTTTGGCGTTCATTATCACTGAACTAGTATATATTTGTTTAGGGGCCAGCTGAAGGACGCCTCCGGGTGCGGGAATTTCTCGCTACATTGAAGACCTGTTGGTGACCTTCTGCTGTTGTGTTTTTTTATTTTGGTCGGGTTGTTGTCTCTTTGACACATTCCCCATTTCCATTCTCAATTTTGTTTTAAAAAATACAAATAAATCAGTCTTCTTTTTACATGTTTTGCTTTTCCATTACCACTAACTACAGCTGGTACATGTAGATGCTAGGTTATTAAAGCCAAAAAGAACTTATGTGAGAAATCAAACATTATATAGTAATATCGGGTTTAAATACAATCTGGCACAAAAATATTTTCCAGCATGCAATTTGTTGGCTTAATTCAATTACTTCAAATTCCTATTAAAACGTATCATTCTGACAAACTTGACAAAGTAAATATTATTCTTAAAGTAACATAAGTAAGTCCAACCTATGTGCATTAAAGACGAAACATCAGGAAATACCAAACAATCTCTTTCAAACTACTTGTACTTCATTCATTTTATTAGTTTAGACAGAGACTGCCTCAGGTTTAGAATACCAATGTTTGAAACATTATTATATATATCTATATATAAATATATCCTAAAATTTTGTCCTTACTTGATGCAAATTCATCTGACATTGTTTGATATACAAACAAAGTCTCTCAATCACCTCTATAACATATACATACATTGTAATATACCATGAAAGCCCTACCTGCATCTTTTTAAAAAAACTTTTATCCTGAATTTGAAATGCAATACAATCCAATTGTTCTGTATCCATTACTTTAACTAAACCATGTTCATTTACTGTGGAATTTAATCCCTTGACAATGACAATGCTATCAATGACAAAAAATAACCTTCCATATCACGATTGTTCTATGTACGTAATTATAATAAAAAATTATTGACACGAAGTATACACATCATCGTCACTTGGATAAAAACTGACGACAATTGAATTGGAAATGACACAAAGGTTTAGAGGATTCTTTTATTGATTTGATGTGAAACTGAACCAATTATTGAAGCATGCTCTGTATCTATTCAGCTCTATCAGATTATGTTTATCTTTATTGACTTAAGCTAGTGATACACAGTTCATTGATATTCCAATCAGGATATAGAATTACTGAAAACAAAAGAACTCTTATTCATGTTTATTAGGTTATTTTTGAAACCTTTAGGAAATAAAAAGATTTCAAGCAAAATATAAATAATATATATATATATATTCCAAACAGCATACCAAATTATTAAAGATAAAGGAACTCTTTAAACGTATTAAGATTATTTCTAAGATATTTTACAATATACAAAGATTCTAAGCAAAACATGCATTCTAAGATAGAATGAATATATTCCAACCAGCCTTCCAAATTATTTGAGATAAATGAACTCTTCAAGGTGTTCTTTTAGAGTTTCAAGGAAAATAAAAAGATTTCAAGCAAGATATATGCATAATTAAGAGAGAATAAATATATTCCAATGAGCATATTATCATGTATCGGTATACATGGTATATATGGAATAACTGAAGATATAAGAAATTCTAAAAGGTTATTTTTGAAAGCTTTTTTAGGGTTAAAAAAAATGTCAACAAGATATGCATTATAAATGTTATAAGATAGAATGAGTAGATTCCAATCAGCCCACTAAATTATTAAAGATAAAAAGAACACTTCAAGGTGGTTTTTGTAGTTATAGAAAATAAAAAGATTTCAACTAAATTAACCATAATCATGATAATAGAGAATAATATATTCCAAAAAAGCTGACAGATTTATTAGAGATAAGGAACTCTTCAAGGTTATTTTTTTAAAACTTTTTTAATAATAAAAGTTTTCAAGCAAAATATGCATAATTAAAGGGGGAAGGAATAAGTCCTAATAAAGCTCTTGATATGCCTGTGTTAGTTTTGTTTTTGTTGTAAAGGTAAAAATGTTCCTCTTTTCATCAAGTTAATAATCTTTCAAAAGTAATTATGAATGTTTAAGATCCACATTTGTATGAGATCCACAAAAGGGGGCACTAGATCTGCCTACCCTCATGACACAGGAAAAATCTTGGAGACAATTACTGTTGTATGGCTTCTGAGCAGTAAAATTACAGGATTTCTTTCACATGTAAAACTATCATGATTGTCCATCCTAATTTGAGAACGAAATTTAGGAACACACATTTGCTGCCTTCATAGTTATAAATTGTAATCTAAGCTAACTCAAGATAAGAATTATTTTTTGGGGGTTAGCTCAGGGAAACACAAACTTTAATGATAGATATTGATAAAACAATAACAGATGAAAATAGTTCAAAGCCTACCTCAAACATTTCAAAATACACACAAAATGTGCTTGTCTATACCAGTAATCAGTATTGAGCAAAAAATAGTTCAAATTAGCCTACCTCAAAAGGAAGTTTCAAAATAAACAACATGTGCTTATCTGTACCATGTATACCATTAATCAGTTTTGAACGAAAAATAGTTCAAATTAAAGCCTACCTCAATAGAAAGTTTCAAAATAAATAGCATGCGCGCTTATCTATACTGGTAATCAGTATTGAACGAAAAATAGTTCAAATTTAAGCCTACCTCAAAAAGAAGTTTCAAAATAAACAACATGCGCTTATCTATAATCAGTATTGAACTGTAAAAGGTATTTTGTAATACACTGTATTGTATACTTATATCAGAGCTTATAGATATACATGATATAAATACCATGAAAGTCTATTATACCAATTCATTGGTTTTCCTCCCTATGGAATTAATTCCTTTTAGTTGACGCTGAATTGGTTTTCTATAAACAATAAAGGATGTTAATTGTATTTCTACAATATAAATAGTTTTCCTAAACAACACAATCAATTAAGAAGTACATAATAATCTAATAACTACAATAACGGGTTCTCAGACATAATGATTGCTAATCTATAACAATGGTTAAATTGTAATTGAATAAAGTTAAAAATATTAACCTTGTACATACATGACAGCCATTTAACTGTCATCATGACTGTACAGTAGTCTTAAATTTCAAAAATCAATGCATTACTATGAAAGTCATTGATTTCAACAAAATTTACCCATAAATATATAGGAATATGTAACTCTAGAATTTAATATGAGAACCAGCTAGGTTTGTCAAAGAAATTTAATGGGGGCCTTAATTTGTAAGTAAGTTATTAACCTTGACAGACACACTGTGTTTTAATGTCTAAGGAAGGACATGATATTGTATGCATCCAATCATGAAGATCAAGATTTATTTCAGAATTTATAATCATGTCAAATATTGTCATTTTTTTGTAAATTAACCGTGCAACTGAAGTCTTTATTTCAGCAATTAACCACATATTTACCACATTGTGGCAGTCTTCATTTTCTGAAATGAACTTAGACCCTGAACATTCTGCAGTCTCTAGTTTTGGAAACTTTTAACCATCAAACTGTTGTCTTAATAAACATGTAAAATTTCACAAATTTACCATGTTTACCACATAACATATTGTCTTTAATTTCAGAAGTTAACAAGATCATGAAAATGATATGTAATGGACTAAAATAAGTAAGACTTTAAGCATGTTAAGTGTCTTTTATATCATGATTACAAAAATAACAAATATTTATACATTATCATTTTTTATCAGGTTATATGCTATTTAGATAATGCATTCACTATAAATTAATCATGATTGCAAATGTACATGGTTTTTTTTAATTTATGTAATTTTCATTTTATTACATGTATTAATTCTCTTTCAATAAACTAGAGGCTCTAAAGAGCCTGTGTCGCTCACCTTGGTCTATGTGAATATTAAACAAAGGAAGCAGATTGAAAATTGACTACAAAGGTCAATAACTCCTACAGGGGTCAATTGACCATTTCGTTAATGTTGACTTATTTGTAGATCTTACTTTGCTGAACATTATTACTGTTTACAGTTTACCTATATCTATAATAATATTTAATATAATAACCAAAAACAGCAAAATTTCCTTGAAATTACCAATTCAGGAGCCGCAACCCAAAAACAGGTTGTCCAATTCATCTGAAAATTTCAGGGCAGATAGATCTGGACCTGATTAACAATTTTACTTCATGTCAGATTTTCTCTAAATTATTTGGTTTTTGAGTTATAAGCCAAAAACTGCATTTTACCCCTATGTTCTATTTTTAGCTGTGGCGGCCATCTTGGTTTGATGGCCAGGTCACCGGACACATTTTTTAAACAAGAAACCCCAAAGATGATTGTGGCCAAGTTTGGATCAATTTGGCACAGCAGTTTCAGAGAAGAAGATTTTAGTAAAAGATATATAAAATTTACGAAACATGGTTAAAAATTGACTTTAAAGGGCAATAACTCCTAAAGAGGTCAACTGACCATTTTGGTCATGTTGACTTATTTGTAAATCTGACCTTGCTGAACATTATTGCTGTTTACAGTTTACCTATATCTATAATAATATTCAATATAATAACCAAAAACAGCAAAATTTCCTTAAAATTACCAATTCAGGGGCCGCAACCCAAAAACAGGTTGTCCAATTCATCTGAAAATTGCAGGCCAGATTGATCTTAGCCTGATTAACAATTTTACCCATGTCAGATTTGCTCTAAATGCTTTAGTTTTTGAGTTATAAGCCAAAAACTGCATTATACCCCTATGTTCTATTTATAGCCATGGCAGCCATCTTGGTTAGTTGGCGGGGTCACCGGACACAATTTTTAAACTAGATACCCCAATGATGATTGCGGCCAAGTTTCAAATAATTTGGCCCAGCAGTTTCAGAGGAGAAGATTTTTCTAAAAGATTACTAAGATTTACGAAAAATGGTTAAAAATTGACTATAAAGGGCAATAACTCCTAAAGTGGTCAACTGATTATTTTGGTCATGTTGACTTATTTGTAGATCTTACTTTGCTGAACATTATTGCTTTTTACAGTTTATCTCTATCTAAAATAATATTCAAGATAATAACCAAAAACAACAAAATTTCCTTAAAATTACCAATTCAGGGGCAGCAACCTAACAACGGAATGTCAGATTCATCTGAAAATTTCAGGGCAGATAGATCTTTACCTGATTAACAATATTACCCCATGTCAGATTTGCCCTTAATGCTTTGGTTTTTGAGTTATAAGCCAAAAACTGCATTTTACCCCTATGTTCTATTTATAGCCATTGCAGCCATCTTGGTTAGTTGGCGGGGTCACCAGACACAATTTTTAAACTAGATACCCCAATGATGATTGTGGCCAAGTTTCAAATAATTTGGCCCAGCAGTTTCAGAGGAGAAGATTTTTCTAAAAGATTACTAAGATTTACGAAAAATGGTTAAAAATTGACTATAAAGGGCAATAACTCCTAAAGTGGTCAACTGATCATTTTGGTCATGTTGACTTATTTGTAGATCTTACTTTGCTGAACATTATTGCTTTTTACAGTTTATCTCTATCTAAAATAATATTCAAGATAATAACCAAAAACAACAAAATTTCCTCAAAATTACCAATTCAGGGGCAGCAACCTAACAACGGAGTGTCAGATTCATCTGAAAATTTCAGGGCAGATAGATCTTTACCTGATTAACCATTTTATCCCCATGTCAGATTTGCCCTAAATGCTTTGGTTTTTGAGTTATAAGCCAAAAACTGCATTTTACCCCTATGTTCTATTTATAGCCATGGCAGCCATCTTGGTTAGTTGGCAGGGTCACCGGACACAATTTTTAAACTAGATACCCCAATGATGAGTGTGGTTAAGTTTGGTTAAATTTGGCCTAGTAGTTTCAGAGGAGAAGATTTTTGTAAAAGTTAACGCAGGACGACGACGACGGACGACGACGACCACGGACGACGTGTGGACGCCGGACGCCAAGTGATGAGAAAAGCTCACTTGGCCCTTTGGGCCAGGTGAGCTAATAATATAAAATTGATTGTATCATCATTCATGCCATTGCAAATAATTAATCTTATTACAAGTTTAACATGAAATTTAATTTTCCACAATTGACTAATTGTCATGATTCTTTTAACAGTTTAAATATGGATTTCAATTAGGGATAATTGCCCTTGACAAATGAAAAACCCACACATAAAAAAAATTTGTAAGGGTTCCGTGGAACCCAGTGTCTCGCCTATTTTTGCTGTAAATCGCAGGCTCAACAAAAATCAGGAAAAAAATCAATAAAAATATTCCTCTTGTTACTATTTTATGATTGTAAGAAAATCTAAGTCCATTTAAAAGTAAATTACAGAAAAAACGGAGTAATCTTTTTACAAACTTTACTTCTGGATACAATCTTATGATCATAAATAAGCTTCTGTTCAAGTTTGGTACAAACCCAGGATAGTTTAAGAAAGTTATTAAAATTGTAAAAACTTTTAACCACAGAGTGAATGTTATGGTTCCCCGAGGAAAAACTAAGTCCATTTAAAAGTAAAATATGGAAAAAATGGATTTATTTATTTACAAAATTTACTTCTGGATACTATCTTATGATCATAAACAAGCTTCTGTCCAAGTTTGGTACAAACCCAGGATAGTTTAAGAAAGTTATTAAAATTCTAAAAACTTTAACCACAGAGTGAATGTTTTGTTTCCCCGCAGAAAAAACTAAGTCCATTTATAGTAAAATACAGAAAAAATGGAATTTTATTTTTACAAAATTTACTTCTGGATACTATCTTATGATCATAAACAAGCTTCTGTCAAAGTTTGGTACAAACCCAGGATAGATGGAGAAAGTTATTAAAATTTCAAAAACTTTAACCACAGAGTGAATATTTGTTGACGCCGCCGACGACGACGAAGGAATGTAGGATCGCTTAGTCTCGCTTTTTCGACTAAAGTCGAAGGCTCGACAAAAATATATATACCCAGAAATTATATATAAAAACAAGATGTTACATGACTGCCAATGAAAAACTTTTCATTCAATTTTAAGACCAAATTATATAGAAATCAACAAAAAAAACAAACTACCACAGCTATAAAAGGCCCCATATTTGATAACAAATATAAATCAATTCAATCTAATAGCCTAATACACCATGTCTACATGTATGTACATGTATATTACAATGAAAGAAAAAAAAACATATACAGCAACAGTGGACAACCACTAAATTACAGCCTTAATGACCTTTATACTACATTGTATCATGATTATTGGAATCAAACATGGTGATTGCCTTTTGATGCAGGAAAAGGTAAAATTATTTACTCCCCCCCCCCCTATTTTTTTGGAGCTAGACAATTTCAATGTAAGACACCAATCATCCATGATGGTCTTTTGAATGTTTTTATTATCTTTAACATTTTATTTAAATAAGCAAATTAATCATTTCAATAACCATGATAACAGACAGGAACAAGAAGATTTTTGGAAAGTTTTTTAATATGTTTAATGATGTTAATAAAACATTAAATTATTACCTCCCTTCTCATTGGCGGATCCAGGGGGGAGGGGTTCCAGGGGTTGCAACCCCCACTTTTTTCTGGCCGATCAATGCATTTGAATGGGGACATATAGTTGGAACCCCCCTTTATTCTGTGTTGGAAACCCGCCCTTTTTAAAATGGCTGGATCAGCGCCTTCTTCTGAAATAGATTATGGTTTTTTCCTAAAATTTATATACATGTGTATCATGTACAAAATGTACAAAATGTATTTGATTGATATGTATACTTGTATAATCTTTTAATTTAAATTTATGTATAATATACATGATATATATGGCAGAATGCAGATTCCATATAACATGTATAAGAAATGGAAATGTCTGTCAAAATGGATAAATAAATAAAAATAATAATTACTGTTATTTGAAAGATTATGATCGAATCTGTGAATGTTTTGATGAATAAGGATCAATGATGATATTAGATGAAATTATTAACATGATAAAAAAAAATTTGGGTATGATTGTTTCCTTTTGAAGTAGAAATGATTAATACAAGTTGAAAAAATGCTAAAATTTTGACAGAATGAACTCCCATTTTTTAACACAATGTTATACTAGTACATGTATTTACTAGTGTAGTCTCACTCAGGTTATTCAAACATTCCTGTTCCTAAATCTGTTACTTTTTTTAGTCAAAAACATCTGTGATATATATTTTTTTTTCACTTTCCAATATCTTGCTTTATAGCTTATTTTTTAGGGTTGGGCGGGAATAAAAAAAATAAAAAATTCTGGCCTAATGTGTATTATTCAAAATACCGGTAATCAATAATTATTGACAGCATCTAAAATCAGACTTGATCTCAGAAAATTTATATAAACTTATATAGTTGATATGATCAACTTTAAACGACAAATAAATAATAATTGAGCACACATAAGCACTTCATTTCATCAATCAAAAATAAAATTGAAGGATTCAAAAACTACAAATGTACTTACATTTATACATGTACATCAATGTTAATCAGCCAGGGGTGCTACTTATACAAGTGATTTCATGATCACCTATTTCAGGGAATTTTTATTTTCAGTTATCATGGTGTTTTCTTTGATCTTCAAATGCTAATTTCAGTGATTTTTTTCATATTTTCACAAACTTTTCTATAATTTTCCTACATAAATCAGGCCATACTTAAAAATATTTTGGTTTGCCCAAACCCTACCAATAGGTTGAGACAGTGGGTAGGTAGGTAGGCATTTTCTTTTTTTTTTCAAAAAAAGAAATTGAAGTATCAGATGTTGATTAGTCTTCATGTCTATTTGAATAAAAAAAAACTTCTTCAAATCAGGACAATAAAAGAATTTGAGTAGGCAGCTTTTTTCTGGGTAGGTAGCGTTTGGGCAAACAAACCTATTATTTATTTTGGCCTCAATTATCCCTTTATCTTTGGATATCAATTTCACCAGTGCGCTTGGGAAGTAAATTAGTGCGCTAAAGCTTTTAAAAGTACCCTTGGGAATTGTTCTGTAATCAAATATTCATTAACTACTCTTACTATCAGACAAAGGTCAACAATATAAGGTGACCTGATTGGTTTTCTTTAGAATTAGAATGATTTATTTTAAGGTTATGTCCTGATTTACAAATTATTTCAGTTTTTGCATATTCAAATAAGCTGTAAAAACTGGCAGGCTTATCAAGCAAATGACAATTTCTGCATGTACATGTACATAGTTGTTTTTTCAATGGAATTCTGGTCTTTTTACCAATAAAATCAAGCTTGTGGGGAAAATATCCAAAAAATGTTATAAACCCTTATTGAAGAGATTAAATTTTAACTTCTCAAATTACTTGTTTCAGTGATTTTGAAAAGTTGTGTGAAAATTTCAAATATTTCACAGCCAAAATCACTCAAAGAAGTGATTTTGAAATCACTTGAATGACTTGTATAAGTACCACCCCTGACTGTTAATGACATGATAACTGTGATAAATATAATACATGTAGGCTTTAAACTTATTTATTACAACACTGAGCTTTGATTTTTTTTCCCATATATACACCATGAATACAGAATATTTTACTTTCAAAATAAAGCTACCTTATCATCATGATCATGCTTATAAACATAAATTTTTTATCACATTACATTGTTCATACAAATACATAAGATTTGACATGTACATGTATACATGTAAATTGAGGAACATTAAAAAAACAGAAATTAATATTTGTCTATTTATCATTTGTTTGTATAGTACAATGTATTGTAGTAAGGAACTAACAGTTTTACTGAACAGTGCTAATATGGGGACAAAGTCCCCAGTTACGGTAGAATTTTTTTTTTTAAAATCGGGAAAATTTCCTGAATTTTTCATTCTACTAATGAACTCAAAATCGTTAACTTTTTCTTCAGATCTTCTTCCTGTTCTGTTTTTTCCTGCATTTGCGCAGAAATCTGTCTTGTTTGCATGAGACTTTTTTTTTTTTTTTTATATTTATCAGTCTAGTAAAATATAAGATTGGAATTCAATACAAATTCATTTTTAATAATTGTTTAATATGAAAAAAACGTTACCTGATGAAAGCGTTTCTTTTGTTTACATTGAATATGACGTCATAACTTAAAGAACATCACAGCTAAATCCTTAACAACAGAACCAAAATCGGGAACGTTACGATATTTCCGTTTCTTTCATTAACATGCTTCCAGGCCTCTATAATAACTTTTTTTTCAACTTGTCCAGCATTGTCCAGTAGGGCAAGTACATACCTAAACTTACTTGTCCGAATGAAATTGTAACTTGGCCAAAAAAATCTTAATAATAACCTTTTTTGCATTTCAAGTTGATTCAAGGAACAAAATGAATTAAAAAAAATGAACAGAATTTGATTTATATCCTTTGAAATACTTTTAAAAGATATGAGCCATGAACAACTGAATTTAGTTGTGTCACAGGACTTAGGTTCTAGTTTTTATACGCCCGTCAAAATTTTGACGGGACGTATTATGGTAAAGAAATGTCAGGTGTCCGTCCGTCTGTCTGTCTGTGCGGCGTAAACATGTCACACATACTTGAGAACAACTTATCCAAATTTCATGAAACTTAAAATAGTTGTTTCTTATGATGGTCAAATGATCTGTATACTTTTTGGTGAAAATAATATTAAAACTTTTTGAGTTACGGCACTTTGTATCTAAAACAGGGTTGTGTTTTTTTTCAGATGTCGCACCATATCTCAAAAACGATTCTTGATTATGGCTTAAAACTTTAAACACTTCTTAGTTATATTAATCTAAATATCTGTATACTTTTTGGTGATGATTCAAAATTTTATTTTTGAGTTATTGAGTATATTGTAAAAAACGGGGAGGGTTTTTTTTACATGTCACACCATTTTAAAAAATGATTTATGATTATTGCTTAAAACTTTACACATGTCTTTGTTATATTAATCTAAAGATCTGTATACTTTTTGGTGATGATTCAAAATTTTTGAAAAAAGTTTATTCAAATGCAATCAATAAAAAGAATATGAGGTATGATTGTCAATGAGACAAAAGACCAAATGACACAGAAATTAACAACTATAGGTCACTGCATTGCAAGTATTGTTTTTTCTACATAAAGATCAAACATGATTTGATGATTTTTATTGTAAATAATTTCCTCATTCTTATTTAAAAAATAGGGTATGGACATTGGTATTAATTATTATAAAGCAACAAAATAAGGTAGGAAAGAGGTTCTGATTGGTCTTGGTCCAGAAATGTCTACTGCTTTGTCAAACTGTCTATTAATCATGTCTATGAAATATGTCTCCTACGGTGCCCAACTGTCTATTAAACTTGGAGCCGAATCATTTCCGAGCTGGTGACGAACTGTCTTGTAAAGTTACCTTATCTAAAAAGCGCATGGTTGAATGGGATCGGTAAGACTGGTTTCTGAGAAAAGTGTGCTTTTTACCTGTTAAAAGTACTTAACAAAGAACCAGTTTTAAATTATCAATTGCAAGTCTGAGGGGTCTTGAGAAATAAAAAGTTTCAATTAGTTTCAGTTTAAAAAGGAAAGATGTCAAACAAATCTTCTTTTCTTGTTTTTTTTTTAATAATTATACTGTGTTCATCAAAGTTGGATTAAAATTTATTTTCTGCAGAATGATTCTACTTGTCCCATCGGACAAGCTTGGTATAGCTTTTACTTGTCCGACCTTTTTTACCTCTGGTACCGGACAATCGGACAAGCGTTATTGTCGAGGCCTGGTTTCAATTAAAAAATAATACATCAGAATACACCTTATCGCTATTCCAGCTTGACCCAAGAATCTGTTCCGCTTGAACTATTGGGGTCATACAACAATCACTTTTCCATTGTGGCGTCAGATATTTTGAATTATGACGTCAAAATTTTACGGGACCCTGTGTGATGTCCAGTAATGGCGGACAAATAGCGATAAGGTGTATTCGTCACCATCATTGACCATTCACAGGATATGCCTGCCTCATATTATTTTATTAAAGCTACAATTTTTAATAGAAAAGTATAAAAGAAAGCAATACCGTTTTACATTATAGAATACCAGAACTTTCTATAAAGGGAGGGGGAAAGGAGGGTCACTGACTGACCTAAGGGGAGTCTGGCAACAAAGCCCCCCCCCCTTTTTTCTTGGAAAAAAAAATGGTTACTTATATAGGGATGTACATAATTATTTTCAAAACATAAAAGCGGCAAAATTTTACAAATAGCGAAAAGGTGTATCCCATATGTTCTCTCTATAATAACCTTTTATTCAAAACAGAAAGATTCACAGAATTCCTATGATTTAAACTGAACATTCTGCTTCAAACTAATGAAAATTTGACTGTAAATACAATATGCAGGTTTACCTTTGATTACATTTAAATCTTTGTTTCTTCTTTTTCCTATAAAAAACCCATAATATGAGTTATGTGTGTCATTTGTATTATTATGTGTCATACATGATGTGGTACTGCTGCTGCTGCTGTTTATGCAGAAATGCCGCTTGCGTAATTGCAAATTAAAAAATATGTCTGCAATTCCGCACTCGATTTTTTTTACTAAAATTGTAAAACATCAACCATTCTATCAATTATGCCCAGCAGGTAACGCAACTTGGTTGTGAAATAAAATCTCTATGAAGGTTTTTTTCAGCTTGATAAAGAGCGGCAAATTAGAACGTCTCATTTTGCGTATTTCGCAGACTAATCAGTTTTTTGTTCGTCGGTTGTGAGCCAGATTTTTTTATTCAAAGATAACTTGTTTTGCCAACATGATATGTTGCTCACGTGTTATAGGCACCCTATTGCACTCCCTCTTTAAAAAGTGGTGGTTCGATGGTTTTGATCGATAGAAATAAGAAGATTTTCTGCATTGGCTAGCAGAGAAAAATAACTTTGAAAACTTTCCAGTATCTTTGCTTTATACTCAAATAATCCGGTTTGGTTACTTTAAACTTGGAAATCTGGATAGACAAAATGTCCTTCTTGATCAGATTTCAGACATTCAGTGACAAGTTATTGTGCAGTTTAAGATTATTCATAAAAATCAAATAGTGGAGGTTCAATAGATATAGGAAGATGTGGTGTGAGTGCCAATGAGACAGCTCTCCATCCAACTAACAACTTCAAAAAAAAGTAAACCATTATAGGTCAATCTACGGCCTTCAACACGGAGCAGGTTAAAATTGGCTCACACCGAACAACAAACTATAAAGGGCCCCAAAATTACTAGTGTAAAACCATTCAAACGGGAAAACCAACGGTAAAATCTATATAAAAAAAACGAAAAACGAGAACACGTATATATTACATTAACAAAGTACAACTACTGTACTTCAGATTCCTGACTTAGAACAGGTGCAAACATTTGCAGCGGGATTAAACGTTTTAATAGATCCAAACCTTCTCCCTTTTTCTGAAACAATAGCATAACATCACAACATAGAAAAACACACGATAAAATATCAGTTGGCAGACTTAACTCAATCAAAAAACGTGAATTAATACACAATGAACGAATAAATTTGATCTTCGATATCTGAATGCAAATGCAGTTAATAAAATATTAGAGACAAACATTCAAGACCAAAAAGCAAACAAACAAGTTCAAACAAACCCATGGCAAGACACCACTGAAAAATATTTAACCCTTCGAAAAATATTGATCAATATTCACTTTAGAAAAAAAATCTTGAAGTTTATACAAATGTAGTAAGAATAAGTGAAAAATTGAAGATATTACAAATAATCAAAGCTGGTATACAGACAAGATCCATATAAATATAAAATAGCAAAAAAGCATTATAAACAGTATCAACAGGTCGGATTAACAAGAACATACGATTTGAGAGTACTGACAGCTAGTTAAAAGCCAAAACCAATTAATAATCAAATATCATGCATCAGAGACTAAAATCAAATAAAACACATCCCAGGGATTTAGTTTTTTAAGGACATACGATGCAGTTACAGGGAAGGTAATGACGTTGCTAACGTAATTTGTTATTTTCGCGACGTCAAACTGTGACATATCGGGAAAAGATGTATTTTTCGACTGATTTTTATCATTCAAACTGATTTAATTTGAAAACGAGTTCATGAACCCCTATTTTTCAAAACGGCATTTGGTTTCATTTTGCAGGGAGATTATGTGACCCAAATTTTATAAAACTGTAAATAGAGGATTTTTTTTAATTGTGATAAACATGCAGTAAAAAATTACGTTGTTTACTCAATTCATGAACATTTGATAGATATGAGTTATTTCTGAATAAAAAATTGCATATTTTTTAAAGATATTTATAAACTACAGAAATTACCGAGTATTTAACAAAAAACAATTTGTTTTTATCTTTTATAACAAAAAAGTTATGTCTTTTTTTCGAAAAAGAAATTACGGCCACAAATCTGAATTTCGAGCAAATATACAAAATTTCGACCTCATTTTACTCAAAAAGTAGCACATGAAGGTATATTTTTTATTACATATTTGATTTAATCAGGTAAAAAATAGCCTATATGCAAATTTTCATGAACGTGTAAATACAGGATCAAAACTGTATCGTATGCCCTTAACGTCATTAACAGTAAAAGAAGACATGACTTGTGCAATGCCAAAAATAAATGTATCGACAGGTAGTAGGATAGTGAGGAGCGACTTCTATAGAAATAAAAATTAACGTGTCTGTGTCTCTATACATCTCGCCTCAAAAGATAATGAAATTTAGTTATGTTTTAATTTGCTAATGACAAAATCAATATTAGTGCGAATGTGAACAATATTCATAGATCTAATTACAATATTGGTACGATAACCCTTACTTATAAGTTTGTTTAAAGGTTCGTTGAGTTTACAAGGATCGCATAGTGATTTCCTCGCTTTAAGCACAATATTACCATAAAATTTAGGATGTGAAATACCATTTTTAATAAGCTTTCTACAGGTATAATAGCCAAATTTACTAATGGATTTCTTCAAGTTAGATTTTTATCAAATGTATGAGGTCTTTTAATAGTGTAACCCTGTCAAAATATGTGTTGTCAAGTCAACTGAGATGAGCAAATTAAGGATTTTCTAAAAGTCAAAGAAAGTTGAATAACTATAGTCAGTAACACGAAAAAAATCAACGTGAGTACATATATATAATAAATAATTTTGGCGATTCTGGTTAGTGTACTATTAATGTTACCTCTCGTTGGGGTAAATTCCTCCAATATCTAGACCACCGGAAGATATCCGTGGAAAAAAGCAACGGATTTAAAAATATGCATATATTTCAAATAAAACTAAATGTTATTCTTTGGATGAAGTTGTTTAATGGAATTTCCCTTATAATATTTTACAATCTTGTGGTGAAGTTCAATCTTATTTATCGCCAGCGCCATAAAACTTTTTTTTTTCTGAGTAAAAAAATATTCTCAAAATGAATTATTTTACTCAGCTAAGAATGAGAACTTTTTAATCCGCCATAAAAAATATTCTCAACGTTGAGAATATTCTTAGCTGAGAATTTTTTTTCTTTGCTGAGATTTTTTTTCTCGGTGATGTAAGCGGTAATATCATGTTTGAAAACTAAAAAGTATACCAAATTTTGCTAAAGCTCAGTTTTATCTCTTTAGCAATAATTTAAATCATAAAAATAAATCTATGATAGATAAAATAACAAGTAGCATTTTGTAAGCATCGGTAAATGGAAAGTTTGTAAGCATCTGTTAATGGACAAAAAGTCACAGGATACTGTATAAAGTGGGCAATTGTTTGAAATTATAACAGAAAATTCTTGAAATATTTTGAGCTATTTACTTAAAATTGTAACATGGTGTCTTCTTATGTCGTCTGAATACATTATGAATGTTATTGATCCGTAATAAATGTTTATTTGGAATGCCATATGTGATAGAAGTGCGGACGTGAAAGAAAGCACTCTTCACATAAACGTCAACGAAGACTACATTTAAACTGTATTATAAAAAAAATATATGAATAAATAAATAAATATTAAAAGTAATACAGTTTTATAAGAAGGTATTTATTTATTCGTGTCACCATGTCACAATTTTAACTTTTATTAAAGGGAAACAGAGCTACCAACAAACAAACAAAAACACATAAAAAAGCTAGATGTTTTTAGGCAGCAATCATTTGATTTTCTGGGGGATGGGGGATCTTTTTTGATTTATTTTCAGTTTTAGGAGAACAAATAATTTGCTTTGACCCTGAGAAAATAAAATGTTTGGTTTTGTTTCACCCTCAGCTGCCACTATATTTAATGCTAAAAGTGATAAAAAAAATGTTTGCGACAAAAAAAATTGTTCGTTTTTAATATTCGAGATATTGATACAGAATTTAATAGTTTTAATACAATTTAACAATTATGCAAGCAGTAAAACTTCTCTGAGTTAAATATCATATTTCCCTGTCAGAAAAAGAAAATGGAAGTACGACATCGTGTGAGAAGGCATGGCATATTATATTGGTCATTTCATTTATTAACAACACCTTGTAAAAATATTTTTTTCGAAAATAAAAACTGTTTAATTTAACAAACAAAACTGTTAGTCAAAATGATATATGAGGGTCTTGATAATGGGAAAAAGGAGTGGGGTGGTTCTATTTTCCCGTATTCTGTAATTCTATTTTATTGGCCCTTTTTCTCTATTCAGTAAGAAATGTTTTCTGTAAAATTCTTGTGTTCTGATCGTGCATATTTTTTGTCTGTATCAACGACATATATATATGACGACACTACCCAGTACCCCCCCCCCCCCCCCCACACACACTTTTCTCCTTCCACCGAATCGGTCACTATGCTGCACAAATGATACATTCATCAATTTTGACTACAATCTGTTTAAAACCAAACAGCGGGGGGGGGGGGCTTGGGGTGTATTATTTAACTTTCTTCCTAATAATTTGTAAATCTGAGATATGAACAGTAGATATGGTGACATTAGGTATATAAGATGATTATACATGTATTTGTATTTTGTTTATATAGATTAGACCGTTGGTTTTCCCGTTTGAATGGTTTTACACTAGTAATTTTGGGGCCCTTTATAGCTTGTTGTTCGGTGTGAGCCAAGGCTCCGTGTTGAAGGCCGTACTTTAACCTATAATGGTTTAATTTTTATATTGTTATTTGGATGGAGAGTTGTCTCATTGGCACTCACACCACATCTTCCTATATCTATTTGGTAAATGGACATCAAGTTTATCACCCCATTATTCAGTCTTTTTTTTCTTTTTCTGTTTTTTGCACATTTCTTTCTTTCTTTCTTTCTTTCTTTCTTTTCAGTTTGGAAGGGGGTTTCTATTCTGAAAATCATCTTGTATATCTTGGGTAATTTCAAATAAAGATCTGATATACAAGCGGTATATATAATGCATAATGCTACCAGCATAGGAATATCTACAATGAGAAGCTGTTTAATTGCTTTTTGTGTAGTCTCTTTTAAAATTCGGTAAGCTTAATATGCTACAACCAACTAACAAAGATGGGGTTATCAACTCAAATTTTCGATTCTCATATGCTATCACAGAATTATAAGACATAATGAGTTTTCGGATACAATTTTTCATTTAAAGTAGAAATTTTAAGATTTGAATTGTAAAAATTTCTACTTTGAACAAAAATTTCAAGACCAAATTTATGTTTACTATATGTCTCTAGTACGCTTCGGAATCCTTAAAAACCTTATTGACATTTAATTCTATATCAAAATACCCTTAAAAGCAACATGTACGATTTTTTTTATTACTTTAGTATGGTATTGGCTATACTCAAATATTTAAGAATATTCTTAACTTTGAGTAAAAAAATAACTGAGAATTTTTTTTATGGCGGTGTATTTTGCTGAGAATAAAAAAGTTGAGAAAATGCTCAGGCTGAGTAAAAAAACTTTACTCACATTGTTTTATGGCGCCGGGGATTTGGAAAAAAAAGATTTAAAAAAAAAAGAATTGTTTCATTTAAACTAACATTTCTTTAATATAAGACCGCACTAGGTAAAAAAAGATTACAAAAGCCTATTTGACATAATTTAAGCAAATTCTAGCTTTCTTTTCTGTCGATTTATTTGTAAAATATTAACAGCTTATAATTATGTTATTTCTTTACTTAACCCTCTTGCTGTCGACCGTTTTCAAGCCGGTTGTATATCTTATGCCGAAAAATACAACAGCTCGACGTCTGTGACGTAACAACAACGTCATTCGATATATGAAGTCACGACACGATGACCGTTACATATGGGACCCATTCAAGAAAAAACATAACACTTTTAATCTTCGGTCTCAATTTAGTTGAAAGAGATACATCATTGATGAAAAGCTTGCATAAATTCAACCATGGACATTATCATATGTGCCCCTCCGGCAGTAATTAACTCTTCTGACTTATAGTATAAAAAAAGAAGATGAACTATAAATGATTGCCAATGATCGACACAACCGTGACTTTGCAAGTATCAATTTAAATTTTAAATTCGTTTAATTTCATCTAAGTGCATCCTTAAAATTTTCTGAAGAAAAGGGATTACAGGACTATCATTTTTGCCAAATATGATTTTTCAAAATTATCAATTGCGCCAATTTCCGGACTATATTTTCTCTAATGAACCTAGGTTCGGGATCGTACTACTTGTTTTGATTTTGTTGTTATCGTAAGCGGCATGAAATGGTGACAATTGTAAACAAGATTTGACAGGACCGATTTTTAATGCAATAAGCATCGAACATCTACCATGTTACTGTCAGTTCCAGAGAAGAGGAAAAAGACAATTAAATCCACGCATTCGGCTTTTGGAAAACCTTCAAGAAGTCCGAGAACACCAACCCCTTCGTCGTTGACTTATTCTTCTTATTCGTATTCCGATACCTTTGAAAATGCAACACAAAGTGTTAACTACTCAGATACTTTTGAAACTGAATCAAAAGCTGAACCAACAACAATAAAAACTGCAAAATTTTCCACCATTTTAACAGAACTTGAAGGTGACTTCAAGACCACAAAAGATCTTACCATCACAAGACAGTCCGAATCATTTCCAACCTACTCCGATACATTTGAAACTGATGATTTTGAATCTCATCCAAAGTCAGATGATGATTCGTACCAAAGTAGAGGGAGTACACATACAGAAACTGAGTCAAATTATACTGATACAGATTCTAAATACACATCTGAGGAAACACAGTCGTATGGAACAAGAACACTAGAGTCTGTTGCAGAAAGGTACAAATGTAACAAGTTAAATTTATCCCAATAATTCAAATCCGGGTCTGTTCGCCCTGATTCTTGTTCACCCTAGTACCTGTTTGCCCAAGGTCCTTTCGCCCTGATTTTTATTATTTTTAGAACTGTTGTCTAGTTGCATAAGGTTTGTTATTTGAACAGAAAATGTTAAAGTTTGTTGAAAAATTGAACTAAAATATAGTCCGGGAAGTTTTACACTCCTACCTAGGAGTCTACTCCCGTATTCGGAAGAAGAAGAAGAACTAATATTTTTGTATGCATGAATTCCCACGAACTATTTATCATTTCCCCCTTGATTCTGGAATACAATGTATTTATCTTTATCATGTTTATTGATATATTTGTTAAGAAAATGATTGCATTCAGTCAATTTACATGTACATGATTTAAGGAGTCATGATAATCATGTAGATGGTATAATAATAAAATAAATGAACATGTAAATCATTTTCATGCTAATAGTTACAATTCGTACATCATAATGTTTTTATTTATTTATTCTAAGCCGACTTGCTTATATAAATGAAAATAAATAAGTTTTTTATCATGTTTATTATTCCATCAAAAGATTTAAATTATGTCATTGAACATTGTTGAATATTAACAAGCCATCAACTTTTAGATATTTCCAGATGCTGTTTTTTTTTTTTATTTCAAGGATATATACCATATAAATATCTAAACAAGTTTATTCAACTTCAATGCCCTGAATATTTTTTTTTCCTTTTAAGCAGTCAAGGCTCTAACTTAAATAAGTTATAATAGAGAAAAATAACAGACATGTTGTTATTGTGGGCTAAAATATCAAAAAACTGTAATGACATATGTATGTTACATGTTTCAAATGGAAAATATACAACCTTTATTTTGTTAAATTTTTCACTATTTCCATTGATTTTATAATTTTCTTTATGTATACTAATCCTTGCCAAGATATAACGACTCATAGTTTACCTTTCATGCATAGCACACCTATGGTATTACAGAAATTATATTTCTGCAATAACTAAAGGGTGTTATTCCAGTTTCTCTATATCTCTTTAAAGAATTTGCTCTGACTTGCATAATGATTTTTTTCCATTCATTGTAAGAAATGATGATCAGAGCTTGTAATGAGGCACTGCGCAAGATTCCCAGTGTCTCGTTTACTCTCATATTGTAAGTTTCATGCTTGTAATAACCTAAGCCTTGTTATTAACACTGTATTATTTAAATTTGGAGTAATTATTTAATATGGAATTTAACTAAATAATGAATTTCATGGATTTTACATGTCAAAGCTTGTTACCATGGAAACAATAGACAACCAATTTAAATATCACATCATGGAAAAAAATCCCATCCAGCACACAGACCTATTGATAAATATAAATCCTTTGCACCACACATACCAAGTAAGGATTATAAATCCTGTGCGGCGCACAGACCAAGTGAAGATTATAAATCCTGTGCGACGCACAGACCTGTTTTAAAAAACTATAAATCCTGTGTGCCGCACAGACCTGTTGAAGACTAAAAATCCTGTGCGTCGCACAGACCTGTTGAAGACTAAAATTCCTGTGCGGCGCACAAAACAAGTGAAGACTATAAATCCTGTGCGACGCACAGACCAAGTGAAGATTATAAATCCTGTGCGGCGCACAGACCAAGTGAAGAATATAAATCCTGTGCGGCGCACAGACCAAGTCAAGATTATAAATCCTGTGCACTGCAGTCTCATTGAAGACTATAAATCATGTGCTGTGCACAGACCAGGGTAAAGTTACATATTGTGTCCCATAGAGCCTGTGAAGACTACATATATTGTGCTCCTTATAGATTTAATTAGAAGATGTCTAGCAAATTCACAGAAGTGAGGATGGTAATAAATGCTGTGTAGCACACAAATAACAACTACAAAATCAAAACATGTTGAAACAAATCCTGTTAAAGCATGTGGTTGTACTTGATTTGCAATTAGAAGCTCTTCTTATTGTCCATTTTGAATTTTCTAAACTGGTAACACATATATCTAGATAAGTTGATTTATTTGCCAGGTTTTTGTTAACTAAACTGAATTGAATTGTTGTTCTTTTAAAAATTAAAAAGCTTTTCTATGTTGTCTCATTGGAATTTTACCACATATCCCTGACTTCCTTGTAATCACTTGCCAGTTATTTGTACTACAGTGATAATGATGCACATTTAAAAGTTACGAGCTTGCATTGTAGATTCATTGGGATTTGAACATATTCCTGATTTACTAGCCCTTTCTTTTGTGTACTAAAATGTAAGTTTGTACTAAGTCTGCAGCTTTGCTTTGTTGTCTTATTGGAATTTTCTACATCTACCTAATTTACTTGCTAGATCTTTGTTCAAAAAGTGTTATGGTTGTATTTTTAATGATTCATGCTTGATGATGTATTCAAATCTTTATTGTTGACATTCTCTTACATGTTATGTGAAGTTTTTCTTGGAACATGATAATAGCCAACAAATAAACCATATGCAGTTGTAGTTTGATAACATATTTTTTTCTCTCAATAGTTATATGAAAATGATGACAATAATACACAGGCTTAATATTGTGCATAAACATGAAGCACATTTTGTTTACAAGTTATATCAAAATTGACAAGGGTAACAATTTTAATCTAATAAAAAATACCTAAACTTTTCTCCCCTTAACACTGTTCTTAACATAATATACATTTACATAATATTGCTTTCATTTAAATATATGAACATTATTCCAGCAGTCAATTCATTTATGCCAAAAATAGTTACCCACATATATTTCAGGATTAAACAATACATTCATTAACATTTAGCATATTAACAATATTCTGTTCATAGTACACAGATACCCAACTCTCATTATCGTTTTCTCCTGGGATTATAAAGATTAGAAATACTTATCAAGATCAAATTGTGTACTCATTTTGCAGTTGATTGAAATTCAACTTTCTCTAAAACTACCTTGCCCAAAAGTGTAACCATGAAAGGGAAAAGACAGACTTACACACAGTCCAAAAATATATTGCCCCTCTACCAGTAACATCCTTGTTTGGGCATAGGAAAATTCATTTTAGTATTTTTTAACACTAGTGAAGTAATGGACAAATTTATTTTTTCAAATTATAAAAAAAATCACCTAGATGAAATCCCTTACAGAAATTTAATATTAAATGCATTTTGTACTTCATACTGTCAGATTTTTGATTTTTCATGCCTACCAACTATATTGATATTGACGATTTTCACTTTCACCATTCATCAGTTATGGTTCTTGTGATATTGCCAGGACACAAATAAATATTAATTAATCAATCCAGTATGCTGTCGTTGTGACAGCCTCTTGTTAAATATAGGAATCATATGTTCAGTCAAACCTGTTTGAAATAATCATGATCATCAAGGGAGAGCAAACATCTGGTGATATTGTCACTTGCATGAGAGGCACTATTATGGGGTTATTGCATGAGATGCACCTGATATGGGTTATAAGCCCAAGTGTGAAATTATGGCTTGTGTACTTCTGCTCATTTCACATACGCAAAAGCTGTTATATCAATGCTAAGTATATAATAAACATGTATAAAACAAAGGAGCTATCTAAAAAAAATATTCATATAATAATAAAAAATTTGACGTTTGGATTGAATTGAGAAACTGTACTCAAACTAACTGTTGCGTCAAGAAAAAAAAACACAGCTAAATATAGAACAATAGATAGTTTCATTTTTGATACTGACTATATCATGTGGAATATCTAGACGAGCCCGTCATTATCAAAAACGAAACTACCTGTTAATCAGTTTATCGGTAATTATGACGTCACACACTGTATTGCCTGATATTTTCAGTGATACAGCCAGTATACTACGTTGATACTTGAATATATTAGGCAGTAGGATCAAAGAGAAAATATATGAATTACAAATAATTTTATTTCTTGCACATTCATCACACATATAAATCTGTTATAGTTAAGTTGAGTCCTTACAATTATACATTGTAACTAAAAGTAAAAAACACAATATGATGTAAAAGATTTATATGTTCAGCTTGTCTATTGTCAACAAATTACACTCTGCCTACCTATTGTTAGCAAACATCCAAGCAAACAAAGCAAGCAAGTTGATCAAAGTTTTGTTTTACATGCTTTTATGGAAGAGCTGTAAATAAGATCTAGACATTGGTTTTGAAAAAAATGAGTTTGATAATCATCTTTTATTTCAGAAAAAAAAATCAGACGCAAATTTGTTCCTGAAGTTTTCACTGCCTACTGCAACTCACTGACAGCAATACCAGTGTGTAGTAATGGTGAAGAGTCAGAAGTTTCTGCTCCAGAACAAGTGGACATAGATGAAGCAGCAGCAGCTGATACACAACCACCTGTTACTCAATCCTCACCTCAAAATTTTCAAATAAATATTGTTATAAAAACTAAGGGAAAGGAAATTGTAATTACTGAGGAAGCACAGAAAGTTATTGATTTTCATAAATCTATTTTAGATAAAGCTCTTACAAAAGTACTTCCTTTGGAAGAGTAAAGTAATTAAATATTAATGTAATTTATAATTCACTTCTAAACAATTTTCTAAAAGCTACATTATAATGTCCTCCATTATATACACTAGCTGTAGTGTAATAGATTAAAAAAAAAAAATCTGAAAATAAAGATCATTTTCTTTGTAAAAATAGAATAATCAATTAAGATTAAGCGAGGACTACACTAGTAGATAGGAGTTGACAAACTTATTTTGAAATGTAATTTTGATTGGGTCAACAGTGGAAATCACATGAAATTTTTTACATTGTCCCACAAAATAAAAATAAAAAATATTTCGACTTAAACGTCAGATAAAAACAGACAATTTTTTTACATTTACTCACAATATCCTGCTCCTGAAAATGTTAATAGATATGACTCAGAAGCTGAGACACAAACACCTGCTCCTGAACCTTCAACTCAAAACTTGATATTGATATTAAAACTAAGGGAAAGGAAATTGTAATTACTGAGGAAGCCTAGATAGTTGTTTATTTTCATAAATCTATTCCAGATAAAGCTCTAACAAAAGAAGTGGGTTTGAAAAGTAAAATAAACCTTTAATGTAATTTATAAGTCAAAACTAAGGGAAAGGAAATTGTAATAACTGAGGAAGCCCACAGAGTTATTGATTTTCTTAAATCTATTCTAGATAAAGCTCTTACAAAAGAAGTGGGTTTGAAAAGTAAAGTAAACCTTTAATGTAATTTATAAGTCAAAACTAAGGGAAAGGAAATTGTAATAACTGAGGAAGCCCACAGAGTTATTGATTTTCTTAAATCTATTCTAGATAAAGCTCTTACAAAAGAAGTGGGTTTGAAAAGTTAAGTAAACCTTTAATGTAATTTATAAGTCAAAACTAAGGGAAAGGAAATTGTAATAACTGAGGAAGCCCACAGAGTTATTGATTTTCTTAAATCTATTCTAGATAAAGCTCTTACAAAAGAAGTGGGTTTGAAAAGTAAAGTAAACCTTTAATGTAATTTATAAGTCAAAACTAAGGGAAAGGAAATTGTAATAACTGAGGAAGCCCACAGAGTTATTGATTTTCTTAAATCTATTCTAGATAAAGCTCTTACAAAAGAAGTGGGTCTGAAAAGTAAAATAAACCTTTAATGTAATTTATAAGTCAAAACTAAGGGAAAGGAAATTGTAATAAATGAGGAAGCCCACAGAGTTATTGATTTTCTTAAATCTATTCTAGATAAAGCTCTTACAAAAGACAAAAATATTTACTTTGACTTAAATGTCAGAAAAAAATGTTAAAAAAATATACATTCATTCACAATGTCCTGCTCATAAAAATGCTAATAGACATGACTTGGAAGTCGAGACTCAAACACCTGCTCATGATACTTCAACTCAAAATTTTGATATTGATATAAAATCTAAGGGAAAGGAAATTGTAATTAGTAAGGAAGCCCACAGAGTTGTTAATTTTCATAAATCTATTCCAGATAAAGGTCTTACAATAGTATTGGCTTTGAAAAGTAAAATAAACCTTTAATGTAATTTATAAGTCAAAACTAAGGGAAAGGAAATTGTAATTACCGAGGAAGCCCACAGAGTTATTGATTTTCATAAATCTATTCCAGATAAAGCCCTTACAACATGTACAAAAGACAAAAATATTAACTTTGACTTAAATGTCAGATACAAATGTTACAAAAATATAAATTTATTCACAATGCCCTGCTTATGAAAATGTTAATAGACATAACTAGGAAGCTGAGACACAAACAACTGCTCCTGAACCTTCAACTCAAAATCTATTCTAGATAAAGCTCTTATAAAAGACAAAAATATTTTGACTTAAAAATCAGATAAAAATATATATTCACAATGTCCTGCACTGGAAAATGCTAATAGAGATGACTTGGAAGTCGAGACTCAAACACCTGCTCATAAAACTTCAACTCAAAACTTTGATATTGATATTAAAACTAAGGGAAAGGAAATTGTAATTAATGAGGAATTCCACAGAGTTGTTGATTTTCATAAATCTATTCTAGATAAAGCTCCTCAAAATTTTAATATTGATATAAAAACTAAGGGAAAGGAAATTGTAATTACTGATGAAGTCCAGAGAGTTATTGATTTTCATAAATCTATTCTAGATAAAGCTCCTCAAAATTTTAATATTGACATAAAAACTAAGGGACAGGAAATGGTAATTACTGATGAAGTCCAGAGAGTTATTGATTTTCATAAATCTATTCTAGATAAAGCTCTTACAAAAAAATCTGGCTGGGATCAACAGTGGAAATCATGTAAAATTTTTGCTATTATCCAACAAAAAAAAAATATTATTCAATGGACTTAAAAGACAAAAATGTACAAATTAGCAAATATGAAAATAAACATTTATTCAGGTATAACTTGTATTAAGCTGGGTTTTTTTAAAAGTTATTTACCTGTAGTCTTATTTTATAACATTTCTTTATAGTATTAGATTTTCTCATGCATTTTTCGGAAATAATTAATTTTGTCCACAAATGAATGTCTCAATTTTAGCAATGCTTCATACGAATATTCCAACAAAACCATTCAATTCAGATATTATTTCTTTCATCATACCTTTGTACACCTACTTTTTTGTTTAAAAAAAAAGTTATTTTTAGGGTTTTATTTTTTACAAAAACATGAACATTGTTATTGTCAAATAAGAAGACACATGTTATAACAATTTTATGGACTATTTTCTTTGATGGGGATACACATTTTGTATCCATAACTCTTCCTAACACACAAAAACTTATAGACACTTTTTCAAAATCCTCAAGTTATAATGCCATTGTGCACCCCCTATTCTAATTTATGTTCAAATTGATTTTGGGGTTTCAAATACAAAACAAGGAGCTTTTTGCTCACAGTACATATATAGTTAATAGTTTTAACCTTCATGTCAATTGTGAAATTTTCTATTTCTTATCAATAATCAGTTATATTTTTATTCATTGTAGATGTAGTTAATTTATAAATACTTTGCTGATAATTGTATTTATACAAATGTCTTAAACAGATTTATTTTTGCTAAATAGATGTCAATAAATTGTTTGATCTATGAACATGGATGTATATAGTAAGAGTAGAATACATACTGTAATTTCCTTTTCATTTTTAAACTCACATTACATTCTCCATATATATCTACATGTCATGGTCATAAATGTTATAATATGTATTGAACACTTAGTCATTGGAAATTTAAGCCAAATCACACAGTAAAGATCCTACAATTACATTTTTTTTTCAAGTCAAGTTTAATGTGCAATTCTGTAATATGCAAAGAAGAACAAAATATTTTATATGTTAACTTTGAAACAAGCAAAGAAGAACAAAATGTTTTTATGGTTAACTTTCATAGACATTATATTAATTTCTTTCATTCTAAAACTGTTATCAAGATTCCTGTAAATACATGAAGATATACCTTACATTTCTATATTTTGTCATGTCATACAGAATTATTATATTGAAAGCTGTTTGATCTAACATCTTTGAAGCAATCTTAAGCCTATTGCAAAAGTAAAATATGGGGGTCCATGTGCTACTTTTTATTTAGCTCAATGCAGTAGATATAGATATTTAAAGTGTTTCACCATTTCCCTTTTCAGACTGGATTACTTTGTAGTGTTTTCATAATGCAACATCACCATGTGGTCATTTCTACTGTTTTTAATAACATAATAAATGTTTTGTTAATTATTATTTTCAAAGTCATTATTAAGAAAAAAAATAAACAGCCTTAATTTTGTCTTGAATATTATGTCCCTTAGATAATTTTCAAATGCTTATATCTTAGATCATACAGCATCTGCATTTTAACCTAAAATAAATTACTATGTAACTCACATCACCAGTTTGATGATGTAATGAATTTTCTGTGAATTGTTAATGCTGATCATTATTATTGTAAGACATATTCATTTATTTATTATAATCAAGCTAATTACAGCAAGAGTTGTCTATATTGTATGTAACTTTAACGTGTGACACAATAAAGTTATATATTAAGAGTAAAATACACAAATATGAAATAAATATATCATAGAACTGACATTTTGTAATTTTCTATGTTCAAAGAAGCATCTTGTAATTTAGTACATTAAAAGTACAACCAAATAATTTTAACATTCATGTTCAAAAGTAAATCGAGAGCTGTGTAAATTGCCAATGAGACAATTTAACAACCTCAGTATGAAAATTCATATTAATTTCAAACTACAACTAAGTGTATTTCACAGGATACGTTATTGTCTTCTATTTTATGTACCATACAGTACTTGTTATCATCACCTGGTCTGTGCAGCTCACAGGATTTATAACTTTATCTGGTCTGCGCCACACATTGTTTATAATCTTTACCTGGTCTGTGTGCCGCACGGGATAGATAGTCTACACTTAATCTGTGCGACGCACAGGATTTATAATCTTCACTTGGTCTGTGCGACACACATGATTTATAGTTTTCACCTGGTCTGTGCACCACAGAGGATTTACAGTTTTCACCTGGTCTGTGCACCACAGAGGATTTACAGTTTTCACATGGTCTGTGCACCACAGAGGATTTACAGTTTTCACCTGGTCTGTGCACCACAGAGGATTTACAGTTTTCACTTGGTCTGTGCGTCGCACAGGATTTATAGTTTTTAACAGGTCTGTGCGTCGCACAGGATTTATAGTTTTCAACAAGTCTGTGCGCCGCACAGGATTTATAGTTTTTAACAGGTCTGTGCGCCGCACAGGATTATAATCTTCACTTGGTCTGTGCGCCGCACAGGATTTATAATCTTAACTTGGTCTGTGCGTCGCACAGGATTTATAATCTTCACTTGGTCTGTGCGCCGCACAGGATTTATAATCTTCACTTGGTCTGTGCGCCGCACAGGATTTATAATCTTCACTTGGTCTGTGCGCCGCACAGGATTTATAATCTTCACTTGGTCTGTGCGCCGCACAGGATTTATAATCTTCACTTGGTCTGTGCGCCGCACAGGATTTATAATCTTCACTTGGTCTGTGTGCCGCACAGGATTTATAGCTTTTAACAGGTCTGTGCGCCGCACAGGATTTTTATTTATCAATAGGTTTGTGTGCTGGATGGGACTTTTTTCATGATGTGATATTTAATTGGTTGTCTATTGTTTCCATGGTAACAAGCTCTGACATGTAAATATCCATGAAATCCATGATTTAGTTAAATTCCATATTAAATAATTACTCCAAATTTAAATAATACAGTGTTTATTATAGCTTAGTTTGCCCATAAAGGCCTTGTCTGATTGATTTACCATGGTTGATCCAAATTGTATTAATGGAATTAGAAAATTAGTTATGAAGATAATATATCTAACTACTGCGCAAAGTTTTAAGAATTCCCAAGTGCCCATTAAAGATAAAATAATTATGATATATTTAACTGATAACAAACATATGTTATTACAGATTAAGGGAAAAAGAGTAGACAACTCTTGAAAGTGTCTGTAATAACAACATGCATGTTATTTTTCTCTGATAACTTTTTTAAGTTAGACCCTTGACTGTTAAGTAGGGCGAACGGACTCTATGGGCAAACAAACTCAGTGTGAACGGACCCAGGGCGAACATGTAGTTAGGGCCAACGGACCTGATACCCAATAATTCCATCATGTACTCAGTAATTTTTCATTTAACCCTTTCCTCCATGACGCCTTTTGGTGCATGTGGTGCCTCAATTGATAATTAACGTCTTGCCTATAACATGTACATGTACATGTATAAGTCATAAGCCTTCCAATTTGGCAATTTCAGGCATAATAAAACATGTATCTATTGGTATTAATACTAATATAAAAAGGATATTTATGAGAATATCTGACATTTTCTGACTGGAATTTCATTGACACGATTGATGAAATATTAGTTTTCCCATTGCACAGTCAGGGGTACTACTTCATGTACTTGTACCAGTTATTTTTTATTTACTTGAAGAAGTAATATTAATATACATATATGTATAAGTAATAAAGTTTGTTGGATACTTATACAAATGAATTTTATTTACTTGTATAGGTAAAAAAAAATATTGGCTGAGTTATGTCCCTTAGACATTCAGATTTTTTTACCTGTATAAGTAAAAAAGTCATCCTACATGTATCTTCTTTAATTGAATTCTTATGATTGCATAGCTCTTATAGCATTTTTAATTATCTGCTCTTTGCAGGTGTCTCCATCCCCTCAAATGAGATAACAATATCATTGACTAAAATGAAAATTAAATTACCTTTGGTGTTTTGTTTTTCGATACTTCATTTTTAAAATGAATCATTTAAGTGTAATTTCATGGACAACGAAAATCCCATTTGACTGTTATCTTCAGAACACTGCTCATTTACAATTAAGCCCCCAAGAGGCAATTTTTGAAGGCTTGCACAAATACTTAAGATCTTTGCGCAATCAGTTTCTTTGTTGAATCAATGAGATTAAACATTAAATTCTAATTAAAAAATTTGAGCAAACCTTGGGGAAATCATTAAAGGCAGGAATTTACATGTACATTATATTGTACATCTCATAAGTTGAGGACTTTTGTGGGATTGTAAGAAAAATTTACTTATACAAGTAAATTTTTAAGAAAATTAAGGGGAGATTATTTATACATTATACATGTATATTAACTTATATATGTGTATATATTTTTTTACTTCTTCAAGTAAATAAAATTAACTTGTACAAGTAGTACCCCTGATTGTTGCATTTATACTTTAAACCTGATGATTTTTTTATTGAAATATCCTATGTGAATCAACATGATCAAGTCTGTAAAAAAATTCCCAAAAAACAATTTTGAGATACATTGTGGGCTTTATTTTCTGAGTGACTGACCTCACATTTTCATTTTGACTTTATACCATTATTCATTTGAATTTAAAAGGTCATTAACTCAGTAGCTGTAAAATTCACATTCACCTAAAAATTGACGTCGCACTAAACATTAAAACATATGAATGATGTCAATGTTTATGGTACTTGTATTTCAGTACAACTCCCAGATATTCCAGTGATGACTTTGAAGATGAGACTTACAGTTACAGTGAAAGTTATGAATACTCTTCTACCTTTGAACCAGATGATGAAATGTCTAGTCTTGATGTTGTTACAGATCCAGAAACGGTATGGTGATAATTGGTATCAAAACAGTCACTGTACTAATTGAAATGATTACGATAGATCATGCAGATGGGTATATTGTTTTTATAGCTCATGGTGCCTAAGGGGCCTAAGTGGCCAAGTGGTCTAAGCAGTTTCTACTGTAATCACTAGTCAGTCAACACTGAGGTTGTGAGTTCGAACTCCGCTTGTGCTGGTGCACTGGACACCCTTATTTACTACGATTGTCAATTTTTCTATCAAAAGTCTGTGGTTTTCCTTTGGCACTCTGACTTCCACCACCAATAAAAACTGGCTGCCGTGAAACCGCCAAAATGCGGTGCTTAAAAGAGAGAGACCAAAATTTAGAATCATGGTTCCACTAATTTTTTTTTTTAATTTTTATTTTGTATCACATATTTTTTCATTATCATGATTATGGTATTATTTGAACTTCAAACTTGCTTTTTTGTACACTCTTCACGAACAATTGCAAGTAAAAACCTCAACATTCTCAACAATTAGATTTTAGTTGCATTTGCCATAAATACAATTTTGACACTAACAGTTTAAATTTTAGATTCAAAGAGAGGAGGAGTTGAAGAAAAAATCTGAAGAAGCAAAAGAAAACTACATCTCAACCTTGATATCAAATATGAGGAATAAACGTTTTAAAGATACAGATATAACAGAACTTTCTTTAATTGAACCAACCAAGAGTATGTACATTGTATAGACTCTGCGATATGGGATTCAGTGGCGGATCCAGGATTTTTCATAAGTGGGGGCCCACTGACTGACCTAAGAGGGGGCCCGCTCCAGTCACGCTTCAGTGATTCTCTATATATGCAACCAAATTTTTTCCCAAAAAGGGGGGGGGCCCGATCCCCTGCCCCCCCCTAAATCCGCCTCTGGGATTTGCTCATTGTTGAAGGAACTACAGTGATCTACATGATCTATAGTTGTTAATTTCTGTGTCATTTGGTGGCTTGTGGAGAGTTGTCTCATTGGCACATTTTCTTTTACATTTATAGAAAAATTCCTTAATTTGTTTTCATCACATTTAAATCCAAATTAGATGAAGAATATTTCTGAGGTTAGCTGATATATTTTCGTATGCATGAACACAGTACTGTTACAAATCGCTATTGATTTGAAGAACTGTACCCTAAATGCAGGTATAAAAAATGTGGTGTGCTTGCTATGTCACAAGAATTTTTCTCATTGTTGAAGGCCATATGGTGGAGAGTTGTCTCATTGGCAATATTTATATCACACCACATCTTATTTTTATACTTCCTTATGAGGCCCCATTGTTTTTAGAACCTTGTTTTTTGAACTGAATTATAGAAATGTATTTAAATCCTCCTTCATATTTAAAATTTTCAGCCAAGCCAAAGATTATAGATGAGGAAACCGGAAACTACCAACAAAGGTTCATGAAAAGGAAGATGGCAATTTTAAAGCATAAAAGAAAGCATGGTATGTATATATCTTAAGTATAATTTCTTTATTAGTTTATGAATCCCAATGCTATCTAGCTCAGTATCCTAATAAAAGGTATTTGCATTTAGAACTCTGATACATGAATCTGTAAACAGAATTGGAAGAAAATACAGTTTACTCTCGTTGTCTCGAACTTTGTTGACTCGAAATTTCGGATGAGTCGAAGTTTTGATGTGGTCTCAAACTTTATTCCATACAAAAGTATGTAATTGGACTCCTGATGAGTTGAAATTGGAAGAGTCAAAGTTTTCTATGAGTCGAACTAAATTTACGGTCCCAAGGTTAACAAAAGCATTCAAAGTTAATTTTTTATCTCGAACTAATACACACATGTCAAAACATGACCTCCGGGATTTAAATGGATGGAAGAGTTAATCTGACAAAACATGTGTAATTAAATTTCTGGTCACTGACCACTCTTTTGATTTATGACATAATGTTTCCATGAGTGTTTACCTAAGATTATCTTTTATAGAATTTTTATTAATAATTAGTTATACACTGTTAATTTTCTTGAAAAAGTATTTTAAATGTTTAAAAAACAATTTATTTGAGATTTACACTAATGAGCTTAGGTGGGCATAAAGTAAGGTTTGTGGCTTCCGTTGATGATCACATTAAAACTACTCAAACGGCATCTTTAATCTTGTTATATTTATTTTGAAAAGAAAGAGTGAGATAAAACAAAGTGAATAGAAATCAAAATTTTCTTAAATCTCTTGTATCCGAGAATAAACAATTTTGTCAGCTATAACCAACCTCAATAAATAAAACTATCGATTAGAATTTACTCTCTTGAAAAGCCATAGGATATTTTTTTAAATTGAAACAATTGAATAAGTTAAAATAATGTTATTATATGATAATAAAAGACTATGACATATAAATACACCGATCTGATACTAGAATATCGATCCCCTTGCCATCTTCACCCAGATTTATTTTAGTTTTACCAAGCTAAGCAAGAGTTGTGTCCCTAAGATTGTTGAACTTCCGGTGTTCGTTTGAGTCGAACTACATGTATCTCAAAATATTTATCTGGTCCGACTTCCATATAACGAGAGTAGACTGTACAATAGATATCCCATTTTCAAAAATATTTACTTCCGAATTTACAGTACATTTAAGTAATTGTGCAGCATGCATCATGTGCATGCAATGTTTGTAATAAAATAAAGAACAACACAAACTTCAAACTTCTACAGAAATTGACTTGTCATAAAAGTTATCACTAAAATTAGATTAGTCCACGAATCAATGAAACAACAAACATAAAAAAATGTCTGTTTTGTGAAGTACAAAAGCATACTTAAGATATTTTTTTTTAAACTAGTTTCTATATATATGTTGTGTACAAGTTGTAATTTTGTACAAATTATAATTTGTACAGAGTTTTTGTACAAGTTATAAGTATTTTGACACACTCTTTCTTTCACAAGGTGATACAAGTGTATCTTCAATAATTATTCAGTTCTGTGTTAAAAACACAAATTTATATACTTCAACCTAATATTAAGCACTGTCCTGTATGTCATAAGATCACAAACAAAGACGCCTGCTTGGTTTGAATTATATTTTTTTTTTTACTAATACCAAGTTCTATGTCCTCAAAATATGTTTTGATGTTTTTATATAAACTTTGTGTCAGTACTATTTGCAAAACTGTAGCATGTAGTTGTGGAAATAAAACAGTGATAAGCTTCATCTAAGACACAGTGCTCATTTTATCCAATTATGTAAAGAGGTTCACAAAATACTGATAACTTGTACAAAAATACTGTACAAATTATAATTTGTACAACATTACAATTTGTACACAACATATATATTTAAGCAAATTGTTTGAATAGCATTTTTCGTTATCTCAAGTCTTAAAAATCATATTTTTAGGTATGAAACCAACAAGAGAGCTACCATGGCCAGGCAAGAGAGATGTTCATGTCACAGAATATGGCTTAGATCCACAAATTGCAGAGAAACTTAAAATAAAAAACCTCATCTCCAAAATGGAGAATGTAAGTTAGGCCTAGACCATACTTGTAAATTATGTGACTTCTTGGAATGTCCTGTTGTTTCTGTTATTACAAACCTGGTAAATAGTCTACTTCCGTAGGTGTCATTCTTGATAAGGAAAGATGATTGTAGGATCATATCTGATATCATCTCTAAAATGGTAATTCCATAAGGCCACGTTTTTTTAATTTGTTGGTTTACGGATTTTCCCCATGAAAAGTCGGGTCGGTCGGTTGGGAAAAAAAGAAAAAAAATATCTTTCAAGACAGAAAAAAATGCAAAATAAATATACATTTCACCTTTCTAACAATGTTTTTTTATGAAATTTTGTCATCATTTCAAATTTAAGTTCGATGAAATATTCTTGCTAAGCTGTCATAAATATCGCATGACATTGTCTAATGATTTGCCGTAAAAAAGGGGGGTGTTCACAGACAAAGACGAAATTAAATCGTCATTTCACAAACAAGAAAACAAATTTGCTTAGCTCTTAATCAATTCCAGAAAACTTGGTGAGTAATGATCTTCAAAAACAAAAACTGATAAAGAAACAAACGTCGTACGAAAATAAGTTTCAATACACGTGTCAAAAATGTAATAGACTCGTCCACGGTAAAAACGAGAATATCGGGTTAATCTGGTGTCTTGCATTCTCGTTTTTTATCCAAATGGACAATATAATTTTTTTATTATTCATGAAACAAGAAAATTCTAAATGACTTGTTGATATTCAGAACTTTTACTTCCAAGGTGCTTTCCACCTGTCCACATTTGGACAAGTCTATTTCTATGAGATTATGCATCTTACAGACTGATGACAAATAAGGGAAACAAACTTATTGTGTAATTGGTTTTAAACACAGATTTCATTCCGCAAAATTAATTGCGTAAACGACATTTTAAGGTCAGTTACAATTGATTCGTCTAGTCTTAGAAACGTAAACTGGGAGTTTTATCTTTTCACAACAGAGAGTGTTATCAATTTTGTTAGTGATTCATGCATTTCATTTCATAAAATTAGAAGAATTTAATTATTTTTCAGGGATAATGTATTTGTTTGGGTCAGCGGGAATAAAAGAGCATGAAAAGTCAATTTTATTTTTATTCTAGAAATCGGCAAAATCGGGTGGGCGGACCTGTAAACCAACAAATTAAAAAATCCTGGCCTAACAGTCAACCAACTTGAGAGAGAGAGAGAGAGTCCTTAAAATTTACGAAGGGATGATTACCACTTCAGCCTTTGGAACACTTGGATTATTCTCCTTCATGAAAATCATGATACATGTAGGAAATGCAAATTTTTTCAAAACAATTTGATGTTTCTATTATAATTTCAGGCAGCTAAATCTGATCTACATGATCCCAAAAGATGCAGAGAATGTAGGTGAGTATATCAATAAATGTGATCAGATGACACTATCAAATAAAAAAACCTGATTCATGATGTTTGTTTTATGATTTTTACAAAAAAATTAACTCTTGAAAAGAGTAATATAAAAAAGAAGATGTGGTATGATTGCCAATGAGACAACTATCTACAAAAGACCAAAATGACACAAACATTAACAATTATAGGTCACCGTACGGCCTTCAACAATGAGCAAAGCCCATACCACATATAGTCAGCTATAAAAGGCCCCGATAAGACAATGTAAAACAATTAAAACGAGAAAACTAACGGCCTTATTTATGTAAAAAAATGAACAAAAACAAATATGTAACACATAAAACAAACTACAACCACTGAATTACAGGCTCCTGACTTGGGACAGGCACATACATAAATAATGTGGCGGGGTTAAACATGTTAGCGGGATCCCAACCCTCCCCTAACCTGGGATAGTGGTATAACAGTACAACATAAGAACGAACTATAAAAATCAGTTGAAAAAGGCTTAACTCATCAGATAGACAAAAAATACAAGTGGACGTGGCAGGGTTCCTATACATCCCGACACAAAAAGACACAATGAACAGATCTGAGAGTACTCACTGTTATCTGACAGCTAGTTCAAAGCCATTAACAACTAATAAAAAAATAATGCCTCTAAGACTAAGCAATCAATCTGTACACATTCAACATACAATGGATTTAGTGTAAAGACATCATAAACAGCCAGAGAAAAACATGACCTTATGCAATGCCAAGTTACAGGTATCGACAGAAAATGAAAATGTATATGTATATAACATACTAGTAATATTTAGTTAGCTTTTAATCTACTGATAACATAGTCAATATCTATACCAACAAAAACAATATTCAATGATCTTATTACAGTGTTGAATAGGTAACCTTTAAGAATAAGTTTATTTAAAGGAGCAACAAGTTTACATAGATCATTTCTAAATTCCTGGACACGGTTAGAGAATGGCATACAAATTTTAAACAAAATATGGAGTTCCCATTGTTAAAATCACTGATAAACAGAAAATTTTTATGAAAGATTTTAGTTTTAATAGCTTTTTGCTATAAGCAAATATCTGACAAATGCCAAGCTCAGGAATTACAAATTGATACTTATAATTAAATTTATTTTTTATAGATTATTTTTTACCCAGTTGCAAAATATGCAAATTTATTTTCAGAGAATATGAAAAAGAACTTGATGAGGAGGCAGCTAAAAGACATTTCATCAGAATAAAGAAATCTCAGATACAAAAAGATATAACCGAAAACCAGCTGGAGAAACATATAATAAGAATGGTATGTACAAGATTTTTTTTTTAAACCATCAATTTGTACCTCATATTTGGTTTGAATCTTTCTAATATTGAAGAACTTTAAAAGAATTCACTGCCATTTTGGGATAAATTAAAATTGACTTTTATTCTCCACATCTTTAATGAGCTTAACTGACTGAAGGGCCAAGTATGCTTTTTGTCATCATTTATGGTTCAGCATTATCATCTGTTAACTTTACAGATTCTTCTCCTCGGAAACTATTGGATGAAATTTTATCACACAGTGCCATATTAGCATTTTTGAAATCTAAACTAAACATTTTCTGACTACCCTACCTGCCAACCACCATGGATGAAATGGATAAAAATAGAACATATACATAAAATGCAAGCTTTGATTTTGAAAACGACCTCTAAATGAAGGAGATCTGATACTTTAAATTCAGAAATTAATGTGCATTTATTATTTCCATTTTGTCATTTTTAACCAAAACAGAGATTTAATCTTTGCAATTTTGAGAAAAATACTGTTGAAATCTTGTAAAAAAATTCTAAATGCTAGTTTCAATGTATTGCAATAAGAATGAATAACACTGCTGCATTTTTTGCAATAATAGAATCATCGCAATAATTTCTGAACTTACAGTAATTTCAAAATGTTGAGATATGCCTACATTAAGATTCAATATACATTAAAACTGTTAGACTTTTTCTTATTTTGCCTTTAAATAGTTCAACATAGAACTAAGCATATGTGGTAAGATTGTCAATGAGAAAACAATATTATAGATGCCAAATGAAGAAGATGTAAATGTTTGGCCTTCAAATATGACAAAACCCATGCAATATAGTCACTTAAAAAAGACCAGTAAATGACAAATATAAAACAATTCATGCAAAAAAACCTAAAATACAACTTTTTATAATAGACAAATATATAGACCTATTGTCAATTTCTCTTTCACCCCTAGAATAGACATGTTGCGAAAAAAACTTAATTTTTAGTTATTTTAGTCTGTGGAAGCAAAAGCATTTGGACATTTTTTTTTATAGTCCTGTAAATTCAGAAATTATTGGGTCATTTATTATTGCGGCTTTGTAATTTTAAATGCGATTTTAATTTTTACATAAATATTCATATAAAAAAAATTAAAATAAGAGTTAAATTATTGCGTTTACAACTCTCAACAATTTTTGGCAATAATAAAAACCTCGCAAGAATTTCTGAATTTACAGTATGTTTGTCTCTTTTTAGTTGTTGGTGAATATCAATAATCTTTACCATTTTGTTTTCTTTAGAATCCTATAAATCTAATTGGAGAGTTAGCAAAATCTTTACCAAGACCCACAGCAGATCCAGCTGAAATTACAGAACAAATGAACCAGGGACTAATGTTGTCAAAATATTTATGACAAAATATTTTTATGTTTATATTTTATTTGTAATGTTGAATTTTAATTAAAAACAAATATCAAACAACAGATTTTATTGACTATTGTTTTAAAAACAATGTTTGGTTTGCATGGTTTCAATTCTTCAATTGAATAAAATTCAGTTATGATTTTCCGTATAAAAGTTAAAATTAATGATGGTATATTCAATCAAACAAAAACAAATAATGCAGAAAAAGACCCCAGTACAACTTGTCTCAATGCTGAGAAAAATAATCATCAGACCATGGGATAAATTATGAGGATTTTCTTATCATTCATTAACCAACAAACTGATCTTGAGTAAAAGTAAAATCACAAAAAAACTGAACTCCTGAGGAAAATCAAATCCGAAAGTCCCTAATCACATGGTAAAACCAAGTGACAAAACACATAAAAAACAAACGGACAAGAACTTTCCTATTCCTGACTTGGTACAGGCATTTTCAAATGTAGAAAATGGTGGATTAAACTTGATTTTATAGCCCTAAACCTCACACTTTATACGACCATTTTTCTCAGCATTGAGACAAGTTGTGGAGAAGAAGAAAAAATCTGAACTGAATTTGTCCAAAGTTGGCACACTTTTCATTCCCAAACAGCAATAATTTGCAGTATCCCATTACAGTATTATATAATACATGTGGTATAATATTACATTGATTCAAACGATCAACTTTATAGTTGTCCTTGTTTAAAAGACAGATAGACACCGCAGTGTAATTTATTGTTTATAGATCATCAGAGGATGTCTTGTTAACAAAATATTAAAGTATACCTGGACCTAACGGAAATCAATATAGCATGGCGGTGCACATCCACTGGTAAATTAAGTGCAATTCAAGATGAAAACATGTCACTACTATACGAATCATGCTTTGTGCTATAGTGATAATCTAAGACAGAATTATTCTAACGTTCTTGTTCATATGGTAGAAGTCCTCAAACAGATATGTCGTCCTGCTTTGAGCTCACCGATTTATGTTTTTATACAACTGCAAACATTAAAATTGTTTTAGTCATATATTGGTATCACAGGTCACCTCAACATTGTCAATACCACTTCCCTGCGAAATGTGTTATCTAAATGTCCGAAATATCGTGAGCCTAATCCATCAATTGGATATAAAACTTCAAAATTTGGACGGATTTCAGTCAATGATGATGTAAGGCAATGGGCTAAACACGAGAAGGAAGACGAGATGGCGTGAATCAGATGTGGATAATACAAAAATCGAAAGATCTTTTAGAGTACATACAATCCAAGTATCTTATCTTAGGGAGGGATAAATCCTTCTTTGTAAAGGATTACTTTGATTGAAACAAAAAATTCCCTGAAACGGACATTATCAAGATGCTTAATTTCTTGATTGACAACCTATTTGTTACGTTCAGAGGATGTGTTTTTCAACAGACTGTCGGCATTCCAATGGGAACTTATTATGACCCTCTTCTTGTCGACTTTAAATCTTTATTATTATGAGACTGACTTCATACAGGAACTTCTTAGAAAAAATGATTTGAAGTTAGCAATATTCTTTAACTCTATTTTCTGCTTTATATATGATGTTCTCTCACTAAATAATTCAACATTTCGTGACTAGGGTAAACGCATCTATCCCATCGAACTAGAGATAAAAGAATACAACGGATACAGTTGTGTCGGCCTCATATCTTGACTTACATCTAGAAATTGACAATGAGGATCGGTTGAAAAAGAACTTAACGACAAAAGAGATGATTTAAGCTTTCAAATTGTGAACTTGCCTTTTCTAAGTTGCTACATTCCTGTAGCATCTGCATACGGGGTACATATCTCCCAATTAATCATGTTAATACGATATTCCCGTGCTTGTATTTCCTATATTATGATTTTCTTGATAGAGGGTTGCTGCCCACAAGGAAGCTATTAAACCAAGTGTTCCAAATGGCGAAGTTAAAATCATCCCTTCCTAAATTGTACGGATGCCATCACGAGTTCTAGAGGGTCTGAATCTTTTTTTTAACTGTTTCACAGATGATATCGAATATGTTCCTTACGTCGTAACTACAATTCCCTTTCCTTTCATAAATGTGACCTACCAATCGGACTATCTACCGGATTTGTTATAACATCAGCACCACGACGGGTTACACATGTGGAGCAGTATCTGCCTACCGTTTCGGAGCACCTGAGATCACCCCTAGTATTTGGTGGGATTCGTATTGCTTATTCTCTAGTTTTCTATGTTGTGTCATGTGTACTATTGTTTGTCTTTTTTCCATTTTATTCATGGCTTTGTCATTTTTTTTTTTCGATTTATGATCTGGTATCTTTCGTTATTCTTTTATTTGACCTATTTTACTCTTTTTTAATTTGAGCGTCACTGATGAGACTTCTGTAGACAAAACATGCGTCTTGCGCAAATACAAAATTTTAATTCTGGTATCTTTGATGAGTTTATTTGCATGAATTGACAAACTTATAACCGAATGTGTGTCAGTTGAGTATACTACATGTCTTGTTACTTTTTTTAATGTCGTTTGATGTATTATGCATTACTTTAAAAGTCTACAATGAAATAAGATGACGTGGAAATCATAGTACATGTAGTATGTGTGAATGAATTGATTTTGTCAAAATGATTCAGATCTTAGCAACCACTGATCATAGACTGATTGAGGTATATGATATGGTACCGTTGTAAGTTATTTTGTTATTAAATCAGCTAACAGTTAAACGATTTAAGCATTGTAATGTACAAATGTGTTTAAATAAAACATTGTATTGGAAATCATTGACCTTTATCCCTTCTCCATTTTTTAATCCACTTAAATATCCTATGTCATTATACTCGCACACTATTTTTGCATGTGCAAAAGTATTATTCAATAAATTATGTTGTTTAAATTTTGTTATTTAAATTATTTCTCTTTGTGTCTGATACTATTATTGAATTGATTGTTGAAAACGATTTTAATAAAAATCCTTTATAAAATATATCAAAATGAAAAATAGAACATTCATACAATGCGTAATATAAATAAACCAATAAGACATTTAGTAAACAGATCTAAAATTAGACAACATTCATATTTGACTGAAGCATGTAGACATTTTTGATACGTTTGAACAATTTTCCATAGCAGTATTTTAACCATTATGTAAAGACATTGCACAAGCAAAGGTTATCATTAAAGCGTATACTCATGTTTTGAAAACTCACATATTTAAATATATAATATTTATATTGTGTGTTTGAGATTTTTTAGAATATAAATATTGGTGCGCTATAAATTTTTAAATATATTTCGTTATTCATTATTTAAGACTCGTACCTGTGTTTGATGAAAAATCGATATTAAAGATCGAAAGGACTAATTATTTCTTTTAATTAACCACAGATATATTTTAGGTGCGAAAGTCTGTTTTCTATCATATCGTATGGTATTACATACTTTAATATATATTATATAACACGTGAAAGATTGAAGAATAATGGGTTAAGATTCTACTTTAATTCAAGATTATTATAAATTCTAATTTGTTTTCCACGTAGATACAACCCTTTATTTATATATACAAATGTCTTTATAAAAATCCTGACAGATAATATACAGTGATGTATAAGCTCGTTTAAACCTTTTAAAGCGCTGTTGCCTTCATTACCATGAAAACTGGACTTTGAAGAATGGTGTTCCAATAAAAATTTAACGTCACGGACCAAAATGTCAAAACATAGTAATTGTTCAATGGCGTCATGCAATGCAATTATAATTGGCAACTGTTCAAATGTATATGAAATACTGGTATGAGAAAATTTAAAAATAGATTTGATTTGCAATTGTTCCGGCGTGAAATATAAGGACTCCGTACGAATATGACATACTTTACAATGTATTAAACGGTAAGGCAAATTTTACATAAACTAAATATATCTTTATTTTTAATTTATACTTTGTTTATTTGATTAAAAATGCGATACATTCATTCCACATTATTTCAATACTGTGACATTGGGATTATCGACGTTTATGTGTCCACTCAACATAAGTTCCTTGTGTTGTTTATAATAAACAATGCGTTAAAATATTTTATTGTATCTTGTTGAATATTTCCAACAGAACTGAACAAAACATAAGGGTTGAATATCATAATTTCATAACATTTATTGAGGTCGATACGAGTATTTATCATGTACTAATAGAACATTTAGAAAACAAGTTGCTTTAAAAAAAAAAGTCAATACGTGAACCTTAGATCTTTTTATTCTAATTATCAATTCGACCGAATAAGAAACTATATTACGGATTACAAATGTGTCGAGGTTTCTGATTGGATAACAACACCGAGATGTCAGTATATATTCAGAAAACTACCGATGTATATACGACGTTTTTATCCCCAATTGGAACCTCAAAAACGTCATCATAACACCGGTTACTATGTGCCATAGTCAAAAACTATCAGACTGTCAGAGACTCACAGAAGGAAAGTAATGACGTGCTTCAGGCACTTATACATTTTTGATACAAAATCACGCAATTTACGATTTTAATATTTTAATTTAAAGTTAAAAATGTTATTATAAATTATTACATACACGATAAAATTATGCTCAGAGCAAATTAGAAAATCCTTCACGTATGCTGAACATATCAGATTGGGTTTTTCATATATATGTGTTGTCAAAAAATACCTGCACTGGAAAATAACATTAAATCGGGGGTAATCCGTAATATATGTGTAATTCAGGTCTCAGAAAGGGTATAAACTGTGACATTCCCGGCCGAAGGCGAAGTGGATATAAGCTCTAAGCCGGGAATGTCACATGCAGTATATACCCTGTCTGAGACCTGAATAACATATAATACCTCAGTGTTTTTTTAAGCCACGTGTGTGGATAATTGTTTTTTTTTTATTATAAATCATAACAATTTTGTCATGTTGAAAAGTGTGACAAATGGTAGTCATGGAGGGGGAAAATAGATTCCCAGACGTCTTATTTCTTGAAGAATAATCAGTTTGATTCAAAACAGGAGGGACACATGGACCTTCTTTCAAAAACTCATGAATGGTCAAAATCATCCCTCGGCTATTGGGCTGATATCATGACCCATGGCTGATTAGAGGTCTGATATGAAAAATGCCATGTTATAATCTGTATAAATTGACCCAATAAAATTTGTCAACTGAGGAGGAAACCTTTATATGTATATCATAGCTATATATCATGCATATATAACAGTTGTTATATTGCTATTGTCAATTCGACCGTCATCTTTTTAAAATAACTGTGCAATATCCTCAGTTAATAATGTTTCATTTGAACATCCATCTATATGTGACTTTGTGAAAAGTAAAATCACAAAATTACTGAACTCAGAGGAAAATCAATTAGGAAAGTCCATAATCACATGGCAATTGAAATAACAAAACACATCAAAAAGAAATGGACAAGAACTGTCATATTCCTGACTTGTTACAGGCATTTTCAAATGTAGAAAATGGTGTGAACGAGTCAATTTGTTGAAATATACAAAACAATATAATATTGCACTACTGCAAACATAACTAGATGTCATCATGACAAAATGTTTTTGACACTTTTTCTAGCTTTACCATACACTGCAATGATTGTTGCATGAATATTAGTAAACCTTATCACTCGTAGAATATACATATATGATATATTGTATATTAGAAATGTAATTAAAGATACCAAGTTTATGATTTCACCTACAAAATATTAATGTCTTTATACATGAACGCATGAGGCGGAATGTTTTTAAAGCTGAAAAATCAAACCATGAATACTGTCGCATTTAAACTATTTGTTCATTAACACAACCAACTAGTTAATGAGTTTTTTCAGACTTCACTCTAGTATTATCAAGTGATAAATAGAGGAAAAAAGTTGAAATAAAATGCAGCATCTAATCACGATAGTAGCGAATTTCTTTCAAGAGTGATTTATTTATTGTTGATAACTAAGGTAGACAACACTTTTAGAAGAAAACATTAAAATAGGTACAATAAATAATATGACACTTCCTTCCTTGTGATAAAACAAGTGTAGGTTTTTTGAACGTTATCCATTACTTGATATTATTCATGTAACCCTTGTAAAACAAATTTCATCAACATACTTATATGTTGTATGACCGTCTTTACACTTTTTGTCCTTTAAAATATAATTGGTGATATGGATTTGCTGTCTACATTGAAAACACTTTTTTACCTTAGATATGTACTACTATTTGTGATGTGAAGCTGCTGTCTTGTTAACGTTTATTCAACTTTTCCTTTGAGGTTTATATTGACCCAGCTGTCATTTTGGTATATTGCCTTTATGAACATGTCAACATTAAAATCTGACACAGAACACTTCTTTTGCAGAGCCTCATCATAAATCATGTCGCAGTCAACACTAAGAAATAACTTTTATCGCATAGCTACACTTATAGTCGACTACGGTGCTGATGTTATGCGTAGTCTGTTAGATCAATTTATTCAAAACAAGTACAATTTTACTCTAAAAGAGTTTGTGTCAAAACACCAGCATGAGTTGTATCACCAATTCAACAATGACATATGCTGTCAGTGCCCACAATATAGCCACCGACCATACAAACAAGTAATAAGTAGTTGGCAAATGGACACGCTATTTGAAACAAATGGTCCGAAACTTTTATGTCATAAACCAAACAATAAATGTGAGTATTGCTGCAGTACTGTAAAACCAAACTTACAAATTAATGATCTAGACATAACATTGTTAAAGTTTTTTCTCGTGAATTATTTCGAAGAAGAGTTTTGGAAGGACTGTATCACAGATGGGTTATCATTTCACGATTTTCTTAACAGCAAAAAGCACGACATTTTCCATTTAGTGCAATTGAACGTCCCGTGTTGTTTATGTATACACAACCCAGACTACACAGTTATGGTTACAACAAGTAAGGACAGACTTAATAGAGTTCAATGGGAGGCAATGTTTGCTACAACTGACCAATATAATGCTCATAGCGAAACATGTGTTGATAAAAGAAATCCATGCTCTGTATGTGCGACAATAGGTATTAGTCCATCAGATTTGAAAGGTCGAACAGAAACGACCATTTTATCGAAATTTTGCATAATGATGAAACATATTGATCAATTAGTTCATGCAAGAAATACTGTATTTGCGCACGCTATTAAAGGAGAAATTACTGATGATAACTTTAGAGAGTTTTGGGAGGAAATAGAAAATTCAATACGATATCTTGCTAAAAAAACCAATATAGACCTGAAAATAACGCAACGCATATTGGAATTGCGAGAATTTTCCCCGAAGGAAACTATGTGTTTAGAAATGCAAAGTTTAGCATTACGACAGGCGCAGAAAGATGAACAGGTTATTCAGGTAAACTTACAGTTCTTTAAGGCTTTATATAATGCTTGCCAATGAGACAATTATCTACCGTAGACAAAATGAATTAGATCTTTACGATTATAGATGCTAGTAATCGTGTTGACTCATACAATTTGCAATACACATGTGCAATGTGAAAAAATAAATGTACCCGGCATGACAAAATGTACCACAATATAAAAAAGGAAACAAACGGTTTGAATTCCGTTTAAACAATTAACGAGAATCAAATATAATATTACATGTTATATATATTTTTTTTCATATGCTACGAAATTGTTAGAGCCTAAATATGCTTTGAAGTTCGAGAAAAAAAATATGATCTAAAAGTAAAATAACAACAACAACAACAACGAACTCCCAGGAATTACCAGGCTTCTCACAAAAGAACTACTCAAAAGTTACTCAATTTTATTACGGCACAATATATACACAAGACAAATAAATATATTTCACAGCACAGGACAAACACTCGACTATACCACTGACAGTCACATATAACATGTAAAGTTAATGTTAAAGAGCAAATATAGCGTCTAGCCATTAACAATGTTCAATATACCGTAAAGCGGGTTATTTTCGCGGGTGTAAAATTCCGCAATTTTCATTGAATAAGGTATACGAAATATTTTGGCGGTTTCGAAACTTTTATCAATACCTTTGCATGTACACTTTTAAATTGGCGGAATTTATTTTGGCGATTTTGTTCTATCAGCGAAAATAAGCGAAAATTTATAACCCGCTATACGGTATAAGTCCAAACAGTCGAATAAACACATGAGCTAGCCACCAAGCCAACGGCCGCCAAAAAAATAAACAAACAACTGTGTTGCACAAAGAATTAAGCAAGTTAATTTAAACTAACATATAAACAATTCACAATTTAAGCTTGTTAATCTAACATGCAAGAAATTAATTATATCAAGCAAAAACTAAATAATTAAAGCAAGCAAGGAAGAAACAATATCAACCCTGAACATAAACTTTTCTCCATACAAGAAACCATATCTCATATGAAAAGAAACATCACCCAACAGTGTGCACAATACTCCTTTTTGGCCCCAAAATATAACAGTTTTACAAAATTGTTAAAATGGAAACTTTTAGTTATTTATTGGACAGTTGAATGCTTGTGCTATATAAATATGGGCTGTTTTTGACAATACAATGCACATATATCGGGTTGTAGCACCATAAGTCATGCTAAATTACTGAAATCTTCTATCATTTTAGTTAAATTTTAGACGGTTTCCGTGTAAAACGAAAGTGGCCGCATTCGTGTTCATCCTTAATATTGAAATGTTAGTTGTATTTTATGATAATACATAACATATATAAAGGTTGTGGATGAACACGGATGCGGCCACTTTCAAAAACAATCTGAAAAGTGACGTTTTTTTGCATATTTGAAAGATTTTTCATATTTGAGCTTGAATAGGATCGTTTTTAATGACTAAATTAGTTATAATCTTTCACAAAAACTAATTGAATCAAGTGAAATAGTGTTTAAAAAAGTGGTCAAAATCTTTGGTCAGATGAAACTGAAATTTGAGGCCAAAATGAGTCCTTACCGGACACACTCCTTTTAGTATGGAAGAAATAATATCAACCATAAACTAAAAGAAACTAAAGGAAGTATGGCAGAAATATAAAACTCAACCATTACTAATCCCTTAACTCCATCTGAGAAAATCATCTCAAATGACAAGTTAGCATATCTAAATCAAATGAGCAACCCGTCTTTTAAAATATAACCCTAACTGCCTTGTACCTTCACAATTCAGATGGAAACCCCAACTTTATAGGCAAATAACTCCACCTTTGGCTTTCCACATTTCAAAAAATATCTATACGAATGAATGAACTCTACATTATAACTCAAACATAAATTTAACAAAGCCATATTAACTGCCTTAATTTTTTTACCCGTTTCCTCAAAATTTACAGGACGAGGAAGAATACCAGACAAAGCAATAACCATAGATGGAAACAACAACTTAGCAGTTGAAATCAAATTACAAAAAGCAGACTAAAACTGAGCAATAGATAAAATATGAATATCATTTGTACCACAATGAATTATTAAACATTTATAACCATCATAAATACTCCCCTTGTTCTTGTTAAGCTGATAAGTTATTTCTCCTTTGGAAGCACCCCGAAACGCAAACACATCAGCATTCTCAAGCTTCATATAGTTTGTAATTGAGTCTGGCACTATCAGAAAAGTTCCTGGTTCTGCAAAGAAACAATTTAAATTAGTAACCTAACAAGGAAACACTCTTCGTCATCATTTGCGAAACTTGTAGTATTTGTTCCAAAGTAAATTCTAAATAATTTTTATAAGCATCACTATGCCAATCTGCATGAAGTTGAATTAGTTAAGTAGAAACATCAGCATCAAAAGCTAAAGATGCACCCCCTCTTCTAGAACTATGAGTAGAGTAAAATAAAGAATTACGACCTGTTTTTGTGTATTAAATATCTAAGCTTATTTTGATACTCTTTATAAATAATGGGTAGGATGCGTCCCTTTTTGACTTTACAAAAAGCAGGATCCATTTTAACAGCAGGAATAGCTTCGATCATATTCTTGTATGCATTAACCGGACATAAAATACTCCCATGCATACTAGAAATTGGAATTCTCAACTTTCTTTGTCCAAACTGAATTGTTTTAGACAATTTCAAAATAATAATTAATAGTTATCAAAAGTACCAGGATTATAATTTTATACGCCAGACGCGCGTTTCGTCTACATAAGACTCATCAGTGACGCTCAGAACAAAATAGTTAAAAAGCCTAAACAAATACAAAGTTGAGGAGCATTGAGGACCCAAAATTCCAAAAAGTTGTGCCAAATACGGCTAAGGTTATCTACTCCTGGGGTAAGAAAATCCTTAGTTTTTCGAAAAATTCAAAGTTTTGTAAACAGAAAATTTATAAAAATGACCATATAATTGATATTCATGTCAACACCGAAGTGCTGACTACTGGGTTGGTGATACCCTCGGGGACGAAACGTCCACCAGCAGTGGCATCGACCCAGTGGGGTAAATAGTTATCAAAAGTACCAGGATTATAATTTTATACGCCAGACGCGCGTTTCGTCTACATAAGACTCATCAGTGACGCTCAGATCAAAATAGTTAAAAAGCCAAAACAAATACAAAGTTGAGGAGCATTGAGGACCCAAAATTCCAAAAAGTTGTGCCAAATACGGCTAAGGTAATCTACTCCTGGGGTAAGAAAATCCTTAGTTTTTCGAAAAATTCAAAGTTTTGTAAACAGAAAATTTATAAAAATGACCATATAATTGATATGCATGTCAACACCAAAGTGCTGACTACTGTGTTGGTGATACCCTCGGGGACGAAACGTCCACCAGCAGTGGCATCGACCCAGTGGTGTAAATAGTTATCAAAAGTACCAGGATTATAATTTTATACGCCAGACGCGCGTTTCGTCTACATAAGACTCATCAGTGACGCTCAGATCAAAATAGTTAAAAAGCCAAAACAAATACAAAGTTGAGGAGCATTGAGGACCCAAAATTCCAAAAAGTTGTGCCAAATAAAACATCATTTTCAATAATAATGTACCCTCTACATAATTGCTTATTTTCATCAAATTCCTTTTCAGAATTAGGAACAAGATTAAATTTTCTACTCATCATAAAAAAGGCTAACAAAAACAAACTCCAGAAAGTCCTATCTTTGGGGTCATTCAAATCCATAAACTCATAAATCTGTTTTAAAATCAAAGGAATTATAGGAAGCGCTTTCCTTGGTAAATGAGGATTTAATCTCTGTAAACCTTCCAAAGTAAGTTTCAATGAAAAACTTTGTAGATAAGGAATCTCCAAATCATTGTATAAATGCAATAATCTTACTCCATTAATATAATTTTTAATAGAATGCACTGTTTTAAAAGACCTGCTCAAAATTTGAGCATACAAACACACAGTATTCAATGATGCTGGCAAAAATTTAAAACCGAAATAAATACAAAATGTTAAAAAAGTCCTCCACTGAACTTTAATGTTTTCAAAAGTGCCACGAGCAAAGGCTGACTTGCACGTTGTCTGTTGATCCACTTTCAACAAATTCAGCTGTAAATCTGCAATAAATTACCAATCATGCGTAAAGTGAAAAAGACCTGAATGGACAAATTTCTCAAAACATTTACCTATTCTTACAACAGGCAATTCATAAAATAAGTCTTCAAATCTTGAATCAGAATGCCATAATGACAAAATATCTGCTATTCTGTTTTCAACTCCAGGAAAATGAACAGCCTTAATTTCAAAATTATACTTTGCAGCATGAAATAAAATTTTTCTTAAACAACATTGCATATAAGCATCTCTAGTACAACCAGAATTCAAAACCATCACAGTAGATTGATTATCACATCTCACTAAAATCTTTCTATTTACAAAATGTACACTCCATACTTTAACACTAATCATCAAAGCAACCAATTCAAATTGATTTATATGCAAATTCAAATCCATTAAAAAGGAAGGAAATTCAACATGAAAAAACTCTCTTTTTTCTTAAAACCAACCTCCACATCCACTCAAAGTAGCATCTGTCTCCAATATTTTATCTGGCTGAGACCAATCCTCTAAAGCCATCATAGAAACACCATTGTAAGACTTAAAAAAAATGATACCACCATAATAAATCTTTCCTTATATACAAAGGAATAATATGGTCACATTTGTCAGCTGGTAAACTACGAAGCCAAGTAAGCAATCTAGATACAAATAGCCTTCCTGGTCTTACACAGTTCGATACAAAATGTAGTTTACCTAACAATGACTGTAACTGTCTAACTGTATCAACCAGTAAATTTAACTAAGTTTTTACCAACAATAAAATCTCTTCCACTCTCTCAGTTGTTACTGAAATTGTAAGTTCCGAAGTGTCAAATTTCACTCCTAAAAATGTCATAACTTCTCCGCTGATTCTTCAAGACCATAACTGTTTAAAAGTCTACCTAATAAATCAAATACAACATTTGCATCTTCTGATTTTTCAGCTCCAGCAAAATCATCTAAATAGTTTAATAATAAATGTCCAGACTGCTTCAGCATGTAAACTACCGATGAAGTCACTCTCTGACAAATATGAGCTGATGGCCTAAGTCCCATATACTTAAAACTCTGTCTACAAAAATGTGATTTTTCCAATGAAATCCTACAAAATTGATATCTCCAGCAATTGGAATTTGGCTATAAGCCCGTTTCAAGTCCCTCTTAAAAATACCACAATTTCTGCCTTTTAACTTAATAAGATTAACAAAATCATCTACAGATGGATAAGTCAAATTAACTGATTCACCCAAATAAATATCTTTATCAATACCTGCATTAATGCAATTTTCAGAAGGACAACTTAAATCTAGTATTACCCTTCTTTCACCTGGTGTATTCTTTAGAACTGAATTTAAAGGAGATAACACTAACGAAGAATATATAAAAGGGTTAACTTTTAAAGGCCCAATAACAGCTTTATATTCTAACTCCTTTTTCAAATTCTTCAAAATGAAATCTGGAAAATCTCTAGCACCGCTATGATTACGAGGCTTTTTGATATCTACTATATCACCTGCAGTATAACCAATGGGTAAACCAAATTCTAATAAGTCACACAAAATGTGATCATTATAGTCAACTAGCATAGATCTAAAAAAAATAGATTTTTAACTTTGAAAAAACTGGTAAACTACAACCTAGATAATTCGGTAAACCTGATAATTTAATTTCTCTCTGAATATCCACAAAATACTGTAAATCTAAAGAATTAACATTCAAATCGCAAATTAAACACTTTTTGTGAATATGACAAAATTCATCAATTTTTAAATTCAAAGATGATTGAACTGGTAATGATTTATTTACTTCCCTTTTACTTGAAATCATATAATTGTCATTATTAACTGTACAAGTATCACTTTTAAAAACCTCCATTGACAATCAGCATTTAGTCCTTATTTGAATCTACAAGTAACCATTCAGGATAAAAAGTATCTATCACTTTTGAATTAAAATTTCCAATGCTATTAACAGCTTTTTCTAATTCAAGTTACGACATATGAAGACAAGCTAATGAACTCTCTGGCTGTTTAATTTTAGCCTTATCCTCCCATAAACATGTGGCACAAATCTGTTATACAAATCTATTTTTGCCTGAAATATCCAAATTAGGACCATCCTTCGAAATATTACATTTATTTCTCTGATACAAAGGACAATACCAAATTTTTTTATCAAAATTCTTTTCAGAAGATTTATCTAAATATTTACCAGCAGTTTTATTCAACACTTTCTTTCCTATTAACATTCTAACCTCCAACAGAGAAGTATCATTAGACCATACATTCTCACCTTTTTCAATTAATTTTACCCATGCTGCATAAAAATTTAACAGCACAAACCATTCAAATTCACTAGCATAATAACAAATTTTGTTCAATAAAGATAATCTACCCTCTCTTTCTTTTTTACCAATTTTGCAATGCCTTATAATTTCTAATTCTCCGGCACAAAAATGACTCATAATTAGCTGTGTAAACTCCACAGCCTTTCTATTTGTAAACTCATATTTGAGATCAGATTGCGGCCAGTTCATCTTAATTTTAACCTTATCATGAGGTCTATCCTTAATACCAGATCTGACCTTCTTTTTCTGATGCTTATTTTTCTTTTTATGTGTAGTATCAGAGTCCAAACTAGATACAACATTTGGCTCTGACTCATTACCCGTACTACTAATGCTACTATCAGAACTTAAACTACCACTTAAAGAAGAATCAGACTCTGAGTTAGACTCTGTGGCTAGCATTTGCTTCATATGTTTCTCTACAACTTTCTTAGTCTTTGCATCTTTTCTCAAATGTTTAATACTTACACTAGAAAGTTCATCACCTTTGCTATCTTTAACTGCCCCTTTGCCTTTGCCTTTATCTTTATCTTTACCTTTATCTGTTTCTTTACCTTTCTCTTCATCTGTTTCTTTGCGTTTACCTTTGATCTTCTTGGACTGTTCCACCTCCTTGCCGGATTTCTCGTTCTTCGGCTTAGAGGCCCCTTTTAACTCGAGTTCCTCCAACTCCTCCAATTCCTTCATTCTCTTCTCTATTTCCTGTCGTAATTCCACCTTTCTCTTCTTGTTCTTCATTGCTTTCTCCTTCTGTTTAACTTCCTTGAGTGTCCTGACCAACTCTTTAGTTTCCTCATCGGTGTCCGACTCCTCCGAATCCATATAAATAGATAGACGTTCTTTCAGGTCTTCAAAATCCACCTTTGACATACTGTCAGATCCACCAGCCGCACCGTGTACAAGCTCGTCACCAACCTCTGATTCTGTGGTTACTCCTCGGACTGCATCCCAAGTTGATCAAAAACTCTGTAATCAAAACTCTTCTTCACACGCCTGGGTAAACTGCCCGAATTTCCTGGTTAATGTTGCTCATGTAAATAATTTCAACGAAAAATTTCAAATGTACCGCGAATCCCGAAACAAAGAAATATATAAGAGCGTCCTGTATCCAGGTAATAAATTAACCAATCAAAATAAAGAATACTCGGAACAATTTCTTCCGAGTAAATGTAAACAGTGGTTCACGTGGTAATTATCCTTTTTTTATAAAATCAAAAATTACACAAAATTCAAAACGTAAAGTCTCCAATCAGGTGGCAAAATCAAACGCTATAACGCATCAAACGAAAGGATAACCACTAACATCCATGACTGTTTTTTTATTTGGCTAAAAGTCACCACTTGACAGTCGCATAACATTCCAATTTATTTACATGAGAGACGAAGATACCACAGGGATAGCTTAACTAATAAAACAAAGTAGAAATAAATTGACAACACTAAGGAAACAGAAAAGAGCACGATATAAAAACAAAATTGCAAACTAAAGTCTGAGCAAAACGGTCCCCACAAAAAATGAGCGGAATCCTCTATGAAGGGTGAGCAGATCCTGCTCCACAAGTACAAATCGATGATAAGTGTCATTTGGTGGGTCACATTCTATTAAAAGAAGGACGGAATTGATGTTATATCCATTTGAACATAGCCGTCATCATCTATTCCGTTGTATTCATCAACAGATATTCCATAACAGTCAACCAAATCGCGATGGAGTCCGTTAATCTTTTATTTTATTTTCACAGCTTTGAAGACTTGAGATCTAAAAATTTCCTTGTAAGCAGCAATGCTATATCAAAGAAATTATGATAGGAGATGAAAGCATCGGAATATTGTATCAATTCAGAGATATGAACTTCATAATGTTGCTACATTGAAATGAAAATTTTACTATTAGAAGAGTTTGATAAAAGGCATTCCTTAATATGCTAATCTATTTAACTTAACTCTTATTCGTCTTTTGTTTAAAAAAAACCCAAAAAAACAGCACCATTACATTGTGCAATGATATTTTGTGTGCTATTTTTTTTTAATTATAATAAAATCGAAATATAAGCATTTGGTTCTATTAATATCATCATTCCTTGTTGCTTATCAATCCAAGATTTAATATAAGATATGCATAGATTGCAATTTGTAATTAACTGTTAATTTTATAGGAGTAGTAAGATAACTGTACGGCTGGCTTTGTTTGAATGGTCAAAGTGTCTCAATATGAGTAAAATATCTTAAAGTAATTCATTTTTTTGTCATAGCATGCTGTATAATAAAAATTGTCAAAAGCATTATTCAAATTCAGTTCTTCCAGTTTTGTAATTGGTTATTTGTGATTGTTGGAGCTATTTAGCATGATAAAAAAGGTTAAATTTCAGGAATCTCGTAACATACAAGGAACAGTAGAATCACTGGCAGAGAAAATAGATGCCAGACTTCAAGAAATTCAGATACAAATAACAAACTTGAAAACACCCACTGTCCGTTCTGACATTAAGGAGAGTGACCTTTCAGGGAATTCAGCATGGTATTCAGGTTTGCTATATTCATTTTATTTTTTTACATAAAACATGCTTATAACCTCGCGATCGTTATTAAGTTTATCAACACAAACGGTCATGATTTTGTTAACCGGTTAAAGCTATTTTTGGTTGTTTGATTGCGGTTGTCAATGTGAATTATAATTAATAAATAAATAAATAATCTTTATTTCAAGAGGATAATCACATTAGATAAAACGAGAAACACTTCTGAACAACATTAAGAAACGACAACCACTGGACATCAGGTTTTTGACCTAAGACAATTGCAAACAAATGCAGCGTTTTATTCGGTACCAACTTTTTTTTCTTGCATGAAATAATAGTGTAACATCACAACATAGAAAGGCACACTATTAGTTATAATTTTAAATCCTAAACTAATTTAAACGACAAATAAAAAACAAAATGAAAATACACTGAACGAATACATTTTATTTATGAAACACTGTAAATACGAAATCATTTAAATTTTCGTATATATAAATGGATGTTTTGACAAAGTCTACATATTTATGAGAAACAAATTACGAAAAATATGCATATATAAATATATATGGTTACAATGTCGTAGTTACGACATTTGAAACACATCCATCCTAATCTGTGAAACAGATAATCCAAAAGGATTATATTTTAAAAGATTAAATTTGATATATAACATGCAAGTAAATTTCAATTTTCTTCCCCTTATGGGTTAATGAATAAAAAAAAAACTACAAATAGTGCTTTTCAACAGGAATAATGATATATTTGCAGATAGATATGAGTATGCAGCAAAGAACGAGACAAGAAAGGGGTGGTCTGTTGAATATAAAGGTATCAGTTCTAATATATTCTCATTTATTCTCTGAATTAAGTCTATCATTAAACTTATTTTATAATTTATAGATAATATCAATGGAAACTTTAAGACATTCTGGTATTTTTTTTTTTGCCTCGAACATTGTTTATTAATAAACCAGTCTGATTTTAAACATAACATAATTAAAGTAAGGAATTCGAATGATTAATTTTTCTTGTGGTTTGCTCTTTTGCAATTCATGCATGTACATTTATTAAAACAAATATTCATTTAAAGAAGAAAACTGGACAACAAAAGAACATGCAGAATGAAATGTGCAAGTAAATTTGTTTATATAACGATATTTTTGACCGGGGATCAGTTATTTTGAAACATTATTTTAAATAATTTTCCTTGTCTGACGGATGCATTTTTTTTAAAATAATAATAATTGGAAAATCGACCAGTACTAAGACACATTTACTTTATTGTAAAAGAGGGACGAAAGATACCAAAGGGAATGTCAAACTCATAAATCTAAAACAAATTGACAACGCCATGGCTAAAAATGAAAAAGACAAACAGAAAAACTATAGTACACATGACACAACATAGAAAACTAAAGAATAAACAACACGAACCCCACCAAAACTAATTGTAATAATTGTTCTGGTATTTGATCTTAATAAAACATGCCACAATTTGAAGGAAAAACACAAGTTTTGGTTTACACTAGCATTAAACGGAGATATGGAAAGTCCTGGTTAGATATCTATTTGCATTCGAAAAGAATATTAATCGTCTGCATGACATATGAAATACTAATAGAATGTAATGTTCTTCTCATTGCGTTTTTAACAAACAGAAAAAACATAGAATATGCATTATTTAACGTAAACAATGTTATTTTTTCAGATGAATCCGAAGATAAGAACGAGACAAAGAAAGAGTGTTCTGTTGGATATACAGGTATAAGTTCAAATACATTCTCCAACATTATAATACATTCTCTGAATTTATGATATCATTTATCTTTCATATAATATATAAGTAATATCAATGTAAACGTTAAAAAGTAAAATCACAAAAATACTGAACTTCGAGGAAAATTCATAACGGAAAGTCTCTAATCAAATGGTAAAATCAAAAGCTCAAACACATCAAACGAATGGATAACAACTGTCATATTACTGAATTGGTACAGGCATTTGCTTATGTAGAAAATTGAGGATTGAACCTGGTTTTATAGCTAGCTAAACCTCTTACTTGTATTACAGTCGTCGCATCAAATTCAATTATATTGACAACGATGTGTGAACAAAACAAACAGGTAAAAATAATAAAAATATAGGTAGTAAATATAGTATAAGGAATACTAGAAAAAAATTCTTTGAATGTTGTTAACAAACCAGGCTGTTTCAGCCAACACACGAAGTCAGTTTGACCCCCTCATGTATATGCGTATTCCACCAACCGACAGATATATGTTTTCCCTAATGCCAGTTATCAATGTTATTAACAATATTTTTGACCGTTGAAGACATTACTTTGAAAGACTCTAGTTTTAATGATTTCTCCATGTTTGCCTTACAGATGTGTTTATTTTATAATAATTGGTAATTTTAATTGAATATTTAAATCTAATCATTTAAAAAAAATGCCCAGAGGAAAGATTGAATTTCATGCAAATTGAATTGAAATAAAAAGTACAATCTATGTCAAAAGCGTTTAAATTTTCAATTACCGTGTGACTCAAATTGTGACCAATTTGTAATTGTCTTAAACTCTTCTTTAAAACTTTATTATGCATTTACACTGAGGAACAATAATGCTATCATTTTTAAATTAAAAAAAGTATAGTAATTCATAACAGACTATATTAGAATACAATGTTTTGCAACTTGAAGTTTTAACCGACAAAAAAGTAAAAATAGGCATTATTTAACATAAACAGATGAATACGAGGATGCACATAGGAATAGGACAAAGAACGGGTGTTCTGTTGGATATAAGGGTAAGTTCATATATATTATCCAAAATAATAATTATATATTCTAGGAATTCAGTATCATTAAACGTTCATATAATTTTCATATGACATTAATGTTAAAATTTAGGCATGTTAGTTTTCTCCATTGAAATATTTTCAATTTGTGATTTTGGGGTCCTTTATAACTGCCTTTGCGATATGGGCTTTGTTCATTGTTAAAGGCCAGACGGTGACCTCAAGCTGTTAATTTCTTTGTCATTTGACATCTTGTGTAGAGTTATCTCTTTGGCAATCATACCACATCTTCTATTTCTATTTCTTATTTTTGGATTTGTATGTATAAACCAGCCAACAAAAGTCGTGATTTTTACCCCCTCTCATTTATAAGTGTTATCTGTGAACAGACGGATGCAAGTTTCTTTTTCATTTTCAGTTAAAATTAAGCAACAGTACAACACCACTATTGAAAAGCAATAAATCGATTAATAGAAAACAAATCCTGGTTACAAACTAAAACCGAGGAAAAACTCATCAACTATAACAGGAAAACAACGGAACAACATATACACAACTTTAACAAAAACAAACGCCATCATACATAGAAACGCCCTATTTGATAACAGCTGCTATCCTCTGAACTTGGTACAGGACATTTTAAGAAAATTTGTGGATTGTAACTGGGTTATTGCTAGCCAAACCTTCCACTTATATGTCAATGTTAAAGTATATGTATCGCAAAAATGACATCACTACGTGACAGGAATACAAACGTAAGAACACTATGCACAGATAAATGCATAAATCAATCATATAACCGAACATCACAACATGAGAATCACTGAAATATGTATCCAGGTTAAAAAGAGGTTCAGCTGTATAGCGTAAAACTATTGTCAACTATTGCAGAAAAATGACCTGACAACTATAATAGGACGTGTAGATGTACGCATTAAGAAAAATTAAATTAAACTTTTTTTTATGATTTTCATTAGAATAAGAATAAAACGCAAAAAAGTATATAAAATTTATCACTTAAGATGAATTTCAAATTTTGATCGATTTATAATTGTCTGAAACTTTTGTTCTTCGAGTCCCCCTCAACTATAAAATTTGAATCCTTGTATCTATGATGAATTTATTCATAATCAAAACTTTATCACGAATCTATGCTGAGGAACCATGATACGATTACGTATTAGACATGGGAAATCAAGGAATGACAGACATACGAACTAAACAAATCATGAGTACACACAAGTTTAACTCTATTATTAATCACTCTCATCGGGAAGGCCATTAATATTATATTCAGCTAATCGATAGCGTAATACAGTTTTCATTTTTCAGGGTTCGATCTGGTATGCTTGATCTTGCTGTTAGCCTTACCCTTATCCATGTTCGTCTGTGGTAAGTACAAACCTAATACAATGAACACGTTCAGAATACTAGTATAACTATCAATAAAAGTCGGCACGTGGTCTTGAAGTATTGATGCATTGTTTAGTTTGTAAAAAACATAATTGCATCAGGTGAAAGCAGGCTATGAACTGGCTTTCGGTAGTTTCGAGTTTTAGAAGAGTGTAACTTGTGTTTTGTTTTGTTAGCATGTATGTGTTCAGTTTAATGTTATACTGTCACAAATCTCTCCATTGTAAGGTGAAGTTCAGTGTTCAACTACATGCTTACATCTGCATTCTTCTGTATATGCCTTTACCAATCTTAAATTTGGAGCCGGTGATCCAGTTGTTGTTGTTTTTTGTTGTTGGCATTGGTTCAACGAAAAATTAGACGCAAACAAAAATAATGATAGGGAACGAAATAGAGGAAACATGATATGTGACAACTGAGTGAAAGCAATGTGTCAACGGCTTGTCGTTATGTTGAAATACGAAAAAAATTACAATAACAATATGTCGCCCCAATCCATCCATAGATAATAATAATAATAGGGAAAGAAAAACGGTAGGAAAATAATATTTCTCCTGACTATTGTTTGGGTTTCATAATCAGAATAGTGAATAAGTAACGAAGGAAAAGCAATGTTGTTGATGTTAATTTTTGTATAATGTTTTGCACTATTTGTCTGACAGTAATCAATTAGAATCTCATGTTCATCGAAAATGGTAAAAACATGAAAAACGAACACAAAAAATAAAATCAAATCATGTTCTGCGCAAATTGAATGTTGATCCCAAGATGAGCAAATACAATCTTTATCTGTACTCTTCTCATAAGCAGAAATCATTTCCAATGAAAAGGGTATACATCTCTGACTGAAAACAGGTATTCCAATTGATATTTTACAGTGTGTTTTTCTTTGTTGTGATGTTATACTATTGTTTCAGAAAAGGGAGAAGGTTAGGTACCATTAAAACGTTTAATCCCGCTGCAAATGTTTGCACCTGTCCTAAGTTAGGAATCTGATGTACAGAAGTTGTCGTTTGTTTTTGTAGTTTATACGCGTTTCTCGTTTCTCGTTTTTATATAAATTAGACCGTTGGTTTTCCTGTTTGAATTGTTTTACATTACTAATTTTTAGGGCCCTTTATAGCTTGCTGTACGTTGTGAGCCAAGGCTCCGTGTTGAAGGCCGTACCTTGACCTATAATGGTTTACTTTTATAAATGGTTATTTGGATGGAGAGTTGTCTCAGTGCAACTCATACCACATATTCCTATAAAAGTGAAGTAACTGTTAAATTCAATGTCACGTGGACTCATTGGCAATCATAACGCATATTTTTCTTTTTCTATAACGTAGTAAGCTTACACGCTAAGAGTCATTCAATGCACAGGTCACTGTTGTACTAACCAGGGTAGTTCTTTAGATATAAACAATGTTTCCAAAACCAAAAAAAACAAACAAATGAGAACACTTCTTTTTTAATCAATCAAAAGATTATTTTTACAGGAGTTACGTCCCTACAAGCCTGTCCAGCTAAGAGGTATATTCCTATTTACTTGCTTGTTGCCTCGATATTCGACTGTCTCGGATTTACGGCAAATTGCCCATATTTGGGATGGTTAATCTTCAATAATCGACCACCGGATGAACAGCAAAAGTGTAAAGTCAACCCTTTAGTGTGGATTCTAAACGGTTTCCTACTATCTTGGTTCTTTGCTGGTTTGTTTGTATTTTAGTTTCTTTTGTAACAGTAAACATTAAGTAAAATTACACAATTACTGAACTCCGAGCAAAGTCCTTAATCAAATGGCAAAATCATAAGCTCAAACATCTGTCATATTCCTGACTAGTACAGGCATTTTCTTATGAAACCAATTAATCCTCTCACTTGTATGACAGTCGCGTCAAATTTTATTATACTAACAACGATGTATGGATAAAACAAACAGACACAACAAGTAAAACTTTCATATAAACAGTTTGCAAACATTTTGATTAACAGTATACATATAAACAGATTTGAAAATCTTTTGAGCAACAGTTTACATATGAATAATTTTGCAAATAATTTGAGCAACGGTATACATATAAACAAAACAGTTTTGCAAACATTTTTGGCAACAACTACATATGTTAAACAGTTTTGTAAACATTTTGAGCAATAGTATACATATAAACAAAAACAATTTGGCACAACTTTTTGGAATTTTGGATCCTCAATGCTCTTCAACTTTGTATTTATTTGGCTTTTTAACTATTTTGATCTGAGCGTCACTGATGAGTCTTATGTAGACGAAACGCGCCTCTGGCGTATAAAATTATAATCCTGGTAATTTTGATAACTATTTACACCACTGGGTCGATGTCACTGCTGGTGGACGTTTCGTCCCCGAGGGTATCACCAGCCCAGTAGTCAGCACTTCGGTGTTGACATGAATATCAATTATATGGTCATTTTTTGTAAATTTTCTGTTTACTAAACTTTGAATTTTTCGAAAACTAAGGATTTTCTTGCCCCAGGAGTAGATTACCTTAGCCGTATTTGGCACAACTTTTTGGAATTTTGGATCCTCAATGCTCTTCAACTTTGTATTTATTTGGCTTTTGAACTATTTTGATCTTAGCGTCACTGATGAGTCTTATGTAGACGAAACGCGCGTCTGGCGTATAAAATTATAATCCTGGTAATTTTGATAACTATTTACACCACTGGGTCGATGCCACTGCTGGTGGACGTTTCGTCCCCGAGTCTCACCAGCCCAGTAGTCAGCACTTCGGTGTTGACATGAATATCAATTATATGGTCAGTTTTTGTAAATTTTCTGTTTACTAAACTTTCTTATGTAGACGAAACGCGCGTCTGGCGTATAAAATTATAATCCTGCTATTTGAGCAACAATATACATTCATCCCACCCTAAAACTGAAGCCATGAAGTTTAAAAACAAAAGTTTTAAATTCTCCATTATATACACGTCATCATCCTGCTATGGTCTATTAAAAACTTGTTGTCATAGTTCTTAATCGTTATTGAATAACAATTTACTTCTATACAGACAAAAGAATGCTGAACATGCTAAAATAAAACTACACCATTTTGAAAATTGTTTATTATAAAGTATTAAGAGCTTTACAATTTGCTTCTAATGGATTAAATTTATGCAGTTGAACATTATTTAATCCCATGGCGAATATGACAGCAAGGTATCTTAATGTCAAATCAATTTGAATTCATGATTTCCAAATATCAAAATATTTTGACACCAAAACTCTACATATATAAATGATCAGCAATCTCGTTTATTACTACTAAAGAACCTACTATATTTGAAAATGCTGTTTTTACTTTACCCCCAAATTCCATTTTGGCTAAATATCGTGACTGGACCAACTGTTTCGTACATCTCAATAGCGATGAACATTGTGATCTTTGTGGCTTTATTTGACCGGAGGATTAGAACACCTACAACTGTTTTGATGCAGGGACTAGAACTGGCGGATAGTTTAACAGCATTATGTACTTATGGATTTGAGCCTTTATTTGTGGCATTTTATGACAGGCTTGGAAAATCGATTTATTTGGCATACAATTTAGGAGACTTATCAGAGACTGGCAGTCTTAAGTATCCACTCTGTTGGCTTCACTTTTTAGTAACCAATCTGTCAGATTCATTTCACCTCGCGTCTGTATTATTAACAACATCTCTTGGATTACAGAAAGATCTGGCTGTACTTTGCCCAATATGGACTAAAACCAAAATTACCGAAAGAAAAACAGGTATAGTTTGTGCTATCTGTTTTTTATTTTCATCGGCCATTAGTATCCCCAGATTGTTTATTGTAAGATTTATTCATTGGAAAGGAGAACTCTGTTTGGTGTCAGAACCGAACGTAAGCATCCAGAAATATGTGTTGGTGTTTTATCCTATTATTTTAACCGTTGTCCTGCAGTAGTTGCTATGTTCGTATCTACATGCTCTATCGTTTTTATCCTGTGTCACAGAAAACATGTAAGAGGTCATGCATCTGCGTCAAGCTCTGAAAAGAAATCGTGCGTGCTAGTTCTATGTGTGATGGTTGTATTTTTACTCTCGGAAGTACCAAGATTGTACATTAATTCAACCATATTTTTTACCTATCGCACTGACCTGGAAAGGAACGACAACATTGCTTATGATAAAAAGAGGACTGCAATTGACACAAAAGAGGAAATGGAGTGCTCCTACGACAGCGATAATACCGAGGGAGCACAATTGAACGTTACTAATTCATGTATCGTCAATGATCTACCACCGACCTGGGTAACAGAAGTTGAAAATTATATTACTGTGGATTTATTTATTTTCGTGGGTACTAATTTTCGTGGATTATGGACAACTTGCAAGTTCGTGGATATTTATATTAATTTCGTGGTTTTGCCGATGTTTACACTCAAGCCTATATAAAATTTGTTATTCGTTAAACATTTAATTTCGTGGTTCGCCAGTACCCACGAAAGCCACGAAAATTGGTATCCCACGAAAAATAATGAATCCACAGTATTGATAAGCTAGACTTCGATAGCGACATATTTCAGAATGCTTTAAAAAACAAATATCATTCAACTATAGATCTTTTTGAATTTTCCAGCTATGACATGTTACATCAATCTTTGATACAGGTTGCCAAGAATGTGTATTGTGGTGGTGAAAGCATTGATGCTTTAAACCTCCATCTGTTAATTGCTGATTGTAGTTCTGTATTTTTATTGGACCTTCATAACTCAAACATTATTCTAAATGTGCTTGCATCTACGCCATTTACTGAACCATTGAACTATACTCTAAACATTATCTGGGGACATTTGGACATTAGTTTGGAACATTTGAAAATATTTATGGAGATTTTAAAGTTCTTCATGATTATTGGTTGTTGGTCAAATTTTATAATATATATACTCATGAGTGAAAAACTACGCACATGTTTTGCTAGAAAACTGAAATGCTGTCGGGACGCATAGGATAAAAGACCAGAAGACATAGAGATGAACTGACAGATGTTATATTCCAGTGCATCGTTAATTATTATGACATGTGCAACTTAGGGGGGCTTGCGGGTCTAAATCAAATTTTTTGTTTAAAATAGAATGTATAGGATTCCGCTATATTTTTCTATAAATGAATCTTATACTTAATTGAAAAATGAAATAAAACAATGGGGTCACCGTTCATTTACGCTCACAATCTGCCATCGAAAGAAGCATACATTTTTGTTAATGTCCTTTTTTTTCTGTTGAACTAATAGGAGAAATTGAGGTAATATCGAAATGAAAAAAGAACTAACTTACAGAAATCGCTTAAATTTTACAATGATTTAGTTTATGTACAGCTTATTCGAAAACAACAATAAAAAAAAATAGGTCACCGTTGAGTTAAAAAAGATGTTTCAATTTTAATGCCCAAAAATTCCATTTTTGCACCAAATGGAGATAATTTGGACCTTTTTAATGATATCTACGTTTTAAAATCGACCTTGGGCCAACACGAGTTGATTTTTTGAAAGATTTTTGTACCATATGATAGGATAACAACTACTAAAGGTAATAAATAAAATTTGTAATGAAAAATAAATGTGTCATTTTTCTGAAAATTGTATACCCGCGAGTTTCCTTAATTGTACTTTATGTATATCGTTCTATTCATTTCTATCTTCATCAGAAAGTTTAACAAATAAAGGCAACAGTAGTATACCGCTGTTCAAAACTCATAAATCCATGGACAAAAAACAACATTGGGGTAACAAACTAAAACTGAGGGAAACGCATTAAATATAAGAGGAGAACAACGACACAACATCAAAATGCAACACACACAGAAACGGACCAAGCACCAGACAAAATCCCACGAGAACAACAAACATAACATCAAACCCAAATACATGAATTTGGGATAGATAAGTACTGTGGCATGTCTTATAGTAATGTGAATTTACACTAAAAAATAACAGAAAACAAACGACACACAGAAACGAACTATACTATAACAAAGGCCATATTCCTGACTTGGTACAGGACATTTTTAAAGGAAAAAGTGGTGGGTTGAACCTGGTTTTGTGACATGCCAAACCTCCCTCTTTTATGGCCATGTGAAATATAACATTAAAATGACAACACATCATTACAGGACTACAATGTAAATAAATAGGAAAACATAATTGACAAAACAGAAAGAAACCACCGATCGTCGGCAGCGATCAATAAAAATCGGATTCGAAGGTATCTTTACAGGAACGTCTTCCGAACTCACAACATCAGTGTTGACAGGGTGGTGACAATGACGAGAAACTTGTTAGACCCATGTTTCATTCAAGTAAACTCAACTTCTTTTTTGTGTTTAGTTGTTCGGTTTTTTAAACTTAAGTAAGAAGGAAAATATAAATATATTTTTTTTAATGTTGTCATCTTGAAGCAGATGTATTACATGATAGTTCAAGTATGTCAGATAACAATTTATCTTAAATCAACTCCACTAACAGACTATACGGGGGATGAGAAGGTACTGATATATCTTTTGACAGCCGCTCATAGAAGTTTTTAGTACATTTGTTTTGTCCTTTTTTCAGGCCAATTTTAAACATCACAGATTCGCCTCATTCATGACACAAAATGACTTAACATTTACCAACCAAAAAGTGAATTTTCCTAGGAGTTTTACTTTTTAGTACATTAAAAAGGAAGAACAAATTCCTGTTTTTATATTGATAAAGACATTTGCTACGTACACATAAGATGTCAATACATACTGTCAGTTCATATCTTACTTGATAGTATTTTAATTGTAATTCTGTTGGACTTATATAAGACTAAAAGTGTCCTGGGCCAAATAATTTCCATGGAAAAGAGATATGTCAATGCTTATACAACTGAATACCAATTTCCATCAACTTGCCACTAATGGTTACCCATGAACTGAACTCATCACCAACTCATACATGAAAACTAAGCAAAAGTTTCAGTCAATAGACCATATCTGCGGGAGAAGGGCCAAATAATCTCCATGGTAATGAGATGTGCTTATACTATTACACAACTGCATACCAAAATACCACTAGTGGTTAACCAAAAACTAAACCTAATCACAAACTAAGACATGGTTGACGCCGATGCCGGAAACAGCATACATATGTTCCGCTTGTTCACTCCGTCAAGCGAGATGAATATGGGAACAACAGTCAACATTGTGTAACAATCTAAACTATAAAACCCCATAACCCTTGTGGTGGTTAATAGCACATCAAATAATTGTTTAGAATGGCAATCCTTATTTTTACCCATAAAATACCGGTACTTTTGTACATATGTACATCTGTTCAAGAAAGATAGTAGAAAAGACAAAAAAATATAGATCTACATCTTTTTAAACATCTATTGAATCTTACAAAAATCAAAACAAAAACAATTTCAACACAATGTTTTTGAAATTTATTGAAATCTCCCGTCTCAAATTCCATTTTTGTCAAGCCTTTGATTTTTGTCGCAAAAGTGAGACATGGCGATCATACATTCCGTAGTCAGTGTTGCCCACAAATATTCATTCTGTGGTTAAAGTTTTTGAAATTATAATAACTTTCTTAACCTTTCCTGGGTTTCTACCAAACTCGGACAAAAGCTTGTGTATGATCATAAAATAGTATCCAGAAGTAAATTTGTAAAAACAAAATCCGGTTTATCAGAGTTTTACTTATAATTGGCCTATTTTTCTGGCAGTGGCCATTACATTCACTCTGTGGTTAAAGTTTTTAAAATACAAATTACTTTCTTGAAATATCTTGGATTTGTACCAAACATGGACAAAAGCTGGTTTATGATCATAAGAGAGTATTCAGAAGTAAAAAAAATCCTGTTTATCCATATTTTACTTCTAGATGGACTTAGTTTTTCTTCCAGTTAATATTACCTAGTTTGCAGTTTGTTTTTTAAACATTTATTAGATTCATAAACCATCCTGAATTTTTACCATCATTTGATTTTTCATCATTTCAGTATTTTCCTTGGAGTTCAGTTTTTTTGTTATTTTAATTAAGATTAGGCTGTTTTTTCTTCAGATCCCTGACCGCAAATGGTAAGATTGTCTTAAGGTGAAGAGGAAGATGTAATGGTTGTTTAAGTCATGGTCTAGGGCATTATATTTCTGGATACGAGCTGGCAAACAGGATTTGTACATGCAAGGTTAACATTGCTCTCAATCTATATTTTCTTCCACTTAATATCTTTGAAAGTATACAACTGCTTTGAAAATAACACAACAAATAATGATACATTTTATTGATTTGTTAGAAACACTGAATGAGGACGGACACTTTCAGAGACAGACAATCGACAGATAATTGATATTCAATTACAGATCTTTTAATATACATGTACTTAGAAACAGATCTGAATGATAAGAGTAAAAGTACACAAATTATTTCAAGAAAATATACAGTTCAGCCTTTTGGTGTACAAATTTTGAGAATAGGGTAACTAAAAAGACAATAATGTTATAATATCAAAGAAAAAAATGCCTTAAATATTAAGGCTCTAGTTTGATGATTGTGTAGGAAAACAAATAATTTATTGCTACAAGCTCTACAAAGGGGGAAACAGCGATGCTTCCATTCACCAAAATAATATCGCCAAGCAATATTCTTAATACTGAGCTTGCAACTAGATATCAATTTTGACTAATCTACAACTTTACTAAGGTATAAATTGTATGTTAACATTATATGCTTTAGTTAGTAATTTTAAATACACATGTATAACATATGCAAAGATTCAGTTTATATATGTTTTTATATTTAAAAAAAATCCGAGAGATACATGTAATTAGAGCACTGATTTCAAACAAGATCTATCTTATTTTGGATCAATCAGTCTTTTTTTTACTTCCATCAAATAAATTGAAAAGAGGAAAAATGGTGTATGTACTCATGACAGAAAATATAAACAAACACTTGTCAATTTTTTTTTTAAAAACATGCAAGGTTGCTATGGTTATTCTAAGCTACATTTGGCTCATTTATGCAAAATATGCTCATTGCTGTTAGAATCTACAAATTACTACCAGCTACAAGAATTGAATGCATATCTTGAAAACAAATTATTTGGTTAAAAACATTATTCTATCTAAGTGATTGAAACATGTTCTTCAATCTCAAATCATCTCCCCTTCATATTTTCTAGTATGGTTCAGGATCAATTCATCCCTATATAGCTATTTATATATCATGTATGACTACTTGATTTCTTTAGACCTAAAAGACATTTTCATAAATTATATTATGTCTGCAAGAATGTTAACCGAACAACAAATGACAGAAATAATACATTGATTAAAAGCAGTATAAAAATTAACATGCTGAATCAAGGTTTAAAAATTATATCAAAGCTTTAAAACTTAGTTTGAAAATACATAAAATGTGGAAGACTTCAATATTGCGTATAGCTGCTATCATCATTGTAACAAGATTGAAGAAGATATACCATGGTTCGTAAAGACTCACAACAAATTAAAACATATTTGATTTTGCTTAATAATTCAGTTTCTCAAGTTACAAAACTTTTGAGTAAGACTATCGAAATCAGACTCAGAAACCATCCATCCAAAATACATGATTTGGTATTTCTAGAACAATAAAGTACTGACAGCTGCAGACTTGACGTTTTATAAAAATCATTAAAGGGCGCAATTATGAGTTACATAAAATAACTATTTAAGTTGGGTTTTTTATCAGGTTTAAATATTCATAGAATATGGAATTGTTTAATCAACATAAGTAATATCAATTAATGTTCTCCATGCATTTCAGAAATAATAACCTCTTTGTCATAATTAAATACAACAATAGACAAGATTTTTGGAGTATTTTTTTTTATCAGATTTTACATTTTCATAGAACAAAGATTTTTTTTTCATCAGAATTAAAGCTAACAATGGTCTATCTTCCTAGCAGAACAAAAACAAAACTCATTGGCAAGATAATTACTGACTTCAGTTTTCCCTAATACAAAAAATAGAAATAAATTCAATCCAAATTTCCTAAACATTCAGATATGTCATTGTATAAATGCCATACTTGTCATTTAAGTGACATTTTACACACATTTGTTTCATCAGATGAAGCAGAAACCATTTATTGTAAATGTTACATTTTAAACTTTGTGATGTTTGTGTGTCCTTCAAACAGGAATTAAAATCAATACTAAGGAGCTGATTTCATCTCCTAGTTTTTATTGGTTGATAAATACACAACAGCTCTGATGACACAAATTTATGTATAAATAATTAAAAAGCATGCTAGATGGTTGATAAAATATTTTGAAAATGGTAACATTGATTTTACGTATGATAAAGTCTTTTTGGAATGCTATTTGAACTATTGTCAGTGTTTTTGGACAATAAAATATGTTTAAACTAACAATTTGAACTAAAAAAAATTGCAAGAAAGCTTTCATGGTATCTTTGATATCCATGTACTTCCGGGAACAGATAAATGTAATTGTCAAACCATGAATGATAATGTAAAATAAAAAATGCCCAAGGAAATGGTATCATTTTAAATTTTAAATCATATCAATAGAAAGAAAATCACTTTCTTGTATAATTATATCAATTGATATTTCTATCAATATTCAATGAAATTTTACTTTTATGTATAATTGACACAAATAAAATCTTATATCAAATTCATTTTGCCCTTTTTTTAATTATACATTGTTCCAAAATGTATTGAGTGGTAGATGGGAGACACTCAAATTTGTTAAATGATGGTTGTTGAAGTTTTCTAAGAACTCTGTAAGCATTATGAGTACAAAGTCAGGGTTTTCCCAAGGTGCCTTCCATGAATTTAATTCTGGAAAAGCCCTTAAACCATTTAGGACCATGAACATTTTAAAAAGGAACAACATTTGTGTAACCAATTCTTTTGGGAAATAAAAATGATCGGCACATTCAGAACCAATATGTTTTAAAACTCAGTAATGATAAATGATTTTTTTTAATCTATTTTAGAAAATATATAATTTTTTTTCTTATCATCTGAGGACTTAGGATTTAGAATTTTAAATAAGTCTTACAAGTTTTAAAACATGTCTTTAAATTTTTATAAACATTGTTAGAAGAATCCAATATCGTTCTAATCAATAGATTTGACCCTGTATGATGACGATACTGTATAAGTGGACATTAGAGTTAAACGTTATTTCTATTATGAGCAGATATTATTTATTAAAATCTTAAAATCTACAAATACAAAACGTCTCATTCTTAAACTGGTATTGTAGCCATTAGCCATGGAAAATTAACCACCGCAAAATCAATATTTTATGTAAAATCAAGACAATTAGTAGCAAACAAATTAGTTAAAAAGAAGTTAAAAAAATAAAGTTTGACATCTTACATACTTATTTGCTTTTAAGTAAATTCTTATTTTGATTTAAAATTTCTCTATATTTTTATTTTAAATTTGACACTATTCCAAAACATTCAGTGCGATATCTTTTTATATTGATAGAATATTATCAATTAATTAGACATCAAAAGCAGATAAAATCACTTCAAATGCCAGAAAGTTGTACACAATGATATGCATTTTCAGTTTTTCTTAAATAAACAGAAGCAAACATTCATTTTTAGAAGGGAACCAATTATTTTAGTATAAATAATATCAAAATAGATTTTAAAAAACCCCAATTCTTATTCAAAGATCTATTTATGTTCCACATTAATTATTGAAATCCTTAAGCTCCCTTACGTGCCAAAATATATTATCTAGAAGGTTGTAATGTATCCCTCCAAATATCTAAAAAAAAATCACAATATTTGGAATTAAAAACAAAATACTACATGTAGCAACAAAATTGCATCGATGATCACAAACGCTAGCATACAATTCATGTCTTAACTAGTATCATGATGCTAAATGCTTGAGATCTGTTCGTTCTTTTTTGTGTTTTTACGTTCCTGTATGGTAGGCAAATTGCTGTAAACCTGGCTTTGAAGGCTTAAAACTTTGCTCAGTGCTATGAGCACAAAAATCATGCTCGAAACATGAAATCCTGCAATTTGATTGTTTGATTTTCGAGTCGGAGTACCTAAATCATGCTCGAAAGTTTTAAAACCGTGAGGCCAGATCTAGGATGAGACTAGGTCGTAATCTGTGTTCTGTTTGAAATTAATTTTTAAATAACAACATAAATGATGCAGAGTGGTTATATAAAAAATACAAAAAATAAAAGCATTGGTCAAGGCAAAGTATCATAACAAAAAATTATCAAGATCATCTGTCCATATATCCTGCTCAGACTATGCTGATGTTCAATAAGCCATGAAATCATGGCCAAAATTATAATTCTGTGCATAATTTGAAACCATAAAAAATAACTTCACAATGACAGTTGAACTGAGTTTTTTAATTTTCATGTGACCATAAATTATAGCAACACCAAAACCTTAACCAGGGAATACCATATTTTTTAAATATTCTAATGTTCAGTGAACCAAGCAATCAGGTACTCAGATTTTAATTGGTTTATTAAAATAAATATGTCTTTAAAAAAAATTGATAACAACTGAATATAAAGATATGGGGGTAATAAAAAAATAAGAAATGATGAATGTCTCGACGGGACACAGATGATGTCCAATGCTCGCATATAAAGTTATAATGGAATACAACTCAGGAACTGTAAGACTGACGCTACCCAAATTTGTATTTGATCTGAATTTTGTGGTAATAAGTAGTGTATGTAAGTGTTAAAAAAATTATTTGAGGCAAACTAAAATTAAAAAAAACAGTAATAGCAAATCCAGCAAATTTTCGATTTATAAATGGGCATGAATCTTGAACAGTAAAGGTGACTCTACCAAAATCCATACTTGAAATGTGTTTGTAGTCATAAGCATTGTGAATAAGTTTCATAACATTGGTCAGGGTGAAATTATGAATTGAAAAAATATATATAGCAATTTTTCCATTTTTAAGGGGGATAACTCTAGAACGGTAAAAGGGAGGTCACCAAAATTACTTAGTTTTCTGAAATGTAATTACTTTGGGTAATACTTCATGCCATCAGCAGTATAGGCTTCTTCCAAACTACACAGTAAAACTGAAATACAGAGTTGATGAAGACTTGTAAATTAGATATTGTGAAATTTTGCATAAATATTGCTTAATGAAAAGTAGTACATTTCTGATTTGTTTTTAATTTTATTTCAGCTTAATTGAGTGTTCATAACCAGCACCTTTGAAGTGTGCGGTTTTTTTTCAGGCCACTCAACATCAGTGTTAACCGAAAGTGCCAATGACGAGAAACTTGTTAAAATACTCGGCCTTCGAGACCCATGTTTCTTTCACGTAAAATCAACTTCTTTACATCACATTGTAATCAGATTAATAAAGATTACGTCATCAGATCTGAATTCTAATTATTAAGTAAAATTAACTGCACGGGTTCGCCCGTGCATTGAATGGTTGGCGCTGTTCGTCAACATTACTCATATGCATATTCATGAGTAGGAAACTATGCAGAAGTTTAGCAAGCAAACTTAAATGCAGAGGAGACCCGAATTACATTGAAGTGATAAATATATTTTTTATCTTTTCTAAAGTTATAAAGTGGAAATTAGTTTTGATAAAACAGGTTATGTTTCATAACTTACAGTTGCAATTGTAGTAATACTTTCAGAAGATGTATTACGGTTTTGGAATAAAATCTGAATTGTGTCTATTTTTCTGTCATAAAATTGATATCTTATCTTTGCTTTTCTATACAATATAAACCGCTATCTTTTGTTTTGATCTTAACATCCTCCTGTTATGGTCTATAAAAATTTATTTTTAATTCAAAGTCATGATCAATTGTACATTTTGTATTTTGCTTCCTAAAAGGAAAAGATTGCTGAATTAAACTTCACTATTTTCAAATAATTGATTTTTATAATGTATTTTTTTTAAATTATTTATAACGGATTTAATCTATCAGTCTATGAAATTGAACGTTGCTCGATCCCATGGCGAATATGACAGAAATGTATCTTAATGTAAAATCAATTTAAATTCATGTTTTTCAAATATTAACATATTTTGACACCAAAACTCTACATATATAAATGATCATCAATCTCGTTTATTACTAATAAAGAAACGTACGGCCTTTTAAAATGTTGTTTTTACTTTACGCTCGAATTCCATTTTGGCTAAATATCGTAGTTGGACCAACTGTTTCGTACATCTCAATAGCGATGAACATTGTGATCTTTGTGGCTTTATTTGACCGGAAGATTAGAACACCTTCAACTGTTTTGATGCAGGGGCTAGCACTGGCGGATAGCTTAACAGCATTATGTACCTATGGATTTGAGCCGTTATTTGTGGCTTTTTATGACAGGATTGGAAAATCGAATTATATGGCGCACAGTTTAGGAGACTTATTAGAGACTGTCAGTCTTCAGTATCCACTCTGTTGGCTTCACTTTTTATTAACCAATCTGTCAGATACCTTTCACCTCGCGTCTGTATTATTAACAACATCTCTTGGATTACAGAAAGTTCTGGCTGTACTTTGCCCAATATGGACTAAAACCAAAATTACCGAAAGAAAAACAGGTGTAGTTTGTGCTATCTGTTTTTTATTTTCATCGGCCATCAGTATCCCCAGATTGTTTATTGTAAGTTTTATTCATTGGAAAGGAGAACTCTGTTTGGTGTCAGAACCGAACGTAAGCATCCAGAAATATGTGTTGGTGTTTTATCCTATTATTTTAACCGTTGTCCTCGCCACTGCAGTAGTTGCTATGTTCGCATCTACATGTTATATCGTTTTCATCCTGTGTCACAGAAAACATGTAAGAGGTCATGCATCTGCGTCAAGCTCTGAAAAGAAATCGTGCATGCTAGTTTTAAGTGTGATGGTTGTATTTTTACTCTCGGAAATACCAAGATTGTACATTAATTCAACCATATTTTTTACTTATCGCACTGACCTGGAAAGGAACGACAACATTGCTTATGATAAAACGAGGACTGCAATTGACACAAAAGAGGAAATAGAGTGCTCCTACGACAGAGATAATACAGAGGGAGCACAATTTAACGTAACAAATTCCTGTATCGTCAATGATCTACCACCGACCTGGGTAACAGAAGTTGAAAATTATATTACTGATAAGCTAGACTTCGATAGTGACATATTTCAGAATGCTTTAAAAAACAAATATCATTCAACTATAGATCTTTTTGAATTTTCCAGCTATGACATGTTACTTCAATCTTTGATACAGGTTGCCAAGAATGTGTATTGTAGTGGTGAAAGCATTGATGCTTTAAACCTCCATCTGTTAATTGCTGATTGTAGTTCTGTATTTTTATTTGACCTTCATAACTCAAACATTGTTCTAAATGTGCTTGCATCTACGCCATTTACTGAACCATTGAACTATACTCTAAACATTATCTGGGGACATTTGGACATTAGTTTGGAACATTTGAAAATATTTATGGAGATTTTAAAGTTCTTCATGATTATTGGTTGTTGGTCAAATTTTATAATATATATACTCATGAGTGAAAAACTACGCACATGTTTTGCTAGAAAACTGAAATGCTGTCGGGACGCATAGGATAAAAGACCAGAAGACATAGAGATGAACTGACAGATGTTATTTTCCAGTGCATCATTAATTATTATGACATGTGCAACTTAAGGGGGCTTGCGGGTCTAAATCATTTTTTTTTAATTATTTAATATAGCATGTATAGGATTTCGCTATATTTTTCTATAAATGAATGTTATACTTAATAGAAAAATGAAATAAAACAATGGGGTCACCGTTCATTTACGCTCACAATCTGTCATCGAAAGAAGCATACATTTTTGTTAATGTCCCTTTTTTCTGTTGAACTAATAGGAGAAATTGAGTTAATATCGAAATGAAAAAAGAACTAATTTACAGAAATCGCTTACATTTTACAATTATTTAGTTTATGTACAGCTTATTCGAAAACAACAATAAAAAAATATAGGTCACCGTTGAGTTAGAAAAGATGTTTCAATTTTAATGCCAAAACATTCCATTTTTGCACCAAATGGAGATAATTTGGACCTTTTTAATGATATCTACGTTTTAAAAGTCACCTTGGGCCAACCCGAGTTGATTTTTAGAAAGATTTTTGTACCATATGATAGGGTCACAACTACTTAAGGTAATAATAAAATTTGTAATGAAAAATAAATGTTTCATTTTTTCTGAAAATTTTATACCCGCGAGTTTTCTCAACTGTACTTTATGTATATCGTCCTATTCATTTCTATCTTCATCAGAAGGTTTAACAAATAAAGGCAACAGTAGTATACCGCTGTTCAAAACTCATAAATCCATGGACAAAAAAAATCGGGGTAACAAACTAAAACTAAGGGAAACGCATTAAATATAAAAGGAGAACAACGACACAACATCAAAATGCAACACACACAGAAACGGACCAAGCACCAGACAAAATCCCACGAGAACAACAAACATAACATCAAACCCAAATATATGAATTTGGGATAGATAAGTACTGTGGCACGTCTTATAGTAATGTGAATTTACACTAAAAAATAAGAGAAAAAAACCGACACATCGTTAAAACATAACACACACAGAAACGAACTATTATAATATAACTAAGGTCGTATTCCTGACTAGTTGAACCTGGTTTTGTGGCATGCCAAACCTCCCTCTTTTATGGCCATGTGAAAAATAACATTAAAATGACAACACATCATTACAGGACTACGATATAAATGAATAGGAAAACATAATTGACAAAACAGAAAGAAACCACCGATCGTCGGCAGCAATCAATAACTAGAGGCTCTAAAGAGCCTGTGTCGCTCACCTTGGTCTATGTGAATATTAAACAAAGAACACAGATGGATTCATGACAACATTGTGTTTTGGTGGTGGTGATGTGTTTGTACATCTTACTTTACTATACATTCTTGCTGCTTACAATTATCACTATATATAATGAACTTGGCCCAGTAGTTTCTGTGGAAAATTAACCGGGAGTAAAAGTTTACAAATTTTATGAAAATTGTTAAAAATTGACTATATTAAAGGACAACAACTCCTTAGGGGATCAGTTGACCATTTTGGTCATGTTGACTTATTTGTAAATCTTACTTTGCTGAACATTTTTGCTGTTTACAGTTTAACTATATCTATAATAATATTCAAGATAATAACCAAAAACAGCAAAATTTTCTTAAAATTACCAATTCAGGGACAGCAACCCAACAATAGGTTCTCTGATTCATCTGAAAATTTCAGGTCAGATAGAACTTGACCTGATGAACAATTTAACCCCTGTCAGATTTGCTATAAATGCTTTGGTTTTTGAGTTATAAGACAAAAACTGTGTTTTACCCCTATGTTCTATTTTAAACCATGGCGGCCATCTTGGTTGGTTTTGCGGGTCACGCCACACATTTATTAAACTAGATACCCCAAAGATGATTGTGGCCAAGTTTGGATTAATTTGACCCAGCAGTTTCAGAGGAGAAGATTTTTGTAAAAGATATATACAATTTACGAAAAATGGTTAAAAATTGACTTTAAAGGGCAATAACTTCTAAAGGGGTCAACTGACCATTTTGGTCATGTTGACTTATTTGTAAATCTTACTTTGCTGAACATTATTGCTGTTTACAGTTTATCTCTATCTATAATAATATTCAAGATAATAACCAAAAACAGCAAAATTTCCCTAAAATTACCAATTCAGGGACAGAAACCCAACAACAGGTTGTCTGATTCATCTGAAAATTTTAGAGCAGATAGATCTTGACCTGATAGACAGTTTTACCCCATGTCAGATTTGCTCTAAATGCTTTGGTTTTTGAGTTATAAGCCGAAAACTGCATTTTACCCCTATGTTCTATTTTTAGCCATGGCGGCCATCTTGTTTGGTTTTGCGGGTCACGCCACACATTTTTTAAACTAGATACCCAAATGATGATTGTGGCTAAGTTTGGTTTCATTTGGCCCAGTAGTTTCAGAGGAGAAGATTTTTCTAAAAGTTTACGACGACGGACGACGACGACGCCGGTCGCCGGACGCCAAGTGATGAGAAAAGCTCACTTGGCCCTTTGGGCCAGGTGAGCTAAAAATCGGATTCGAAGGTATATTTACAGGAGCGTCTTTCGACATCACAACATCAGTGTTGACAGGGTGGTGACAATGACGATAAACTTGTTAGGCCCATGTTTCATTCACGTAAACTCAACTTCTTTTTTGTGTTTAATTGTTCGGTTGCTTAAACTTAAGTGAGAAGGAAAATATAATTATATTTTTTTTAATGTTGTTATCTTGAAGCAGATGTATTACATGATAGTTCAAGTATGTCAGATAACACAATTTATCTTAAATCAACTCCACTAACAGACTATACGGGGGATGAGAAGGTACTGATATATCTTTTGATAGCCGCTCATAGAAGTTTTTAGTACATTTGTTTTGTCCTTTTTTCAGGCCAATTTTAAACATCACAGATTCGCCTCATTCATGACACAAAATGACTTAACATTTAGCAACCAAAAAGTGAATTTTCCTAGGAGTTTTACTTTTTAGTACATTAAAAAGGAAAGGACAAATTCCTGTTTTTATATCAATAAAGACATTTGCTACGTACACATAAGATGTCAATACATACTGTCAGTTCATATCTTACTTAATAGTATTTTAATTGTAATTCTGTTGGACTTATATAAGACTAAAAGTGTCCTGGGCCAAATAATTTCCATGGAAAAGAGATATGTCAATGGTTATACAACTGCATACCAATTTCCATAAACTTGCCACTAATGGTTACCCATGAACTGAACTTATCACCAACTCATACATGAAAACTAAGCAAAAGTTTCAGTCAATAGACCATATATGCGGGAGTTGGGCCAAATAATCTCCATGGTAATGAGATGTGCTTATACTATTACACAACTGCATACCAAAATACAACTAGTGGTTAACCAAAAACTAAACCTAATCACAAACTAAGACATGGTTGACGCCGATGCCGGAAACAGCATACCTATGTTCCGCTTGTTCACTCCGTCAACGAGATGAATATGGGAACAACAGTCAACATTGTGTAACAACCTAAACTATAAAACCCATAACCCTTGTGGTGGTTAATAGCACATCAAATAATTGTTTAGAATGGCAATCCTTATTTTTACCAATAAAATACCGGTACTTTTGTACATATGTACATCTGTTCAAGAAAGATAGTAGAAAAGACAAAAAAATATAGATCTACATCTTTTAAAACATCTATTGAATCTTACAAAAATCAAAGCAAAAACAATTTCAACGCAATGTTTTTGAAATTTATTGAAAACTCCCGTCTCAAATTCCATTTTTGTCAAGCCTGTGATTTTTGTCGCAAAAGTGAGACATGGCGATCGAACATTCCCTAGTCAGTGTTGCCCACAAATATTCATTTTGTGGTTAAAGTTTTTGAAATTTTAATAACTTTCTTAACCTTTCCTGGGTTTCTACCAAACTCGGACAAAAGCTTGTGTATGATCAAAAGACAGTATCCAGAAGTAAATTTGTAAAAACAAATCCTGTTTATCCGAATTTTTACTTATAATTGGACTATTTTTCTGGCAGTGACCATTACATTCACTCTGTGGTTAAAGTTTTTAAAATATAAATTACTTTCTTGAAATATCTTGGATTTGTACCAAACATGGACAAAAGCTGGTTAATGATCATAAGATGGTATCCAGAAGTACAAAAAAAATCCTGTTCATCCATATTTTACTAATAGATGGACTTAGTTTTTCTTCCAGTTAACATAACATAGTCTGTAGTTCGTTTTTTAAACATTTATTAGATTCATAAACCATCCTGGATTTTTACCATCATTTGATAAGGGAATTTCAGTTTGGTATTTTCCTTGGAGTTCAGTATTTTTATTATAGTTATGATTTTGGCTGTTTTTTCTTCAGATCCCTGATTATTTGACCGCAAATGTTAGATTGTCTTAAGGTGAAGGGGAAAAGATAATGGTGTTAAAGTCATGGTCTAGGGCATTACATTTCTAGATACGAGCTGGCAAACAGGACTTGTACATGCAAGGTTAACTTTGCTCTCAATCTATATTGTCTTCCACTTTATATTTTTGAAAGTATACAACTGCTTTAAATAAATAAAAAACAACAAATAATGATACATTTTTATTAATATGTTAGAAACACTGAATGAGGACGGACACTTTCAGAGACAGACAATTGATATTCAATTACAGATAGTTTAATATACTTAGAGACAGATCTAAATAATAAGTGTAAAACTACACAAGATATTTGCAGATAATATACAGTATAAAAAAGAAGATGTGGTATGATTGCAATGAGACAACTATCCACAAAAGACCAAAATGACACAGACATTAACAACTATAGGTCACTGTACGGCCTTCAACAATGAACAAAGCCTATACCGCATAGTCAGCTATAAAAGGCCCCGATAAGATCAGCTTTTGATGTACATACAAAAAATTCTTACAAATTTTAAGAATAGGGTTAATAAGAAGACAATAATGTTATAATATCAAAGAAAAGCAAATGCCTTAAATTCAATAGACATTAAAACGTTTTTGGACTTTAAGACTTAAATCATAAGTAGCCCATCAGTAGTCGATGATTTGCTAAAATATGAAAGTCGAGATAGAATTCATCAGAAATATAACAGTCAGTCGACAAGTCAAGCTTAAAAATTTGAGATAGTTTCTATAAAGATCTTCAAGTTCCATAGGTAGAGTTGTTAGCAATCTATAAATACACCATATTACTATTCGAATTGTCTGATATTTTTGCAAATCATGGTGGTACAATGATCAATGGAATTTCCCTTGATAACATATTATTAAGGTCATTGATGAATATAGCATAACTATGAAATAATCATTCATTTTTGCAAAAATAGTATGTCATATTGAAAAAAAATGCACAATACTTTCATAATTTTCAAGGGTTATAAATCATTATTGATTTCCTGGGCCTGATCATTTAAAACTGAAATTGTATCTTTGCCTAAGACTGTGACATCTTATTAATACAAAATATCTTTAGGTTAATGCCCATACTTGACCTCTATATACTTTTCAAATAATATTGAACAGATTATGGTGATATCCAACACAGCTTCAAAATTCAACATGTTTTGGATTTCTCAATATTAATAATATGTCCACTAGCAATATACCGAAATTAATTCCTTATTTTTTGTAAGTTTTATATGAGTTTAATTGTTAAAAGTTGAGACTTTTTTTAAAATATCTTGTCCAAGTATCTTTGAAGCTATGGTAAGTAAATAATAGGTTTTTTTATTCTACAAAGAAAGTGTCCATCTAAAAACAAACCACATGCAATTACTATGTACACATTAGTAATTACTCTGTAACTATGTAAACATACATGTATTAAATATCAGGAATAAATATTGCACATAAATACATTTGATTTAAAGTAGGAATATTGCAAAAAAAAAAAAAAATAAAAAAAAAAAATATATCATTCAAATAAAGATACCATTAATTTGTTTTGACCTATATACTGCTTTGTACAATCCCATAGATTTTTTCTCTCGATTTGTTACTTTATTTTATTTTTCAGTATTTCAGATTACAATAAGAATATTATCTAATTATCTATACCTTATCTTTTAACATGAATACTTGTAAATAGTAAGAATTTCATTTTATTTCATTATATGGATTTCTTCATTGATATAGAAAACAGAAAACAATGAGGTATTTTTAAGCGGAAATAAAAATCAACAACAACATATGAAGCACATAGTACAGAATTCATCTATTTTTTTGCAAGAGGCATTTCACATTATAAGTTTAGAAATGTTTAGAGATTACAATTAAACCTGCTCATAGAAAAGTCCTGATGAACAGACAACCAACATCATCAATTAGGTTTTTTTAACAATAAAAAGTTTTAAAGCCTTTCACATTATCATTCTAAGGTTAATTGCTGAAAATATGTATGACTTATGCTGTATAAAGTAAAGTAACTCACAACTTAAAATACTAAATAAATTAAATTATACCACAACACAGAATGGAAAACCACAAATCTATCACAGAAAAACAGCAAAAAGCATCTTACTTGGTTACAAACTGCAAATCAAAGCAAAAACAGGACTGGGTTCTACAAAAATTCATGGATTTGTCATTGATTACATTTAAACAACATCTAACTTCAATTGAATTTGTGCAAACCAGTCCAATATATTAGCAGAAAATAAACAAAATACAGGTTTATCAAAATCATGTTTAAAATCATTTTTAGCTTTTGTTAAGGTAAGTTTTACCAATATTTTTTCAAGCATTCACATGAAAAAGAAGTGATACAGTTTTTGTTACTCAGAAGCTTAAAAATATATTAATGAAAATGGTTGAGGCAAATGGTTTTTCCACCGTAAAAATTATTTTTTCCAAGACTTGTTATGAATATTTAAGATCTAAGAACACGTTCTTGATGCAATTGATGAATTTTTTTTTTACTAAAACGGTTAACCAGTGAAGATAATTGTTCAGAGCATCATAATGCAGCATGTGTATTAACCTATTAACCTATTAAACATACCCATACATGTGTATATATCAACTATACAATTTATGAATTATCAAGATATTTGGTACAATAAATACTTCTATAATCACTAAATATGATAATTTACGAATTAGAAATACAAATCCTATTAAACACTGTCATTGAAAATACATTAAAAGTGGTTTCAACTTATATTAGTTCAGTGCTTATTTTAAATAGTGTTATCATATATACATATATATATATCAAGTTTATACAACAAGCCAAAATGCAACAGAAAAATTATATAATAAATATTAAGGCTCTAGTCTGATTTATAATATTGATGAATTCAAAATAAATGTAAAAAAGTTTAAAAGGTATCTTTTACTGAGACATTCTGTCATATCCTCATTTTAATTTTGATTGACATATATATATTCTTGTTAATTACAGGGCTTAACAGTTCTCAGACACTTAGGCTGACATTTAAGCGCCTTTACATACAAAATATATGCTCAGTGTAGGAAAATAAAAATATTATTGCTACAAGCTCTAGAAAGGGGAAAAAGCGATGCTTCCTTTCACACAAATTATAGCGCCTAGCAATAGTCAAAATTCTGAGCTTGCAACTAGATATCAATTTTGACTAGTGTATAACTTTACTAATATAAATTGTATGATAACGTTATATGCTTATTAATCATAAATACACATGTATAGCTATAGCATATGCAAATATTCAGTTTATGTATGTTTCTATATTTAAAAAAAAAACAATTCGAAAGGTACATGTAATTAGCACCACTACAAACTGCTCAGAGTCTGAATTGACCAGTTTTTGTGCTCGACCAGTAAAATCGAGCACACATTTTACTCGACTAGTCTCGACTTTGTCTCGACTGGACTTAACTGTACTTAAGTGTTCTCGACTAGGTCTCGACTTTACTTAATTAGTCTGAAATGGTCTTGACCAAGTCTCGACCTGTCTCGACCTGTCCTGACTAGTCTCGACTCAGTCTGAACCAGTCTCGACCTGTCTCGACTAGTCTCGACTCAGTCTGAACCAGTCTCGACCTGTCTCGACTAGTCTTGACCTTCAAATTTAGTTTTGACTGGTATATAGAAGCCCATCTAACTTAATTATATATTAATCTTACAAAATTCAAGCTTATTAGGTAGTTTGATTACTGGCTGTGAAATAAAAATATTTTTTTTTACAATAGGTAAAAATAAAAATTATTATATAAATTCAGATAGGCATCTTTAAATTTTCTAATAACTTTTTCAGATCAACTTGGATTTTCATCAAACTATGCACCTATCTAAGATATATATCAAGCTTACTGAATCCCATTTCATTTACTTTTTTGTTGTAATGCTGTAAAATTTAAGAATTAAAGTCATCCCGGTAAAAAAAACTAGGATTTGCAATTTGGACAAAATAGAGATAGGCATCTTTTATTTTTTTAATAACTTTTTCAAAATCACTTGGATTTTCATCAAACTATGCAGCTATCTTAAATATATATCAAGCTTACTGAATCTCATTTCATTTACTTTTTTGTTGTATTGCTGTAAAATTTAAGAATTAAAGTCATCTCGGTAAAAAAAAGCTAGGATGTGCAATTCAGACAAAATAGAGATAGGCATCTTTAATTTTTTTAATAACTTTTTCAAATCAATTTGGATTGTGATCAAACTCTGCAGCTATCTTAGATATATAACAAGCTTACTAAATCCTATTTCATTTACTTTTTATTGTATTGCTGTAAAATTTAAGAATTAAAGAAATGTTGGTAAAAAAAGCTAGAATTTGCAATTTCGGACAAAATAGAGATAGTACACTTTAAATTTTCTAATAACTTTTTCAAATCAACTTGGATTTTCATCAAACTAGGCAGCTCTCTTAGATATATATCAAGCTTACTGAATCCCATTTCATTTACTTTTTGGTTGTACTTTTGTAAAATTTAAGAATTAAAGTAATGTTGGTAAAAAAGCTAGAATTTGCAATTCGGACAAAATAGAGATAGTGCACTTTAATTTTTTTAATAACTTTTTCAAATCAACTTGGATTTTGATCAAATTAGGCAGCTATTTTAGATACATATCAAGCTTCTTGAATCCCAGGTTATTTAGATTTTAGTTGTATTGCTGTAAAATTTAAGAATCACTGATTCTAGGTAAAAAAGCTAGGATTTGCAGTTTTGACAAAATAGAGATAGAACACTTTAATTTTTTCATAACTTTTTGAAATCAACTTAGATTTTCATCAAACTCTAGAACTATCTTTGCAATATTCTTGCTTAATATCTTACTTAACCATAAGTTGTTATTTAGTTTGGTGTATTTCTGTCAAATTTAAGAATTTAATTAATCTACATGTAAGTCAAAAAGCTTTGATATTAGAAATATATCTTTCTTAAAATAAAAATATTAAATTTTTGTTTTAACAAAAAAAAGGTGTCTTTTTTAAGATTTCATATCTAATCTTTTTCAAATCAGCTTAAACAAAATAAACCCCTTTTTTTAACAATAACAATCCTTGAAAACCTTTTAAAAAAAGAAATGTGTTCCAAAGTTACAGTAAAAATTTATTTTAATCAAATCTTAAAATATTTTTTTGTCAAATTTAATGACATGGCACTATACATGGTTTAATTGAATGTAGGAAAAAAAGTCACAGGAAAAAAAGTCACGGAAAAAAAGTCATGGAAAAAAAGTCACAGGAAAAAAGGTCACAGGAAAAAAAGTCACAGGAAAAAAAGTCACAATATATATTTTTTGTATGAAATAGTCATATGGTCTGCACATACATGTGTTAATAGGAGAAACTTTCCAAATATAATTTTTTTTATGAAAATGGTCATATGGTCGCACATATATATGAATATATTGGAAACATTCCCAATAAATATTTTGTATGGAAATGGACATTTTTTAATTCATTTTATACGACTAGCTTTGGAAATTTAGATATAAATCGCAAAACATTAAAATGAAACGTGTACATTCTGGTGCACTATTGATACATGCATGTTTTCAAGGATTTGTTGATATTATTTTTGTTTTATATCTCTTATGAAATGAAAGAGATGTGAGTTAAACAGCAACAATTTCCTTCAATTTGAATTCAAGTTAGAAGTTCAGTATATGACTTGATCACAAGTTATTTTGATTTTTGAAGATAAAGTATTATTCCTTCAATTCAGTGTTAAACAAACAACTCATTCCCATTAATACTAACAGGGACTGTTGATATTGATGTGTGGTTTCTTGTGACACCTTCCCCCTTTTGTAGACCTGCCACTTCCTGTCTTCGTAGGAAGTCATACCAATGAAAGACAACTTAAGCTCAATATTAAATGAAAGGAAACAATCAGCTTTCCCTGTTTGATAAAAAGTCAATTTTGAAAAAAAGAACATATTATATTACGCTTTTATTAGTTTATATATACTTCCTTTATGGTTTTTAAAGATTAAACTTTACCTATTTTATCAAAACTGCAAATCCTAGCCTTTTTTTACCCAGATAAAATTAATTCTTATATTTGACAGCAATACACCAAACTAAATAACAACCTGGGATTCAGTAAGATTAATACATTAACAAGGTAGCTATATAGTTTGAATAAATCCAAGTTGACTTGAAAAAAATATTAAAAAAAAATTAAAGTGTACTATATATCTTTATTTTGTTTGAACTGCAAATTCTAGCTTTCTTGACCTAGATTAATTAAATTCTTAAATTTGACAGCAATTCAACAAAAAACAAAAAAACCTGGGATTCAGTAAGCTTGATATATATCTAAGAGAGCTGCCTAGTTTGATGAAAATCCAAGTTGATTTGAAAAAGTTATTAGAAATTTAAAGTGTACTATCTCTATTTTGTCCGAAATTGCAAATCCTAGCTTTTTTTACCAACATTTCTTTAATTCTTAAATTTTACAGCAATACAACAAAAAAGTAAATGAAATGGGATTCAGTAAGCTTGATATATATTTAAGATAGCTGCATAGTTTGATGAAAATCCAAGTGATTTTGAAAAAGTTATTAAAAAAATTAAAGATGCCTATCTCTTTTTTGTCCAAATTGCAAATCCTAGCTTTTTTTACCGAGATGACTTTAATTCTTAAATTTTACAATAATACAACAAAAAAGTAAATGAAATGGGATTCAGTAAGCTTGGTATATCTTAGATAGGTGCATAGTTTGATGAAAATCCAAGTTGATTTGAAAAAGTTATTAGAAAATATAAGGATGCCTATCTGAATTTATATAATAATTTTTATTTTTACCTATTGTAAAAAAAAATATTTTTATTTCACAGCCAGTAATCAAACTACCTAATAAGCTTGAATTTTGTAAGATCAATATATAATTAAGTTTGATGGGCTTCTATATACCAGTCAAAACTAAATTTGAAGGTCAAGACTAGTCGAGACAGGTCGAGACTGGTTCAGACTGAGTCGAGACTAGTCGAGACAGGTCGAGACTGGTTCAGACTGAGTCGAGACTAGTCGAGACAGGTCGAGACTGGTTCAGACTGAGTCGAGACTAGTCAAGACAGGTTGAGACAGGTCGAGCCTTGGTCAAGACCATTTCAGACTAATTAAGTAAAGTCGAGACCTAGTCGAGAACACTTAAGTACAGTTAAGTCCAGTCGAGACAATGTCGAGACTAGTCGAGTAAAATGTATGCTCGATTTTACTGGTCGAGCACAAAAACTGGTCAATTCAGACTCTGAGGAGTTTGTAGTGTAGAGCATTGATTTCAAACAAAACCTATCTTAATTTGGCTCAATCAGTCTTACTAAGACTTCCATCAAATAAATAAAAATGAGCAACAATGGTGTATGTATTCATGACAGAAAATATAAACAAACACTCGTTAAAGATTTTTTTAAACATGCAATGTTGCTATGGTTATTCTATGCTATCTTTGGCTAACTTATGCAAAATTTTGTTTTAAACAAAATTGGCTCATTGCTGTTGGGAACCTACCAATTACTACCAACTATAAACATTGTATATATATTGAAAACAAATATCTCGTTAAAAACATTTGTTATTACAGTAATTAAAATTTTTTCTTCAATTTCTAATTTTCAAGTCAACTTCCTATTTTCTAGTATGGTTCAGGATCAATTCATCCCTATTTATATATCATGTATGAGTTCTTGATTTCTTAAGAAGTAAAATACATTTTCATAAATAACATCATGTTTGCCAGAATGTTTAACTGATAAACAAGTGTACAGAAATGATACATTGATTAAAACGTAATACAACTAGAGGCTCTCAAGAGTCTGTATCGCTCATCTGATTCTACCTGGGTTTTTGAAATCATATAAAAAAAGATAAAATTTGGCTACAAAGTAACAACACTTGGCCAGAACCTCATTTAAAAAAGGAAAGTTTATGCTATGTTTGGTTATATTCAATTCAGTAGTTCTCTAAAAGAAGACATTTGTATGTATTTCCCATTGGGTCCTATGTAAAACTCAGTCCCCCGCTGGCGGCCATTTTGAATGATGGATTGGCGTCAAAGTAACAACACTTGGTCAACACCTCATAAGGACCATTCATGCCATGTTTGGTTTCATTCCATTCAATGGTTCTCTAAAAGAAGTCATTTGTATGCATTTCTCATAGGGTCCTATGTTAAAAGTCCCCCGCTGGCGGCCATCTTGAATGATGTATCGGCTACAAAGTAACAACACTTTGGCAGCACCTCATAAGGAACATTCATGCCATGTTTGGTTTCATTCTATTCAGTGCCACTGTGGTTCTCTAAAAGAAGTCATTTTTATTTATTTCCCATAGGGTCCTATGTTAAACTAAGTCCCCCGCTGGCGGCCATCTTGGATGATGGATTGGCTACAAAGTAACAACACTTGGTCAGCACCTTATAAGGAACATTCATGCCATGTTTATTTCATTCCATTCAGTGGTTCTCTAAAAGAAGTCATTTGTATGCATTTCCCATAGGGTCCTATGTTAAACTAAGTCCCCCGCTGACGACCATCTTGAATGATGGATCGGCTACAAAGTAACAACACTTTGTCAGCACCTCATAAGGAACATTCATGTCATGTTTGGTTTCAATTCCATTCAGTGCCACTGTGGTTCTCTAAAAGAAGTCATTTGTATGCATTTCCCATAGGGTCCTATGTTAAACTAAGTCCCCCGCTGGCGGCCATTTCGGATGATGGATTGGCTACAAAGTAACAACACTTGGTCAGCACCTCATAAGGAACATTTATGCCATGTTTATTTCATTCCATTCAGTGGTTCTCTAAAAGAAGTCATTTGTATGCATTTCCCATAGGGTCCTATGTTAAACTAAGTCCCCCGCTGGCGGCCATATTGGATGATTGAATGGCTACAAAGTAATAACACCTTTTCAGCACCTCATAAGGACCATTCATGCCATGTTTGGTTTCATTCCATTCAGTGGTTCTCTAAAAGAGGTCATTTGTATGCATTTCCCATAGGGTCCTTTGTTAAACTAAGTCCCCCGCTGGCGGCCATTTTGAATGATGGATCAGCTACAAAGTAACAACACTTGGTTAGCACCTCATAAGAAACATTCATGCTATGTTTGGTTTCATTCCATTCAGTGGTTCTCTAAAAGAAGTCATTTGTATGCATTTCCCATAGGGTCCTATGTTAAACTAAGTCCCCCGCTGACGACCATCTTGAATGATGGATCGGCTACAAAGTAACAACACTTTGTCAGCACCTCATAAGGAACATTCATGTCATGTTTGGTTTCAATTCCATTCAGTGCCACTGTGGTTCTCTAAAAGAAGTCATTTGTATGCATTTCCCATAGGGTCCTATGTTAAACTAAGTCCCCCGCTGGCGGCCATTTCGGATGATGGATTGGCTACAAAGTAACAACACTTGGTCAGCACCTCATAAGGAACATTTATGCCATGTTTATTTCATTCCATTCAGTGGTTCTCTAAAAGAAGTCATTTGTATGCATTTCCCATAGGGTCCTATGTTAAACTAAGTCCCCCGCTGGCGGCCATATTGGATGATTGAATGGCTACAAAGTAACAACACCTTTTCAGCACCTCATAAGGACCATTCATGCCATGTTTGGTTTCATTCCATTCAGTGGTTCTCTAAAAGAGGTCATTTGTATGCATTTCCCATAGGGTCCTTTGTTAAACTAAGTCCCCCGCTGGCGGCCATTTTGAATGATGGATCAGCTACAAAGTAACAACACTTGGTTAGCACCTCATAAGAAACATTCATGCTATGTTTGGTTTCATTCCATTAAGTGGTTCTCTAAAAGAAGTCATTTGTATGCATTTCTCATAGGTTCCTATGTTAAACTTAGTCCCCCGCTGGCGGCCATCTTGGATAATTGATTGGCTACAAAGTAACAACACTTTTTCAGCACCTCATAAGGAACATTCATGCCATGTTTGGTTTCATTCCATTCAGTGGTTCTCTAAGAGAGGTCATTTGTATGCATTTCCCATAGGGTCCTATGTTTAACTAAGACCCCCGCTGGCGGCTATTTTGAATGATGGATCAGCTACAAAGTAACAACACTTGGTTAGCACCTCATAAGAAACATTCATGCTATGTTTGGTTTCATTCCATTAAGTGGTTCTCTAAAAGAAGTAATTTGTATGCATTTCTAATAGGGTCCTATGTTAAACTAATTCCCCCGCTGACGGCCATTTTGAATAATGGATCGGCTACAAAGTTACAACACTTGGTCAGCACTTCATAAGGAACATTCATGCCATGTTTGGTTTCATTCCATTCAGTGGTTCTCTAGAAGAAGTTCAAAATGTAAAATGTTAACGACGACGACGGACGACGACGACGGACGACGGACGACGGACGACGGACGCCAAGTGATGAGAAAAGATCACTTGGTCTTTCGGTCCAGGTGAACTAAAAAAGAACATGTTGAATCATGGTTTAAAAAAATTAAATAAAACTCTATTGTAAAATACATATAAACTGCAGAAGACTTGATATTTGCATATAGATGCTATCATTGTTGCTACATGTAATAAGACTGAAGAAGATAGGCCATGGTTCTTAAAAATTCACAACCATTTATAAATTTGATTTTGATGAATAATACATCATCTCAAGTCAAAAAACTATTGTTCTGAGACTCAAAAACTTTCCAATCAAAATACTGGATTTGGGGTTTCTATCACAATATTTTATGTAGAACTAATAGCTTCTTTGTCATAATTTAATACAACATCAAACATTATTTTAGGGAAAAAACAATTTTGTATCAAAGGAGTAAGTTCGGTAAGGGCCATATTTGGCCCCAATTATAAAGTTCATAGTTAGAAGGAAGACAATAAATGTTTTAAGTTGCTTTCAAGACATATGAGGAAAAAAAACAGAACTGTTTTTGTCAAAGTTTAATTCTAACACGTTGATTTTTACATCCCAAAAAGGTCAAGATAGGGGATATGGGTGAAATTTGACAAAATCAGCTGGATTTTTACCAAATAAAGGACAAGGAAACATAGAGCGCAGGTGTCGACAAGCTTAATATTCAAATAAGACATATGAAATGTGAAAAATTAATTCGAGTACAACTTGTGACGTCATAATTGAACACAAAAACGTAAAATTTTCAACAAAATGGCTTATATCCTATCTAGTCAATGTATTAGCTATAATTTATCGTAATATTGGTCAATACATCCGCATTTGAAATTTACGCTAAAAAGGGGGCTATTTTAGGACCTTATCGAACATACTCCTTTTCCATATTCATAAAATTACGAAATGTTTATCAACAGAAGCAAAATCTAACAATGGTCTATCTTCCTAGCAGAACAAAACAGTTCATTGGCAAGATGATTACTGTCTTCATTTTTTCCCTAATACATAAAATAAAAATAAATTCAATCCAAATTTTCTAAACATTCAGATATATTATTGTAATATGAGGAAGGCGCTACCTTAAATGCCAGCTTTATAATGTCCTAGATATTGATTGGTTGTTGGTTGTTTAAACGTTCAGTGGCAAATATTTCATGCATGGTCAGAACGAATGTCCAAGGCTACAATAACGTTTTGTTTATGTCTAAAATAAAATTATAAGTTCAGATGGAAAATGCTATTTTTCTTGAAAAAAATATTCTGATTCCCAAATGGATGAATAAAAAAGCATAGGACAAAAAAATATTTTGAATCCAGATCTTTGCCAAAAATGATTTTATCTTTCAGATATGCAAATTAAATTTAACTTTTATATATCTAAAACATAAAAACTTCCCAAACCGCACATGTCAGTCTGTACACAGTAGTTTTTAGGTGATAATAAGACTTTATTTGCAATTTTTTATGATAAACCTTAATACTTAATACTAGTGTTAAATTTTGACTAAATAATTTTAAATGATAGCGCCGAAGGGCTTCGGTAAAAAAAAATCTGACTCGAATAAAAACATTTGTATTTCTGATCATCTTCAGTTTGTGAGTTCTTCATCAATATCTGACATGTACTATTAAATTCAGAGTCAGTTTTATGTCATTTCTTGCATATATTTTTTTTGTTACATGTACATAATGTAGCTTACTTTTCAAGTTCTTATATGATAGCGAAAAAAAATTGAGAATGGAAATGGGAAATACAAGCATGTTAAAAAAAACACATTTGGTTTCAGACAATAACTTGAGTTAAGTAAATGGATTTCCATGAAATTTTAACAGGAGGTTCATACACAAAACTCAAAAGGAAGATAAGAATTGATTTTGGGGTTATAGTACATTATTGGGGGTATTTTTATTTTTTAATTTTGGGTTTTTCTTCCAAAAATTACCTTATTTACATCAATTATACTCATCTAGTACAGATTTGGCAGGAGATGCACTCAAAATATGGTGTTTTAAACATTTTATCTGTAGTCTGTGCATTTTTCCTATGATGTACATGTACTTCTTGATAATGTTGATGTGAGTATCATGATAAAGAAAATATATTTGGTAACCGTAAGTATATATTCACAATTGACATGCACCAGAGCAAGAAAAGGATCTTCTTTCCCTTTAATTCCAAAAATTGCACATGATTTTTTTTCTCTCACAGAAACACATGAGTTATTTGGTAAATAAAACATTTGTCAATGTTTGAAAATTTCAGTAATAAAAATTCAGTTTAGCTTGTTTGAATGTTTCACTGATTGTGTGAAAATTTTAACAGCATGTACAAAACACTTGAATAAATTGCATTATCTGCAGAATTATTGATAACTTTCCTCACAATAAATTCACAAGGACATAGAACTTACACATTGTCCATGCTATTCTGATCTGAGTTTTATACATACATATACTGGCATGGCTGTTCTGTTTCAAGTTGTCTTCTTTTTCTGTTTCCTAAGAAGTATTTGTTTAACCTGTTCAGTCACTATAAAGTGTTACAATTCTTATTTAGACGCAACACATAAATAGTGACCAAAAAGGTTCTGCTTTCACACGAGAGGAGCTAGAAAAAAATTAAATGTACACATTTTCAATAGTTAGTAGGACTTACTATCATATGGAATTAAGGAGATATGTACATGTAGTTTGAGATTTCTGCTGAATAGAAATATGTGGGTCTACCTGTGCCTGTTTTCAAATTAGTCCATATTGAAGTTTAAAGGATCTAAAATTAAAATATGTTTGATTTCAACTAACATAAAAAAATTGGTGTTATTTATATGCTCAATATACATCTGCGGTCGTATCCGGCTGTGCATGGCAAAGCATTTTATTGCCTTTAGGTTTGTACTTTTTTTTTGGTCATGAAAATAAATTTGCTATCATGAGAATACCCTAATTTTACCTAAATTGTCAGTTTTTTTTACCAAACTTTTGTTTATGTACCAGACAAAAGTTTATTCTGTGCTTATTTTGATTGTTTTAATGATTGGGATATAAAAAGAGATTTTGTTTTATTTCATGCTGTAACTATTATTTTTGGAAGAAAAGGATGTTCATGGTAACACATTTAATTTGCTCATTTTATTGGAACCCAATTGAACCTTTCCAAAGATTCACCTGATAGTTACCTGTCCATTTAAACTTTTTGCAGTTCTATTGTCCCATTGAACAAATACAACAGGTATTGTTCTGTATAGTTTATAGTCACTCAGATCTTTAAATTTCTTCTAAGAGAAATCTATCACTTATTAATTAATGTACCAGAGTAAAAAGATGATAATAAGATAATTTCACATGGTGAAACAAAACTTGTAAGTTTTTTACAGGTATTTTTTGTTGAATAGGTGCAATTTGGTTACTGAGTACAATTTTTGTACTGTGATGTTATATCATAAGTGTGTATTGCTAAACAGGTTCAAATGTGAACCTGATAGTGATATAGTGATAAAGTACTTGGTAGAGTGAAAATGTTTTGATCAGGGATAAACTGATGCATAAAATATGCACGCGACTGCTGCAGCTTGAATTTTAAAGGATGTAGCCCACATTCTTCCAAGTAACATGCCCTATATACACATCATGGTTTATTCTCATGGGTTATCATAAAAACTCCATCTTCCCATAAAATCCAATTTTGGACAATATTAAAGCATACAATATATACTGTAGTCAGTTCTAAATGTACTACTCATACTCAAGTCTCCTTTTATGATTAAACTTAGAGAGAGAAAACAAAACAGTTTCCGTTTCCTGGGACTGTATAAGGTGTGACATAATCAATGAAAAGATGTCTTGGGAGTTTGCCATTTAGAAAGTACAGAATAAGAAGATTGTGAATTATTTAAATGTTTTAACTTTTGTTAAGTTTTGAATTAGTTTGTGGACTACCAAAGGATTCAGAGGGAGACCCTTTTCTTTGGGGGGGGGGGGGGGGGATGATGATTATATAGGGAATAACTGAAGCATGACTGGAGCGCCCCGTCAGCCCCCCACCCCCCTTTATGAAAAATGCTGGATTCGACATTGACTACATGAATAACCGTGATCACATTCAACTGTATAATTATCACTGTTCCTTGGTGTGGGGAATAATGATATGGGGCAGATGAACATAAGGAGTCATGGTCAACCAGTGCACCGGAGTTTACCCCGCATGCCCGACATGGTCAATTTGTAAAAAGAAATGCGAAATATATTGCTTGCAGAGTTTTTTTTCTGTGTTCCCATGGCTGGACGGAACTTTTACACTAAATATGTTATCGTTAACTATGATTTTGTGACTTTTGAATGAAGTACCTGTGATTATTTAAGACATTTGCTTTGACCTCACTGATAATGGAATGTTGAAGCAGACGAAACATGGCGTCGGATGTTGTTGTCATAACTTCGGTAATTTCCGTGGTGCAATAAAATTCAAAAAAGGTACACAATTAGGCAACATTTCTGAATTCTTGTTTTTGCAAACAAATAAAAATTCATGTCGTATTTATCATCGAATTTGTTCCGTTCTGCCTGTTTTTACAAGATCGCGATTGAAAGAGAATTTTGGCAGCCATTAATAAAAAATAATCGTACGAGATTTAACGAGAGTGACGAAACTTTTCAGTCGTCTAGCAAGAGTTATCGTTCTTTGTCCCAAAACGATGCTTCTACCATTTAAGTGACATTATACACATATTTTTTCATCAGATGAAGCGAAAACATTTATTGTAAATGTTACATTTTAATTTAGATGTGATGTTTGTGTGTCCTTCAAAAGGAGGAAATAAAATCAATACAATTGAGCTGATTATATCTCTTTCATTTTCATTGGTTGATAAATACACAACAGCTCTGGTGACACAAATGTATGTATAAATAATTTAAAAGCATGCCAGATGGTTGATGGCATATTTGAAAATGGTAACAGTGATTTATTATGTGATAAAGCCTTTTTAGAATGCTTTTTAAATTGAAAACAAAAAAGCTTTCATGGTGTCTTTAATATCCATGTACTTCTGGGAACAGATAAATGCAATTGTCAAAACCATGAATGATATATAAAATACACAATTAATGCCGATGAAAATATTACCAATATATCTTTCTACTCATTCATATATCCATCTGCATCTAACATGTATCCTATAAAATTTTACTATTATGAATAATTCTATATTTGAATTATTTTGGGCTATATCTTCTTTTATCATTGGACGATGTTAAAGTGCCTTCCGTTCCGCTGATATAATAAATTTTTTAATCACCCGTAGCCGTTTAGAACCCTGGAACATTTTTTAATGGATTAGCATTTCGGTACCCAATACTTTTTGGCAAATACAAATGATTGTCTTTAAATGGCACATTCATAACTAATATTTTTGAAGCAATGGTAAATGAAACAATATTTCAATCTGATAATTTCTATTCTTTCGCGTAAATTTACTTCTTCTAACATGTCTAATGCAAGATCAATAAGAATTCTTACGTGTATATCAAATTTTCAAAAAATTAGTCTAAAAAGTTAAAACATGTCATTAATAATAATTTTGTAAGGATATACCAATATCATTCATATCAATAGTTTTGACTCTCATATTGCGATATTATGCAAGCAGACATTTTCACTGGAGTTTTAAGTCATTTATATCGTGAAGACATATTATACATTAAAACCTAAAAGTTAAAATCTACCAATAGAAAACTGTCATGAAATCTATTTTTAGGGGTTAAAATCTAAAAATGTTTAGTAATACACAAACAAGTTCAAAAGTTGTTGAAAACATAAAATTCTAAATCTTTTATATTATTTTGGTTTTGAGTAAATTCTTATTTTAAATCTGATATTTCCTAAGTTCATATTTCAAAATTTGACGTTTCCCTTATTTATATTTTAAATCTGACTTTTCTTCTCCTTCGTTAGATATAGATCATGTATGTGGCATGGAGAAAACTAATGCTGGACAATATCAACAAGATATATTTGATAACCACACTAAAAACTTTAAAAAAAAAGAAGCAAATAAACCACTAGACAAATCAACAACCAGAACCAAATTAAAATTTGATCTGTAACTAGTCATGATAAAACAAAAGAGGGACGAAAGATACCAAAGGGACAGTCAAACTCATAAATCTAAAACAAACTGACAACGCCATGGCTAAAAATGAAAAAGACAAACAGAAAAACAGAACCCCACAAAAAATATGGGGTCCAATAACCAAATACCAAATCAATATCTTCAAGTATGAAGAAAAAAGTAAATAATTGTCATTTCGGGGCATTTTATAGCTGACTATGCGGTATGGGCTTTGCTCATTGTTGAAGGCCGTATTTTGACCTATAATTGTTAATCTCTGTGTCATTTTGACCTATTGCAGAGAGTGGTCTCATTGGCATTCATCCCACGTCTTCTCATGATTTGCCCGACTAACGTATGGACAGAGAGAGTGCAAACCTAAAGTCCCCTTGAAATCGTCGGTAGGGGACTAAAAATGTCAAAAATATTAAAACAATAGTCAACATTGTGTTACAAACGTAATAACTATAAAACCCGTAACCCTTGTGGTGTTTATGAGCAAATCAATGCATTGTTTAGAATAGCGATCTTTATTTTAACACATACAAATACCTCTACTTTTATACAGATAAAAGAAAGATTGTAAAAAAAGGCGTAATATATTGATCTGCAATGTTAGCTTGTCAAACATCTATTGAATCATACAAAAAATGAAAGAGAAGACAATTTCATTGCAATTGAATAATAAAAATAATTATTAAGGTAACACGATACCGAATGACGTTACGCCACGAGTTATCGTTCCTGACGTTATCGAATATAACGTTCACACATTCAAGCCAATGCATCAGGATGTGACATTTTTAATGGTAACTTTTTCTGGATACTTGATGGAGTAGAGGAAAATAGTTCCGGAACGAAAACGATTACTGTACGGAGTTTGACTAATGTCCTGACAACCTGACAATGTCCTGACAGAAATGAAAATGCTAAATTCTTTTTTTATTATTGGAAGGATTAACTTGAAATTTGGAACCAAGCAAGATGAGAACTTATATTTAATAAATAAAAGGAAAAAATTGCCGAATATCTTTCTCTATGTTCCAGTATAAAAAGTCTCTGAAATTCATTCTCTGTACAGAGTAAATCCGACATAGTTCCTATAGTCCAAGTCTACACGGAATAGACAGCAACATCGGAATGAAGCCTGAAAAAGGTTAACGTAGGCTGAGAAATACTTGGGAACTTGATTCGACAAAAATAAAATGAAAAAGCAGGTCCCGTGACAGTCTGATTCACGGGGGGTCAACTTCCTATTATTGGGTATACGGGGACGTGCCATAAATATGGGTCATAATTTTGCGTGATTTCATATAAAAATGAGCCTCCTTTTTAGTGTCATCCTATAATAAAATGCATTTACGTTTGATAACTGTATATTGATTTGGGGTATGATCTACACACCAATCCAACAATCCATGCGGATTTATAACGATAAACTATACATATGTGCACCAAACGATGTCAATTCATATATAAAAACTTATGGGTAGCTGGTATATTTATGAATTATGAGTGATGATGAGTTAGTGCTTATATAAGCATGGGTCATATTTAAAATATTGTATATAAGTATAGGTCATTCTTTTTTAAATATTTATATAACTATAAATACTGAATTTTAGTGAATGTTATATTAAAATGGGTACGTTTTTTTATGCAAAAATGGCACACCCCTACAAAAAAGATATCGAAGTTAACCCCCCCCCCCCCCCGGTCTGATTAAAGCCATCCCCAAGTTGTCACTTGCGCCTATAAACGCAAGTTGATAGTCGGGACTGGCTATAGTCAGACTGGTTTCGTTACAATTTTTTTCTCTCCAAATTTACAATCAAACGACTGACTAGTTATTATTCGATTGACTGAAATAGCTAGATCTTGAAATCATTTAGATTTTATTTTCGTGTTAATTACGCTTGCATGGGTATTTGGTGGTAGTGTGGTTTTTTGTGTGATTTAAGGTGGAAATAATGTACATGTACAAGCTCGGAGACAACACATTTGGCTGTGCGGGATGTATTATTTATTGTTAACTGCGTCTTGAACATGCATAAAATATTTGCCACTGGACGTAAAGTTACCATGCAGCAATCAATCCTACAAATCAAAATCGCCACTTGAAACTAATAGAGCACGCAGCATCATATTGTTTCACCCGTGTAAATTCGACCGTCAATCCCACACTTGATAGTCTTTTTGCTTCAGGTTAAAATTGTGTATCTGTTTTTTAAAGGTCCGCATATCGTCTGGATTTCCCAAATTTTTTTTGTTCATGATATGTTGCTTGATTAGGCATTTTGATAAATTATAAAGGCCCGCAGAGTACAGACTCCGGGTAACATCTCCTACATTTGGAATTTCAAGCTTGAGCTTTTATGTTTCGTAGTTTGTTTTACTTATAAAGAATGCATATATGATCTCTACATTGGCTAGTGGTAAAGGGGGAGGGTTGATATCTCACAAACATGTTTAACCCCGCCGCATTTTTGCGCCTGTCCCAAGTCAGGAGCCTCTGGACTTTGTTAGTCTTGTATTATTTTATTTTATTTTAGTTTCTTGTGTAAAATTTGGAAATTAGTATGGCGTTCATTATCACTGTATTATAGTATATATTTGTTTAGGGGCCAGCTGAAGGGCGCCTCCGGGTGCGGTAATTTCTCGCTACATTGAAGACCTGTTGGTGACCTTCTGATGGTTTTTTTTTCTATTGTCGGGTTGTTGTCTCTTTGACATATTCCCCATTTCCATTCTCAATTTTATGATCTCAAGATTTGTTTTATATAAATAATTTTCCAAAAATGACAGACTGTTGAACTAATAGTGAAATTCTGCATACAGTTTGCAATGTTTGTCCGACTTGCACATTTACACCACGCAAAGTACACTATACTAATGTACAAATGTACGTAGAAAGTCAAGAATATAAGTTTTGAATTTTTCTTTGAGTTTTGTTTTTTATTTATCATGCATGAACTATTTGCCACTGAACGTTAAACAACCATCAAAAACAGAGCAATTATATCACTGTTAACTGAATCAAATTTTTAAAATACTATTTTTCTGCATGGATGAAGCAATGACACCACCATTGTCATAAAGGGTGGAGTTAAAAATCTCTGCATGAGGAGAATAACGTTACATTCTGTATTCAATAACGTTACACGTTTTCGTTCAAATTCTAAGGGTATCAATCAATTTTGAAGCCATTTATCTCAAAAACAAGGATGGTGACATATGATTTTCTATACATGTATGAATTCAGTTGGTAATTCTGAATATTATGTTAGTTTTTTGTTGTTCTCCGTATATAAGAACATAGCCATTCATTGGAAAATCTAAAAAGGTTACCCGAAAAACAGGCATTTCCCCTATATACCTAAGTAAATTTGTCGCCCAAATCGACGTTTTCCAATGAAAATACCAAGAAAACAAAAATGGTGACCCCCATTTTTTATTACATATTTAGATGTAACTCGGTGCAAAGAAAGCGTATGCCAAAAAGTTTGGAAATCGGGAGATATGCCATTCGGTATCGTGTTACCTTAAGACACTAAACCCTGCATTAATTTTCATTTTTGCTGCATGAAAGCCTTCAATTTGTTTTTTTTGAACCCCTAGAAATCTTATTTCAAAAATGTATCATCAACATGAGGTCAAGGGTAGGTGAAACCTGCAAAACAAACAGGTAGACTTTTGTCCCGAAGGATATTACCAGACCAGTTTTCTGTCTCAGTGTTCTCCATAGGGCTTTTTAGCCTCATGGTAATGTGATGGTATATTTCTTGAATGTGATGCTATCTGAATCGATTTTGTTATAGGTTGTGTTATGGATGTGATGTTATAATTTTTAGAAACAAGATATTATTTCAAATTTCAAGTTTACCAATATGCTAAATGAAATAGCTGGGGAGAACACTTGCCTGATATATGAAATACTAAAGATGTGTTCATGTTTTTGTAGTTTTTTGTTGAAAATGTTAAATTGTTAGAAAAATTTTGGTTCCTTTACCATTATTTGGCACAACTTCTTAGAATTTTCTTTTTTAATGATCCTCAACTTAATTTCTGATTTTGCCTTCCATCTGTTTTTTTTTTTGCTCCACCAATAAAACAAATTGTTTTTTTGATTATTTGATCTTTGAAGCCAAAAGTAAGATTTTCTTTGACGCCAAATGTAAAAAAGGCTATTCCTGACTTTATGATTTATGGTGAATTGGGAAGATATCCTTTGGATATTTCAATCAAGTTACGAATGATAAATTATTGGTTCAAGTTGGTAACTGGATAACCTGACACATTGCTTTTTATTTTGTACAACTTAGCAACTGCCAAATATGGTACAAATATTTTATGGTTAAAACAAATCAAATCAATTTTAGACACGTGTGGCTTGTCATATGTATGGGAAAATATCTTTTTTGTAAATAAAACATGGCTGCATGTAACCATCAAACAGAATTTGATAGATCAATTTAAACAAAAATAGCTAGAAAACCTACAGGAATCACCAAAAGCATTAAGTTATCGTTTATTTAAAGATACTTTGGAGTTTGAGAAATATTTAAATATTTTGCATGACAGGCAGATATCCTTATTTCTTAAATTTCGAACTTTGAACATGAAATTTTCAATATAAACTGGAAGATGGCAAAACATAGGAAGAGAAAACAGAAAATGTATATTGTGTAAATCAGATGCCATTGGTGATGAATACCATTACATTTTTAATTGTTCAGCTTTTGATAATTGTAGAAAACAATGTATTGCATTTTACTATAGAAATAGACAAAACTCATTGACGTTTTATGAATTAATGAATTCTAAAAAATGTACAGAACTGAACGAACTATGTAAACTTATTAAGGAGATCAATAACAAATTGAACTTTTCTGGGTGAATAATTGTGAACGCCTCTATCTACTTTCATACATTATTTATTTGTGTAATTGTATTGAAAATATGTATAATCTCTATACCTTTGTAATTTGGTTTGTAAGAATAAAGATATATATATATATATAATTCCGACACTGATAAAATTGTTATAAAAACAACAGACATAACAGTTAGGTAAAGTCACCTGTAAATCGTTTAAATACCGATTAACAAATTGTAGCTGTCACATAGATCAAGGGATTTATTGATTAACTTTTATCCCTGCGGCTTAGAAAGCGCTACGAATAAGGTCATTCTTTGTTTCTAATTGTTTTTGTGTTTTCACTAGCCATCGAGTGTGCAGTTAATAACGCTTAATCTCATGTCAATTTCAAACTTATCAAGGTTTTTTTTGTTTTTTTGAGAAATTTTGCCACTTCGTCAAGTACTACATAGATATAGGAAGATGTGGCGTGAGTGCCAATGAGACAACTCTCCATCCAAATAACAAATCAAAAAAAGTAAACCATTATAAGTCAATGTACGGCCTACAAATATAGTTCACTATTTAACGGTACACAGACAACTTTACAGTTTTAAAATTTAAAGATATTTTTTCGGGACATCGAAAAACCGCGAATTTAAAACGACGCGAATCTAGATTGACTTGGCAAATCGCGAAATAAAGACGGCGCGAAAATTTCCCGGTTTACAGTAATACTTTCAGAAGATGTTTTACGGTTATGGAATTTGAATAAAATCTTAATTGTGTCTATTTTACTGTCATAAAATTGATATCTTATCTTAGCTTTTCTATACAATATAAACCACTATATTTTGTTTTGTTTACGGTCTATAAAAACTTATTTTCTTAATTCAAATTCATGAACAATAGCACATGTTGTATTTTGCTTCCTTAAAGGAAAAGGATGCTGAATTAAACTGCACTTTGTTTCAAATAATTGATTTTCATAATGTATAAAATTTGATTTTTTGTAATGGATTTAATCTATCAGTTCATAAAATTGAGCGTTGCTCAATCCCATGACGTATATGACAGCAATGTATCTTAATGTCAAATCAATTTGAATTCATTATTTCCAAATATCAAAATATTTTGACATCTTATATAAATGATCATCAATCTCGTTTATTACTAATAACAAACGTACGGTCTTTAAAAATGTTGTTTTTACTTTACGGTCGAATTCCATTTTGGCTAAATATCGTGGCTGGACCAACTGTTTCGTACATCTCAATAGCGATGAACATTGTGATCTTTGTGGCTTTATTTGACCGGAAGATTAGAACACCTACAACTGTTTTGATGCAGGGGCTAGCACTGGCGGATAGCTTAACAGCATTATGTACTTATGGATTTGAGCCTTTATTTGTGGCATTTTATGACAGGATTGGAAAATCGAATTATTCGTACCACGATTTTTTAGCAGGCTTATCAGAGACTGTCAGTCTTAAGTATCCACTCTGCTGGCTTCACTTTTTAGTAACCAATCTGTCAGATACATTTCACCTCGCGTCTGTATTATTAACAACATCTCTTGGATTACAGAAAGTTCTGGCTGTACTTTGCCCAATATGGACTAAAACCAAAATTACCGAAAGAAAAACAGGTGTAGTTTGTGCTATCTGTTTTTTATTTTCATCGGCCATTAGTATCCCCAGATTGTTTATTGTAAGCTTTGATTCTGGCAAAGGAGAAATCTGTTTGGTGTCAGAACCGCACGTCAGCATCCAGAAATATGTCTTGGCATTTTATCCTATTATTCTAACCGGTGTCCTCTCCACTGCAGTAGTTTCTATGATTGTATCTACATGCTATATCGTTTTCATCCTGTGTCACAGAAAACATGTAAGAGGTCATACATCTGCGTCAAGCTCTGAAAAGAAATCGTGCGTGCTAGTTCTGAGTGTGATGGTTGTATTTTTAATCTCGGAAGTACCAAGATTGTACATTAATTCAACCATATTTTTTACCTATCGCACTGACCTGGAAAGGAACGAAAACATTGCTTTTGATAAAACGAGGACTGCAATTGACACAAAAAGGACAGGGGCGTGTGTTTACCATCATAACGAGGAAGCACAATTGAACATAACAAATTATAATTCATGTACTGTCTTTGGTATACCATCAACCTTCGAAAAAGAAGTTAAAGATGTGTTTGGAATTATTACGTACGAAATGATGATGGACACAAATCCAAATACATATATAAAAAACAAATATCATTCAAATATACAATATGAATTTATTTTTAAAGCTGATTTGCATGACAGGTTGTACCAAGATTTAAGAGACGTTGCCACGAAAATATATTGTAGTGGTGGTAACAATAATGCTATAAATCGGTTTTTGGATACATGTGCTGTAACTTTAATTGACCTTTATAGTTCAGTAATTGTTGTACATGAGCTTGCATCTACGCCGTTCAGTGAACCATTGAACTATACTCTCAACATTATCTGGGGACATTTTGACATTAGTTTGGAAGATTTGAAAATATTCCTGGAGATTTTAAAGTTCTTCATGATTATTGGTTGTTCGTCAAATTTTATAATATACTTACTCATGAGTGAAAAACTACGCACATGTTTGGCTAGAAAACTGAAATGCTGTCGGGACGCATAGGATAAAAGACCAGAAGACATTTGGGATGAACTGACAGATGTTATGTTCCAGTGCAAGATTAATTATTATTAGAAGTGCAACTTAACTGTTTTATATTATCTCGACCAATTAATTGCTATCTTCATGAGAAGGCTGTTGTATATGTTCATGCGTTGAGACATTTAGATAGAAAGAAAGACAGAAAGAAACCATCTTCTGCAGGAATCAATTAAGATCGGATTCGAAGGTATCTTGCCAGGAGAATCTTTTGAACTCACAACATCAGATTAAGCAGGGTTGTGAGTAATCACGAAAAACTTGTAAGACAACTTGGCCTTACAGACTTCTGTTTCATTCATGTATTTTCAACTTCTTTTTTGTGTTTAATTGTTTGTTGACTAAAACATTAGAAGCAAGGAAAATATAAATTAAAAAAATGTATGTCGTTATCTTGAAGCAAATTTATCACATGGTATTTCAAGTATGGCAGATAATTCAATTTATCTTCAATCTACTCTACTTTTAGGCTATGTAAGGGATGAGAAGGTACGAATATATCTTTTGATGGCCGTTCATGGAAGCTTTCAGAACATTTGTTTTGTCTTTTTTTCAGTCTAATTTTGAACCTCACGGATCCGCCTCATTTATGACACAAAATGACATTTAACATTTGGCAACCCAAACGTGAAGTACCAGGGCTTTATGCTTTATTCACCTAAATATATTAACGAGTGTTTAAAAGATGGACCAAAAGCTCACAAATAACCGGCTGATCAGAGAAAACTTCTTCGTTAGATATAGATCATGTATGTGTCATGGAGAAAACTAATGCTGGACAATATCAACAAGATATAATTTATAATAACCACACTAAAAACTTTTAAAAAAGCAAATAAACCACTAGACAAATCAACAACCAGAACCAAATTAAAATTTGATCTGTAACTAGTCATGATAAAACAATATACCAAATACCAAATCAATATCTTCAAGCATGAAGAAAAAAGTCAGTAAAAAAATGTCCTTTCGGGGCATTTTATAGCTGACTATGCGGTATAGGCTTTGCTCATTGTTGAAGGCCGTATTATGACCTATAGTTGTTAATTTCTGTATCATTTTGGCTTATTAAAGAGAGTGGTCTCATTGGCATTCATACCACATCTTCTTTTTTAACATGATTTGCCGGACTAACGTATGGACAGACAGAGTGTAAACCTAAGGTCCCCTTGACATCGTCGGTAGGGGACTAAAAATGTCAAAAATATTGGAACAATAGTCAACATTGTGTTACAAACGTAATAACTATAAAACCCGTAACCCTTGTGGTGTTTATGAGCAAATCAATGCATTGTTTAGAACAGCGATCTTTATTTTAACACATACAAATACCTCTACTTTTGTACAGATAAAAGAAAGATTGTAAAAAAAGGCGTAATATATTGATCTGCAATGTTAGCTTGTCAAACATCTATTGAATCATACAAAAAATGAAAGAGAAGACAATTTCATTGCAATTGAATAATAACAATAATTTTCATTTTTGCTGCATGAAAGCCTTCAATTTGTTTTTTTGAACCCCTAGAAATCTTATTTTAAAAATTTATCATCAACATGAGGTCAAGGGTAGGTGAAACCTGCAAAGCAAACAGGTAGACGTTTTGTCCCGAAGGATATTACCAGACCAGTTTTCTGTCTCAGTGTTCTCCATAGGGCTTTTTAGCCTCATGGTAATGTGATGGTATATTTCTTGAATGTGATGTTATCTGAATTGATTTTGTTATAGGTTGTGTTATGGATGTGATGTTATAATTTTTAGAAACAAGATATTATTTCAAATTTCACAGTTTACCAATATGCTAAATGAAATAGCTGGGGAGAACACTTGCCTGATGTATGAAATACTAAAGATGTGTTCATGTTTTTGTAGTGTTTTTTTTGTTGAAAATGTTAAATTGTTAGAAAGATTTTGGTTCCTTTACCCTTATTTGGCACAACTTCTTAGAATTTTCTTTTTTAATGATCCTCAACTTAATTTCTGATTTTGCCTTCCAACTGTTTTTATTGATGCTCACCAATAAAACAAATTGGTTTTTTGATTATTTGATCTTTGAAGCCAAATGTAAGATTTTCTTTGACGCCAAATGTAAGATTTTCTTTGACGTCAAATGTAAGATTATTTTTGAAGGAAGGTAATGGTTGTTAGTAATTTCTAGATAAACACTTGTACATGTTAACTTTGCTTTCTTTCTATATTTTCTTTGCTTTATATCTTTCCAAGTAAACAACTGTTTAAAATAAACAAGAGTGCACATGCTGAAATGTCTCGCCTTCTTTACTAATCATTGATATTATGTTGATAGTCCTAAGTATAAAGCTTTATTAAAAACTGTCACATAAACCTAACATTAACCAAGATAACTAAACAAAGACCAATGAACCATGAAAATGAGGTCAAGGTCAGATGAACTATGCCAGGCAGGCATGTACAGCTAACAATGCTTCCATACAACAAATATAGTTGACCTATTACTTATAGTTTAAGAAAAATATACCAAAACACAAAAACTTAACATTGAGCAATGAACCGTGAAAATGAGGTCGAGGTCAAATAAAACCTGCGCGACTGACATATAGATCATAAAATATTTCCACACACCAAATATAGTTGACCTATGGCATATAGTATTAGATAAAAAGACCAAAACTCAAAAACTTAACTTTGACCACTCAACCATGAAAATGAGGTCAAGGTCAAATGAGACCTGCCAGTTGGACATGTTCACCTTACATGTTATAACTGGAGATCTTAACATCGTTCAAGATAGAGTTAAAATCATTCCTCAGTAAAGGACCTAAATATCGTCCCCGTCAACTATTAATTGGAATGAGTGTCGTAATATCATCCACGACTCACTCCATACTTACTGTATGAAATGGATAAAACGGGAAAAAGCTGACAAAAAATCTTTGGACTCTTTTTTTAATTCAGTAATGAAGATAGTTGATATACGTATTCAACATTTTAAAGAACATTTTACTATTAACAATAACCACATTAAACCTATTTCTCGTATCAAACATAAACTAAAAGAACTAGCCAAGGAATTTGTTTTTGTCCCGGCCGATAAAGCTGCTAATAATATTATTATTGTTCGACGTAAATTTTACATTGAGGTTCTGAAAAAAGAAATCACCAATTCATCAACATTCCAACTGACTCCATTTTCAGAAAACGACATCTGTTACAAACATAAACTTTTACAATTAGTATGGCGTTCATTATCACTGAACTAGTATATATTTGTTTAGGGGCCAGCTGAAGGACGCCTCCGGGTGCGGGAATTTCTCGCAACATTAAAGACCTGTTGATGACCTTCTGCTGTTGTTTTTTTCTATGATCGAGTTGTTGTCTCTTTGACACATTCCCCATTTCCATTCTCAATTTTACTTCCATACACCGAATATACTAGCCCTATTGCTTATAGTATCTGAGATATGGACTTGACCACCAAAACTTAACCTTGTTCACTGATCCATGAAATGAGGTCGAGGTCAAGTGAAAACTGTCTGACGGGCATGAGGACCTTGCAAGGTACACACATACCAAATATATTTATCCAATTACTTACAATAAGAGAGAATTTAACACTACAAAAAAAAAATCTTTTTTTTCAAGTAGTCACTGAACCATGAAAATGAGGTCAAGGACATTTGACATGTGACTGACAGAAAGTTCGTAACATGAGGCATCTATATACAAAGTATGAAGCATCCAGGTCTTCTACCTTCTAAAATATAAAGCTTTTAAGAAGTTAGCTAACTCCGCTGTCACCGCCGAATCACTATCCCTATGTCGAGCTTTCTGCAACAAAAGTTGCAGCCTCGACAATAAAAACCACAACAAATAATGATACATTTTATTAATATGTTAGAAACACTGAATGAGGACGGACACTTTCAGAAACAGACACTCGATATTCAATTACAGATCGTTTAATATACTTAGAGACAGATCTAAATAATAAGTGTAAAACTACACAAGATAATTGTAGATAATTTACAGATCAGCGTTTGGTGTACATAAAACATTCTTACATATTTAGAGAATATGGTTCATAAGAAGTATTAATATCAAAGAAAAAATGCAAGTAAATAGATGCCTTAAATTCAATAGACATTAAAACATTTTATGGACTTTAAGAATTAAATCATAAGTAGCCTCTTCATGTCAAAGATTTGCTATATTATGAAAGTCTGGATGGAAAGCATCAGAAATATTACAGTTAGTCGACAAGTCAAGCTTGAAAACTTGAGATAGTTTCTGTAAAGATCTTTAGTTCCATAGGTAGAGTTGTTAGCAATCTATATATAAATACATCATATTACTATTTGGATTGTCTGATATTTTTGCAAATCATTGGAGGTACATTGATCGATAGAATTTCTCTTGATAACATATGATTAAAGTCATTCATTTGATAAATATAACATAACTATTATTAAAAAGTTGAGATTTTTTTTTTAATTTTCCTGTCAAAGTATCTTTGAAGCTATGGTTAGTAAATAATAGTTTTTTTTAATTCTACAAAGAAAGTGTCCATCTAATAACATACCTAATGCAACTTCTATGTAACTATGTACACAAAAGTAATTACTCTACAACTATGTAAACATACATGTATTAAATATCAGGAATAAATATTGCACATATATACATTTGATTTAAAGTAGAAATATTGCAAAAAAAAAATTAAAATTAAAAAAAATAAGTTTATCAATAAAATAAAGATATCATTAATTTGTTTTGACCTATATATCTGAATGAGGGTTTAGAAAAAGGCCTAATTTCTGTTTCTTTACTTGTTTATTATTTTATTATTCAGTATTCCAGATGAAAATATTATTTATACCTCATCATTTAAAATGAATACATTGTAAATAGCAAGAGTTTCATTTTATGGATTTCTTCATTAGTATGGACAACAGAAAACAATGAGGTATTTTTCAGGGGAAAGAAAAATCAACAACAACATATCAAGCATAATTATAGTACAGTATTAAACTATTTTTTTGCAAGAGGCATTTCATAAGTTTAAAATTGTTTAGAGATGACAATTAAACCTGCTGATAGAAAAGACTTAATGAACAGACAACCAACATCATCAATTAGTATTTTTTTTTAAATAAAAAGTTTTCAAGCCTTTCAAATTATCATTCTAAGGTTAATTGCTGAAAATATGTATGACTTATGCTGTATAAAGTAAAGTAACTCACAACTTAAAATACTGAATAAATTAAATTAAACCACAACACAGAATTGAAAACCACAAATCTATCACAGAAAAACAGCAAAAAGCATCTTACTTGGTTACAAACTGCAAATCAAAGCAAAAACAGGACTGGATTCTACAAAATTTTATTGATTTGTAAATGATTACATTAACACATCTAACTTCTATTGAATTTGTGCAAACCAGTCCAATATATTAGCAGAAAATATACAAAATACAGGTTTATCAAAATCATTTTTAAAACCATTCTAGCTTTTGTTAAGGTATGTTTTTCCAATATTTTTTCAAGCATTCACATGAAAAGAAGTGATACAGTCTGTGTTACCTAGAAGCTTTGGATATACATGTATTCATGAAAGCGATTGATGCAAATGGTTTTTCCACCGTAAATATATTATTTTTCCAGACTTATTATGAATATTCAAGATCAAATAACAGCAGTTCTTGTTGAAATTGACGAAAGAAAAACATTTGACTGAAACGGTTAATCAGTGGAGTTAAGTGTTCAGAACATAACAATGCAGCATGAGTATTATCCCTATTAAACATACCAGTACATATGTATATATCAACTATACAATTATCAGGATATTTGGTACAATAAATACTTCTATAATTACTAAATATCATAATTTACGAATTAGAAATACAATTCCTATTTATCACTGTTATTGAAAATACATTAAAAGTGTTTTGAACTTATATTAGTCCAGTGCTTATTTTAAATAGTGTTATCATATTTACATAATGTATATATATCAAGTTTATACAACGTGCAAAAATGCAGCAGAAAAAATATGTAATATATATTAAACATTTACTCTAATTATCAATACACCTAAAACTATATAAAAGTTTTAAATGGTATTTTCTTGAGCCATTTCCTCATTTTAATTCTGATTTACATATTCTTGTTAATTTACCGGGCTTTACAGTTCTGAGATACTTACATTTGTAGGCTAACATTCAAGCATCCTTACATATCAATATTTGAACAATGTAGGAAAATATATAATTTATCATATCCTTTACAATAATGCAATTGCTTAGCTATTGTCTAAAATCTGAGCTTGCAACTAGATATGAGATTTAACTCTTCCAAGGTATAAATGATATGCTATATGCTGAGATGTTTTATATGTAACATATACAAATATTCAGTTTTAATATGTTTCTATACATAAATATAATTAAGAAAATTAAAATTTGGAAAGATACATGTGATTAAAGTACTCATTTCAAACAAGATCTATCTTATTTATGCTCAATCAGTCTTACTTTGACTTCCATCAAATAAATCAAAAAGAGCAAAATATGGCGTATGTATTCATGACAGAAAATATAAACAAACGCTTGTCAATTTTTATTTAAAACATGCAAGGTTGCTAAGGTTATTCTAAGCTACATTTGGCTCAATTATGCGAAATTTGCTCATTGCTTTTGGAATTACAAATTACTTCCAGCTATAAACATTGAATGCATATCTTGAAAACAAATTATTTGGTTAAAAACATTATTCTATTAAAGTAATTGGAAAAATTTTCTTCAATCTCATATCATTCCCCCCTTAATATTTTCTAGTATGGTTTAGGATCAATTCATTCCTATTTATTTATCATGTATTAGTATTTGATTTCTTTAGAACTAAAAGAATCTTCATAAATAATATCATGTCTGCAAGTATGTTTAACTGACAACAAGTGACAGAAATGATACATTGATTAAAAGCAGTATAAACATGAACATGCTGAATCAAGGCTTTAAGAATTAAAATAAAGCTTTTAAAAATCTATTGTAAAATATACCTAAAATGTGGAAGACTTCATAATTGCATATAGATGCTATCATCGTTGTTACATTTAATAAGACTGAAGAAGATAGACCATGGTTCGTAAAGACTCACAACAAATTAAAACATATTTGATTTTGCTTAATAATTCATTATCTCAATTTACAAAACTTTTGGGCAAGGGTATCGAAATTAGACTCAGAAACCATCCATCCAAAATACTGGATTTGGTATGTCTAGAACAATACAGTACTGAATACAGTTTTATGACTGAGAGCTGCAATCAAAGACTTGAAGTTTAATAAAAAAAACATTAAAGGGAGCAATTATGAGTTACAAAAAATTACTATTTTTAGTGTTTTTTTTTATATATATATATCAGGTTTAGATATTCATATAATATGGAATTGTTTAATCAACATAAGTCATATCAATTATTGATCTCCATTCCTTTAAGAAATAATAACCTCTTTGTGATAATTAAATACAACTTCAGACGTGATTTTTTATTATTAGATTTTACATTTTCATAAAATGAAGATTTTTTTTTCTCAACAGAATGAAACCTAAAAATGGTCTTTTTTTCATCAGAATTAAATCTAACAATGGTCTATCTTCCTAGTAGAACAAAAATCCTTATTGGCAAGATAATTACTGGCATGATTTTTCTCTAATACAACAAAATAAAAATAATTCAATTCAAATTTCCTAAACATTCAGATATGTCATTGAATAAATGCCATACTTGTCATTTAAAGGTGGATTACGCATAATGTTTTCATCAGATGAAGCCAAAAAAACATTTATTGTAAATTGCATTTTAAACTATGTGAGTGTTTGTGTGATCTTCAAAAGGAGGAAATAAAATCAATACAAATGAGCTGATTATATCTCCTTTATTTTCATTGGTTGATAAATACACAACAGCTCTGATGACACAAATGTATGTATAAATAATTTAAAAGCATGCCAGATGGTTGATGGAATATTTGAAAATTGTAACAGTGATTTATTAGGTGATAAAGCCTTTTTGGAATGCTATTTAAATTAAAATCAAAAAAGCTTTCATGGTACCTTTAATATCCATGTACTTCTGGGAACAGATAAATGCAATTGTCAAAACCATGAATGATATCAAAAATACACAATGCCGACGGAAATGTTACCAAATCATATTTCACTCTGCATCTAACATGTTTCCTAAGGAGTTTTAATATTATGAATAATAGGGCTCCTCACATTTAGTTAGGCCGTATTGGATGGGGTGCAGATTTTTTTGAAAGAGGTGGAAATAGTGTGAAAGTATGGGAAATCCTATGCATGTTTCTAAGCAACTGTTCTGTTTAAATGATGTTTTTCACACCATATATACCTCCATCATGAAAACCGTGAAGAGCCCTATTCTATATTTAAATTTTTTGGGGCTTTTTCTTCATTTTTCTTAGGACTGTTACACAAAGTGCCTTCCATTCCGCTGATTTGATAATTTTTTTAATCACCCGTAGCCGTTAAGAAACCCTTGAACATTTTTAAATGGATTAGCATTTCGGTACCCAATACTTTTTGGCAAATACAAATGATTGTCTTTAAATGGCACATTGATAACTAATATTTTTGAAGCAATGGTAAATGAAACAAAATTTTAATCTGATAATTTCTATTCTTTCGCGTAAATTTACTACTTATAATGCAAGATCAATAAGAATTCTTACGTGTATATCAAATTATCAATACATTAGTCTAAAAAGTTAAAACATGTCATTCATAATAAAGAACCTTAGTGAGCACGCTCACATACCCCACGTCCCCACATTGTCATTGGAGAAATTAAATAAGTGTAAGAAAAAAAAATTGTATAAGAAAAAATTAATTTTCTGCCAATATGCACATCTAAATAGTCTGTCCTTATCATCTACAAAATTTCATGAAATTCTGTTGTGTGGTTTCAGAGGAGTTGAGATGACAAACTGTTGCAGAAGTACATTGAAGCAAATAAGTTCAAAGGGGCGTAACTCCTAGAAAAAAAATTGAATCGCAATTTTCCGTCGATATGCACAACTACATAGTATGTCCTTATTATCTAAAAAGGTTTCGTGAAATTCTGTTGTTTGGTCTGAGAGGAGTTGCGATGAAAATCTGTTGCAGTAGTACATTAAAGTAAATAAGTTCAAAGGGGCGTTACTCCAAGAAAAAAATTGAATCGCAATTTCCCGTCGATATGCACAACAACATTGTATGTCCTTATTATCTGAAAGGTTTCGTGAAACTCTGTTGTGTGGTTTGAGAGGAGTTGCGATGACAAACTGTTGCAGTAGTACATTAAAGTAAATAAGTTCAAAGGAGCGTAACTTCTAGAAAAAAAATTGAGTCGCAATTTCCCGTCGATATGCACAACAACATTGTATGTCCTTATTATCTGAAAAGGTTTCGTGAAACTCTGTTGTGTGGTTTGACAGGAGTTGCGATGACAAACTGTTGCAGTAGTACATTTAAGTAAATAAGTTCAAAGGGGCGTAACTCCTAGAAAAAAAATTGAATCGCAATTTCCCGTCGATATGCACAACTACATAGTATGTCCTTATTATCTGAAAAGGTTTCGTGAATTTCTGTTGTGTGGTTTGAGAGGAGTTGCGATGAAAATCTGTTGCAGTAGTACATTAAAGTAAATTAGTTCAAAGGGGCGATACTCCAAGAAAAAAATTGAATCGCAATTTCCCGTCGATATGCACAACTACATGGTATGTCCTTATGACCTGAAAAGGTTTCGTGAAATTCTGTTGTGTGGTTTGAGAGAAGTTGCGATGACAAGAAACAGGACTTGCGGACGGACTGACGGACGGACGGACGGGTCAAAAACATTATACCCTCCTCAACTCGTTGCGTGGGGTATAATAATTTTGTAAGGATAAACCAATATCGTTGAAATCAATAGTTTTGACTCTCATATGGCGATACTATACAAGCAGACATTTTCACTGGAGTTTTAAGTCATTTATATCTTGAAAACATACTATACATTGTAACCTAAAAGTTAAAATCTACCAATAGAAAACTGTCATGAAATCTATTTTAGGGGTTAAAATCTAAAAATGTTTAGTAATACACAAATAAGTTCAAAAGTTGTTGAACAAATAAAATTCTAAATCTTTTATATTATTTTGGTTTTGAGAAAATTCTTATTTTAAATCTGACATTTCCTATGTTCATATTTCATAATTTGACGTTTCCTTTATTTATATTTTAAATCTGACTTTTCCTATATTCTTATTTCAAATTTAGCGTTTCCTTTATTTATATTTTAAATCTGACTTTTTATTCTTATTCTAAATTTGATGTTTACTATAGATAACCCAATCTATCTTCACTAAGAGGCTATTTAAGGGGAGAGAAGGTACGAATATATCTGTTGATGTCCGTTCATGGAAGCTTTTAGAACATTTGTTTTTTTCATGCCAATTTTAAACCTCACGGATCCGCCTCATTTATGACACAAAATGACAATTAACATTTTGCAAACCAAAAGTGAAGTACTTAATTAAAGGGCTTTTATTGCTTTATTCGCCTAAATATATTAACGAGTGTTTAAAAAATGGTTCAAAAGCTCACAAACAACCGGCTGATCAGTGAAAACTTCTTCGTTAGATATAGATCATGTATGTGGCATGGAGAAAACTAATGCTGGACAATATCAACAAGATAACCACACTCAAAACTTTTAAAAAAGCAAACAAACCACTAGACAAATCATAACCAGAACCAAATTAAAATTTGATCTATAACTAGTCATGATAAAACAATATACCAAATACCAAATCAATATCTTCAAGCATGAAGAAAAAAAGCCAGTAAAAAAATGTCATTTCGGGGCATTTTATAGCTGACTATGCAGTATTGGCTTTGCTCATTGTTGAAGGCAATATTATTACCTATAATTGTTAATCTCTGTGTCATTTTGGCCTATTGGAGAGAGTGGTCTCATTGGCATTCATCCTACATCTTCTTTTTTAACATGATTTGCCCGACTAACGTATGGACAGACAGAGTGCAAACCTAAAGTACCCTTGACATCGTCGGTAGGGGACTAAAAATGTCAAAAATATTAAAACTATAGTCAACATTGTGTTACAAACGTCATAACTAGAAAACCCGTTACCCTTGTGGTGGTTATGAGCAAATCAATGCACTGTTTAGAATAGCGATCTTTATTTTAACCCATACAAATACCTCTACTTCTGTACAGATAAAAGAAAGATTGTAAACTAGAGGCTCTCAAGAGCCTGTGTCGCTCACCTTGGTTTGTGTGCATATTAAACAAAGGAAACAGATTGATTCATCACAAAATTGTGTTTTGGTGATGGTGATGTGTTTGTAGATCATACTTTACTGATCATTCTTGTTACTTACAATTTTCTCTATCTGTAATGAACTTGGCCCTTTTGTTACAGAGGAAAATAGTTATCAAAGGTACCAGGATTATAAACACTCTTTGTAAAATCTTACCAAAATTTATCTATAATAATTTTCAAGATAATAACCGAAAACGGACAAAATTTCCTTAAAATTACCAATTCAGGGACAGCAACTAAACAACCAGTTGTCCAATTCATCTGAAAATTTCAGGGCAGATAGATCTTGACTGAATATACAATTTTACCCCATGTCAGATTTGCTCTACATGCTTTGGTTTCAGAGTTAGAAGCCAAAATATACATTTTACCCCTATGTTCATTTTTTTAGCCATGGCGGCCATCTTTGGGTTTTTTTTGGCGGGTCACCGGACACAATTTTCAAACTAGATACCCCAATGATGGTTGTGGCCAAGTTTGGTTAAATTTGGCTCAGTAGTTTTAGAAGAGAAGATTTTTGTAAAAGTTAACGACGACGGACACGACGACTCTGGACGTCGCCGGACGCCAAGTGATGGGAAAAGCTAACTTGGCCCTTTGGGCCAGGTGAGCTTAAAAAGATGTAATATATTGATCTGCCATGTTAGCTTGTCTAACATCTATTGCATCATACACAAAAATCAAAGAGAAGACAATTTCCATGCAATTGAATAATAAAAAAAATGATTAAGATACAAAACCCTGCATCAAAAGGCTGTGTTATGGATGTGATGCTATAATTTTTAGAAACACGTTGGTATTTCAAATTTCACAGTTAACCAATACGCTAAATGAAATATCTGGGGAGAACACTTGCCTGATATATGAAATACTATAGTTCATGTTTTTGTAGTGTTTTTTGGTTTGAAAATGTTAGAGTGTTAGAAAGATTTTGGTTCCTTTACCCTTATTTGGCACAACTTCTTAGAATTTTCTTTTTTAATGCTCCTCAACTTTCTGATTTTGACTTCCATCTGTTTTTATTGAGCTTCACCAATGAAACAAATTTTTTTTTTGATTATTTGATCTTTGAAGCCAAATGTAATATTTTCTTTGACGCCACATGTAAGATTTTCTTTGACGCCAAATGTAAGATTTTCTTTGACGCCAAATGTAAGACTTTTTTGAAGGAAGGTAATGGTTTTAAGTAATTTCTAGATAAACATTTTTACATGTTAACTTTGCTTTACTCTGATATTTTCTTCTACTTCATATCTTTCCAAGTAAACAGCTGTTTAAAACAAGAGTGCACACACTGACATGTCTCGCCTTCTTTACTAATCATTGATATTATGTTGATAGTTCTAAATATAAAGCTTTATTACAACTTTCACATAAACTTAACATTAACCAAGATATCTAAACAAAGACCAATGAACCATGAAAATGAGGTCAAGGTTAGATGAACCATGCCAAGCAGACATGTACAGATAACAATGCTTCCATACAACAAATATAGTTGACCTATTACTTATAGTTTATGAAAAATAGACCAAAACACAAAAACTGAACACTGAGCAATGAACCGTGAAATTGAGGTCAAGGTCAAATAAAACCTGCGGGACTGAAAAATGAATCATAATATATTTCCATACACCAAATATAGTTGACCTTTGGCAAATAATTTTAGATAAAAAGACCAAAACTTAAAAACTTAACTTTGACCACTGAACCATGAATATGAGGTCAAGGTCAGATGAAATCTGCCCGCTAGACATGTACACCTTACAATCATTCCATAAAAAAAAATAGTAGACCTCGGAGTATTACATAAAGTATGAGAAAAACAGACCAAAACACAAAAACTTAACTATAACCACTGAACCATGAAAATGAGGTCAAGTTCAGATGACACCTGCCAGTTGCACATGTACACCTTACAGTCCTTCCATACACCAAATATACTAGCCCTATTGCTTATAGTATATGAGATATGGACTTGACCACCAAAACTTTACCTTGTTCACCGATCCCTGAAATGAGGTCGAGGTCAAGTGAAAACTGTTTGATTGGCATGAGGACCTTGCAAGGTACGTACATACCAAAATCAATATCAACCTTCCTTTTGTGGTCATAAACCTTGTGTTTATTACTTATACTAAAGTTATGGTGCGAAAACCAAGAAAAATGCTTATTTGGGTCCGTTTTTGGCCCCTTATTCCTTAATTATTGGGACCTAAACTCCCAAAATCAATACCAACCTTCCTTTTGTGGTCATAAACCTTATGTCAAAATTTCATAGATTTCTATTAACTTAAACTAAAGTTATAGTGCGAAAACCAAGAAAATGCTTATTTGGGCCCTTTTTGGCCCCTAATTCCTAAAATGTTGGGACTAAAACTCCCAAAATCAATACCAACCTTCCTTTTGTGGTCATAAACCTTGTGTTTAAATTTCATAGATTTCTATTCACTTTTACTAAAGTTAGAGTGCGAAAACTAAAAGTATTCGGACGACGACGACGACGACGACGACGCAGACGACGACGCCAACGTGATATCAATATACGACGAAAATTTTTCAAATTTTGCGGTCGTATAAAAACCACAATAAATAATGATACATTTTATTAGTATGTTAGATACACTAAATGAGGACGGACACTTTCAGAGACAGACACTCCATATTCAATTACAGATCTTTTAATATACTTAGAGACAGATCTAAATAATAAGTGTAAAACTACACAAGATAATTGTAGATAATTTACAGATCAGCTTTTGTTGTACATAAAACATTCTTACATATTAAGGGAATATGGTTCATAAGAAGTAATAATATCAAAGAAAAAATGCAAGTAAAAAGATGCCTTAAATTCAATAGACATTAAAACATTTTATGGACGTTAAGAATTAAATCATAAGAAGCCTCGTCATGTCAAAGATGTGCTATATTATGAAAGTCCGGATGGAAAGCATCAGAAATATTACAGTTAGTCGACAAGTCAAGCTTAAAAACTTGAGATAGTTTCTGTAAAGATCTTAAAGCTCCATAGGTAGAGTTGTAAGCAATCTATAAATACATCATATTACTATTTGGATTGTCTGATATTTTTGCAAATCATTGGCGGTACATTGATCGATAGAATTTCTCTAGTAACATATGATTAGAGTCCTTCAATTGATAAATACAAGTTCATCATAACTATTATTAAAAAGTTGAGATTTTTTTTTAATTTCCTGTCAAAGTATCTTTGAAGCTATGGTTAGTAAATAATAGTTGTTGTTTTTTAATTCTACTAAGAAAGTGTCCATTTAATAACATACCTCATGCAATTACTCTGCAACTATGTAAACATACATGTATTAAATATCAGGAATAAATATTGCACATAAATACATTTGATTTAAAGTAGAAATGTTGCAAAAAAAAAAAAAAAATTAAAAAAAAAGTATATCAATAAAATAAAGATATCATTAATTTGTTTTGACCTATATATCTGAATGAGGGTTTAGAAAAACGCCTAATTTCTGTTTCTTTACTTTTTTATTATTCTTTTATTCAGTATTCCAGATGAAAATATTATTTAAACCTAATCATTGAACATGAATACATTTTAAATAGTAAGAGTTTCATTTTATGGATTTCTTCATTGGTATGGAGTCACTATGAACAACAGAAAACAATGAGGTATTTTTAAGGGGAAATAAAAATCAACAACAACATATCAAGCATAATTATAGTACAGTTACTGTATTAAACCATTTTTTGCAAGAGGCATTTCATGAGTTTAGAAATTTTTTGAGATGACAATTAAACCTGATGATAGAAAAGTCTTAATGAACAGACAACCAACATCATCAATTAGTTGTTTTTTTTAAATAAAAAGTTTTAAAGCCTTTCAAATTATCATTCTAAGGTTAATTGCTGAAAATATGTATGACTTATGCTGTATAAAGTAAAGTAACTCACAACTGAAAATACTAAATAAATTAAATTAAACCACAACACAGAATGGAAAACCACAAATCTATCACAGAAAAACAGCAAAAAGCATCTTACTTGGTTAGAAACTGCAAATCAAAGCAAAAACAGGACTGGATTCTACAAAATTTCATTGATTTGTCAATGATTACATTAACACATCTAACTTCTATTGAATTTGGGCAAACCAGTCCAATATATTAGCAGAAAATATACAAAATACAGGTTTATCAAAATCATTTTTAAAACCATTTTAGCTTTTGTTAAGGTATGTTTTACCAATATTTGTTCAAGCATTCACATGAAAAGAAGTGATACAGTCTGTGTTACTCAGAAGCTTTGGATATATTCATGAAAGTGATTGATGCAAATGGTTTTTCCACCGAAAATATATTTTTTTCCCAGAGTTATTATGAATATTTAAGATCAAATAACAGCAGTTCTTGTTGAAATTGACGAAAGTATTTTTTTTGAAACGGTTAATCAGTGGAGTTAAGTGTTCAGAACATAACAATGCAGCATGTGTATTAACCCTATTAAACATACCAATACATTTGGATATATCAACTATACAATTATCAAGATATTTGGTACAATAAATACTTCTATAATCACTAAATATGACAATTCCTATTTATCACTGTCATTAAAAATACATTAAACGTGGTTTCAACTTATATTAGTCCAGTGCTTATTTTAAATAGTGTTATCATATATACATATATATATATATATCAAGTTTATACTACAAGCAAAAATGCAGCAGAAAAAATATGTAATAAATATTCAACATTTACTCTTATTATCAATACACTTAAAACTATATAAAAGTTTAAAATGGTATTTTCTTGAGCCATTTTCTCATTTTAATTCTGATTTACACATTCTTGTTAGTTACAGGGCTTTACAGTTTTGAGATACTTACATTTGTAGGCTAACATTCAATATTTGTACAGTGTAGGAAAATATATAATTTATCATATCCTTTACAATAATATTAATGCAATTGCTTAGCTATTGTCTAAAAGCTGAGCTTGCAACTAGATATGAGATTTAACTCTTCCAAGGTATAAATGATATGATATATGCTGAGATGTTTTAAATATAACATATACAAATATTCAGTTTTAATATGTTTCTTTACATAAATATGTTTAAGAAAATTAAAATTTGGAAAGATACATGAGATTAAAGTACTCATTTCAAACAAAACCTTTCTTATTTTGTCTAAGTCTTACTTTGACTTCCGTCAAATAAATCAAAAAGAGCAAAATATGGTGTATGTATTCATGACAGAAAATATAAACAAACACTTTTCAATTTTTTTTTAAAACATGCAGGCTTGCTTAGGTTATTCTAAGCTACATTTGGCTCAATTATGCAAAATTTGCTCATTGCTGTTAGAATCTACAAATTACTACCAACTATAAACATTGAATGCATATCTTGAAAACAAATTATTTGGTTAAAAACATTATTCTATTAAAGTAATTGAAACATTTTCTTCAATCTCAAATCATTCTCCCCCCTTTCATATTTTCTAGTATGGTTTAGGATAGATTCATCCCTATTTATATATCATGTATGAGTACTTGATTTCTTTAGAACTTAAAGACATTTTCATAAATTATATTATGTCTGCAAGAATGTTTAACTGAACAACAAGTGACAGAAATAATACATTTATTAAAAGCAGTATAAAAATTAACATGCTGAATCAAGGTTTAAAAAATTATATCAAAGCTTTAAAACTAAGTTTAAAAATACCTAAAATGTGGAAGACTTCAATATTGCATATAGAAGCTATCATCCTTATTATATTATTTAATAAGACTGAAGAAGATAGACCATGGTTCGTTAAGACTCACAACAAATTAAAACATATTTGACTTTGCTCAATAATTCACTATCTCAAGTTTCAAAACTTTTGAGTAAGACTATTGAAATCAGGCTCAGAAATCATCCATCCAAAATACTGGATTTGGTATTTCTAGAACAACACAGTTGTTAGTACAGTTTTATTAACTAGATCTGCAGTCAAAGACTTGACGTATAATAAAAGAACATTAAAGGGAACATTTATGAGTTACAGAAAATAACTATTTTTAGTTTTTTTTTATATCAGGTTTAAATATTTATAAAATAAGAAATTGTTCAATCAACACAACGTCGCTGGGCTTCTAAAATGTTGTAAATTACATTTTTTTCAAGAAAAAAATATCTTACAAACAGGCTTTGAAAGTTTTGGTAAAATGCATGCTCCCAAAATGTCGTATGTGAACTTGAACATTTTTGTAAATAGCAGTGAAATAAAAACTTTGACGTTTCTGGATTATCCAATTTCTTAAATTATTTTACAGAAATAAAGAAATGTACAATAATTTTTTTCCCAAAGCCATTCTACAACGATTTTCAAGTTTTCATACAACATTTTGTAGCAAACTTTACAAAAAACTGACATCGGAAATTTTGTAATATGTCTTATTTCACACCTTTTGATTGGTCTAACTATATGCTATTTTGTAATACCAAATATTTCCTCCCTTCCAGACCATTGATGTCAAATAAATAAAGGCAACAGTAGTATATTATTTTTTCTATTAGTTTTCATGCTGTTAGGCTAAGTAGTTTTAGCCAAAAAAGTCATATACAACATTTTAGAAGCCCAGCGACGACAAGTAATATCAATTAATGATCACCATTCCTTTCAGAAATAATAACCTCTTTGTCATAATTAAATACAACAATAGACATGATTTTTGGGGTAAACATTTTTTTTATTTATATTTTATATTTTTATAAAATAAAGATTTTTTTTTCAACAAAATTAAATCTAACAATGGTCTATCTTCCTAGCAGAACAAAAAACCTCATTGGCATGATGACTAATGATTTCATTTTTCCCTAATACAAAAAATAGAAATAAATTCTATCCAAATTTCCTAAACATTCAAATGTGTCATTGTATAAATGCCATACTTGTCATTTAAGTGACATTTTACACACAATTTTTTCATCAGATGAAGCAGAAAAATTTATTGTAAATGTTACATTTTAAACTTTGTGATGTTTGTGTGTCCTTCAAACAGAGGAATTAAAATCAATACTAATGAGCTGATTTCATCTCCTAGTTTTGATGACACAAATTTATGTATAAATAATTAAAAAGTATGCCAGATGGTTGATAAAATATTTTGAAAATGGTAACATTGATTTTACATATACAGGCAAAATTTGCTCACATGAATTTCACATGAACCTCATATGAAATTAACATGAAAAATTTCACGTGAGATTCACCTCAATCGAGCTTATACATGAAACTCACGTGAAAATGTTCATGTGAATTTCACGTGAATTGAGATTCACATGAATCTGATGTGAAATTTTTCACATGAATTTCACGTGAAATAGCCAGTACTTCGGTACTGGCATGAAAATACGGATTTTTTTTGTTATTAAAATTTGCTGTTACAAAATATTATAAATTATGATAAATTAAGGAATGTATCTCCCTCATGCAAAGCTCTGATTCCTTTCACGAATTTGGCTATACTTTTTGGACCTTTTAGATTATAGCTCTTCATCTTTTATATATGCTTTGGATTTCAAATATTTTGGCCACGAGCATCACTGAAGAGACATGTATTGTCGAAATGCGCATCTGGTGCAACAAAATTGGTACCGTTGATTATATTACTACCACTGGGTCGATGCCTCTGCTGGTGGACTATTAGTCCCCGAGGGTATCACCAGCCCAGTAGCCAGTACTTCGGTACTGGCATGAAAATACGGATTTTTTGTGTTATTAAAATTTGCTGTTACAAAATATTATAAATTATTATAAATTAAGGAATGTATCTCCCTCATGCAAAGCTCTGATTCCTTTCACGAATTTGGCTATACTTTTTGGACCTTTTAGATTATAGCTCTTCATCTTTTATATATGCTTTGGATTTCAAATATTTTGGCCACGAGCATCACTGAAGAGACATGTATTGTCGAAATGCGCATCTGGTGCAACAAAATTGGTACCGTTGATTATATTACTACCACTGGGTCGATGCCTCTGCTGGTGGACTATTAGTCCCCGAGGGTATCACCAGCCCAGTAGCCAGTACTTCGGTACTGGCATGAAAATACGGATTTTTTGTGTTTTTAAAATTTGCTGTTACAAAATATTATAAATTATTATAAATTAAGGAATGTATCTCCCTCATGCAAAGCTCTGATTCCTTTCACGAATTTGGCTATACTTTTTGGACCTTTTAGATTATAGCTCTTCATCTTTTATATATGCTTTGGATTTCAAATATTTTGGCCACGAGCATCACTGAAGAGACATGTATTGTCGAAATGCGCATCTGGTGCAACAAAATTGGTACCGTTGATTATATTACAACAATTTTTTTAATATTTTTCATGATTTTGATTAAATTTGAAAATTTAGATGTTATTTGAATTACTCTATTTAAAAAATTCATGTGAATTTCACATGAAAAAATTTTACGTGATTTTCATGTGAAATTCACATGAGTTTCACATGAGAATCACATGAAACTCACAAAAACTGATTTCATGTGAGTTTCACGTATAAGCTCGTTTGAGGTGAAATTGATGTGAATTTCACGTGAGATTCACATGAATTTAAATTCACGTGAAATTGATGTGAGTGAAATTTGCCTGTATATGATAATGCCTTTTTGGAATGTTATTTGAACTATTTTCAGTGTTTTTGGACAATAAAATATGTTTAAACTAACTATTTGAACTAAAAACATGCAATAAAGCTTTCACGGTATCTTTAATATCCTTGTACTTCTGGGAACAGATAAATGTAATTGTCAAACCATGAATGATAATGTAAAATAAAAAATGCCCAAGGAAATGGTATCAATTTATATTGATAACCATATCAATAGAAAGTATTTCACTTTCTTTTATAATTATATTAATTGATATTTCTATCAATATTCAATGAAATTTTACTTTTATCTTTAATTGACACAAATAAAATCCTATATCAAATTCATTTTGCCCTTTTTTTAATTATACATTGTTCCAAAATGTATTGGGTGGTAGATGGGAGACACTAAAATTTGTTAAATGATGGTTGTTGAATTTTTCTTAGAACTTTGTAAGCATTATGAGTACAAAGTCAGGGTTTTCCCAAGGTGCCTTCCATGCATTTAATTCTGGAAAAGCCCTTAGACCATTTAGGACATTCCGAGTGGGAGTACAAAAATCATGCTCGAAAGTTTTATGACCGTGAGGCCAGATCTAGGATGAGACCAGGTCGTAATCTGTGTTCTGTTTGAAATTATATTTTAGATAACAACATAAATGATGCAGAGTGGTTATATAAAGAATACAAAAAATAAAAGCATTGGTCAAGGCAAAGTATCATAAAAAAATTTGACAAGATCATCTGTCCATATATCCTGCTCAGACTATGCTGATGTTCAATAAGCCATGAAATCATGGCCGAAATTATAATTCTGTGCATAATTTGAAACAAAAAAATAACTTCACAATATTAATGGAAAGTAGTACATTCCTGTTTTTTAATCTTATTTCAGCTTAATTGAGTTTTTACACATCTTATAAGTTCATAACCAGCACCTTTGATTTGTGTGTTCTTTTTTCAGGACACTCAACATCAGTATTAACCGAAAGTGACAATGACGAGAAACTTGTTAAAATACTCGGCCTTCCAGACCCATGTTTCTTTCACGTAAAATCAACTTCTATACATCTATATTGTAATCAGATAAATAAAGATTACGTCATCAGATCTAAATTCTAATTATTAGGTGAAATTAACTGCACGGATCGAACCCGTGCAGTGAATTATTGAACTATGTAATTAACATTATCTGAGTACCTTTAAAAAAAGTTTCAAACATTTAACAAAAATTTAGATTGATTGGCGCTGTTCGTCAACATTCCTCATATGCATATTCATGAGTAAGAAACTATGCAGAAGTTTAGCAAGCAAACTTAAATGCAGAGGACACCCGAATTACATTGAAGTGATAAATATGTATTTTATCTTTTCTAAAGTTCTAAAAGTGGAAATTAGTGTTGATAAAACAGGTTATGTTTCATAACCTAATAGTTGCAATTGTAGTAATACTTTCAGAAGATTTATTACGGTTTTGGAATAAAATCTGAATTGTGTCATAAAATTGATATCTTATCTTTGCTTTTCTATACAATATAAACCGCTATCTTTTGTTTTGTTCTTAACATCCTCCTGTTATGGTCTATAAAAAAATATTTTTAATTCAAATTCATGATCAATTGTACATTTTGTATTTTGCTTCCTAAAAGGAAAAGATTGCTGAATTAAACTTCACTATTTTCAAATAATTGATTTTTATAATGTATTTTTTCTTTTTAATTATTTATAACGGATTAAATCTATCAGTCTATGAAATTGAACGTTGCTCAATCCCATGGCGAATATGACAGAAAGGTATCTTAATGTAAAATCAATTTAAATTCATGTTTTTCAAATATTAAAATATTTTGACACCAAAACGCTACATATATAAATGATCATCAATCTCGTTTATTACTAATAAAGAAACGTACGGTCTTTTAAAATGTTATTTTTACTTTACGCTCGAATTCCATTTTGGCTAAATATCGTAGCTGGACCAACTGTTTCGTACATCTCAATAGCGATGAACATTGTGATCTTTGTGGCTTTATTTGACCGGAAGATTAGAACACCTTCAACTGTTTTGATGCAGGGGCTAGCACTGGCGGATAGCTTAACAGCATTATGTACCTATGGATTTGAACCGTTATTTGTGGCTTTTTATGACTGAATTGGAAAATCGAATTATGTGGCGCACAATTTAGGAGACTTATTAGAGACTGTCAGTCTTGAGTATCCACTCTGTTGGCTTCACTTTTTAGTAACCAATCTGTCAGATACATTTCACCTCGCGTCTGTATTATTAACAACATCTCTTGGATTACAGAAAGTTCTGGCTGTACTTTGCCCAATATGGACTAAAACCAAAATTACCGAAAGAAAATCAGGTGTAGTTTGTGCTATCTGTTTTTTATTTTCATTGGCTATCAGTATCCCCAGATTGTTTATTGTAAGATTTGATTCTGGCAAAGGAGAAATCTGTTTGGTGTCAGAACCGAACGTAAGCATCCAGAAATATGTGTTGGTGTTTTATCCTATTATTTTAACCGTTGTCCTCGCCACTGCAGTAGTTGCTATGTTCGCATCTACATGTTATATCGTTTTCATCCTGTGTCACAGAAAACATGTAAGAGGTCATGCATCTGCGTCAAGCTCTGAAAAGAAATCGTGCATGCTAGTTTTAAGTGTGATGGTTGTATTTTTACTCATGGAAGTACCAAGATTGTACATTAATTCAACCATATTTTTTACTTATCGCACTGACCTGGAAAGGAACGACAACATTGCTTATGATAAAACGAGGACTGCAATTGACACAAAAGAGGAAATAGAGTGCTCCTACGACAGAGAAAATACAGAGGGAGCACAATTTAACGTAACAAATTCCTGTATCGTCAATGATCTACCACCGACCTGGGTAACAGAAGTTGAAAATTATATTACTGATAAGCTAGACTTCGATAGTGACATATTTCAGAATGCTTTAAAAAACAAATATCATTCAACTATAGATCTTTTTGAATTTTCCAGCTATGACATGTTACTTCAATCTTTGATACAGGTTGCCAAGAATGTGTATTGTAGTGGTGAAAGCATTGATGCTTTAAACCTCCATCTGCTAATTGCTGATTGTAGTTCTGTATTTTTATTGGACCTTCATAACTCAAACATTGTTCTAAATGTGCTTGCATCTACGCCATTTACTGAACCATTGAACTTTACTCTAAACATTATCTGGGGATATTTGGACATTAGTTTGGAACATTTGAAAATATTTATGGAGATTCTAAAGTTCTTCATGATTATTGGTTGTTGGTCAAATTTTATAATATATATACTCATGAGTGAAAAACTACGCACATGTTTTGCTAGAAAACTGAAATGCTGTCAGGACGCATAGGATAAAAGACCAGAAGACATAGAGATGAACTGACAGATGTTATTTTTCAGTGCATCATTAATTATTATGACATGTGCAACTTAAGGGGGCTTGCGGGTCTAAATCATTTTTTTTTTAATTTAATATAGCATGTATAGGATTTCGCTATATTTTTCTATAAATGAATCTTATACTTAATAGAAAAATGAAATAAAACAATGGGGTCACCGTTCATTTACGCTCACAATCTGTCATCGAAAGAAACATACATTTTTGTTAATGTCCCTTTTTTCTGTTGAACTAATAGGAGAAATTGAGTTAATATCGAAATGAAAAAAAGAACTAATTTACAGAAATCGCTTACATTTTACAATTATTTAGTTTATGTACAGCTTATTCGAAAACAACAATAAAAAATATAGGTCACCGTTGAGTTAAAAAATGTTTCAATTTTAATGCCAAAAACATTCCATTTTTGCACCAAATGGAGATAATTTGGACCTTTTTAATGATATCTACGTTTTAAAAATCACCATGGGCCAACCCGAGTTGATTTTTTGAAAGATTTTTGTACCATATGATAGGGTAACAACTACTAAAGGTAATAATAAAATTTGTAATGAAAAATAAATGTTTCATTTTTTCTGAAAATTTTATACCCGCGAGTTTTCTTAACTGTACTTTATGTATATCGTCTTATTCATTTCTATCTTCATCAGAAGATTTAACAAATAAAGGCAACTGTAGTATACCGCTGTTCAAAACTCATAAATCCATGGACAAAAAAAAATCGGGGAAACAAACTAAAACTGAGGGAAACGCATTAAATATAAGAGGAGAACAACGACACAACATCAAAATGCAACACACACAGAAACGGACCAAGCACCAGACAAAATCCCACGAGAACAACAAACATAACATCAAACCCAAATATATGAATTTGGGATAGATAAGTACTGTGGCACGTCTTATAGTAATGTGAATTTACACTAAAAAATAAGAGAAATCAAACGACACATCGTTAAAATATAACACACACAGAAACGAACTATAATATAACTAAGGTCATATTCCTGACTTGGTACAGGACATTTTTAAAGGAAAAAAGTTGGGTTGAACCTGGTTTTGTGGCATGCCAAACCTCCCTCGTTTATGGCCATGTGAAATATAACATTAAAATGACAACACATCATTACATGACTACGATATAAATGAATAGGAAAACATAATTGACAAAACAGAAAGAAACCACCGATCGTCGGCAGCGATCAATAAAAATCGGATTCGAAGGTATCTTTACAGGAGCGTCTTCCGACCTCACAACATCAGTGTTGACAGGGTGGTGACAATGACGAGAAACTTGTTAGGCCCATGTTTCATTCACGTGTGTTTAATTGTTCGGTTGCTTAAACTTAAGTAAGAAGGAAAATATAATTATATTTTTTTTAATGTTGTTATCTTGAAGCAGATGTATTACATGATAGTTCAAGTATGTCAGATAACACAATTTATCTTAAATCAACTCCACTAACAGACTATACGGGGGATGAGAAGGTACTGATATATCTTTTGATAGCCGCTCATAGAAGTTTTTAGTACATTTGTTTTGTCCTTTTTTCAGGCCAATTTTAAACATCACAGATTCGCCTCATTCATGACACAAAATGACTTAACATTTAGCAACCAAAAAGTGAAGTTTCCTAGGAGTTTTACTTTTTAGTACATTAAAAAGGAAAGGACAAATTCATGTTTTTATATTAATACAGACATTTGCTACGTACACATAAGATGTCAATACATACTGTCAGTTCATATCTTACTTAATAGTATTTTAATTGTAATTCTGTTGGACTTATATAAGACTAAAAGTGTCCTGGGCCAAATAATTTCCATGGAAAAGAGATATGTCAATGCTTATACAACTGCATACCAATTTCCATAAACTTGCCACTAATGGTTACCCATGAACTGAACTTATCACCAACTCATACATGAAAACTAAGCAAAAGTTTCAGTCAATAGACCATATCTGCGGGAGTGGGGCCAAATAATCTCCATGGTAATGAGATGTGCTTATACTATTACACAACTGCATACCAAAATACCACTAGTGGTTAACCAAAAACTAAACCTAATCACAAACTAAGACATGGTTGACGCCGATGCCGGAAACAGCATACCTATGTTCCGCTTGTTCACTCCGTCAAGCGAGATGAATATGGGAACAACAGTCAACATTGTGTAACAATCTAAACTATAAAACCCATAACCCTTATGGTGGTTAATAGCACATCAAATAATTGTTTAGAATGGCAATCCTTATTTTTACCCATAAAATACCGGTACTTTTGTACATATGTACATCTGTTCAAGAAAGATAGTAGAAAAGACAAAAAAATATAGATCTACATCTTTTAAAACATCTATTGAATCTTACAAAAATCAAAGCAAAAACAATTTCAACGCAATGTTTTATGAAATTTATTGAAAACTCCCGTCTCAAATTCCATTTTTGTCAAGCTTGTGATTTTTGTCGCAAAAGTGAGACATGGCGATCATACATTCCGTAGTCAGTGTTGCCCACAAATATTCATTCTGTGGTTAAAGTTTTTGAAATTATAATAACTTTCTTAACCTTCCCTGGGTTTCTACCAAACTCGGACAAAAGCTTGTGTATGATCAAAAGACAGTATCAGGAAGTAAATTTGTAAAATCAAATACTGTTTATCCGAATTTTTACTTATAATTGGGACTATTTTTCTGGCAGTGACCATTACATTCACTCTGTGGTTAAAGTTTTTAAAATATAAATTACTTTCTTCAAATATCTTGGATTTGTACCAAACATGGACAAAAGCTGGTTAATGATCATAAGATAGTATCCAGAAGTACAAAAAAAATCCTGTTCATCCATATTTTACTTATAGATGGACTTAGTTTTTCTTCCAGTTAACATTACATAGTCTGTAGTTCGTTTTTTAAACATTTATTAGATTCATAAACCATCCTGGATTTTTACCATCATTTGATAAGGGAATTTCAGTTTGGTATTTTCCTTGGAGTTCAGTATTTTTATTTTAGTTATGATTTTGGCTGTGTTTTCTTCAGATCCCTGATTATTTGACCGCAAATGTTAGATTGTCTTAAGGTGAAGGGGAAGAAGATAATGGTTGTTAAAGTCATGGTCTAGATATGAGCTGGCAAACAGGACTTGTACATATCATGCAAGGTTAACTTTGCTCTCAATCTATATTTTCTTCCACTTTATATTTTTGAAAGTATACAACTGCTTTAAATAAATAAAAAACAACAAATAATGATACATTTTTATTAATATGTTAGAAACACTGAATGAGGACGGACACTTTCAGAGACAGACAATGGATATTCAATTACAGATAGTTTAATATACTTAGAGACAGATCTAAATAATAAGTGTAAAACTACACAAGATATTTGTAGATAATATACAGTATAAAAAAGAAGATGTGGTATGATTGCCAATGAGACAACTATCCACAAAAGACCAAAATAACACAGACATTAACAACTATAGGTCACTGTACGGCCTTCAACAATAATCAAAGCCTATACTGCATAGTCAGCTATAAAAGGCCCCGATAAGATCAGCTTTTGATGTACATACAAATAATTCTTACAAATTTTAAGAATAGGGTTAATAAGAAGACAATAATGTTATAATATCAAAGAAAAGCAAATGCCTTAAATTCAATAGACATTAAAACGTTTTTGGACTTTAAGACTTAAATCATAAGTAGCCCATCAGAAGTCGATGATTTGCTAAAATATGAAAGTCCAGATAGAATTCATCAGAAATATAACAGTCAGTCGACAAGTCAAGCTTAAAAATTTGAGATAGTTTCTATAAAGATCTTCAAGTTCCATAGGTAGAGTTGTTAGCAATCTATAAATACACCATATTACTTTTCGAATTGTCTGATATTTTTGCAAATCATGGTGGTACAATGATCAATGGAATTTCCCTTGATAACATATTATTAAGGTCATTGATGAATATAGCATAACTATGAAATAATCATTCATTTTTGCAAAAATAATATGTCATATTGAAAAAAAAATGCACAATACTTTCATAATTTTCAAGGGTTATAAATCATTGTTGATTTCCTGGGCCTGATCATTTGAAACTTAAATTCTATCTTTGCCTAAGACTGTGACATCTTATTAATACAAAATATCTTTAGGTTAATGCCCAAACTTGACCTCTATATACATTTCAAATAATATTGAACAGATCATGTTGATATCCAACACAGCTCCAAAGTTCAACATGCTTTGGATTTCTCAATATTAATATATGTCCACTAACAATATACCGAAATTAATTCCTTATTTTTTGTAAGTTTTATATGAGTTTAATTGTTAAAAGTTAAGATTTTTTTTAAAAATTTCTTGTCCAAGTATCTTTGAAGCTATGGTAAGTAAATAATAGTTTTTTTTATTCTACAAAGAAAGTGTCCATCTAAAAACAAACCACATGCAATTACTATGTACACATAAGTAATTACTCTGTAACTATGTAAACATACATGTATTAAATATCAGGAATAAATATTGCACATAAATACATTTGATTTAAAGTAGGAATATTGCAAAAAAAAAAAAATAAAAAAAAAAATATATCATTAAAATAAAGATATCATTAATTTGTTTTGACCTATATATCAGAATGAGGGGTTAGAAAAAAAAATAATTCTGCTTTGTACAATCCCATAGATTTTTTCTCTTGATTCGTTATTTTTTTTTATTATTTTATTTTTCAGTATTCCAGATTACAATAAAAATATTATCTAATTATCTATACCTTATCTTTTAACATGAATACTTGTAAATAGTAAGAATTTTTTTTATGGATTTCTTCATTGATATAGACAACAGAAAACAATGAGGTATTTTTAAGCGGAAATAAAAATCAACAACAACATATCAAGCATAATTGTAGTACAGAATTTATCTATTTTTCTGCAAGAGGCATTTCACATATAAGTTTAGAAATGTTTAAAGATGACAATTAAACCTGCTCATAGAAAAGTCCTGATGAACAGACAACCAACATCATCAATTAGGTTTTTTTACAATAAAAAGTTTTAAAGCCTTTCAAATTATCATTCTAAGGTTAATTGCTGAAAATATGAATGACTTATGCTGTATAAAGTAAAGTAACTCACAACTTAAAATAAAAATACTAAATAAATTAAATTAAATTAAACCACAACACAGAATGGAAAACCACAAATCTATCACAGAAAAACAGCAAAAAGCATCTTACTTGGTTACAAACTGCAAATCAAAGCAAAACAGGACTGGGTTCCACAAAAGTTCATTGATGTGTCAATGATTAAATTTAAACAACATCTAACTTCAATTGAATTTGTGCAAACCAGTCCACTATATTAGCAGAAAATGAACAAAATACAGGTTTATCAAAATCATGTTTAAAATCATTTTAGCTTTTGTTAAGGTAAGTTTTGCCAATATTTTTTCAAGCATTCACATGAAAAAGAAGTGACATAGTCTGTGTTACTCAGAAGCTTTGAATATATTAATGAAAATGATTGATGCAAATGGTTTTTCCACTGTAAAAATGTTTTTTTCCCAGACTTATTATGAATATTTAAGATCAAATAACAACAGTTCTTGTTGAAATTGATGAAAGAAAAAAATGTGACTGAAACGGTTAACCAGTGGAGATAAGTGTTCAGAACATAATAATGCAGCATGTGTATTAACCTATTAAACATACCAATACATATGTATATATCAACTATACAATTATCAAGATATTTGGTACAATAAATACTTCTATAATCATTAAATATGATAATTTACGAATTAGAAATACAATTCCTATTTATCACTGTCATTGAAAATACATTAAAAGGGGTTTTAACTTATAATAGTCTAGTGCTTATATTAAATAGTGTTATCATATATACATATGTATATCAAGTTTATACAACAAGCAAAAATGCAACAGAAACATTATATAATAAATATTAAAGCTCTAGTGTGATTATTGATGTATTCAAAATAACTGTAAAAAAGTTTAAAATGTATCTTTTACCAAGCCATTCTGTCATGTCCTCATTTCAATTTTGATTTACATATATATTCTTGTTAATTACAGGGCTTTACAGTTCTCAGACACTTAGGTTGACATTCAAGCGCCTTTACATACACAATATTAGTACAGTGTAAGAAAATAAATATTTTATTGCTACAAGCTCTAGAAAGGGGAAAAAAGTGATGCTTCCTTTCACAAAAATAAAATCGCCTAGCAATAGTCTAAATTCTGAGCTTGCAACTAGATATCAATTTTGCTTAATCTATAACTTTACTAAGGTATAAATTGTATGTTAACGTTATATGCTTAGTAATCATAAATACACATGTATAACATATGCAAATATTCAGTTTATATATGTTTATATATTTAAATAAAAAACAATTCGAAAGATACATGTAATTAGAGCACTGATTTCAAACAAGATCTATCTTCTTTTGGCTCAATCAGTCTTACTTTGACTTACATCAAATAAATAAAAAAGAGCAAATATGGTGTATGTATTCATGACAGAAAATATAAACAAACACTTGTTTTTTTAAAACATGCAAGGTTGCTATGGTTATTCTATGCTACCTTTGGCTCAATTATGCAAAATTTTGTTTTAATCAAAATTTGCTCATTGCTGTTGGGAACCTACCAATTACTACCAACTATAAACATTGTATATATATTGAAATCAAATATCTCGTTAAAAACATTTGTTATTACAGTAATTGAAATATTTTCTTCAATTTCTAATTTTCAAGTCAACTTCATATTTTCTAGTATGGTTCAGGATCAATTCATCCCTATATATATAGCTATTTATATATCATGTATGAGTACTTGATTTCTTTACAACTAAAAGACATGTTCATAAATTATATCACACCTCAATGATTTGTGCTCAACGTGAATACAAGTGAACAGAAATGATACATTGATAAAAGCAGTATAAAAAATAAACATGCTGAATCAAGGTTTTAAGAATTAAAATAAAGCTTTTAAAAATCTATTGTAAAATACATAAAATGTGGAAGACTTCATAATTGCATATAGATGCTATCATCGTTGTTACATTTAATTAGACTGAGGAAGATAGACCATGGTTCGTAAAGACTCACAACAATTTAATACATATTTGATTTTGCTTAATAATTCACTTTCTCAAGCAACAAAACTTTTGAGTAAGACTATTGAAATCAGAATCAGAAACCATCCTTCCAAAATACTGGATTTGGTATTTCTAGAACAATACAGTACTGAATACAGTTTTATGACTGAGAGCTGCAGTCAAAGACTTGACGTATAATAAAAAAAACATTAAAGGGAGCAATTATGAGTTACAGAAAATAACTAATTTTAGTTGTTTTTTTTTATATAAGGTTTAAATTTCCATAAAATTTGGAATGGTTTAATCAACAGAAGTAATATCAATTAGTGATCTTCATTCCTTTCAAAAATAATAACCTCTTTGTCATAATTAAATACAAGATCAGACATGATTTTTGGGGTAATTTATTTTTTTATTAGATTTTACATTTTCATAAAATAAAGAATTTTTTTTCAACAGAATTAAATCTAACAATGTTCTTTTTTTCATCAGAATTAAATCTAACAATGGTCTATCTTCCTAGCAGAACAAAAAAACTCATTGGCAAGATAATTACTGGCATGATTTTTCTCTAATACAACAAAATAAAAATAAATTCAATCCAAATTTCCTAAACATTCAGATATGTCATGGTATAAATGCCATACTTGTCATTTAAGTGACATTTTACTCATAATTTTTTCATCAGATGAAGCGAAAATAATTATTGTAAATGTTAGATTTTAATCTAGATGTGATGTTTGTGTGTCCTTCAAAAGGAGGAAATAAAATCAATACTAATGAGCTGATTATATCTCCTTCATTTCCATTGGTTGATAAATACACAAAAGCTCTGATGACACAAATTTATGTATAAATAATTTTAAAGCATGCCAGATGGTTGATGGAATATTGGAAAATGGTAACAGTGATTTATTATATGATAAAGCCTTTTTGGAATGCTATCTAAATTAAAATCAAAAAAGCTTTCATGGTATCTTTTATATCCATGTAATTCTGGGAACAGATAAATGCAATAGTCTAAACCATGAATGATATATAAAATACACAATGGGGACAAAATGTTTATATTTCTATTCATTCATATATCCATCTGCATCTAACGTGTATTCTATAGAATTTTACTATTATGAATAATTCTATATTTAAATTATTTTGGACTATTTCTTCTTTTATCATAGGACTGTAACAAAGTGCCTTCCATTCCGCTGATATAATAAATGTTTAAATCACCCTTAGCATTTAGAACCCATGAACATTTTTAAACGGAACAGCATTACGGTACCCAATACTTTTTGGCAAATACAAATGATTGTCTTTAAATGGCACGTACATAACTAATATTTTTGAAGCAATGGTAAATGAAACAAAATTTTAATCTGATAATTTATATTCTTTCTTGTAAACTTACTACGTTCAATGCAAGATCAATAAGAATTCTTACGTGTATATCAAATTATCAATAAGTTAGTCTTAAAAGTTAAAACATGTCGTTAATAATAATTTTGTAAGAATAAACCAATATCGTTGATATCAATATTTTGACTCTCATATGGCGATACTATACAAGCAGACATTTTCACTGGAGTTTTAGTTTTAAATCATTTATATCTTGAAGACATATTATACATTAAAACCTAAAAGTTAAAATCTACCAATAGAAAACTGCCATGAAATCTATTTTAGGGGTTAAAATCTAAAAATGTTTAGTAGTACACAAATAAGTTCAAAAGTTGTTGAAAAAATAAGATTTTAAATCTTTTATATTAATTTGCTTTTGAGTAAATTCTTATTTCAAATCTTACATTTCCTATATTCAAATTTCAAAATTTGACATTTCCTATACATTGTATTGATATTTTAAATTTTTACTTTTTTCTATATTGATATTTTAAATTTTACTTTTCCTGTATTTATATTTTAAATCTGACTTTTCCTATATTTCTGATTTTAAATTTGATGTATCCTATGAACCCCCCCCCCCCCCCCAAAAAAAGGTCAACACTATGCCAAAGTAGTCAATTGATATTATTTCATATCACACTAACTAGACATTAAAAAAACAGATTTAATCACAATAAATGCCTGTTCACTGTACACAACAATTAGCAATTTCAATTTTTCTAAAATAACCAGATATAATATTAATGAGGGGACCATACAATTTATCTTATCAATATTAAAATACAGTCTGCACCACATATTTTTCCAAAGACTAGTCCAATATTCTGATATTTTTCTAAACAGATTTTGAAACAACTTATTAGTCCCAAAAAGTGTTTTCCTAATCTAGGGTATTGGACTAGTGGTTAATGGTGCAGACTGAGAAATTCTATTAATATTCTGCTTAAATAACTGTAAACCAACTAATTTTCGCGAGCAATTTATTTTTGCATCTTTCGCGAGTAGAAAAAAAATACAAATATAAATCGTCGTGAATTTGTAAAACTCGGATCTTGCCTTATGGAACTACATATTATAAATAAGAACATTGCGAAATTAAATCGCCGCCAAGTGGTATAGAGGGGATAAACGCGAAATAAAGTATCAGCAAAAAATAAGTTGGTTTACAGTATTCAAATCGTTAAGATTCCTTACATGTGAAGATATATATTATCTAGCAGGTAGTACACATATATATATGTCTAACTTATCCCTCTATACATCTAAAAGATATTTTAATCTTAAAATTCACAATATTTAAAGATATTTTAATCTTAAAATTCACAATATTTGGAATTCAAAACAATTGCTAGCAATATAATCATATCCTTGCTTGAAACACACACATACAATAAAATGTCTATTATCATGATGCTGTATGCTTCAGTTCTGTTTGTTCTTCTTTGTTCTTGCTAACCTGTATGGTAGCAAATTGCTGTACACCAGATCTAGGATGAGACCAGGTCGTAATCTGTGTTGAATGGCTGAAAAATAATATAAACAGTTTTAAGCTACATTTTACATTTGAAAATGCCTGTACCAAGTCAGGATATGACAGTCGTTGTCCATTCATTTGGTGTGTTTTATCCTTTGATTTTACCTTTTGATTAAGGACTTTCTGTTTTGAATTTTCCTCGGAGTTCAGTATTCTTGTGATTTTACTTTTTGAATACTGTGGATTCATTATTATTCGTTGGATACCAATTTCCGTGGATTTCATGATTATAGCTAAACCACGAAATTTAGTGTTCAACAAATTAGCAATTTTCTATAAGGTTATGTGCAGACTTCAGCAAAACCACAAATTCAAATATCCACAAAAAAAGTAAGTTTTCCTCAATCCACAAAAATTGGAACCCACTAATATAAATGAATCCACAGTACCCCCATACAAAAAATTTCTGTAGAAAATACAAAAAAGAAAGCATAGGTCAGAGAACAAGAATGTGTCCCTAGTACAAGGATGCCCCATCTGAACTTTCATTTTCTATGTTCAGTGTACCGTGAAAATTCTAGAATATCTGTCCATACGACACTATGCTGTGATTGTACTATCTTAAGTTGATGTTGAGTTCAGCCCTGAAATCAGGATCAAAATGGTAATTATTCAAATAATTAGACAAAAGTTCCCTTCACCGCAAACAATTTTTGGAATTTAACCAATGACCTGATGATATAGTTTTAATTTTGGGATACACACAATTAAATTACCCATGATCCACTAGATTCCAAAACATTGTGATTGGCTTACAACAATCTAACCAATGGTAATTCAACCAATGATGTGTGATAAATTTTCATTTTGGGGTGTAAACAATGAAATTACCCATAATCCTCTAGTTTCTGAAATGACAAATTACCACTTGTACTTACTTTAGGTAATACTTCATGCCATCAGCAGTATAGGCTTCTTCCCAACCATACGGTAAAGCTGAAACACAGAGTTGATGCCTTTTGTAAATTAGTGCACATTAAACTTTGATGTTTTTTTAATATGGCCATGTTAACTTTATGTTAATTAACTGTATACAAAATGCTGAACTACTAAGTATTCGAAACACTAGGGTTTTACTATTTCCAGGTAAAAACTGTCTTAGTTGTACATGTATTTCCCACACCTATTCAGAATTTTTTTAATGCGCCATAACTTTTATATTTTTTTCAATCTTCAAACTGTTTTAATTTGAGCGCCCCTGATGAGTTGTATGTAGATAAAAAGCAAATCAGCAAAATAAATTATAAAGCTTTGTATATTTAATGAGATTATTTAGAAATCTTTTTATAAAGGATTTATGTGTATTTGTGCTTTACTTACGTTCAGCTTCAATAATAGATCTCACAGCACAAACAACTTCTTTGGCTTCAGCAGCTATTGTCTTTGGTGATAACTTTTTATGTTTACTTAGATAAGCAGGGGGTTTGTTTCCTCTAGCGACTTCACCTTGCTGTCTACAAATTGATAAAATACATTATATATATTGATAATATATTTATATTTATTATAAAGGATGTTCGCTACTCAGTTTAAAAATAACATGCTTTTTAAAAGACTGTTATAAATTGAAAGTATATAAATGAAGAAACAAAAAAAGCAGAAAAAAATTGAGGGTCCGTGTGCTTGTTTTTAAGATAAAAGCCGTTGAAAATTTGGCAGGAAATAATTCTCTCTAGATTTTTCTTTCACTTAACATTGGCACCTTTTTTGTTTAAAAAACTATGAAAAAATAACAAGGATTTCATAAGATTTTGAAATATAGCTTTTAAAATAATATGTAATAACTAGAGGCTCTCAAGAGCCTGTGTCGCTCACCTGTTACAGTATTTACTAATGTCAGTCATCTTGGTTGGTAGGTGGGGTCATTAGACACTTTTTTTTTAAATAGATACCCTAGTAATGATTGTGGCCAAGTTTGGTTAAATTTGGCCCATAGTTTTAGGAAAGAAGATTTTTGTACGAGTTACAAAAATGACAAAAAGTTGTTCAATATTGACTATGAAGGGCAATAACTCCTTAAGGGGTCCTCTAACAATTTTGATCATGCTGACTTATTCGTAGATCTTACTTTGCTGAACATTATTGCTGTTTACAGTTTATCTCTATCTATAACAGTATTCAAGATAATAACCAAAAACTGCAAAATTTCCTTAAAATTACCAATTTTGGGGCAGCAACACAACAATGAGTTGTCGGATTCATCTGAAAATTTGTGAGGGGATAGATCTTATTCTGATGGACATTTAAATCTTGAATGATTTGTGCTAAATGTCTTAGTTTCAAAGATATAAATCAAAAACTGCATTTTACCACTATGTTCAAATTTTAGACATGTCGGCCATATTGTTTGGAAGGCTGGGTCTTTGGACAAATTTTTTAAACTATATACCACAATGATAATTGTGGCAAAGTTTGGTTAGATTTGGCCCAGTAGTTTCAGAGAAGAAGATTTTTGTACAAATTACAAAAAATGACAAAAAGTTGTTAAAAAATGACTATAAAGGGCAATAACTCCTTAAGGGCATACGATACAGTTACAGGGAAGGTAATGACGTTGCTAACGTAAAATGTTATTTTTCGCGACGTCAAACTGTGACATATCGGGAAAAGATGCATTTTTCGACTGATTTTTATCATTCAAACTGATTTAATTTGAAAACGAGTTCATGGACCCCTATTTTTCAAAACGGCAATTTGTTTCATTTGGCAGGGAGATTATGTGACCCAAATTTTATAAAACTGTAAATAGAGGAATTTTTTTTAATTTTGATAAACATGCAGTAAAAAATGATGTTTTTGACTTAATTCATAAACATTTGATTAAATATGAGTTATTTTTTTCGCATATTTTTTTATGATACTTATAAAATATAGAAATTACTGATTATTTAACAAAAAACAATTCGTGTTTATCTTTCATAACAAAAAAGTTATGTCTTTCTTATGAAAAAGAAATTGCGGCCACAAATCTTAATTTTGTGCAAATATACAAAATTTCGACCCCATTTTACCCAAAAAGTAGCACATGAAGGTATATTTTTTATTACATATTTGATTTAATCAGGTAAAAAATAGCCTATATGCAAATTTTCATCAACTTGTAAATACAGGTTCAAAACTGTATCGTATGCCCTTAAGGGGTTGACTGACAATTTTGGTCATGATGACTTATTTGTAGGTATTACTTTGCTGAACATTATTGCTGTTTACAGTTTATCTCTATCTATAATAGTATTCAAGATAAGGTATAAAAACTGCAAAATTTCCTTAAAATAACCAATTCAGGGGCAGCAACCCAACAACAGGTTGACGATTCATCTGAAAATTTCAGGGCAGATAGATCTTGACCTGATCAACAATTTTACCCATTGTCAGATTTGCTCTAAATGTTTTGGTTTCAAAGATATAAGCCAAAATATACATTTTACCCCCTGTGTTCTATTTTTAGCCATGGCGGCCATCTTGGTTGGATGGCCAGGTCACCGGACACATTTTTTAAACTAGATACCCCAAGGATGATTGTGGCCAAGTTTGGTTAAATTTGGCCCAGTAGTTTCAGAGGAGAAGATTTTTGAAAAACTTTACGAAAGACGGACGCCAAGTGATGAGAAAAACTCACTTGACCTTTCAGGTCAGGTGAGCTAAAAATATGAAAAGAAAAATAGGGGTTAGTGGGCAATTTTTTTAAATGTTGATAGATACATGGATAAAACCAGAGGATTCCGAAAATCGGACAAAAATTGAAAAAGTAGAGGAGCAAACATCCTTAAGCTGTTACATCGACTTGCTTAGTAGTATTCATTATCACTGAACTAGTATATATTTGTTTAGGAACAAGCTGAAGGACGCCTCCGGATGAGGGAATTTCTCGCTACATTGAAGACCTGTTAGTGACCTTCTGCTGTTGTTTTTTCTTAGGTCGGGTTGTTGTATTTTTGACACATTCCCCATTTCCATTTGTGAATTCATTATTGGTTAGATAACAAGTCTCATGGATTTTGTGGGTACACTTTAACAACAATGAAGTTTATATTTTCTAAAGACATGTATACATATTTTGGCAAATCCATAAATTACAAATTCCACCAAGAATATATGACCAATAAGACAAAAGACAAGTCAGACCAAGGCAACTTGGGCTTATTCAAAATAAACTTTGACAATTTTTAAAATACTGTAAATTCAGAAATTATTGCGATGTTTTTATCATTGCGCAAACATTTTTGAATGAACAGTACACTTCTTAAAATACTTTTTGAATACACTTCTTGCCAGTTTGAAAAACATTTCAAACCTGTATAACTGATTAAAAAGTGTCACTATATGGACCAAACATTTTTTTTAATGGTCAGAATTGTCTTATAAAGTGGTCCAAGTTGTTTTAAAATTGTCTTTGGTCTGACTCCTGTACCAAAACCATGTGCGAGTGGTTAAAAAACTGCAAGCACAGAAACATAGCAGTGGTTCTGTGAACACAAGACATGTATGTGCCTGTCCCAAGTCAGGCGCCTGTTTTTCAGCAAATGTCGTTTGTTTATAAATGTGTTACATATTTGTTTTTCGTTCATTTTCTATATAAATAAGACCATTAGTTTTCTCATTTGAATTGTTTTACATTGTCATATCCGGGCCTTTAATAGGTGACTATGCCGTATGGGTTTTACTCATTGTTGAAGGCCATACAGTGACCTATAGTTGTTAATGTCTGTGTCTGTTTGGTCTCTTGTAAACAGTTGTGTCATTGGCAATCATACCACATCTTCTTTTTTTATATCATACAATTTCCATAGAATTGTTGTACTTTTTACATACCTAATAGACAACACATTACTGCCTCCTGTCATTATTTCATGTACATTCTGCCAAAAAATAAATAATTAAATTAAATGCCACACCAAACAAATTACTTAATTGAGCTTAGATCAAATTTTGCAATTTCAAAGCTGAGAAGTTTTGCTAGTTTTATGTTCCCCGTTTCTTATTTCTGACTCTTTATAATACCCTATTCTTCCTTAAATATAAGATTTCCCAATTGAACTTTATTTAGGGATAAACAAAACAAACAACTTATATTAGAAATATGATTAAATCTGTATTCTCATTCATCATCTTTATCCAACACAAAAACAGAAGTTGTTTAACAAAGGGAGATAATCCCAAGTATTTAGGTTTTGGAAATAATAAAATTATGTCCCCAAATATTGAAATATATAAATATCACAAAAATAAACCTCTGCAAACTGTAACAACTTTTCTGTAGCCACTTCATATGTCTTCCTGCCTGCTTCTGACTTTCTCAGCTGACAGGTCAACACTGCTATCTTTTGTTGTGTAGCTGGATTAACTTCCTGTCAAAATATTTACAATGCTCTTTTACAGAAAATAATCAAAGGTTTCATAAACTGTAGATTTTTATCTTCTGTAGCACTGATTCTAATGAATCTTGAGGGAAAAAAATGAACTGATGTACAGTAGTTGACATTTGTTTACGTAATTTATACATGTTCTGGTTTCTGTTTTTTTATATAGATTAGACTTGATTTTTCCCGTTTGAATAGTTTTTGGGGCCCTTTATAGCTTATTGTTCAGTGTGAGCCAAGGTTCCATGTTGAAGGCCATACATTGACCTATAATGATTTACTTTTATAAATAGTTATTTGGATGGAGAGTTGTCTCACTGGCACTCACACCACATCTTCCTATGTCTATTTAAATTAATTATCAAAATAGCAGATGCATAATTTCATGTCTTGGCCACAGACCACAATTAATTCCTCTATCAGTTCTTTATAACCTTTTGCATCATTAAAAAAATTGCACCATGCACTTTTGTCAAATTTTTTGTGTGTGTAATGTATAGTCCTAGTCCAAATATATATCCAAAATTCAGAAAGATTGAAGCAATGACTTTTACAAATTTAGCCAATACACATCCATACCCCTATTGGCAAGTCAAGAGATGTTCCGAAAACTGCAAATATCACCTTTTTGCACTTGGCCTAATCACTCATTCCATATCAAAATCAGTTAAAATACAACATCCAAAAATTTATTTGACCTCTCTTCTTTCATTTCCACCCAAAAAGATTTAAGGAATGAGTGAGGAAAGGAAAGAAAAAAAATTAAGGAAAAATACACTCTAATTAAAAGGAACTATATTCGTGTACAACGAAAAGCGGGGTCATTAATTGTGGTCTTGGGCCTATTAGGGGCCTAAAACTTGACCAATTCTAATAAAACTTGGCATGATTCAAGCCTAATATATTATAAAACAGGTTACAAAGTTTCAAAGCCATATGATACCAAATAAAAAAAATGTGGCATTTTTTATATCTGAACTTTGGGTGCTGAATTGTGGCGTTGAAATAGAACAATTAAAACTATCAAATTTGAGCTTCTAAAAACCAAAAGATACCAAAACTAACACTTTTTAATGTCTGTATGTATAAGTTAACATCTATTCAAAGCAACAGAAAGCATACTTCATGTATCAGACTTATGAAAAATGGCCAGAAGTTAATTTTATATGAGCCTGTGCCAAAAAATAGAGGTTTTCAATTAGGGTGAGGCCTTATATCAAATGTAAAAATTTTCACTTACCACAATTTTCTGAAGTTGTTAAGTTATCAAAAAAACTTAAACAGGTTATAAATGTACTTTTAATGGAAATATAAGTTTCAAATAGCATAACACATGTGGATAAAATGGTCTTTAGCAATGTTATGCTTAAAAAAACAGGTTGCCAGTTTAGGCCGTTCCCCACATTTGCATATTTAAAAGCATATAAATGATATGGGAGATGGAGATATTCTTCTTTTTGCTAAAATCTGTGCTCAGATATGATAAAACATGGAGCCTGGATGTAACAAGACTATCACTTTCAACTATATATGTAGACAGTATGGTCTGATGCAAAGTTTATTAACTTTACTGTTTAAAAACTGAAAGAAATTTCAGCCTCAAAAGGCCAATATTTTAACCCCTAGCTATCCAACAGAAGAAAGTAAAGGTAGTCTGTGACACAGAAATGGTTAAGCAACCAGTAATAAGTGTTTTTGATGTAGGTTCAGTGCAATCTGTTTTGGAATACAACTTTTAAGTGCATAGAACTTCACATTTCACCTGCTGCTTATACTGACCGTTAGACTTAGACTATTAAAACAGCACATTTTGCACTCTTTTTATGTTTTTATCCACTTTTTTTTGTGTTCAGAGTTCACAAATAAGTTAAACAACTGAAATAAATACCACAAACACAAATAGATATCAGAAAAAAACTGTCAGAGAGAAATAAAGCATGCAGTTTTTGAAAAAATAGTGAAAAAAGTGAAAAAGCTACATTTTGGGCATTTAACCTGAAAAGTGACTTTTTCATAAAATTTCTATCAAATGAAAGTGAAAATCATTTCTTCTCATATAGTTTGACAAATCAATACCAATAGATCATTCAGAACTGATGCCAAAGTAAAAATTCAAAATTTGCTGAAATGCACCTCTTAGGCCACAGACCACAATTAATTCCTCTATCAGTTCTTTATAACCTTTTGCATCATTAAAAAAATTGCACCATGCACTTTTGTCAAATTTTTTGTGTGTGTAATGTATAGTCCTAGTCCAAATATATATCCAAAATTCAGAAAGATTGAAGCAATGACTTTTACAAATTTAGCCAATACACATCCATACCCCTATTGGCAAGTCAAGAGATGTTCCAAAAACTGCAAATATCACCTTTTTGCACTTGGCCTAATCACTCATTCCATATCAAAATCAGTTAAAATACAACATCCAAAAATTTATTTGACCTCTCTTCTTTCATTTCCACCCAAAAAGATTTAAGGAATGAGTGAGGAAAGGAAAGAAAAAAAATTAAGGAAAAATACACTCTAATTAAAAGGAACTATATTCGTGTACAACGAAAAGCGGGGTCATTAATTGTGGTCTTGGGCCTATTATGATTGAATTTTGTTGATTTTTTTTCTAGCAGTTGCCAATGCGATTTGGCATTAAATCCCATTGGACACAGACGATGCTCCCTCTTGCATATAGATGTAACGTAACAAAAGGATATATCTAGAGAACTTTAACAGTGATGCCACCAACATTGAAACTTGGTGTATGTCTTATATTAATAAGCATGATGTATAAGCATCCTAACATTTGATTGAGGCAAACTAAAGTTAGAGAACAGAAACCAATTTCTGGAGGAACAGTGGAACTTGGTGTGAAAATTTGTTCTACAGGTCAAAACTGTTTTAAGAATGATAAATTAATTTAACACTATTAATGATTAAAATATGTGTAGTGTATACATGTACCATGGAGGAAGCTACACATTATTATATATAAACTTACCCCTTGAAATCGTAACTGTTGCTTTAGTTTTGCAATTTCTTTCTCCAATAACTGGACAACCTCCTCATAATCCTGTTCCATACTTCTCGCAGCCCTCTGAGCTTGTTCAGCTAGCTGTACTTTGTCTCTGAGTGACCTGGTTTCATCAACTGCTCCTATAGCTCTCTAGTAATAAAAAATGAATAATGTCAAACTGTACAAGAAACTTGCCACATTCCTATCAACACCAACTAGTTGCTTACCAAAAACCTGACTTATTCCCAACATGGATAACATGCACATTCACTGTAGAATTTATAACCTCAGGAAGTGGTGTTAGATGCTATCATTTATTACATACTGTGGTTTCATTATTATTTGTTGGATACCAATGAACCACAAATTAAAAGTCATATGAAACAAGTGACAGGTGAAAAATAATGTTTTATCCAATTCTTGAACCAATGCATGTATATGTTACAGACCGTATGAGTATTTGGACTGTATGCATATTTTTTGAAAACACTCAAACGGTTGGACCGTACACGTACTATTTGTTATAAAATGGGTCATTTTTTTTAAATTTGAGGTTTCATATGACTAAACTGTTCAAGGAATTGATTTTTCTATAGGCTTTTTATGCAGAGATTGACAATCAAGAAATAAAAAAAACATGAAAATGGATGAATTCAAAGTAATAGATCTTTTAAAAACAGTTCTCAAAGAGTTGCTTGTCTCCACACTCATAATAGAATAACTGGATGTTTCCTTGGAAAAAAACCAAAAGAAAGTTTGCTTTGATTCTGTTAAAAGCAGAATAACTTGACCTAAGTTGACATGTGACATGTTATTATGAAATGAAGAACACATTGTGAAATATCCTCAACTGTTGCGAAAACAAAGCTAAACAAGAATGTGTCCAAAGTACACGGATGCCCCACTCGCACTATCATTTTCCATGTTCCATGGACCTTGAAATTGGGGTCAAAAGTTTAATTTGACTTTAAAATTAGAAATTTCATATTATAAGCATCAAGTGTACTAAGTTTCAAGTTTATTGGACTTCAGCTTCATCAAAAACTACCGTGACCAAAAACTTTAACCTCAAAATCCCACTTTCATTTTATATGTTCAGTTGACCATGAATTTGGGGTCAAAAGTCTAATTTGGCTTTAAAATTAGAAAGATCATATCATAAGCAACAAATGTACTAAGTTTCAAGTTGATTGGACTTCATCTTAATCAAAAACTACCGTAACCAAAAACTTTAACCTGCCAACGAATGAACGAACGGACGGACAAACGAACGAACGAACGTAGCCACAGGCCAGAAAACATAATGCCCCTCTACTATCGTAGGTGGGGCATAAAAATCAAGAGTCATTTTGCTCATTTGAAAATTTTTTATTAAATAAATAATATGCGAGGAAGTATGAATGAATATATTCACCTTTTTAATTCTGGCCAACTCTCCTTCAGCAACAGTTTGGTAGTGGTCTTTTTCACTTAAAGCATTCTTAAATGTACAAAAATTACATATTTTATTAGATTCTTCCTCAACTACTGAACAACTAACTTAATGATAATCCATTAGTTCTTGACACTTATAATTAGCCTTTAAAATTTATTACTTATAATTTTGCCTTTAAAAATTTACAAAGTTGATTTGAAACAAAATTGATAAAATTAAAGGAAAACTAATAATGTGATGTAAATGAGCGTTTTTAAATTTTGATTTCACTAAGTAGCAATTAACATCGTCAAGACTTCATTCATTATGACTTTAAATTCTGTGAACCGCACAACCACAGAATCTATACTTCACTGTAATTTTTCAATATTGTAATTGTCCTCAAGACGCCATGCTTGCTTGCAAACCTGTTGACCGCAATACATTATTCACCATGCAGTAATTGATGGGTGTTGTTGTCTTTAATGTCTTTTAAGGAGGCTCGCGGGTATAAGATTTTACGAAAAAAAATAAACTTTAATTTTTCTGTACAAATTTTATTTACTACCTTAAATAGGTGTTACTTTATCATATGATCCAAAAATCATTCCAAAAAATCAATTCGTGTTGGCTCCAGGTGACTTTCAAAATGTTGATGTCACTGAAAAAGCTCCAAATTATCTCCCTTTGGTGCAAAAACACCATTTTTTTGGCATTAAAATTGAAATATCTTTTTTAACTCATCGGTGACCTATATTTTTTATTGTTGTTTTCGAATAAGCTGTACATAAACCAAATAATTGTAAAATTTAAGCGATTTTTTAATTTAGTTCTTTTTTTATTTCGATAAAACCAAAATTTCTCCTATTAGTTCAACAGAAAAAAAGGACATTAACAAAAATGTATGCTTCTTTCGAATGCAGATAGTGAGCGTAAATGAACGGTGACCCCATTTTTTTATTTCATTTTTCTATTTAGAATAAGATAAAGTTCGTTTATAGAAAAATATAGAGAAATCCTATATTAAATAAAAAAAAATGATTTAGACCTGCGAGCCCCCTTAAGTTGCAATAATTAATCATATACTGTTAATTCAGAATGTATTGTGAGGTTTTTATCAATATAAATAATGTGACTTAGTGAGTATCGCAATAATAAGAACTCGCATTGCTTTATTTTAAAAATATATCTGTATGCAGATTTTCCTATCATCGCAATAATCAATCTAGCATTTTTGTCCATTTTTCAAAAATTGCAAAAGTACAAATAGGATTTTTCAATTACAAATATGTATTTTTATTTATGGAATTCAAAAGGAAATACAAACTTAGTGACTTTAAGTTACACTGCAATTCTTGTGTGATATTTTTCAATCGTCGATTAGATACAAGCTTGAGTGAACTTTACTTGTGTATATGAAACAAAATGTTTTAAGAAGTAATATTCAATGACTTATCATTCTATAGATTTGAAGACTGTTGTAACAGAGTACTTAAAATGCACAACCTTACCTTTCACCTTTGAACTTCATCTCTCAACTGATCCCTTTCAAGGCGAAGAGATTCAATACACAACCTTACCTTTAACTTTTGAACTTCATCTCTCAACTGATCCCTTTCAAGACAGAGATTCAATACACAATCTTACCTTTAACCTTTGAACTTCATCTCTCAACTGATCCCTTTCAAGACGAAGAGATTCAATACACAACCTTACCTTTAACCTTTGAACTTCATCTCTCAACTGATCCCTTTCAAGACTGATCCCTTTCAAGGCGAAGAGATTCAATACACAACCTTACCTTTAACCTTTGAACTTCATCTCTCAACTGATCCCTTTCAAGACGAAGAGATTCAATACACAACCTTACCTTTAACCTTTGAACTTCATCTCTCAACTGATCCCTTTCAAGACGAAGAGATTCAATATCTTCTTTTTCTGGAATGTCTGTTATGTTACTCATCTAGAAAAAAAGTTCATAAACATTTTTATAGTGACATATGAAATCAAATCACTGACATTATGCAAGTCTTCAGCAAGCTTTTTGTACTGAGAAGTATCCAAATCATATCAGTGTTTAACTTAGCTTTAATCATATAAATAGCTGGGCATTATATGCACATCACATTTTCAAAGAATCAAGTTCAATTACTTCTTATTGTCATATCAGAAATTTTTGAGAATCAAAAGGGAGCTTACATCAATACATATAAACAATTCACCAAAGTTTCATGAGAAATGCTAGAAGCGTTTTTTGAGTTACTGTCTGAAAACTGGAAAATCACCCCTTTTTTATGAGTAAAACCATGTAACTTGGAAACTTTAAATCTAAAATTTATAAAAATCGAAAGGGAGCTCATTTCAATATAGATATAAACAATTCACCAAAGTTTTATGCAAATTTGTAAAAGCCTTTTTGAGTTAATGTCCAACATGTTGACCAGGGACAGACAGTCGAACAGACCAATAACAGAATACCATTACGTAAGTGGGAGTATCAAAAATTAAGTAACTGATTTTTTTCTTCAAACAGTTTGACAATAGTCTAATCTTACTATGCATCTTGTAAGAAATGGTTGTCTGTGACATATTCTAATTAGAGCTTTTCTTAATGCTTGTAGTTAAGAGGTTCTGTGGGCATGCTTGCTTTATTAGTATAAATGTTTCCTCAAGCATTGTAATTAAGACTGACATTAGCAATCAATAGACATATCCGTAGCCAGGGGGGGTTAAAACGACCCCCCCCCCCCTCTCCTTCTTGAAACCAAATTAGCAGTTAAAGTCAACATTCTGTTCAAATTGTGACTGTTAAAGTCAAATTCATCAAATAACTGCCCCCCCTCCCCCCTGGCTACGGGCCTGATAGATAGATGGAGCTTCAGTCTGTAATTTTTAACAGTTGATTTTTTTTGTTGACATTGCATGCAAGGTTTCTCTATTTTTTTACTTTTTTCACTAGATTCATCATCTATTATCTATTCTAAAAAAAACTAGATGGTATTTTTATTGTGTTACCTCAGGTCTGAAAGGGGGTGGATCAACTAAATCAGTCAGATCACTGGCAGCAAATAACATAGCCCCTGTTGTAATGTTCCGCTCTTCTAACTCATGACGGAATACTTCCTTGGCAATCACAACAAAATCTAAAATGAAAAGTTTTTAAACCATTTTCAAACTGTCATGTCTGACACAATTCCTCTCACATGTTTTATTTATTACAATACTTTTTCAGGGCAAAAATATATATATTCATGTTGACTGTAACCTTCTTAAAATTTATAAAGCTGGCCAGTCTGCAAACATTGTTTTGGGTCTCTGCCCAGTCTAGCTGACTTGACGTCATTTAAGATAAAGATATACCATCACATAACCTTAGTGCTTTTTTTTTTTTTTTTTTTTTTTTTTAAAGTTTACCAGCATTGCTAAATAGGTCATCATTTTATTGAGATTTCTCAAACATTGATTCGTCCTAGTTTTGTTCGTATATTCCCCGATATAGAAGGAATCGTTCACACTTTAAAATACCAAGGAGTGAATTCTTATTTTCATTCATATTAATACCAAGGAGCGAAGTCTTATTTTCATTCATATACCAAAATATAACTTAAAATTCCTTAACAAGATTATTCACACTTTAAACCAAGGTGTTAATCCTATTTTTCAATTATTAATATTTCCTCATCTACAAAAACTCATTGAAAAGATCATTCACACTCTAATGTTAAGTTTAATATGTTATTTCCGGTGATTATTTCTCATCACATATTCATGTCCATAGAACATTCACACTTAACTCTAGGGGTCGACTCTCGGTGTTAATACACCTAATTGACTAATTTGAGTGTAAAATTAGAAGTTATATATTTATATATTTCCATTAATTATAATTTTCTTTTCTTTCTATAAAATTTTTATCCCTTTTTTTTTGGTTAGCTCATATTTCTTTGAGAAAAAAAATGAATCCAGAGTAATTAATGGACATGGGTACTAATTTTAGAAAATTAAAAATATATATTTCAATCCAAATTTAATTCCTAGTTTTAAAAACATCTGCATACAAGCCTTTATATTATCTTTTTTGTCAAACTTTAAATTTTGTAGCTAAGCATCATCAATGAATCCGTAAAATGAGTACCCTATGAACTATAATAGATTTCTGCACGGCAATGACATATTGTGAATTCATTTATTTTCATTGGTATCAATTTTCCGTGGATTGAGGGAAGCATGAATTTTCGTGGATATTTGATTTTGTCGTTTATCTCTTTCCTCCATTGAAATTTTTGTTTTGCATGCTTCAATCACATAGGATTTTTCAACAAAATATTGAAAATAGGCTTTCAAGTTTTAATTCATTTTGAAAACCAAATATTCCATTAAAATAAATTTTAGTCTGATATTCTTATGAATATTCTTTTCATTTTCGATACAAATTTTATTAAGTCTGAGGGGTTATTAGGGAGGAAAGGGTTAAGCAATCTCTACATACAATGTCTATGGAAAATTTGCAAATCCACGAACACCTCATGAACTATACCGAATCCTTGCACACAATGACAAATACAAACCTCCGTAGTTGACAGTCCCAGATGAGTCCACATGTAGCCTCTTTCTCATTATTGACTGTTGTTCAGCATTAGGTTCCAGTCCAAGATACTGCAATGCCTAGAAGTAAATATTATTTATACGTGAAAGACATATCAAGAACATTTCTTGTGAATAATTTAAATACTACTTGTGAATAATTTAAATACTACTTGTAAGAATACTCTTGAATTGAATTTTAAATGTAGGTATTGTTATGCGTTTACTTTTCTACATTGGCTGGAGGTATAGGGGGAGGGTTGAGATCTCATAAACATGTTAAACCCCGCTGCATTTTTGCGCCTGTCCCAAGTCAGGAGCCTCTGGTCTTTGTTAGTCTTGTTTTATTTCAATTTTAGTTTCTTGTGTACAATTTGGAATTTAGTATGGCGTTCATTATCACTGAACTAGTATATATATTTGTTTAGGGGCCAGCTAAAGGACGCCTCCGGGTGCGGGAATTTCTCGTTACATTGAAGACCTGTTGGTGACCTTCTGCTGTTGTTTTTTCTATGGTTGGGTTGTTGTCTCTTTGATACATTCCCCATTTCCATTCTCAATTTTACATCAAACAAGAATGTATCCATAGTACACAGATGCCCAATTGCAGTATCAATTTCTATGCTTACTGGACCGTGAAATTGGGGTCAAAACTCTTATTTCAATTCAATATTAGGACAAGAACCTTTTAAGAATTTTTATCAATATACATCATTGTTCATTATACTTAATACTGTGAAAGTAAAAATTAAGGAGGGTATAAAAATAGAATAAAATTCCTCTTACATTTTTTCATGACATAGCCCTAAACATCAATATATAATAATCAACTGGAATAATCCAATAAAACGTTGGGTGTATCTCTTTAAGGAAACATCATCAATATGCACAACATCTAAATAATACTCACAACTTCCAATTTGTCTATCTTTAATCGTACATGTGGATCTAGGGACAGTTTGCGTGATTGGGACATGTCTTTAGACTTTGGTAATCGGCTATGACTCTGGTGAGTGAACACTGATGATGCGTCGCTGTTTGATAACCCATGCAAGGGTCTGACCCCAGGGACAGGAGATATATCCTCTGGGGGTAACATGGAGGATACAGAGCATAAACTATCTCTTGGTCTGGATCCTACAGAACCTGAGACAAAGTAAAAAAGAAAGAAAATTCACTATCAAAATTATTTTTCATATATTCTATTTCAAGTTATCCTTTTCTGACCTACATTTCTACGATTATTTTCTGTATCTGGTAATTTTCATGTGTTAATATATCATTGGGGATTTAAGTTCTATATCTTTGTTACTGTTTGTTTTCAACTGATGGACTTAAATCACTGGCGAAAAATTAGGATTGTTGCAGCTAATGTTGAAAATAAAAGAAATTAGAATGTATACCATTGCATGACAATATATTTATAACAGTATTTGTGAGAATTTCTTGCCCTTTATAATTCATGTTATTTTTCATATTACCCGGTGTTTTTGATGCAAATATGAAATGTAGTCTCATTGTGTATAGAATTCCAGCAAAATTTGTGCTAGAGCCGTCATTTTTATGTGTAGATACATTTCTTTATGCATGTAATTTTATAAAAATCTTATGTCTATCAAATATGAATACAAGGCCTAAAAATCTGTATGTCTTACTGACAATTCCTGTGGTATGTACCAAGTCAGGAATATGGCCATTGTTATATTATAGTTTGTTTCTGTGTGTGTTGTTTGTTTCTTCTTATATTTGAGTGTGAATTCACAATACTATATGACGTGTCACGGTACTTTTCTATCCCAAATTCATGTATTTAGTTTTGATATTGTATTTGTTATTCTCATCAAAATTTTGTCAAATGCTTAGTTTGTTTCTGTGCGTTGCGTTTTGGTGTTGTGACGTTGTTCTCCTCTTATATTTAATGCGTTTCCCTCAATTTTAGTTTGTAACCTGGATTTGTTTTTTTGTATCGATTTATGAGTTTCAAACAGAGGTAAACTATTGTTGCCTTTATCTAATTATAATGCATGTACTGTCAAAAGTATATTTGTTTTGCCTAACAATAGTTCCATTTGAAACTTTGTTATAAACAATGTCATAATATCTGTTCCTCTTGGAACAAATGTTATATACTCTTTATTCTGTAAGGAACAAATACTGTAATATTTCTTTCATTTGAAACATATTATGAAGTAACTTCTATTCCTTGACTGCACATCATATCGTATTTATACTAACCTTTGACCTGTGGGGTTGAGGCCATACTTGGGATCATTATGCGATACTGAGGATCACTATGTGTCCTTTTTGGAACCCCATTACACTTTGAATGTTCCTCACTGCTGCTACTACCATTTATCTACATATCAAAAAGTTCCAATGTTTTAAAATGAACTTTTTAGATATATATCCGAATACCTACAGCTTATAATTTAGAAATAAGGTATTGAAAAGAGGAATGCAAAATTTACATCAGAATTTTTGGTTCATTTATATATATGTTTCAGAGTTCATTGTGGAGTCCACTTTTGCTGAACTAGTATACACATACATGTAAGCAAATATATTGCTGAGTTAAAGACCAGTTGGTGTCTGTGGGCTGTTTTCTGCTAGTTATTGTCTGTTTAACACATTCCCTGTTTTCATTCTCAATTTTAGAAGTTTATTCTAATATGAAAATCTATTATCGTTAACCAGTACAATTACAATATATCTACCTTTAGGGCAAATGCAGAAAAACACAAAAAAACGGCTGTTCCGCGTTACAACCAACTAATTTATACTACCAGATACCCTCAATTTTTCAACATCAAAACCCCCAGTTTACATAGGCCAAGATTCAGGTACAATATTTAATTCTGTTCTACAGCAAAATAAACATATCTATGGCACGCCTGAACCACTTTTATAGATAATCCTAAATTATCTCAGATAAACCAGGATTTTCTCAGATAAACTAGGATTATCTCAATTTTTTACATTAAGCTCAAATAAACCGGGATTATCTCGATTTTTTCCAGATAATGCCGGTTTATCTTAGAATTTTCAGATAAACCGGGATTTTCTCCAGATAATGAATTTTCTTTATTTTCTCAGATAAACTAGAATTTTTTCGAATTTGAATTAAGCTGAGATAATCTTAGTTTATCTGAGATAAACCGGGATTATCTGAAAATTCTGAGAAAATTGATTATCTGAAAATTCTGAAAAAATGGATTATCTGAAAAAAGGAGCCAATAGAAAGTCACGACACATTGGAAGAAAATTTCATGGTCATAAGGGATAAGATATAGAGACCATGGAGCATCTATACAGACAGAATAATTAAAGATAAGGCTCTTACGGGAAAAGTTTTAGAACGTTTATTTTTTACTAAATTTTTAAAAATTAACAATTGATTTATTCAGGATGTACATGTATTACAAGTATTTCGATATTTATGAAGATCAGAGGGAAGTTGTCTTGAACGTTTCTTTTAAGATAATTTGAATGTAATATCCGTTTTTTATTTTTCCTTATGAAGAGAGTGAAATGTGTTACATGAATCTGACATCCGCACAATTAACTAGGACAAATAACTTTAATGTTGAAACAAGTTTAGCACAGTTGAAATACACCATTTAGAAGTCATAAAGAGTTTCCTTTTAGAAAGTTATAATCTTAATTAAAAAAGATACCACGCTCCATTTTCTTTCCGTAATTTTCTCTATTAAAACAGTGAAATATGGTATCATACATTTTATTGCTTAAATACACATTTTAGTACTTACATTTTGTGTTTAGTAAATTGAAATTTAAAATTTTAAGTGTTTTTGTCTATTAGATAATCTTATCATGATGATGGCAAATGCCCAATACCTGAAATATTTATTACCTTACAACTTTATTATATTGTTTATTGGTTTGTTATTTACGACACGTGCGACTGTTTATCTGTTTATTCGGGTGTTTGATCGGTTCATTCTCATTTATCCAACTTTTTAAAAATTATATGTAGTACAGGTGAAAAAAAGTTGGATAGATGAAATCAAAGGTAATCAAGAACAATTTTTTTTTTAATTAGAATTTGGGTTGAAAAATAAGATTGAAAATTATACCCGGATTAAATTTTCTGTAGTATTATTTAGCCGGCGTTTTACGTTTCCGCAAATTGACATAACTTTTCCGGAAAAAAAAGATGACGTTTCCGGAAAAAAAAGTTTACGTTTCTGCAAATAAATATCTTATCTTAAGTAACTATTCCGCAAAAAATAAATTATTGCTTTTCCGCATATAATTATAGAATACCTGTTGATCGAAAGCAAATCCTTAATAAAAAAAATCAAAATTTATTAAGTTAAAGGTCATCAACACATGCAAGTAAAATTCATCATTAAAATGGATGAAAACGTATGTTCAAAAGTCGGCACTAATTCGCCATATCTTGATATGAATTCATAAGTCAGTTCTGGCAGAATATTTGTAACCAAAACGTCGTACAAAGTCCACAGTAGTACATTCACCGTTTACAAGTTTTGTATTTTCTTCAAGAAGAAGTCCATCTTCTCCTTTTCATATTTCCGAACGGCTACTTTTACAGTTAGAGTTCACATCTTAATGCAAGATGTTGTACATGCATTTTCGATAACTGACTCATAACTCATCGACACAAACACAAATAATAGGATGGCTTGAGTCACTCTGCTCTTTCGGGTGGGCATGAAAAGACTCGGCACCATTCGTTGTTCTCTTTTGGTCGGGGTCAGGACGTGATGTCCAAATGGTTTGTGGAAATCTCGAATTGATATCTGTATAAAACTCCAAGATGTAATCTGCAAACTTTATGCATCTACCGTCAGATGGAGAATCGGCTACCAATTCAACAATGCATGCTTTAATCATGTCATTGGCAACTAAGCCAAACCAAAAAAATGTGATAGCCATTTACGAAAATCCTTACCAGACTTTGAAGGCATAACACTTTGCTCAGTGCTCGGAGCACAAAAATCATGCTCGAAACATGAAATCCAGCAATTTGATTGGTTGATTTTCGAGTCTGAGTACACAAATCTTGCTCGAAAGTTTTATAACCGTAAGACCAGAGTCAACTAGTTATATCTTATATAGACTATAGACAATAGACAATATTTTATTGCACACACACATTTACATTAAATGGTTATGGCATACAAAATTAAGACAATAAACTTACAATAGTTAAATTGATTATAATAATTATATTAGAGTGACAGTGGTATTCACAGTGAAGAAGAAAAAGGCAATAAATATCAACAGTTAAAACATTATTAATGTCCCTGATCAATTAAAAAAAAAAAGAATACAAACAAAAATTAGGTTGCATATTAAAAGAAACACAAGTTATACAGATGTTCTAAAAAAAACCCAATCATTAATATACTTTATGGTGATTTTTATAATGACTGGTAGACTGCTATTTAAGAGTACAGTCAAATGCTTCAATGTTATTTATATAAATTGAAATTAAGATTTTTATTAATATTTTGTATATAGGTATCCCTCTATGATGTATAGCATGGACAGATTGAGAAGAAATGGTATTCATCCTCAATTTCTTGTCTGTCACAGGATAAGCAAATGCGTTTACTTCTTTCAATGTTAGTATAACGCCCTCTTTCAATTGCTAGATAATGGGCACTTAGTTTAAATTTACTGAGAACTGATCGGCCAGTTTAGAATTTACATATATCAATATATGGGGGCCTTTTTCTAATTCTACTAGTATGACAAAAGAAATTTAATTTTTCACATTTATTGATAGAACAATTCATAATTTGATAAGCCTGGTCATAGATTCTTTGTTGGATACTATTTATGTGATATTTTAAATTAAAGGTATCAAAAGTGAGATGACCAAAACCTAATTTATTTAACCAGTCTTTTACATTGTTAACCCATTTACTTGTTTTTTTCTATATTATTATATATTTTATGGATTAAAGTGTTAGGCGAGTTTACAATGTGGTTTAGAAATTGGATAGCTGAAATCTGAATTTTAAAGTACAAAGGGATTCTGTTTGTCTAAGTTACACAGGCTACATTTGTTGTTTTGCACTGTACTCCTAAAATTATATTAAAGATATATTAAGATCTGAACCCTTTCTAAATGAAAATATTAAATAAAATATTTATCTGATATAATTGTATTCAAATATTTATAAATTACCGGATAAATTTCCGGAAAAGTAATAAATACAAATTGCGGAAACGTATACTTTAAATTTGCAGAAACGTAGTATTGGGACTTAGAAAAATTAGCGGAAATGCAATACGCCCTATTTAGCATAGCATGTTAAACTGTGCAACTGACATTTTCATCCTCGTTTAAGTAGGGGAAAAACTGCATCAGTGTAGACTAGTGATATACGTTGATGGTGATAGGTGTAGAGAGTGGTAAAATATATACAGAGTGGTGATAGATATACATAGTGGTGATAGATATACAGAGTGGTGATAGATATTCAGAGAGGTGATAGATATTCAGAGGGGTGATAGATTTACACAGTGGTAATATACATACAGAGTGGGGATAGATATACAGAGTGGTGACAGATGTACAGAGTGGTGATAGATATTCAGATTGGTGATAGATACACAGAGTGGTGATAGATATATAAAGGGTCGATAGATATACATAGTGGTGATAGGTGTACAGAGAGGTGATAGATGTACAGAGTGGTGATAAATATTCAGATTGGTGATAGATATACAGAGTGGTGATATTTGTACAGAGTGGTAATATATATTCAGAGGGATGATAGATATACACAGTGGTGATAGACATACATAGTGGTGATAAATATACAGAGTGGTGATAAATGTACAGAGTGGTGATAGATATTCAGATTGGTGATAGATATACAGAGGGTTGATAGATATTCAGAGGGATGATAGATATACACAGTGGTGATAGACATACATAGTGATGATAGATATACAGAGTGGTGATAAATGTACAGAGTGGTGATAGATATTCAGATTGGTGATAGATACACAGAGTGGTGATAGATATTCAGAGGGTCGATATATATACAGAGTGGTGATAGGTGTACAGAGAGGTGATAGATGTACAGAGTGGTGATAGATATTCAGATTGGTGATAGATATACAGAGGGTTGATAGATATTCAGAGGGATGATAGATATACACAGTGGTGATAGACATACATAGTGATGATAGATATACATAGTGGTGATAAATGTACAGAGTGGTGTTAGATATTCACTGTGGTGATAGATATTCAGAGGGTCGATAGATATACAGATTGGTAATATGTGTACATAGTGGTGATATATATTCAGAGGGGTGATAGTTATTCAGAGGGTTGAAAGATATTCAGAGGGATGATAGATATACACAGTGGTGATAGACATACAGAGTGGTGATACATATACAGAGTGGTAATAGATATACAGAGTGGTGTAAGATATTCAGAAGGGTGATAGATATACACAGTCGTTATAGCCATACAGAGTGGTGATATATATACAGAGTGGTAATATATGTACAGAGTGGTGATAGATATTCAGATTGGTGATAGATATACAGAGTGGTGATAGATATACAAATAAGTGTTAGATATTCAGAGGGGAGATATATACTCAGAGGGGAGATAGATATACAGAGCGGTGATAGATGTACAGAGTGGTAGTAGATATATACAGAGTGGTGATATATGTACAGAGTAGTAATAGATATACAGACTGGTGCAAGATATTCAGAGGGGTGATAGATTTATAGAGTTGTGTTAGATATTCACTTTGGTGATAGATATTCAGAGGGTCGATAGATATTCAGAGGGATGATAGATATACACAGTGGTGATAGACATACATAGTGGTGATAGATATACAGAGTGGTGATAAATGTACAGAGTGGTGATATATATTCAGATTGGTGATAGATATACAGAGGGTTGATAGATATTCAGAGGGATGAAAGATATACACAGTGGTGATAGACATACATAGTGATGATAGATATACAGAGTGGTGATAAATGAACAGAGGGGTGATAGATATTCAGATTGGTGATAGATATACAGAGTGGTGATAGATATACAGATAAGTGTTAGATATTCAGAGGAGTGATAGATACTCAGAGTGTCGATAGATATATAGAGTGGTAGTAAATATACAGAGTGGTGATATATATACAGAGTTGTGTTAGATATTCATTTTGGTGATAGATATTCAGAGGGTCGATATGATAGATATACAGAGTGGTGATAAATGTACAGAGTGGTGTTAGATATTCACTGTGGTGATATATATTCAGAGGGTCGATAGATATACAGATTGGTAATATGTGTACATAGTGGTGATATATATTCAGAGGGGGGATAGTTATTCAGAGGGTTGAAAGATATTCAGAGGGATGATAGATATACACAGTGGTGATAGACATACAGAGTGGTGATACATATACAGAGTGGTAATAGATATACAGAGTGGTGTAAGATATTCAGAGGGGTGATAGATATACACAGTCGTTATAGCCATACAGAGTGGTGATATATATACAGAGTGGTGATATATGTACAGAGTGGTTATATATATTCAGATTGGTGATAGATATACAGAGTGGTGATAGATATACAAATAAGTGTTAGATATTCAGAGGGGAGATAGATACTCAGAGGGGAGATAGATATACAGAGTGGTGATAGATGTACAGAGTGGTAGTAGATATATACAGAGTGGTGATATATATACAGAGTAGTAATATATATACAGACTGGTGCAAGATATTCAGAGGGGTGATAGATTTATAGAGTGGTAGATATATATATTCAGATTCAGATTGGTGATATATACATACAGAGTGGTGTTAGATATTCACTGTGGTGATAGATATTCAGAGGGTCGATAGATATACAGATTGGTAATATGTGTACATAGTGGTGATATATATTCAGAGCGGTGATAGTTATTCAGAGGGTTGAAAGATATTCAGAGGGATGATAGATATACACAGTGGTGATAGACATACAGAGTGGTGATACATATACAGAGTGGTAATAGATATACAGAGTGGTGTAAGATATTGAGAGGGGTGATAGATATACACAGTCGTTATAGCCATACAGAGTGGTGATATATATACAGAGTGGTGATATATGTACAGAGTGGTTATAGATATTCAGATTGGTGATAGATATACAGAGTGGTGATAGATATACAAATAAGTGTTAGATATTCAGAGGGGAGATAGATACTCAGAGGGGAGATAGATGTACAGAGTGGTGATAGATGTACAGAGTGGTAGTAGATATATACAGAGTGGTGATATATATACAGAGTAGTAATAGATATACAGACTGGTGCAAGATATTCAGAGGGGTGATAGATTTATAGAGTGGTAATATATATATTCAGATTCAGATTGGTGATATATACATACAGAGTGGTGTTAGATATTCAGAGTGTTAGATATTCACTGTGGTGATAGATATTCAGAGGGTCGATAGATATACAGATTGGTAATATGTGTACATAGTGGTGATAGATATTCAGAGGGGTGATAGTTATTCAGAGGGTTGATAGATATTCAGAGGGATGATAGATATACACAGTGGTGATAGACATACATAGTGGTGATAGATATATAGAGTGGTGATAAATGTACAGAGGGGTGATAGATATTCAGATTGGTGATAGATATACAGAGTGGTGATAGATATACAGATAAGTGTTAGATATTCAGAGGAGTGATAGATACTCAGAGTGTCGATAGATATATAGAGTGGTAGTAAATATACAGAGTGGTGATATATATACAGAGTGGTAATAGATATACAGAGTGGTGTAAGATATTCAGAGGGTTGATAGATATTCAGAGGGTCGATAGATATACAGAGTGGTGGTATGTGTACAGAGTGGTGATAGATATACAGATTGATGATAGATGTACAGAGGGGGTGATAGATATACAGAGTGGCGTTCGATATACAGAGTGGTGATAGACATACAGCGTGGTGATAGATATACAGAGATGTGATAGATGTACAGAGTGGTTATAGATATACAGAGTGATGATAGATATACAGAGTGGTGATAGATATACAGATAAGTGTTAGATATTCAGAGGGGTGATAGATACTCAGAGTGTCGATAGATATACAGAGTGGTGATATGTGTACAGAGTGGTGATAGATATACAGAGTGATGATAGATGTACAGAGGGGGTGATATATATACAGAGTGGTGATAGACATACAGAGTGGTTATAGACATACAGAATGGTGATTGATATACAGAGATGTGATAGATGTACAGAGTGGTTATAGATATACAGAGCGATGATATATATACAGAGTGGTGACATTTATAGAGAATACTGATGGATATACAGAGTGGTGATAAGTATACAGAGTTGTGATAGATATTCACTTTGGTGATAGATATTCAGAGGGTCGATATATATACAGAGTGGTGATAGATGTACAGGGTAGTAGTAGATATACAAAGTAGTGATATATATATATATACAGATTGTAAGATATTCAAAGGGGTGCTAGATATTCAGAGGGTCGATAGATATACAGAGAGGTGATATGTGTACATAGTGGTGATAGATATACAGAGTGATGATAGATGTACAGAGTGGTGATATATAAATATATACAGCGTGGTGATATATATTCAGAGGGGTGATAGATATTCAGAGGGAGTGAAAGATATACACAGTGATGATAGACCTACAGAGTGGTGATAGACATACAGAGTGGTGATAGATGTACAGAGTGGTGATAGATATTCAGATTGGTGATAGATATACAGAGTGGTGATAGATATACAGAGTGGTGTTGGATATTCAGAGGGGTGATAGATAATCAGAGAGTCGATAGATATACATAGTTGTGAAAGATGAACAGAGTGGTAGTAGATATACAAAGTGGTGATATTTATATACAGAGTGATGATAGATATACAGAGAGGTGTAAGACATTCTGAGGGTTAATAGATATACAGAGTGGTGTAAGATATAGAGAGTGGTGATAGATATACAGAGTGGTGGTATTCAGAGGGGTGAAAGATATTCAGAGGGTCGATAAATATACAGAGTGGTGATAGGTGTACAGAGTGGTGATAGATATACAGGGTGGTTGATAATAGACAAACTTGTGATTATATTTAGATCAGAAGTAGATATACAGAGGGTCTATATATATACAGAGTGGTAATATGTGTACACATTGGTGATATATATACAGAGTGATTATAGATGTACATATTGGTGATATATATACAGATTGTGATTGATAAACAGAGTGGTGTTAGATATTCAGAGGGTGATAGATATTCAGAGGGTCGTTAGATATACAGAGTGGTGATTGATGAACAGAGTGGTAATAGATATACAGAGTGGTGATTGATATACAGAGTGGTGATAGTTGTACAGATTAGTGATATATATTATTGGTGAAAGATAAACAGAGTGGTGAAAGATATACAGAGTGGTGAAAAATGTACAAAGTGGTGATAGATATACAGAGTGGTGATAGATGCACAGATTGGTGATAGATATACAGAGTAATTAAAGATATACAAATTGGTAATAAATTGTAACGTTTTCGCTCGGTGTTGCTATAGGATTTTCGTTACCCTGAAGTGAAACTCTGACCCACTGACAAAACTAGACAATCCGCCAGACAAACTAATACTCGACAATAAATACTGTTTCAAATGACTGCTCCCTTGGGTTAACTCATTCCTGTAATCCAATAGGTATATTTAAAGATGCAGAAGATGTTTCAGAAGACAGAAATAAATAATTCGTTTCAAGTAAATGATTTAATGAAGTGTCCAGTTATAGATATGTAATGCAGACAATTTCAATATCGTATATTGACAAAAAGTCACAGGATATAAACTAAATTGTCACAAATTTGATAGGACAAAAATCAAAGGACAAAAAGTCACAATTAATTTGTTAACAATTATTTGAATATATAAGAGTAAGATCTTAAAATATTTTCTTTTCGTTACATATTTTCATTTCTAGGCTTTGAATATTTGTTCATAATAGATATAGGTAGATGTGATGTGGTGTGAGTGCAAATGAGACAACTCTCCATAAGCCTTGATAAATTAAAATTCATTAAATTTTGATCATGCAAATGATATATTCCTTAGTACATAACAATTATTTTATCATTATTATATTTGTTCAATACATTTAAATAACAAAGTTGTTTGTATACATGGTATAGAATACTTCAAGTAAAACTTTTTGTTTGCGATTTTTTTGTCCTGTGACTTTCTACATTCGTTTTAAATACATTTAAACAGAGTCTCAGAGGATTATCAACTTCCTTAGTTTACTATTGTCATGTCAATTGACTGTCTGGAAAAAATAAATAATTAACACTTGAAGAATGAAATTTTAAAAAACATGTTATTTATTTACCTTAAAAAGAAACAAAGTGAAAGTGAGATTTTTTTCATATAAGAATCTTGACTTTTAATTTTGTAACGAGTGCCTAAGTTTTAATGAATTATCTTGTATTGTCGGTAAACGGACAGAAAGTCACAGGACATAAAGTCACAAATTTGATAGGACAAAAAGTCACAAATATTTTTTTTGACAATTGTTCAAATATATTTTGAAAGATCTTCTTTAAGTTTTTATTACATATAATCCTTTTTAAGTTAAGAAAAAAGCTCATACACCTTGATAATTGAAGATGCATTAAATTTTAATCATGCAAAGGATATTTATATTGGCAAAATGAAGCCATTTAGGTTCCAAGTCACTTTGACATTTTATTTTCATAACAATAACTTGTTCGTTATTGATATTTATTGAGAAGATTTTTATTACAAAGTTGCTTGAAACATAAAACTTCAAGAAAAATGTGAAAAGAATATTTTCAAAATAAATGTGTTCTTGTTCAAACAAAAGTAATCTCAAAACTGAATTGTGATTTTTTGTTCTGTGACTTTTTGTCTGTGACTTTTTGTCCTGTGACTTTCTGTCATACGTTCGCCTTGTCTTTCAATATTGGTGAATTTATCTTGTATTGCCAATTTTATGAAATCATTTATTTTTACTTATAAATCGACTAAATAATTGAATTCTCTCCATTTTTCATGCCTAGGACCAGCATTTTACAACTTGGTAGAGTTATTTTAATTATGTACAAAATATGCTGAAACATCTGTGTTTGTTACAACACAGAGACAATACCAATATCATCAAGAGGTATGTGAAATTCAGATGAATTTTTGGTTGAACTGGATAAAGTTCCATTCTTTCTTTGTACACGGATTGACGAACACATTTTAGATTTCTTTTCTTTCTTTTCTATATGTTCTTCGTCAATTTTGAAGATCTCTGAATTAATTATTATAGAAGGATATTTCCTGTGAGAAGGATCTAATTCAAGAAATAAAATTCATACATTGTATCACTAGATTGTGATTTTGTGTCTTTTGTGTTAAAATATGCTAGTTTTCGAGTCAAGATTCTTTATTTCTTAAACACCATAAAGATACAATGGTACAAAGAAGTTCATCAAAAGTCATATATCATAACACAAACACACATGACAAGATGAGATGAAAATAACAAATAATATATAATAAACAGTATAGTAAAGAAGAGTGGTGATTAACCAGGAAGACTCACTTGAAAAGTTATAACCCTGATAAATTTGCACAGCTTTTTCAACTTATTTTTTATTTTTAACTGAAATAGTTTTTCAAATTTTAGTATTTTACATCTGTGTAAGAAAAAGTATCCAATATTTTGCTCGAAAATTTGCCAAAGAACTACACTGCAAAGTGTAATGAAATTCATCACCAATCTCGTTACAATGACATAAGTTACAATATCTAAGGTTTCGCTCAATCTTATTCCATCTACCAGTTTCGATGGGTAACTTATGGTTACCCGTACGAAATCTACAATATGTTATTCTATCTTTATCATTTAAAATATTCAGATATTCCTCAAATTCAAAATTTTGTTTATACAATTTGTAGGCCGAACCTTTTGGCGAACAGTCAATATCAGCTCTCCATTTCTGTTGAAACTGATCAAATAACTTTTGTTTTAAACTAATACCCAACCAATTAGAATTGAAATTTCCTTGTGACAACCAAATATTGCTGTATCCCGTTTATCTAATATATTTTTAATGTATTTCAACCATATTATCTGACCTAAATTGATTGTCCGAATTTTTCAAGAACATGTATTTGTATAGTATTTTATCAATCGTGTTATCATCCCCGTTAACCATTTTTGACCAAAAATTAACCATACGCAGTTGTATATATAAAGACATGGGATACATACCAAGTTCACCATAAATCATAAAATTGGGTGTCGACTTCTTAAAGTTTAATAATTATAGTTTACAATATTTTAGGTGCACTTTTTCTATAATATCAGTATTACTGAAACCCCAAATTTCACACCGATACAGGAGAATTGGCTTCACAATTTTATCAAAAAGATCATATTGTGATTTCACTGACAAGTTGTGCAACCTCCCATTTTTCAATACTTCATACATTGCTTTATTTGCTTTCCTAACTAAAATCTTCTTAGCACTCATAAAGCTACCTGTTCTTGAAAAAATTCAACCCAAGATATGTCAATTCATTTCCGTCATATATAAAGATAATATGTTTGGGTAATCTACCACCAGAAAAAATTATAATCTTAGTTTTACTTGTGTTAACTTTTAATTTTTAGGTACTGCAATATTCAAAGAATATATCTAATTGCAACTGAATGCATTATCCGAAAATAACACTGTATCATCTGCGTATAATAACACAAACAGTTTTAAGTAGATATCAAACTCATTCTCTATTTCATCAGTAATACAATTTAAACCACATACATTTTTTTCTTCAATAAACTGTTGAAGGTCGTTCAAATACTATGAAAATAAAAAAGGAGACATATGTTCACCCTGTCTTACACCGATATTGCATGAAAAGTATTCTGACATTTAACCATTATACATAATACGAGATTTAATACCAGTGTACATATTAAAAATTACATTATACATTTTATCGTTAATATCATTCACAAGTAATTATGTCAAAGACCCTTTCTCCAAACAGTATCAAAGGCTTTAGCAAAATGTACGAATGCACAGAACAGTTTCTTTTTCTTATTTTTCAAAATACTAATAAGCATGTAGATAACAAAAAAATTATCTGTAGTAGAATAACCTTCTCTGAAACCAGCTTGATTCTGACATAGTAAACAAAAATCATCGGAAAATGTATTCAAACGTGAATTCAAAATAGAAGTAAATAATTTCCCAAAGCAGCTTATAACTGTTATAGGTCTAAAATTGCTAGGATCATGTTTGTTACTTTTATTTTTAAATAAAGGTATTATATTTCCAGAAAGCCAATTTTAAGGGATAGTTCCACTGTCAAATATAATATTAAAAAGTTTCACAAACACCTGTGACATAACACTAAAAGAGTGTTTTAAATATTCATTTACAATCATAACCAGAGGATTTATTAATTTTTTTTAACTTTCTCAAAGATTTTTCAATTTCCTCTTCTGTAATAGGTGAATTAAATATAACATTTACATCTTTTACATTGTTCTGATTTTCTTAAACAATCTCTAAGACTTCATTTTCAGAATTTCCTAAATTTAAATTCTTAAAATAATCAAACAAAATATTAATATGTACACATGGATTGTTTCCCCTTTTACCACCGTTTAAAATCTTGCAGTATTCTTTCGGGTTAATCGATTTTAAGTTTTTTATCTTGTGTCTAATTTTCTTTCTATGTTTACGAATGCTCTTATCCATTACTCGCTTAGAACTCTTTTCTAGTTTCAGTCAGAAGTGATAATTTAATTTAGAATAAAAGGTAAGAGAAAAATATAAAACAGAAACCTTAGGAATGTTAATCTTTCAAAATATCTTTTTCGTGCATGAGTTATTTTTTGTTTTGTTTTGAGCAGTCTTAAAAGAAACTTTTATTACTTTTTTCCTGTTATGTCAACATTTATTGGGGGAGGTTGTATATTTATTACCCATAAAACAGACAGAGGTTTGACAATCATGCATGTCACCCGTAATTACATTTACATGTAAAAATTTCCCTATTTGGATCCAGATTTAAAAACAGAATGAAGAGGGTTTCTCCTGTTTCTTAGCGAGTAAGCAAACATTTAGTATTTCCGACAATGTACATGTATTGTTTATATCCTACAATTTAAATCTGGCTTTAAGGTTTAAACTCTGACTTATGTATTTAATTATTTTGAAGGCAAAATGAAAAGTATGTCTTATCAATAACCATGATGAAATAATTGTTTTTCCATTATTGAATCGTGCATTATTTGTGTATTGGATTACTTGATTTTCATCTCTATTTGTTGACTGACACATGACGAAATAGTTAAATTTAAATATTTTACAAAACCGTTGTCATTATCAAAAGATTAAAATCGACTGATTAAATGAATAAGAGAGTTCAATTATTATCGGCGATGTCGAAATTAGCCGTCAGTAATAAACCATCAGTAAGCGTCAAAACAGCTAACAAAATGTGTTTATTAAGTATGTTTAAAGTATATGATGTATATTGTATCTAATCAGCCCTTCTGTATTTCACTGTTGTTTTTTTTTTTTTATTTATTCAACAAATTTCGCTTGTCCAGGTGTCTATAACGATGATGTCCACACCATAAGAAGTTTGTTAATTGCGTGCCGTGTGCAGAACGTCGCCCCTCTTCTAAAAAAGGACGGTATAAAAACTATTTTTCATATAAAATCTTGCAAACGATTGTAGTCCAATTATAACACTCGTTACATTGTTCTTTGGTATATTTAGAATCCATAATAAACCTTAATTATCTGGAAAATGAGATAATGAATTATCTGACGGTATTTTTTTTAAATATAATCTGGCAAACGATTGTCGTCCAATCAGAACACTCGTTACATTGTTCCTTGGTATATTTAAAACTAAATTATCTGGAAAATGAGATAATGAATTATCTGAAATTCAGATAATCAATTATCTGGAGATAAATTAGGATTATCTGAAAATCGTTCAGATAAACCTAGCTTTTCTTAATATTTTCAAATAAACCGGGATTTTCTCCAGATAATGAATTTTCTGTATTATCTGAGATAAACTAGGATTTTTTCGAATTTGAATTAAGCTGAGATAATCTAAGTTTATCTGAGATAAACCGGGATTATCTCAGATAAACCTAATTTATCTGAGATAATCTAAGATTAATTAATAAAAGTGGTTCAGGCGTGCCATACATATCAGTGCATTTCAATTTAATTTTCATGGTAAAATTTCATAAAACAAAAATTCTGCAAAAAATGCGACAGAATTGTTAATTTTTTTGCGCAATAATCAAAACTTGCATTTGGAAATATTTTATATGAATTAAACAGGATTTTTCTCACAATTGTAAAAATCTAAAATGACAAAATCAAAATAATAAATGCACGCAATAATTTCTGAATTTACATTATATTTTCATATATTTTTTTTAATTTGAACAGCAACATCATAAAAGGATTCTTAAAAGAATAGTCAAAATCAACCTAAGGACAACTTTAGTGAAAAAACTTCATTTAGTTAATAGTTGGTTTCCAGGTAACATGTGCAATATTAGTATCTCTATGGGACATCATAGTATAAATACATAACATGTGAAATATTTATATATCTCTATAGCATGTATAGGACATTGTAGTAATACATAACATGGGAGATAGCGTCATAAAATAAATCTATTTTACAGTAAAACCTGGCTCATTTATTACCTGTGAAGAATATCTGGGACTAGAACTGGAACCTGAGATTTCTCTGGGACTATTTTTGCCATCACTGAGTGAACTGTCTTGGTCCACATTAGGGGATTTTCTATGTGTATCTGTGCCTGAAAGGATAAAATATTTAATATTGGTGTAATATGCCACATGGTTTACCAGAAAAAAAAATAATAGTCATTTTTTTTGTTTTTGACTGAATTTGTTATACATTCATTTCTGTGAAGAGTTATTTCCTCTTTAGGTGATATGGGAGTCTAAATAAAAAATGATAGAATTTTTTCATACTTTGCCAAAACATAATTTTTATTGATACATGTTCATAAATATAACTAGAGGCTCTAAAGAGCCTGTGTCGCTCACCTTGGTCTATGTGAATATTAGACAAATGACGCAGATGGATTCATGACAAAATGTGTTTTGGTGATGGTGATGTGTTTGTACATCTTACTTTACTGAACATTCTTGTTGCTTACAATTATCTCTATCTATAATGAACTTGGCCCAGTAGTTTCAGAGGAGAAGATTTTTGTAAAAGATTACTAAGATTTACGAAACTAGAGGCTCTAAAGAGCCGGTGTCGCTCACCTTGGTCTATGTGCATAATAAACAAAGGACACAAATGGATTCATGACAAAATTGTATTTTGGTGATGGTGATGCGTTTGAAGTTCTTACTTTACTGAACGATTTTGCTTCTTACAATTATATCTATAATGAACCGTTGGTTTTCCCGTTTGAATGGTTTTACACTAGTAATTTTGGGGCCCTTTATAGCTTGTTGTTCGGTGTGAGCCAAGGCTCCGTGTTGAAGGCCGTACTTTAACCTATAATGGTTTAATTTTTAAATTGTTATTTGGATGGAGAGTTGTCTCATTGGCACTCACACCACATCTTCCTATATCTATTTGCCCATTAGTAACAGAGAACTATATTTGGTAAAAATTTACATAAATTTACCAAATTAATGAAAATTGTTAAAAATTGACTATAAAGGCAATAACTCCTTAAGGGGTCAATTGACCATTTAGGTCATGTTGACTTATTTGTAGATCTTACTTTGCTGAACAGTATTGCTGTTTACAGTTTATCGCTATCTATAATAGTATTCAAGATAACCAAAAACGGCAAAATTTCTTTAAAAATTACCAATTGGAGGGCAGCAACCCAACAACCAGTTGTCCAATTCATCTGAAAAATTCAGGGCAGATAGATCTTGACCTGATTATAAATTTTACCTTGTCTAATTTGCTCTAAATGCTTTGGTTTTTGAGGTATAAGCCAAAAACTGTATTTTACCCCTATGTTCTATTTTTAGCCATGGCAGCCATCTTGGTTGGTTGGACGGATCAACGGACACATTTTTTGAACTAGATACACCAATGATGATTGTGGCCAAGTTTGGTAAAATTTGGCCAAGTAGTTGCAGAGGAGAAGATTTTTGTAAAAGTTAACGACGACAGACGCAAGACGACAACGGACGCCAAGTGATGAGAAAAGCTCATTTGGCCCTTTGGGCCAGGTGAGCTAATAAAAATGATAGGTCACCGCATATTTTTTTAAGCTACAGGTTGTGACAAAATGACACTGACAAAATGACACAATTTGAATGGATAATACAGGAAAAAACAAAAGTTTGTGATTAGAAGCTAAACTAAATGATTGAATTGTAAAATAAATTACGAGAAGATTGTTTTTATGCAATGTTTTCAGAATATAAAAATTAAAGATAGGGTCACCATGTGTTTTTTTTCAGCTACTATACAAAATAACAATATTCCATGTAGATTCCTTCAGAAAATGCACTATTTCAGAGTTATCTCCCCTTAAAATGCCAATTTAAAAACATTATAAATCTAGCAAAAAACAATTCATACTTTTAAAAATATAAAAATTTATAAGTTATAATCTTGTAAATTTGTTGTTTAAAATGAAAATTCACATTAGTTATCTGCATTCCTGCATTAAATTTTGCTAATTTGATTGAAAATCTAGACTTAAGATTCTCTGTTTTTTACAATCTAAGATGGCGAAAGACAAATGAACCCTAAAAAGCTTAAATATACCTTTGCTTGGGTATCTACCTGAATTTCTATTTATTTTGTATGCACCTTAATTTTCTTTTGATTGTTAAGATCATAAACATGGTAAAGAATAAATAAATGAATAAACAGCAATGACTTAAAAGCATGGATAAGATGACTATCTGCTTACCATATCCAGATGGAGTTGTTGCCCTTGATGTAGACCTGTTTTGAGAATCATTAGGAATAGGTGTACATGGAAAACTGTACCCATTCTGTTTCTCAAGGATCTCTTGGAATTCATTCCTGTAAAAAACATGCAACTTATTCCTAGAAAACAACCTCCTTTATACATGGACTGTCTTTAGGTACATAGTACATTTAAAACTCTTGTTTTTCTCTGGTTTGCTTAAAAAAAAAGCACCACACGATGACTTTTGAACTTGTGCAATTTAACATGCTTGAAAAAAAAAAAAATCCGATTTATATGGTTTCAGGCATCAATAGATATGTAAATTATAGATTTTTTTATGTTTTTTTGTTGTTGTTGTAGCAAATCTGTTTCTCTAATGATTTTTCAGGCAAACTTGTTCGGTCTTTTTGAATGATCTGCAAAAAGATGTGCTCTCTCTATGTGAGGTCATCGGGCATGGTTGCCTTTTTTCAGACTGTCATAATAGGAATTCATAGGAAAGCAAGAAAATTCGACATCATAATCATATTTAAACCAATGATGATCCAAGGTCAACCGAACCACACATGAATTAAACTTTTATACAATGGGTGCAGAAAGGTATAAATTTGCAAAGAATTAGAGAAATATATATATATGTATTATATAAACTATAACTTGCGTTAAATTCTGAAAACAGACATTTTAGCACTAATCAATCTCAATTTCTAATATGGCAATTAATTAATTAATGCATGGAATAGTTTTATTAACTTATGCTTAATAAGTTTTTCTCGATATCAAATGATCTGAATATATATTGTGTTACTTTAATCATAATGTTTGACTGTTAGTGTAGAAGCAAGCTAATAAAGCACTTTTACTGTTTTTTCCAACCATTGATGCATATATATACCTCTAAAATTTATATTATAAATATAATAATTAAATGCATAGAAAATATATATACATTGAATTAACATAATGCAAACACTTAAAAAGATTTCAGCAATATTTTAAACAATAGTAAAAGTCAAAACAAACAAATCAAATAAATATCAGGGTCTCTTTTCACAAAAAAAAAATCATACAACAGAACAAAATAAAATGAAATGTTCAGGACTTAAAAAGTTTTATTTTTCCTGTAAGATTTTTTAGTGAAATAAGTCACAGGAATACAGTGATAATTCATACTCTATAAGCATGACAAGTTATTTTTAGAATTCCCATCATACCTTGCTATTTGATCTCTACAAATCACCATGACTACATGATTAGTAGCTGAAGCCTGACGCAGTATAGCTACCGCCCTGTAAACAAATTTAATAGTGAGTTATAATAGAAATATACAAAGTTTTTACCTTGAACATCATGCACCTGTTCTGTAAATAAATATTACAGTATAAATTTTGTTTTCTTTCCAAAAATCAAAAATGTTAAGGACTATTCCATTAAAATGTATGTTGGAGGGTAAGAAAGGACTTTCAAAATATCCCTACAACCCCAGAATTTTTTTTTTATAAATTTTGCATATTGGTTATAGATAGATACATACTGAAAAAGGACCCATGACCTTCATTCAATCATTAACTTCCTTTCATACCTGCTCATACATGACATACATTTTAATGGACATGATGGAATAGCCCAAATTAAAATAATACTTTATTTCTCTACCGTGTCTACAATGTGTTAACAATTTTAAATAAAATATAGCAATTAAATTTTTTATTTACTTTCTTAAACTATCATACTTAAGTAAAATAACAACCAGATGCTCCGCAGGGCGTAGCTTTATACGACCGCAGAGGTTGAACTCTGAACGGTTGGGGCAAGTATGGACACAACATTCAAGCTGGATTCAGCTCTAAATTTGGATTGTGATTAAATAGTTGACACATCATAGGTTTCTGACACAGAATGAATGTGTTCTAATGAAATTAAAATGTTTGTTTTCTCTTAGAGCAATTCACTATGCTGTTGAATATTATTCCTCTCAAAAAAAATGTTTGAAGAAATTTTCTTTTTATTTATGAAATTTCAAATGAGAAAATTGAACCAAATTTTTTTAATCACATCCCCCTTTCCCTTATTCCAAAACTAATCTCAATTAAAATTTCTAATGGAGTTTGCAACAATTACTACTCATTTAAATACATCATAAAATATTATGATGTAAAAAAAACTGCTTGTTATCACTGAATGGTAAAGATTATTTTAATTTATCAGTTGGTAGTAAAAAGTGAATATACATTGTATATTGTATATATAACAAAGATTTAAGTTGATTCTGGTCAAAGAAAGATAACTCCAAATAAAAAAAATTCTTACAATTAGATATTTCTTGCTGACTATTCTGGACAAAGAAAGATAACTCTAATTAAAAACAAAATTGCTATTTCACAATATTTTGCAATAAGATATTTCTTGCCATTGCGCAATACTGTGCAATTGAAAAGACTTGCTATTGCACAAAACTTAATATAATAATTTTAGATCCTGATTTGGACCAACTTGAAAACTGGGCCCAGAATCAAAAATCTAAATACATGTTTGGATTCAGCATATCAAAGAACCCTAAGATTTCAATTTTTGTTAAAATCAAACTAAGTTTAATTTTGGACCCTTTGGACTTTAATGTAAACCAAATTGAAAACAAGACCAAAAATGAGGAATCTACATACACAGTTAGATTTGGCATATCAAAGAACCCCATTTATTCAATTTTTGATGAAATCAAACAAAGTTTAATTTGGACCCCAATTTGGACCAACTTGAAAACTGGGCCGATAATCAAGAATCTAAGTACATTTTTAAATTCAGCATATCAAAGAACCCAACCGATTAATTTTTTGTCAAAATCAAACTAAGTTTAATTTTGGACCCTTTGGACCTTAATGTAGACCAATTTGAAAACGGGACCAAAAGTTAAAAATCTACATACACCGTTAGATTCGGCATATCAAAGAACCCCAATTATTCAATTTTGATGAAATCAAACAAAGTTTAATTTTGGACCCTTTGGGCCCCTTATTCCTAAACTGTTGGGACCAAAACTCCCAAAATCATTACCAACCTTCCTTTTATGATCATAAACCTTGTGTTTAAATTTCATAGATTTCTATTTACTTATACTAAAGTTATGGTGCGAAAACCAAGAAAAATGCTTATTTGGGTCCCTTTTTGGCCCCTAATTCCTAAACTGTTGGGACCTAAACTCCCAAAATCATTACCAACCTTCCTTTTGTGGTCATAAACATTGTGTTTAAATTTCATTATTTTCTATTTACTTAAACTAAAGTTATTGTGCGAAAACCAAGAAAAATGCTTATTTGGGCCCTTTTTTGGCCCCTAATTCCTAAAATGTTGAAACCAAAATTCCCAAAATCAATCCCAACCTTTCTTTTGTGGTCATAAACCTTGTGTCAAAATTTCATAGATTTCTATTAACTTAAGCTAAAGTTATAGTGCGAAAACCAAGAAAATGCTTATTTGGGCCCTTTTTGGCCCCTAATTCCTAAAATGTTGGGACCAAAACTCCCAAAATCAATACCAACCTTCCTTTTGTGGTCATAAACCTTGTGATAAAATTTTATAGATTTATATTCACTTTTACTAAAGTTAGAGTGCGAAAACTAAAAGTATTCGGACGACGATGACGACGACGACGACGCCAACGTGATAGCAATATATGACGAAAATTTTTTCAAAATTTGCGGTCGTATAAAAATACCAAACTACAAAGAAAATTCAAAACTAGTTTTTAAATTAAATTACTCATCATGCTAATATGTCAACATGGTCAAAGAGCATTTTATTACCTTAAACAATAATCATGATAATTATGATAATTCCTATTCTGAAATTTGTAAGAATGGAACTTCTCTGATTTATTTTGTGTATCAATGGTTTTAAATACAAAGGTAATTTAAGTTTGCTCTTTTACATTCAAAATTCCAAAGTTTTTTATTAGGTGTGCATACATGTAGTTCTTTAAAAATATCATTATTAATTATTCAACTAGTGCTAGAATAAGGAAATGAACAGTCATTTTGGGGCACTTTATAGCTTGTTGTTTAGTGTGAGCCAAGGCATTGTGTTGATGGTCATACTTTGACATAAAATGGTTTACATTTTACATAAATTATAAGCAATCTGTAAAAGTCTTATAAAATCCTTGTTATTAATTTATAGCTTTAGCGCACACTTAAACTTGTCAATAATAGAGCTATGAAAAAATCAAGGGAGAACATTTTCCCGCCAAAATTTCAATGGCTAATATCTAGAAAACAAGCACATTGACCTATATTATTTTTTTGGTTTATTTAATAATCCCCTATCAATATATACTAGTGTTATATTGAAACTTAGTTAACCTCCTCAACTGAAAATGTCATGTTTGTTGACAAGGAGATTTTACTTTGATGGCAGGGGTTGTCATTTGATTTGTACTAACATGAGCAAGCTGCAGGTGCCACAAATGGAGCAGGATCTGCCTACCATTTTCGGAGCACCTGAGATAACCTCCAAATTTTGGATGAAGTTGATGTTGCTCAGTTTTTAGTTTTCTATGTTGTGTTTTGTTAACTATTGTTTGTCTGATGGTAATTTTATTTTCTAGCCATGATGTTGTCAGTTTATTTTTGACTTGTGAGTTTTAATGTCCCTTTGATTTCTTTTGCCTCTTTGTTTCATAGATGTATTTCTGACAACACTTTTTCTCATAAGGCATATATATATTTAAAAAATAAAAGCATTGGCAAGCTATGATTAGAAAAAATATTGTCACTCTACCTCTCATTTGTAACACCTTCCAAACTTTCATCATTAACTCTCAATACATGGTCACCTGCCTGCAGACGACCTGAAAGAAAAAGAAAAATCTAGATCACCACTAAATCATAAATTATTAAGATACACATGTTAAGAGATAACCTCAAAAGCATTTAAAACTATAGTGCAGAAAATATCAGCTATTTTATAGCCTTTAAAGAGGTAGATCATGATATATAAAGATAAAATTCTTTCAAATTTCATCCCAGCATTATTATTTATTTGGAAATTTGTGTGTACTAAGTCTCATTTTGTAGAAATTTTGAAAATAATCTGATTAAGAATAATTAGTGTGAAGAAACCCTGCTGTGTAACACATCGTGTGATGTATCCCTGCTGAGTAATTCTACACATGGTGTGAAGAAACCCTGCTGTGTAATTTCTACACATGGTGTGAAGAAACCCTGCTGTGTAATTTTCACACATAGTGTGAAGAAACTGTGCTGTGTAATTTCTACACATGGTGTGAAGAAACCGTGCTGTGTAATTTCTACACATGGCGTGAAGAAACCCTGATGTGTAACTTCATGGTGTGAAGTAACCCTGCAAAGTAAAACTCCAACTTACCATCAATATCAGCCAGTCCTCCTGGTAAAACTCTCTTCACAAAGATACCATTGTCTTGTCTGCCATCTAAACTACAGCCACCACAGATCTTTATACCTGAAAATAATTTAATTTGGATGTAATGTGTCTTCCAATTGGCTGACATCGTTTTGTTTATTAGCTCAAAGACATACTTTAGTCATGTAAAAGTGATGTCATCAATGTTTTTTCATGATTCACTCCAGTTTAAAATGGAATTTAGCATTAAATTATACAAAATGACTGTAATATTTTTTCTGTCTATTTGAATAAAATAAAAAAATGTGGTGCATACTGTTAAATAACCTGCTATGTGCTTTATTCAGTGTGCACCACATTTTTAATGTTTTTTCTTCGAAGACAGATAAAATATTACAGTCATTCCTTAAATAAAATCACAGTTTGAATGACTTCAGAATTTGGCCTGTCATGAAATGTTTTAGGATTCCATGTGTTACATAGACATCTCAATCCTATATATTGGTATGGCTTTTTCCATGTGTTCCATAGACATCCCAATCCTTTAAGTTGGTATGGGTTTTTTCCATGTGTTCCAGAGACATCTCAATCCTTTATTTTGGTATGTTTTTTTTCCCATGTGTTCCATAGACATCTCAATCAGTTATTTTGGTATGTTTTTTTTCATGTGTTCCATAGACATCTCAATCTTTTATTTTGGTATGGTTTTTTTTATCCATGTGTTCCATAGACATCTCAATCCGTTATTTTTGTATGTTTTTTCCCCATGTGTTCCATAGACATCTCAATCAGTTATTTTGGTATGGTTTTTTCCATGTGTTCCAGAGACATCTCAATCCTTTATTTTGGTATGTTTTTTTTCATGTGTTCCATAGACATCTCAATCTTTTATTTTGGTATGTGTTTTTATCCATGTGTTCCATAGACATCTCAATCCGTTAATTTGGTATGTTTTTTTTTCCATGTGTTCCATAGACATCTTAATCAGTTATTTTGGTATGGTTTTTTTCCATGTGTTCCATAGACATCTCAATCAGTTATTTTGGTATGGTTTTTTTCCCATGTGTTCCATAGACATCTCAATTCTTAATTTTAGCATGTTTTTTTTTTACATGTGGACCATAGACATCTCGATCCTTTATTTTGGTATGTTTTTTCCATGTGTTCCAGAGACATCTCAATCCTTTATTTTGGTATGTTTTTTTCCATGTGTTCCATAGACATCTCAATCCTTTATTTTGGTATGGGTTTGTCCCTCCAATTATTTTAAGCCACACTCGTTTCAAAGCTACTACTAATCTCACTTAACATGTTTAAAAAGTGACTTTACTCCACACATGCCAGAGACCTTTGCATCCTTTATTGTATTATCTATGGTACAGTAAATTCAGAAATTATTGCCATGTTTTTATCACTGGGAAAAATGCAACAGGGCTATAATGGTAATAAATCAAACTTTGAAATTTTTATATGAATAGCTATGGAAAAGTCTACCAACTATACCAGTGTTTCAGCAATAAAGAAATAGCAGTACATTTGTTTATCTTTATTAACCCTTTCAACGCTACACAAAAAAATAGAAAAATGGTTGCTGCTGCTGCATTTTTTGTGTGTTCATTCATTAGAACAGTATATTCCTTTTCAGACTGCTGTATCTATTTTATTATAAGAGATACAGAGAAAGTTATTGCATGAAAAATGCTCAGGAGAGCATGAACTGTAATGTTAGGCAGTTATTTCAGTAAATTTTTTATCAGGTTACCTGCATTTTCAGGTAATTAACAGGTAAAAAGTGTAATTTATTACATTTGTGTTGAAATTTGAATAAAAACTACTTTTAGTCTTCATCTATTTTGTTGTTTTATCTGCCATATAATAAAGAAGACATCAATTGCCCGATTCCGTAGCGCATTGCACCATACACAACGGATTATGTAATCGTGGCACAAATCAGTGGCTCCATTCTAAAAATTTTAAGTCAACCTCCGTTTTCACCCCTTTTTCTACGTCTCGTAATGATCGATCAAATCATATTTCCCACACGAATTGAATGTAATAAACAAATTGAGGTAACAAGAAACCTTTTAACTAATCCTTGTTGTAAGTTTCCCCATAGAAATGCTGAAATATTTCCATATTTACAGCTTCGTTTCCGATTTCCGCCATTTGTATTTGTCAAAATATTTGTTTTTATTTTCCTTCAATTTTCCTTCTACTGCATGATTTTACAATAAAAAATTGCCTGGATTTCAAGCGCAAATGAGACCTTGTATATCCTCGATTCATAAAAGGAAAAATTAGAGAGGACCTGAATGAAAAACGAATGGTTTAAGAGTCCTTATGAAAAATCGTTGTCATCGCGGCATATGCCGCGAATAGCAGTGGCGGACGGCGTATGTCATCGCGGCATATGTTGTGTATAGCGTTGAAAGGGTTAAACTGAACTCAAGAGTAAATATTTAAAAGTATTTGTATCATAATACAGCATTTATTTTGTTAAAAAACCATGGTTTAGTTTAAAGATTGATATGTTATTCCAATTAAAAGAATCATGAAGTACTTTGTGCTAGTAACTTCATGTAGATAGGCAGAGCTTGGCTATGGTTTAATCTGATATTTTTCATGTTATACCATGATTTAAACTCCGCCTCTTTGTAACAACTGCATGTGACTGACAGTTAAGTGAATGCATGTGGACAAGGCTTTCTGAATGAACAAGCTGATTTTTGAAAAATTGACTGGATCGATTTTCTTGTGCACGTGCTAAGCAAGGGGCTACAACGACACCCCACTTTTTATTGGATAAAAATCACCAGGCCACTTTTAAATGATGTCACAAAACATATATACCACATATTACTCATTAAGCTTACACTATGTAACTAAACGTATTTAAACAACGAATCCACAGGATGAGTTCATTTAACAATGTTCACTCTTAAATAGCGTGGTACATATAAAACTTATTTCATTTATAATAGGTTCAATAGTTGAAAAAAAATAGAGTTTAATTAGCAGTTTTATTAACACCCTTGTCATACATGTCATATATACATTGTATAAACCATGTGTGAGGTATTTATTAACAAGAAAGCTGTAAACATGGTGAATGTGAAAGAACAATTTAATATTTAAAGTATAATTCATCTGAGCTTAATCAAAGTGCTTGTAAGCACTGAATGGTAAAATTTCTTTTTTAAAATTTTTAAAGTAGGGAGTGGGTCTTATTAAGGTATTTATAATGGTGACATGGGTTTGCCTATTTTTTTGTAAGTGTGACATGTGAAAGTTTAATCATTGTCGTAAAAACAGGAAATGAGGTAGAGCAGGACCTGGGAAGTGACAAAAAAATGGGAATTGCTTACGTACATAGTGTAAGCTTACAATTTTTCATGGATTTCATGGGTAAAGGTTAAAAAAAGATTTAAATGATCAAAGTTTTACAAAAAAAGTCCTATTGGCTTACACATGTTACAAGTATGCTGACTTTGGCATAACCATGAATAAAAAATATCTGTGAAAGTGCTATTTTTCTCAGTCCACAAAAAATAAATGAATCTACAGTATCATTGAGGGGGGTGGGGGTTTGGAGGAGGGGTCGGAGGGTCCTGATCCAAAAAATCCCGGGCTTAAAAACATAAAATACCTAGGTCCTAATTTTAGTCAAAATTAAATCCCAACATCCCGAAATTTCGAAAAAAAAATTAAATCCCTAATCCTGAAAGGGTCAATTCAGAAATCCAGAGGTTTAAAACACCTGATCCCAACGTCCTTAAAAAGGTCCTGCCCCCCCTCCCTACGTCAATAAATTCTTACCAAGACCTTTAGAGCAATCATCAAACTCTATCTCCTCTGCAGCTCTAGATACTTCATCCTCATCATTACTGAAATGTAAACTGAAAAATCTCATCATGTAAAATATTACATAACAATTCATTGAACAAGCACAAAAGACAGAATCCTATAAGAACGAACATGTATTGCAAGATATCTATAAAACATAAAACATCCTTTCTTGAATATTAATTTTTGTGATGTTGACCCTTCAATATATATGTAATAAGTCAACATCACTAAAATTAATATTTGAACAACTTGAGCAATAAAGATTAGCATGATTAGTGAAATTATTTCTGTGGATTTATGAATTGTTATATAATTTGTTCTCCTTATTTTTTTATTTCAGCATGTTGATGATGTTCAGTCTTTCCATTCTAAAATTATTTCATTAATGCAATTTTTTTAATTTATTTTTTTATCAAAGATGAATATGAAAAAGAGAATAAAGTCAGGGAATGTGTCAAAGAGACAACAACCCAATCAAAGTGCAGAAAAAAGCCTAAGGCTACCAATGGATCTTCAACATGTTTAATGCAGGAATAAAACCTGGCTCTAGCTGAGTTTTACACTGGTACAGTGACCTGCAGTTGTGCACATGTTTGTCCATTAGCATCTATACATCATTTGTACATCTTTAACATGTTTAATATTCACTTATTAGATAGCTAGGTGTTTAGTTGACAATCATACCACATCTCCTTATTTTCAAAATCATGTAAATAATGCTGAATGTATCATTGTGTACCACAGTCTTCACGACGAAATTTGAAATCTACAAGCCCAGAGCTCAATTTTTGAAATTTTTTGGTTATTCTGTTGGTCTGTAGATATGATTTTTACAGGCCCGAGAGCAATTTTACTAGCCTGAGCTGCCTGAGTTGCCACTCAGCGTGAAGACTGGTACCATACCATGCATACCTTAATCCATTTAAAAGTTCCTCTTTATCTAAAACTTGGGTTAGGCACACTGTCGTTGACATAATCTGTTTCAGTAAAGATCAACATCAGGACAAAATTTCCATGAAATAGTACAATGTACCTGAAAATTAAAAAAAATAACCACATAATGTTTAATAAGCTGATTATCATGTGACTTTTTGGAGAACTAAAATTTTGAGAAATAAAGGGGGGGGGAATAAATGCAATGAAATCTTACTGATCAGAGATTATATGATGATGTACCTCAAAGGTCAATTGAAATGGACAAGGTTTTCTTGTTTATATATACTTATACATTGCACTAATGCGATACATTCAACCTTCATAAAAATCTGATACAGACATGACAGAAATTTTGAAACTTGCCTTTATTGCAATGATGATTTTACACAATGATTATGTAATTTTTATGCAAAATATTGAAATTTTTGGAAATAATTCCCCACTATTTACAATAAATGACTTATTTTTTGTTTAAATCATGTTAATTGTGCATCTTTTTTCTATTTTTTTCTTTGATTGGCCAAATTTTATTCTCATGTGAATTGTTTGGGGAAATTATTGACACTCAACATGCTCAAGTAATCAAATTACACATTTAAATGATTGGTCATATTTTTTTTAACATAATTTGATTTGTTATAAAATACATTGTAGGCTGTTAGTACAACATTGTGCAATGTATTCTTGATTGAATTGTTTCATAGACATGATCATGATGATAGGGTATGGGTTTTTCACATTGTTGAAGGATGTATGGTTGCCTATAATTGGTTATATCTGTTTCAATCATTTATAACTAAAGTGGATAATTGTCTCATTGTGAATTGGCACTCATACCACATCTTCCTACATGTCCTATATTTAATAAAGAGTTGGGCTAAACCCATCTATTTATAGACACAAAATTTGTAGATTTCTGAACCTGTCTGAAACAAGAAGAGGAGGTGGGTGTTAATTAATGACAATTCATGTATACATGTGTTAATTCTGTCAAAAATAGCTTTGAGACATGTACAACATGCATGACATATTAGACATGTTAAAAACTAAAAAAACCAAAACAATATACATATTTCAAAAATGAGAAAATCAGTGGAGGCAGAGAAGGTAAGCTGAGTCAATAGAGTAACGCTAAAAAAAAATCTGATTGGACAAGCTGGATATCAACATGATCAATGAGCATGAGTGCTGATGAGCAATAAATGAAGGTGTTACAATTAATACCCCAAAATTTATATTTATTTTAAATCTACCTTATGGAAAGCATATTATGTACGATAAGTAATTATAGTTCAGTGGATAATACCAGATGGAGACATCACAGAATAGACATATACAAAGCTGTGTTCAGGTAATCTTAGTCATCGGCATATCCATGATATCATGCATATTACAGTCAGGGGTACTACTTGTACAAGTGTATTTTATTTACTTGAAGAAGTAAAAAAAAATATACACATATAAGTAAATTTGTAGGATACTTATACAAGTGAATTTTATTTACTTGTATAGGTAAGAAAAATATTGGCTTAGTTATGTCCCTTAGTCATTCAGATTTTTTTTACTTGTATAAGTAAAAAAATCATCCTTTCTTCTTTTCTTGAATTCTTAAGATTTCTTTGCTCTAATAGAATTTTAAATTGTGTACCCTTTGCAGATGTCTTTACTAATCATTTAAGTGTAATTTCATGGACAATGAAAGTCCCATTTGTCTGTTATCTTCTAAACACAGCTCATTTACAAGCCCCAAAGGAGCAATTTTTGAATGCCTTGCGCAAATATACAAGATCTTTGCTCAATCAGTTTCTTTGATGAATTAATGAGATGAAACATTGAACTTTGATGAAAAAATTTGAGCAAACCTGGGAAAAATCATTAAAGGCATGATTTTGCATCTAAAAACTTGAGGATTTTTGTGGGATTGTAAGAAAAATTTACTTATACAATTGAATTTTTCAGAAAATTAAGGGGAGAGTATTCAAACATTATTTATTTACTTATATGTGTATATTTTTTTTCACTTCTTCAAGTAAATAAAATACACTTGTACAAGTAGTACCCCTGACTGTATTACAAATATATATATAACATTGTATAATATTGTCATGATTGTGGGTTCCAATTTTTAGTGGCTTGACTGATATTTAAAAAAGGATCTTTGATACATAGAAAAAATACACTTTTTATACTTTGAGGACTGAGCGAATCAGGTGAGTTTGTGAGTTGGTATGTTTTATTTTGTTATTATATTTATTATGTTTAGGGAAGGTTAACTTTCTGGTAATAAGACCTTTCACGGCCTGGCTGGGGAATTGGATAGGCAAAGGCTCACATTAATCTGTACCTATACAGGCTCAAAAAGCTTCCTTTAAACGCCATAACTCAGGGTGGTAATCCTTATAAAGGATGCTTATAGCAGACAAGAAGAAGAAGACTCATTAGGGTGATATCTAATTTCTTGGTTTTGGCAAAGTTTGCATACATTCAACATGTTCAACACATAATTTTTCGTACGGGTATGGATAGTAAACCCCATATTGACAGAAACAAGTGCCTGTGGCCTTTCTCCCAAAAAATTATGGACAGGTAAAATAAATTTATTTAAATCAATATCTCATGAATACAGTTAGTGATGCAAGCTAAACCGTTTGTTTCAATTATTCTTTGAATAAAATAGCTTCAAATAAACAAGTTATATGTAATATAAACTTTAAACCACTTACAAAGTTATTTTTTCGAACCGGAAACAAGAATCACTCTGCAACGCAGGCGCAAATTGCTAATTTTCCCGAGATTCATCTAACGGCCGCCATAACAGCTGAGAGAAGTTGTTTATCGGCTCGAACAAAGATCTACTACAAAGCAAGGATGATTTGGAACTATTTATGATTATATATTTCAATTAGCTTAAACTAAGTCTCCCAGAAATGTACTGTCTACTTAGAAATCAAAATGATGATAAAACAATCGCAAGCTGAAAAATAAACAAAACGGTGTCACAACAAAACCACTGTCACTGACACTTTGTTATCCTGTTTCCTCAACAAGTTAAATAAAAAAAATACGCTTCATTTATTTATTTTGTTAGAATATGGGATCAAGAGGCGTACCTGTGGATAAGGTAACTTTTGTTAAAGATATAGTAGGTTAGCTATGCATGCAATAAAATGTGTCCTTTTCTTAGCTGAACAGTGAACTTATGGACACTGCAAATGAGTTAAATTAAATCAAGATTGTTGATTCTATAGAAAATCAACATTAGTGTATTGTGATAAACGACTATAACTCAATACTTTGCGTTGTGTTGCTTTTATGCTCAAAATCTATATTGAAGGCGCCCATACAAAGATACAAAGTAACATCATAGACATAAGATGTTAATACGGGAAACAATAATGTTAACGTTTGCATTATATTCTCAACATACTGGGGGGCCGCAAAAGTATATCTTTGTAAAAAAGTCAAATATTTCTTTAACTGTTCACATATGAAACGAAAAAATATGATGACAATTACTGTCTCTTGAAATCACTACATATGATAAAATTAAAAATAATCAGTCTCTATAATAATTTTAAATAAAATTGGACATCCATAGGCGGTGTTCTTCTGGTATCAACTTCATTTGTCTCATCTGCTGTATTTGGTAGCTCCTCTTCGTTCATCTCTAGTGGATAAAGTTTGACCATCGTTTCCAACAAATAATTCTTCGATACTTCCTTTTTCCACCGAGTTCATGTTTTTCTTCCATAAACTTGCACAGTATCTCCGACACGGGTGTTGATTTTATTGTCCCTGCTCTTTTTATGAAACTCTCTAATGTTATCAGTTCTCTGTTTTGTAATAACATTTATTGGTAAGGTCTTGTGATCATGTTTCCATGGTAACTTCAGTACGGATCTATTTTCATGAAATTCTACTGATGTTTCTAGGTACATATTTTCATCATCACATTGTGTGTCGACTTCTCCTAGTGACTCTTCCGGTTTTTGATTTGTCAAGATGTTGAATAATCCTACGGCTCCAGATCCCAATTTACAATTCACACCCGGTAATGTCGGACCAGACAACAGGTAGCCTAGTTTAGACTTAACAGCTGTCGGGCCTATTCCTCTAATAACGGTATCCTCTATAAAATCCCAGTAAAAATCAGCTCCTATCAGTAAAGATATACTAAAATTGTTGTCGTACGTGATCGGGTGTGTTAATCTTAATCCTTCTAGATGTTTGAAATCTCGTGTTTTATTTGCACTATAATTTGTGATCGGACTTGCTATAGTAGGAACTACTTAAACTTCAATTGGTATTTTCTCCCCTTCTATTGGCTTAACCTATATAATAGCTTTTGGTAAGTGTTGAACTTTAGTGCTTGTATTTCCAAATGTAGAAAGATTAATCACTTCGGTACCTTCTGTCTTAATATCTAGTTTTGAAGCTAATTCCTCGGTCACAAAAGAACGCTGTGCTCCTTCATCGAATAATATATATATTCAGGTTCCTTCCTTGATGTTCACTCCAAATGGGTGCTACAGCAATTTCCAAAATAATACGCTTGAAAGGGATTGTATCGTGGATGAATGGAAACTTGTGGCAGTGGCAACACTTTCATTGTTGACTACAGTGTGTACTGACGTTTCATATTTATTTACACATGTTACAAATGTACATTTGACAGTTTATCGAAGTACGATCTATCGGTATGTTGGGTACATAAACTAGTACATGTATGGTGCTTCTTGATACAGAGTCGGCAACGAATTTGAGATCTACATTCATTTGCGCGGTGCGTTCCCAAGCAATTAAAGCATAATCTATTGTGTTTGATTATTGTTATCAGGTGTTCATAATCTGGAACTTTAAAGCATTTTGCGGGTTCGTGCGTATCGTTGCAATAAATACATGGTTTCTGACGAATATTTGTGCTTTGGCGGTATTCTAATCTATCTTGTGTTCGCGGGTTATCTCTCCTTTCAGTGCTGGTCAAAAATGACACTGTAGACAGTAAATTTTCATTAACTACATCGATTCGTTTTCCTGCCTCCAAATGTGTCAATTCATAGCACTGAGTAAAACTGGATTACCAAAGGATTAAACACAAAACCATTGATTAAAAGTGTGCCAATAGGCAGGCTCTAGGTGCAAAAGTGAAAGGGGGGGGGGAACATGTTTTGGGGTGACAATCTTGACTGTAAAAAGAATTGGTGAACTTGTCCTATTTGCCAAACAAACAATTAGAAATGACTGAATTTTGGACTCGACAGGCACTCTAAGTTTTCTAGGGGTTTTCTTGGTAATAATATACATTTATATGTACATGTAATTAAAGCCAAATCATTCCTTCTACAGCACCACTTCAGCTTATAATTAAGTCAAGTAATTTAAATGCAATATTTGTATTTTCATTTTCAGATAAACCTTAGACTTATACTGGTTAGTGGCAAGACAAAAGAATTTTTGTTTTTACCGAATGATTCAGCGGCAGATATAACCGATCATGTTTATACAAACTGGCCAACAGGTATGTACATATTTATAGAATTTTATGTGTATACTATCATACCTGTAATGAAGTGAATGTATACAATTTTAAGTATAACATGTATAATGGTAATGGCTGCGAAGGTCCTAGCAATAAATGAAATGCAGAATCATGCTAGAGGGCACCACCTTATAACAGATGAAAATGTAATTCATTATTAAAATCACATCCAATTTTATGTTAATATTTAACACTCTTACATGTTTTATCTGCTAAATGATTGGAGTTTCCCCCTACATAAAATCTCAAATCCACACCTAAATTAAATTTAAAATGTAACAATGTACAGTACAAGCAAACATGACAGCTGTCTTTCGATGATGAACGTTTTTAATGTCAGACCTTGACTGGCTATGCAGCCCTTTCAGTTAGTAACCGTTCCTCCTTTTATAACAGATTTCTTAAGCTTTTATTCATTGATTTACACAAAAATTAACAAGAAATACTACCAAGAACACATAGGATGAACAGTCTTAAATATCTATTCGGGGTGTTCAGATATTTATTTTAAAATTGTGTGTGTTCGTGTCCTGATTTATGACCCTGTCATATATGCATATAGTTATAATTCTGTTGTTTTGTACTGTATCAAGATATTGCTAAGTTAAACACACAGAAAGACATTGCTAGTTGAAACACTCAAATGACATAGAAAGACATTGTCAGATTAAACACACATGATATAGAAAGAAATTGTCAGATTAAACACACACATGCCACAGAAAGACATTGCCAGCTGAAACACACACATGACATAGAAAGACATTGCCAGTTGAAAAAAACACATGACATAGAAATTAATTGCCAGCTGAAAAACACACATGACGCAGGAAAACATTACCAGATGAAACACTCACATGACACAAACACACAGAGATATTCATGTACATTACTGCCAATTGAAACACGCACACATAATTCTAGGTTGACACACAGAAAGATATTACCCTCAGTGCAGCTGTCAATTTTTCATGCAATATGTTTTCCATTTGTCTGACAAACATATGCTTGACAATACATTTAACATTAAAAAAAGGAACACGCCTATCTTGCCAGTTCCTTACAGCAAAAAAAATTGGTAGAAGTGTGTGGAAACATTGAATTTTGTAATTGTGTCCAAGATGAAACACAAATATTGCTAGGTGAACATGGTGAAACACACATATATATTTATCTTATAGCCAGGTGAAACACACAAACATTTTACCTTGCGAAACACACATATATTTACCTTATAGCCAGGTGAAATGTACACAAACATTTTACCTTGCAAAACACACATATATTAACCTTATATCCAGGTGAAACACATAAACATTTTACCTTGTGTAACACACATATATTTACCTTATACATTTGTAGCCAGGTGAAACACATAAACATTTTACCTTGCGAAACACACATGTATCATTTTGTATATGTCCGTTCGTCCTGCCTCAGGTTAAAGTTTTTGGTCAAGGTAGTTTTTGATGCAGTTGAAGTCCAATCAACTTGAAACTTAGAAGTTAGAACACATGCTCCTTATGATATGATCTCTCTAATTTTAGTGCCAAATTAAAGTGTTTACCCCAATTTCATGGTCCACTGAACACAGAAAATGATAGTGTGAGTGGGGCATCCGTGTACTTTGGACACATTTTTGTGGATTATAAGCCCAGTTTTCAGGTTGGTCCAAATTGGGGTCCAAAATAAAACTTTGTTTGATTTCAATAAAAATTGTATATATGGGATTCTTTGATATATGCTTAATCTAACCATGGTATTTAGATTTTTGATGTTTGTGCTGGGTTATCAAATTGGTCCACATTGAGGTCTAAAGGATCCAAAATTGAACTCTATTTGATTTCATCAAAAATTGAACTTTTGGGGTTCTTTGATATGCTGAATCTAACCATGTATTCAGGGGGCGAATTTAAGCTTTTTTGTGTACTGGCCCGCCGTACCAGTGGACTGAAAACTCTACTGGTTCAGCTCCAAATCTACTGGTCCTGTAAAAATGACATTAATTTGACATGTGCTGTTCTGATTGCTCATGAGCAAGTACAGAATCCAATCTGAAATTTGACGATCCTGTTGCGAAAATACATTTCCTATCTAGGTTTGTCACTGCAAATTTTTCACATATTGTACAGTTCATTAAATTCCGATCTACTATATAATGCAACCATTCATGATCTTTTTCCCATGAATCTTTGGTATTTGCGTTTCCTTTTGTCACTTTCGTATACTTTATTTTGATCTTCCTTTTGATTTTCAGTTATCATAACTTTTTTGTCTGGCGGTTTTACTCCTTCCAAAAATTTCCACTTTTTATTCTGTGAGTGTTGCATTTTAACGTTGAGTCGTTTGTGTTTTCTCTTATTTTTGAGATATTGAGATAAGACATGGCACGGTACTTGTCTATCCCAAATTCATGTATTTGGTTTTGATGTTATATTTGTTATTCTCGTGGTGTTTTGTCTGTTGCTTAATCCATTTCTGTGTGTGTTGCGTTTCGGTGTTGTGCCGTTGTTCTCCTCTTATATTTAATGTGTTTCCCTCGGTTTTAGCTTGTTACCCCGATTTTGTGTTTTGTCCATGAATTTATGAGTTTTGAACAGCGGTATACTACTGTTGCCTTTATTTATATTGTTGTGAAGGACGCTCACCCGAGATATTAATTAATTTGATCAATTGTAATACCCCCCAGTACCGTGTGATTGTTTTCACAGGTAAATTGTTTTGTTAACAAACGGGGATTGCAATGCAATCAGTGATTTTTATCGACCAATTCCTACTTGTCCGTCGGACCACAAGCTAACAAAATCGACTGGTCCGACCTAAATTTTACTAGTCCAGGACTAATTTCGACCCCTGTGTATTTAGATTTTGGATGTTGGACCATATTAGGTAATTTTTATGTTAAATTAAAAATTTTAAGGTTTTAAGTTTAAGTTCTTAGACCACATTCATTATGTGTCAGAAACCTATGTTGTGTCAACTATTTAATCACAATCCCAATTCAGAGCTGTATCAAGCTTAAATGTTCTGTCCATACTTCATGTACATGATGTACTTGCCCCAACTGTTCAGGATTTGATCTCTGCGGTCTTATAAAGCTGTGCCCTGCGGAGCATCTCAGGTTCCTTTATACCATCATACCATGAATATCTTGAAAACTATAGAAGACAGATGAAAACTCTGAATATGAAAATAAACAGCAAAACAAGATTAACCAATTAGTCAAATGGCCAAAATCCTCAGTCAACTCAATTAACCTTCTTTTTATGAGTTTTTGTTGTTTAACATGATTAATGTAGATTTTTACCCTTTTTTTGTGTTTTTGCCAATGTCTGGAAATGAACATGTTAATGTCTGTGTCATTTTGGTCTTATGTGGATAAATGTGGTTGTCTCATTGGCAATCATACCACATCTTCTTTTTTATATGTACAAATACTGGTGAGCAACACATGGTTAATATAGCCTTTAGTTGGAAATACAAAAGTCAATGAACATGATGAACTTCCATTCTTTACTCTGATTCTTTATCATGTTTATATACCATGTATACATCATATATATATATTTAAGACCTTAGATCTTAACATGATTTAAAATGAAGCCAATAGATGTTAAGGAAGACCTTGAAATTCAAATGTCCATGATCTTCATTTTTAAGAGCAAAGTTGACCCCTTGTAGCATGTGTAGTGTATGTAATCCAACGTCATTTAATCATAATTATCTATAACTGTTAATAACCCTATATATGCTGAGAAGACTTGAATGTACACTTAAACAATTGAATTGATTGTAAATGTGTAATACAAATAACCAATGAAATTATAAATATTTTATAATGTTTATTAAGGGGGTAACTTATACCAACTTCATTAACGACAGATTAAACAAATAATGCAGTAATTTCCTTATTCAAGGAAATTGATTACATTATATTTCTTTTACCATATTAAGTAATTTGTATTGATTAACCTGATGGTCAAAACGATATTGATTATACATGTTATATATTCATGATATTGTAAACTGTATTTTGATACCTATATAAATATATACATGTATATAATATTTAGACGTATTCATTAAGTATCTAAACTCTAAAGAAGAAATAGCAGTGTTGTGAAAGCTACAATTTACCATGTTTACTGTCTCACATAGTCTAGAAGTGGGTGTGGTTTATTACAACCTTGACTGTCTTTGTTATAATGGTTATATAAATTTCATGTTTAAAGGGATTATGTGTGATAAATTAATTGAAAAATACCAAACAATCCTCATTTCCAGTTCCATCTTTAAGAATATATTATAATAATGTGAAATTGTGATTTTTTTTAATGATACCCTTAAACATGCTTCAGCTTTTATGGATCAAGAAAATGTTGCATTTTCAAGGACTTTTGATTTTGTGTATTTTTCCAAATTTTGCAAATTTAAATATACATATATCACTTTATTTTTGTATTATTAGATTTTGTAAAAATCATAGAATTTGTTTTCACTCCACGCCTTCACACAGAAAAGAACCCAACTGTATTTATCCTAAACATTTGTTCTTATGAGAAAACATGAAAAAAGCTCGTCTCAATTGACACAATATTAAGCTCGTCTCAATTGACACAATATTTTTTTCGAATTATACGCTGTCAGATAAAAACCATAGAATATCCATGAAAGTATTGATTATTAGTCCCAACAGTATCATGTTTTCATAAGATCATGTATTTTTATGTATATATTTACTTTGTGTAATCATTGTTAATGATAAAGTATTGAAGTTTAGTATACAATTTAATAGCAGTATATCAACCAGATCAGGTGAAATGATCTTAGGTTTCCTTTTGTTGCCTGTAGTATTGTATTGATTTTTGATTTGTAATAGTATATGTGGAATAAATATACAATGATACAACAAAATCCTGAAAAAGGTGAAATAAGCTGGAAAGAACTAAACATTCATCCACTGGTTTTTCTTGAACATAATTAAGATATTTAGCTCAGCCTCTATTTAAATGAAATTGTCAGAAGACAAGGGACACTGGCAAAATGATCAAGGGGGTCATTTAAGCATATAGCTATCAACTCATGAAAATAAAGATTTCAGGTTTTCATTAATTCATTATGAAATATGTCAACTGCTCTTAATGTTCTAGGTAAAAGGTTATGGTAACACTATTAAGTTAAGAAATAATTCCTTCATGTCATGCTCTATGCTAGTTTTAAGATGGGTAGGCATTATATTTGTATATCTTTTACACTTCAGCATTAGCGAGGTGAAAAATGTGGTCAAATATAATGCTTACCCATGTTAAAAACATTTTCTTTACATGCAGACTATGTTACAGCATGTGTATAACATATAAGAATGTATTGGTCGGTCCTGGTAACTGATATTTAGTTAAACTAATGTTATTTCTATTTATAGATTGGTCAGAAGAACAGCTACCTAGTAGTAACATACTGAGGTTGATATACCAAGGAAGATTTCTCCACGGGAATGTTACACTTGGTGGTATGTAACTCACAATATTGACTATAGTATTAAGGGGAAGTGATATGATAGCCAAAGCGACAACTATTTATAAAAGTTCAAATGCAGTGCATGGATGTGAGCAATTGTAATGACAACCATATGCCTTCTAATGATGAAGCTCTTCTGAAAAGAAACATAATAAAAAGATTTCAAGTCATGCTTACAAGCATGGTTTGAAAATCGATAGTAATACCTTTTCATTTAGTTATCAATAACTTTATCATGTTTTTCTACTGTATATATATTATTTTGATGTTTTATTTCAGCTTTACAGTTACCGGTTGGTAAAACAACAGTAATGCATCTAGTGGCAAGGGAAAATTTACCAGAGCCAAATAATCAAGGTATGGTAATATCAGTGTTCCAGCTAGGCCCTTTTCAGAGGCCGCGGCGCCCGCCCTTTTCCGAGTGGCGCCTTGTGCCCTTTTTTACAGTTTCCAGGGCGCCCTGCCTTTTTTGAAGATCGATTGTATATTAATTTGTTCGTATTGATATGATACGCTAATACTAAATTTTACCTTAGGGAAAAGTTTATGACTTTGTTTACGACCCCAAGCTAATCAAAGGTTACAACTGGTGTCATAATCTGTTGTTATAGGTAATCCGCTTATCGGATGGGTCATTAATGATCATCAACATTAATTCATTCAAATAGAATCGGTCAGTTGGCAATTATCTTTAAAAAAAATGTGCATACAACAACTTGGGCACAATTTGCGATGTTTACCGTAGTTTAATGGAGGAAACGTAATGACAGAAAGTTGAAAACCATAATAAACTCGTTGAAGACATTGTTTTACTTGTTTTCCGTGAAATAAATAGAAAATTCAGACGTATTTGTCATTGACTGCCTTCATTTTTGATACGAAAATAACAAAATCGGCCGCCATATTGTGATCCTATTTACATCATATTTACGTACTGTTTATAATCCCCCAAAGAAGGAGCACACCCGAATAAAGAAAGATAACTCAATCTGATTTTTTTCCTAGCATTGAGTAACCCATTTACATATTCTAAAATATGTCTACATACTTCTTGCTTAATAAGAATATATGTTTAGGTATTTATTTTCAGTTATGGGAAAAGTTAAAGAGGGTCTTAGTAGCAGTGTTGGTAGGGTGCCTTGGTCATCTTTTGTATTCTTTATTTTTTATACAATTTTTCACTGTTGCTATATATATCCTAAAATTGTGCATTTACTGAGCACACCTGTTTTGTGCTGTATTGCCATTAAGCACAGCAGGGGGAGAAAGGTGACACTTGTAAAATGTGGCAGATCATAGAAACAGAATGAAACAGGTCACCTTTCAAAACATACTGCATATAAAGGTCAACTGTGCCAAGCAATGATAAAAAAAAACTTGTGTGACAAGCTGCTTGACAAGTTTTTCAGCCTAAAAAGTAGAAAGATAGAGTTCTATATGGGCTAAAGATTTTGTTCTTGTATAATCTGTGATTCAACGAATAAACACAATGTTTGATTAATATCTTTTATTAAAATATGCCCTTTTCATATTATCATATCGCGCGTTAAATGCCCTTTTTCAGGATTGGCACCCTGCCCTTTTGAAATCCTAGCTGGAACACTGAATAAGTTTATTATAATCCATTCTTATTTCTTCAAGAAAGCTAAAATTAACATTAATATCTTAAACTTTTGTTTATTTTGAGTATTTTTTTTAAGAAATAACGTGGAAAGGCCTATTTACCCTCAATCGTGCTTTGTAAACGTACACAGATTTTACTCATCCGTCACTGGTCTATGTTTAACCATTGTCTAGTTAACATCTAGTATTAGGAAAAAGTTCTTTTAAAAACAAAAGTAAAGTTTTTGACAAAGTTATTTTGCACAAATAAAGAGTCTAAGGCAGATATACTTGCGCTGATGTTGCACACTTAGAATGGTGCACTGTCAATCTAAGAGTTTAAGTCAAAACTTCTAATTAATATTAAAGTAATGCTTAATATTTATAGATTATCGTTGATCATCTCAACGAGATTGATTTTCTCGCTTGAGCTGGTACAGTGAAATGGAGAAAAGCAATCGAGTTGAGATGACCAATGATAATCTGTTTATCGCTATTTTACCTATGACGACGTTGTCAATTTCATGTCAATTTCGTTAGCAAGCCAAATGGCCTCCTTAGTTTCTAGCGATAATTTTTCCATCTCAAGCGAGAAGCATGATATGAAAATTATCACAAAAAAAGATCAAAGGAAAAATGCACAAAATAGGGGTAATGTTCTTTATCAATCATTGGGATGGCCAACTGATTGCCATAATTGCGTTTTGTTATTTAGTCTTTAGGGATCAAAATCAGGACCAGGCATAAAATGTTGAACTGGCTCAAAATTTTTTGGAAGCCCTGCTCCCAGGTCTCATACACATTATAACATTGATGACCCAGGATCATTGATTATGTTATCCTTTAGGGACGACATCAAAAAATCAATGAAGGATAAAAAACTTTATTCAAATAGTTTGGGGGTGGGGGGTAAAAATTGCTGCAAGTTTGGGTTAATTGACATCAATTTTATATATATCCTTATTGGTCAATCAATGTTTCCCAAATTAAGTTAAGAGGGGGGTAGGGGGTCAGTGAAAAAACTATATGAATTCAGTTTTTTATCCTACATTGAACTTTTGATGTCGTCCCTTATCTGAAGGAGGTGTCATTTTAATTTTTATGGACAGTTCTAATGAGATTAATAAATACCCAATTACAAATCATAGACCAGATAATCAAGACAAAAGGAGAAAAATAATGATGATGAGTTCAGAAAATTGAGAAAATATCTAGAAACATTAAAAAAAAAACAATAAAGAATTCTTCACAAAGCAACTTGCTAATTTTTCCTGGATCTCCAGTAACAAAACTTTATTTATGTTAATTCCGTTTCTACCTTTATTTATAAATATAAAAAAAACATCAGTTCTCAATGCAAGATACAAAGCCGTTTTAAGAATCATACCCGCTTACAATGAAATAATTCCAATATCATGAATATTTATTTGGAAATTTTGGGCAAGTGCACACATCAAATTTTTCCACATCCTTGTTAGATGTGAGAGTGTTATATATGAATTTAAACAATTAGAATGGTGCTGAATAACTCAGATAAGCCTTATATGTGTTATTTAGCACTATTTAAAAGCAGTACAAAAATGACAAATATCTTACATTTTAAAGCAGCGAAAAGAAGAAATATTTGACTTCCTCTTTTATATGTAGTGCATTATTATGATCAATTCCCATATTTCTATTTCAGGTCAGTTGAAGAAAGATAAAAGTGGAGAGAGTGGTTGCGGTACATGTTGTGTAATACTATGACATCATTATAGAACACAATCGGCAACTCTCACTAGTCTGTGATATTTAGTACCAAAGGGGAGGTAACTCTCCAAGCAGATCTGTAAATCATTATTATATCAAATTTTTACTGCCAAACAAACTGAAGATGACTACTGTTCTGCACAGTTTGGCATTTTTGTTCACATCATATTATAATATAGAATTGCACAATATCATCATCATCATGGGATAGGAATTGATTTTTATCATGGGATCGGAAATGATTAAATCATGGGATCTGAAATGATTTATATTTAACAACAAGCAGGGAACAGATCCTTCATGCAGCAGGAATGCAGTCACATAATTCATTATTTGAAAGAGAAAATTTGAATATATTAGTTTCATATGAAATTTTTCATGACATTTTTTATTTATTATCATTCTAAAACAACAAAATGTGCAATTGATAATATTTCACAATTAATTGAATTCAAATTACAAAATGAAAAAGGGGTGATCTTTACACTTCAGGAAATCAACGTGTTGATAGATAACAGAACTTTTAAACCCGTCTGCAAAATAAAGCATCTCATTAACACAGTAACAAAATTCGACCTCATCTGCTGGTATTTGGATATAAGTTATGGAATCTAGTTGCTATTTTTTTAAACAACAATTTTCAAAGATTGTCAGTGAAACTATTCATTACTTAGAAAAAAAACCTGAAAAAGCTATATCACTTAGAGTATTTCCAGTAAGATATCCTCATAAAATGATAAAATGCTGAAAGGGAGGTAATCCACTACCTCAGAACAAAGTGCTGTAAGGATGTTTTATTTAATGACTGGTTGTTTGCTCAATGATTACTTTTGACTCCATAAATATTTCTAGATAGTATAAAAAATTATTGTGAGAATTAATAGGAAAACAGTTTGGGTTTTGTTAATGGCTCTAATTCGAATTTTCGTTAATTATGTCAAAAACAGTTATCTTTAAATACTTGCAATATGTTTTTTTTTTATAGATTTAAATAAGGATTTTCAAGATTCTTAAAAAAATTATTTAGTTGACATCGACTTATGATTAATTTTAGATAAATGAGTGCTTAACCCCCAAAAAAATGGGATTATCTTTTAACATGTTTAAGTTTGTATGATAAACATGATAAATACACATAATGACATTTCTTCTTTGTTATGATGGAAATTTGGTTTTGATTTTGTGCATTTCGTCTTATTATAAGTATTGATGCAAACTGTGCATTTTCAGATTTACGAAATATGCTAGTCATTTCTTTGTAAATCGCTCAGTTATTTTTAATTATCTTTAAGATTTTTAAATCGTACAGGAAGTACACACAATTTTTTTGTTATCTGTCATGTTATTTGTTGACTTGTAAATATTTATATAATATATGTAAATTTATTCATTTTTGCGTTAATTGTGCTACATAATGTGTTGACTCATTCTTGTTATTGTGTGACTTTGTTAAAATGAAAGAAAGAATTATGCATAATTTAATGTTCAGAATGGTATAAATATTGTTTTTATTGAGATGAAGATTAGTTATGTGGTCAGCTGAGGGCTTTTTCAGACTTAAATGCATGGGGGTTGATGGGGCATGGGTGACGCTTTAAAAGACCCTGATCAGCCTAAAAATAAAAATTATCAATTGATTTGAAATTTTTACAAATTAAAACCCTAAAATTTATCCACAAAAACACATATTGTGTAGTATCAAATCATCTCACATTTTTTTTATGAAATTGCTTATTTTTCTTTAGTACAATGTAGTAGTTTGTTTTGTAAGTGGTGGTAATTATTCTCCATTCTTTAAACAGATAAAGTTAGTTAAAGTTTTCATGATATTTTTAAATAGGTTTCATGGTTAAATATTTTTTTACATTTCCATGAAGATATTTTATCCATTATTATTCCCTGAAGTTATTCTTATACTGTAAATTCTGAAATTATTGTGATAATTTTATTTATAAGAAAATGAGACGGAATCAGGTTTGCAGTAATTAAATCTTGCATTCATAATTTCAGTAGTGGTTTTCTATAATTTATTATTGTTCTCATATTAACATTCACATTTTTGCCAATGGACAACAAATTGCAATATTTAAATAAATGTATGCATCAGTTTCTGAATTTACGGTATTTAAACCAAATAATCATTTCTAGTGCCTGTAGTTACAGGGTTCAAGGACTCTTTCCCAGAATTTTTTATTTTTGATGGTTTGTACTGCTACCATGCTTTTAGTATAGGCAACATTGTACCTATTGAATTTAATTTAAATTTAACTAAACTTAATTTTGTGTGAATTAATCTCACTGAAAGACATAACCGCTGACGTAAAATAAGATTTTGAACTTGTGATGAGTGTATTAATGTATGATGAAGTAAATTGTATGTGTGCCTTTTATGTGTAGTGTGTGAAATATAATTTTCATGGTGTAGAATCATTAAGTATAGTGTAATTAGAACATACACTGTCTTAGTGTTAAGTCTCAGGAGCACAGTTACATATATGTACCTGTAAGCATGCCGAGGGAAAAATAATAAAATTAGAAATATAAATTATGGATTTAAACTTAGCAGAAAAGTATACCATCTAAGAATTAAAAAAACCCACTTTACTTGAATCTTTATAAATGTCAAATATTTGATAAAGGAATTCAATTAACCATCCTTTCTCTCTTAGTTTCTCTAGAAAAAGAAGAGCAAGGATGTCCAGTATAGAAAAAACTGTAAATTCAATAATTATTTCATGCATTTATTATTGCGGGTTTGTCATTTTAGACTAAAAAGGGATTTAAATTGGAGCAAATTTAAAAAAAATTCTATTTAATTCATAATTTTTATGACAAATGTGAGTTTAAATTATCCTGATTACCAGTCAGGGATATAACTCTATAGGGTTATTACAGGAAAATAACATACATTTGTTATTGTGGACTAAAAAGTCAAAGAACTGTGATAACATATGTATGTTACATGTTTCAAAGGGACAATATTCATCATAAGTTTAGTTAAAATGTATACAAGTTCTATTGATATTACTATTGTCTTTATGTATACTTAACTATTCAAAGATATAACAGTTCATAGTATTCCAATTTTGAATAGTACACCTATATGTTATTACAGAAAAAATATGCCTGTAATAACTAAAGGGTGTTATTACGGCTTCTCTATATCACTTCAAAGCATTTGCTCAGACATAAATCATGCTTAATTACAATGTATTTAAATTTATTGTAAGAAATAACCAGAGTATGTAATGAGGTTCTGCGCAAGTTTCTCAGTAATTCCCAAGTGTCTTATATAATAAGTTACATTCCTTTAATAACTAAGCCTTGTTATCAAAGCCAAGTTAATTCCTTAATAGCCTTGTCTCATTGATTAACCATGGTTAATCAAAAATGTATTAATTCAATTTAAAAATTAATTATCAAGGCTATGCATTTAGTTTCTGCGCAAAGTCTCAAGAGTTCCCTCGAGTCCACTAGAGATTAAATGATTTTACGAATAACAAACATATGTTATTACAGATTTAGAAAATTTAAAGAAAAGTATCTTTAATAACACACACAAGTTATTTTCTGTAATAACCCTATAGAGTTATATCTCTGACTGATTACAACCTGTTTGCATTTTTTCGCAATAATTTCTGAATTGGCAGTAGTTAACTCTGAATTAATCATTCACACAGCATTCTTAAAAACAGAAAAGTGTGATTTTGGTCAATCTGCCCTCCAATAGTGTGCTTTCCATCGTGTAGATCATTACGTTTGTTAGTTTTTAATAAGGTTACACAGGGAAGACATATCATTGTGTCTACAATTTATTCATTAAGGGAGTAAGGGCTAAATTTGAATAGGTAAAGAATTGAAAACTATAGTCACAAAAAGATATGATCTCAGTCATTGTTATCCAGTTTAAAGAATTTTATGACATTGTTTGCATATTTTCATTGTGTAGTGATGTTGTAAAGTCACGTTTAGTCAGCATCCAAAACTTTTGCTCCTGTCAATGCCAATCTAGAAATGTTTCTTATTTATTCTGTTTTAGTTTTCATCTGTTTCACTGAACTCTATATAAAAAAGCTGTAGTGTCTATGGTATTAAAGATGCTTGTATAATTGACATAATCTTGAAGAAAAAACCCATATGAACTCTAGGTCGTCAATTGGTTAATGAAAAAATCACATGACTAACAATGAATACAGATTTCATATTCAACATTCAATTTTTCATATTTAATGGACTTACCTTGGAAGTTTTTTTTGTTTTTGTTAGTGGTATACTTTTTCAAACACCAATAGCTTTAAGGTTAGACAATTATTTTGTATATAATGTCCAATCATCATGACTGAGGTTGATGAAGTCTTGTAGTTAATATCTGCCTGATGTACTACGATAGTGGAGGAATGCATTCATTTCTTACTCAAGTTCTCTTTTTGTGAGATCAAAAATCTGATTCAGATAAAATATAGAAATGATATCTGGTCTTCATTCAGTGGAAATTAAGTTAAACATTACTTAGTAAACAGCGCTTTGTAACAGAAAAATGAAAGGGATTCAGATAAGATAATACATATTGGGATACATCACATGTATTATTGTAAATTGTGATAAATTTGAAAATATGACACCTGCCCTCAAAACAACAATTATCCAATTCAGCAAGCATTCATGTCATGCTTACCAACATTTAATTTTTATTTTTGTACAAGCTTATAGGAATGTCAACTTAATGAAGAACAGTTGTTAATGGTTGTTTATTTCATTAGAGAAGCCTGAACTGTTGCAAAAATATATTTTGCATATTTAAATCTTCATTTAAACTGGGTGTATTTATTCCTCATTTATAAATATCATAACTTTCTGTTGTTATATTAACACTTTTGACAAAAGTGTAAAAATCATTAATGAAATTTATGTTACATGTAGATTTGTAATGACATTGTTTTGTGTTATAATTTGTTACACCTATTGTGATTTATAAAGTATTCTCCCTTGTTTTATATATCCTAATTACAACCTGAGATATGAATGATATATAGTTGGTAATTTAGTTGTTTGAAATTCTAAAATAGTCAAGCTGTAGTCATGCTTAACAAGATATTACACAGTGGGGAAATGAATACAACTTTAAGATTATAATAATTCAGATCCAGAATAATGAAGAAATAAACAACATAATTAAAGCTTTATGCAATGTGGGTGGAACGATAAAAATTTGCCATGAGTTAATTCAGACATTTACTTTTTCACTTGGTATTTTCTTACTGGTTCGAGGCATTATTTTTTTTACCAAAATGTGTGAACAACCGTAAAAAATTAGTTTGTACGACTTTAAGCCACAGCTTCATTTTAAATATGTCTTATGGTGATATTTCATAAAATTATGAACTTTGATTAAAACAGGAATGCTTTCACTTAATATTGTGAACTAGAGTTATCCTTCTTTGTTCATAATTTAAATTGTGTTTTCATAAAAAGCATGTCAGCTGAAAGGTCACATGCTTATTTATGTAAAGTAGGACTTAAAGTCTCGTAACCATTTAACATTTCCTTTTTTTCTTCATTTTTGATCTTTAAATATGGTCAGAATTGAGAATCCACCAGTGTTTATGTTATCCAGAGCACAAGTTAAGATATGAGCTGCGTCGGATAGAAATCGACCTTATGCAAGTGTACGTAGATATGTAAATGCATAAGACAGGTTGCTTTGGAACATTTATATACAAAATACAGTAAAAAAAATAAAGAAGTTTGGTCTGTTTTTAAGCATTTGATAAGTTATTTAACTATATCACAAGGCCCTAGACTTTCTGTTGAACTTCTTTTAAAAACCAAATAGGTTAACCATGTATTGTGTAAATTTGCATGAAGTCAATTTCTATCCGACGCAGCTCATATGTTGGTAAAACCAATCCTTTCTACACCAATGTTGATATATGTTTTACCTAGTAAAAACTAGGTCTGTTTTCATTTCTATAATTTTGTGAGCCTATTTTTATACTTAAGAACTATGTTTAAGATAAATAGTGGTTGAAATCAATTTGTTATTAAGCTTATGAAGCTATATTGTAAAGATACAATTGGTGTCAAAATCTAACTTCACATTGCACTGAGAAGTTAGTACATGGAGATTCTTAAGAAAAATCTGCTGTTCTTTATGGATGAATTATTTTCAAAAAATGTCTCTTTTGAAAAATCAAGTATCCAAATGATATCAGATTTTTATTGATTTTTAATCTTTTAGCCTTTCATTCAATTGTGAAAACAGTCTTAGTCATTGTGCTCAGGGGCACAAATTGCAATTTCACTGTGAAAATGGCATGTTGATCATACTTATCTCTCTCAGGCATTTACCACCTTATATTATAACCAGTTTATAGATGTTGATAACGTTTATATGAATCAAAGAAAGGCTTAGGTGATGTATGTATTGTGTTCCAGTGTATGGTATTCTACGGGATCAGATAAACGTGACATGCATTTTTACGTTGACCTTTTCTTCAATTGTGACATTTTTAAAAATAATTTATCTTAAAGTACCATATCTTTTAAAAAATATTAAGTTAATTAATAATTACACAGGCTAGTGCTTAAAGCAGTTGTTATGTTTTTATTGTAACACCAGATTTTTTGTGAAGTGACTTACTAGAAATAAAAATTGAAACAATTGTTATTAACCTAAATATAAGGAACCTCTTGGACCCTTACATTTGTGTATTAATAAAAATAAAAGTAAATGTCTGTGTAGTGTTCAAATATATAATTCAATAGGAAGCATGGCTTCAATTTATGTATGTAAATTATGAGGTAAAATTGAATGAATATTCATGGCATAAAGAAAGCAAAAGATGGAGTTTTATGGTATGAAAGTTTAAGATGTGTGATATTTGAGTTAGTTTGTGATAAGACTTTTTTGTTTTATATGAATTGAGATGTTAGAGAAAGAGTTATTTTATAACAGTTATAACAATAAACCTCCTGTAGGTCATAAGAAAGTTAAAGCGAGATTTGATAATGATTGATTTTAAATTCAATATGTAGTAAAATGGAGACAAAAAAATAACTGAGTGTAAAATTTAAAAAAAATATTTAGCTCATTAAAAAAAGTGTGGGTTTTACAAACCATGCAATGACTATAATGTTGATTACAGAAATCTAAATTATTTATAACCAATTATTATTATAATTTTTTTATTAAATGGAGTCATTTTTATTTATTTTAAACAGCATTTATTACTTTCAACTGGTGTGAAAATAATAAGAAATGCAATGATAACTTTTGCATTTGATACAATTAAATATATATGTGTGTCTTAATTGAAAATTTTATACTGTGTAATTCACATGAATAAGGTGCATATAGACATGCTTCTAATAAGACAAAGTCTATTCACAAGCTGTAACTTGACTTGGCTTGCTACATAAGGAACTGTTATAACATTTAATTTTAGAGATAGTAAATCTTTGTAACCACATGTTTACTCCTTTGAATATACTGTACCTGACTTCTAAATGTTTTTAAAAATTTCATCGTTGACAAATTTTTAATCATTTAATAGGATACTACTATTAGGAAACTTTTTGGTATAAATGAATTTTATTTATTACAAAATTGTGGTGCATTTTAAGTTGTATGAATGAATTATTGATGTAAATTTTATTCAGGAATGATATTTCATTGTGTTCATTATGGTAGATGTTTCCATGGGAACACCTTTGAATATATTTTCTATTTGATTTAAGATAATTTTTTCCATTTGAAGTCTACAGCAGATAAGAACAAGCAGTTATAAGGAAAATTTAGCTTGTTCTAATCGGAAATAGATTTAAAGAGGAATATGTTTATCTTTATATTGATTCTGTGTTACTGCATTTAAATTTGCATGAAAAATGGATATACTGCTCACCCAAGTATTACGATCTTCAATAGCTGTTAAAAATGTGGATGGTAGAACTGTGAAACAAATATCTGTTTTTGGGGTTTATTTTCATTTTTTCTTTGGAAATCTTCCGAACTTTTCAGAAATAGTATGTCCTAAAGGAAAACAGCCAAAAAAAAAAAATACTAAGTCCTTAAGGAAAATATCCCAAAAATAAATCAGAGTATTTACTTTTCAATTATTTTTTTTCAGTGATCCACTTCCTTTAAATTATGAGAATAAGCTGTATCAAACTTTTAACAACAATACTTTAGAATTGCTATCTTCTATAAAGCTTATTATACTTGGATGAGCAGTTATAATAGATTTAATAGCCTCTCAGTATGATACTATTAGACCTATGTTTGCAAATTTAATTATGAAATGTTATGAAAGGGACCCTCCCAGATCATATTGTTGTCTAATATAAGTTCATTGTCAAATCTCAAATAAAATGTGATCTGTATAGTTGTGTTTCAATTTGTTTATATTCACAAAAGTGCAACATACTAACAATTATAGTTCCAGACCAAGAGGTTTGAAAATCCAAATTTGAAACCAGGAACTAAAATTCTAAAGGACATAGATGAAACGTGTTTAAACATATAATGTCAGTCTGAACCTAGAGAGTTAACTTCCGATTCAATACAAATACACTATTTGAAAGATCTGAAATTAATAGACATAAAAAATTCAATCTTGTCAATATAAAACTTGAAACTGGACAGGTTGAATTGTATAAAAGGAACTGATTATCAACTAATAGAACTAGTGTCAGTAAAACAATTTTTTACACTACATAATATAATTTTAGTTTTTACACATGATTCTTCAGTGAGCCGGTATTCTTGTAATAATCCAGTTATATAATGAATCATCCCCACAAGGTCTGTCTTCTTTATGAAACCAAAGTGTCTGACTCAATACGTGACAATTAAACTTCTGGAGTATCACATCAGTTGAGAGAGATTTACACATGAAACTTTTGGTCCTTAGTGCTTTCAACTTCGTACTTGTTTTGGCTTTTGAACCTTTATCATCTGAGCATCACTGGTTAGTCTTATGTGGAAGAAACGCACCTCTGCCGTATTAGATTATAAACCTTGTACCTTTTTGTTAGCTTTTATTCGTGTGTTTCTCTGTCCTATATGTAAAAAAGAAGATGTGGTATTATTGCCAATGAGACAACTATCAGCAAAAGACCAAAATGACACAAAGATTAACAACTATAGGTAACCGTAAGGCCTTCAACAATGAGCAAAGCCCATACCACATAGTCAGCTATAAAAGGCCCCAATAAGACAATGTAAAACAATTCAAACGAGAAAACTAACGGCCTTAGTTATGTAAAAAAATGAACGGAAAACAAATATGTAACACGTTAAGCAAACGACAACCACTGAATTACAGGCTCCTGATTTGGGACAGGCACATACATAAATAATGTGGCGGGGTTAAACATGTTAGCGGGATCCCAACCCTCTCCCTAACCTGGGACAGTGGTATAACAGTACAACATAAGAACGAACTATAAAAATCAGTTTAAAAAGGCTTAACTCATCAGATAGACAAAAATACAAGTGGACGTGGCCAGGTACTTCTACATCCCGACACAAAAAGACACAATGAACAGATCTGAGAGTACTTGCAGTTATCTGACAGCTAGTTCAAAGCCACTAACAACTAATAAAAAAATCATGCATCTAATCCCATTTATTTGTATTGTAGTCCTGTCATGTAATGTTTCCATTTTAATGTTATATTTAACATTGCCGCAAAACCAGGTTCAACCCACCATTTTTTTTCTTAAAATGTCCGGTACCAAGTCAGGTAAATGGCCATCGTTATATTATAGTTCGTTTCTGTGTGTGTTTCATTTTAACGTCGTGTTTCTGTTGTTTCGTTGTTTTCCTCTTATGTTTGATGCGTTTCCCTCAGGTTCAGTTTGTAACCCGGATTTTTTTCTGAATTGATTTATGAGTTTCGAACAGCGGTTTACTACTGTTGCCTATATTTACTCCATATGCAGGAACACTCAATGCCTAACATTTGAGAGCCAAGGATTTAAAGGAACCGAAACTATATGACCAAAAATAACCATATAAAATACCATATCCATATAGTTCTGGACGTTCGTGAAATTTATGCCATTGTCCGTAAAATAGCCAACAATCAACCAATCAATCAAACAATCGAAATGACATACAGGCAATACATATATCCGTGTCAACAGTTTATTTTTGTTGACCTTTAATGTCATAAACATTTACTGATTACGGTAATAAATAATGTTAAGAAAGAATAAAAATCACAAAATTCTGAACTCCGAGTAAAATTCTAAAAAGAACGTCCGTCTTCAAATGGCAAAACAAAAAAGCTAAAACCAATCAAACAAATAATTAACAACTGTCATATTCCTATTTAGTTTTCTTTTTACTTTTAAAATCTTTACAAAAAGTCTTTAAAATCCTAAACATATCAACATATTTTTAAAATAAGCCTTTACATACATACTATTTACAGAAATAAATGGCGTTTTTCATAACCAGTCCGGTTTTTATAAAGATTAGTTTTAAATATAGTAAATATAGGACGAAGGCTATTTATAACTTTTTCTTTATTGATTTTGAATTGAATACGTCATGATTTTAAATAACTTGTGTTTAGATAATCTCCTACCTGGATAACTCTTTTCTCCCTTGACTATACTATTTGAGGTAAGATATAATCAGATGTAATAGATGTGGCTTCGTGTGATGTATACAAACCTAACATTTTGGTGTAATATATATTTTCATATTATGAATAGGAGTTGTGGATTTTATGTCGATAAAACAAAGATACACAAAAGACAACTAGAGGTCAACCTGCTGTTTACTGTAAATATTATACGACTATTAATATTCACTTAAAGAACATACAACACATATCTATGATATAAAAAAGGAGATTTGGTTTGATTGCCAATGAGACAGCTATTTCAAAGACGTAGATGTAATAATTATGGGTCACCGTACTGCCAAACATGTCACCAATTTCAATGTAATGACTGCCTTCTATGAATAGATTTAACATATCTTTGTATTATTACGGAACAAAACAGTCAATAGAACAACAGACAGGAAATTCACAAATATTCTATATTTCTGCAGTTGTCATTATATTGCGGTTATTTAGGTTCAACATAGTTATTTAAGTACACTTAAAGGATAAACAGGAAGAAAAAGGGGACTTATGTTATAATTTTTATTAACACAGACTTACATCCCAACTCATTTGATCTTACAGGGGTGATCCGAGTCCTTACCAGACCACCCTACTTTTTCTATACTGATAAAAAGCAAATTTATACCAATATGAAATGGGGAAATCGAGATATTCCCTGCAACGTAATAAGAATCCAATTGAGTTGAAAATTTCAGACGAAGTTGATTTCACAAAATGCTAAGTTACTATGGATTGCAAATTCCGTAAAAAAAATAAACTAAATCTCGATTCAATACGTGTGCAATATTTCTGTTATTATTATCTATGAGGCAGAAATTAATAAGCAATGCGATGATTTCAACAACTAATAAACTTTACACGTTTTAAGTTCAAACAGACAATAAACACCAAAATAAAACAAAACAGTATAAACAAAAACACCAACAAAAGACTAACAAGTCATAAATGATAAAGGAGTAGGTCCGGTAAGGGCCGATTTTGGCCTCATATTTCAGGTTCATCTGCCAAAAGATTTTTTACATTTTTTTAAACACTTACGGGTCTATTTTAGTAGATTGAATTAGATGATGTAAAATATTTTAACTGATTTAGTCATTAGAACGCTCCGATTCAAACTAAAACATGAAAAAACTATCAAATATGCCAGAAAAAGTCACTTTTCAGATGTTTTTTTTTGTCAAAAATGAAAGTGGCCACATTCGTGTTCATCCTTAACCTTTATATATGTTATGTATTATCATCAAATACAACTTATATTTCAATATTAAGAATGAACACAAATGCGGCCACTTTCATTTAAGACGGAAATCGTCTACAATTTAACTAAAATGCTAAAATTGTGAAGATTTCAGTAATTTAGCATGACTTAATGATGCTAGTACCCGATATATGAGAATTGTATTGTCAAAAACAGCTCATATTTATGTAGAAGAAGCATTCTACTTTCCAATAAATAATTAAAAGTTTACATTTTAACAATTTTGTAAAACTGCTATATTTTGGGGCCAAAAAGGAGTCTTACTGGACCTACTCCTTTAAAATACATGTAGTACAATATCCAATAGCCATGTTACAATGCGACCTCTTTCCGTAGTTCTAATAACCTTTAACAAAAGAAGCCAATAATTCTAACATGTCTAAAGACTAAAGCATTGAAAGACTCAACAATACCAAATCTTGGAATAACATTAATTAAAACTAGTTAGATGGTTTATACGTGTTATAGGAGGCTGTGTGGCTATAGTAGCAACCATGTAAAATCATTTCAATGAACGAAACCAAAATATTGAATATCTTGGTTTTCGTTTTATATTGTAACAAGTTTCTATCATGCAAGTCTATATGAAGAAACAATTATCTTTTCGAAAATTGATAAATAAATAACTAATAAGTTTATAAACTTTTTTTCTACAGAATATACCCTTAAAATGAATACAGACCTTTTTGAAGAATCAATGCATGGCAACATTAGTGAAGTAGAATCTCTATTAGAGAACGGTGCAAATCCAAATCATTTCTCTGCAAATGGCTTTACAGCGCTTCACACTGCATCTGAACTTAATCATGGAGATGTTGTCCAAATGCTTCTTGAAAACGGTGCCGAACCCAATGTTATGTCATCCGATGCAAGTAAAATAACCCCGCTTGGATTTGCCTGTAACACAGGAAATATTGATATTGTTTCAAGACTTCTTAAATACTCCGCTGATGTCAATCTTTGTGATGAACACTGTGTTAGTCCTTTGTATGCAGCCTCCCGTAGTGGCAATTTTGAAATAGCAAAACTTCTTATTCAAAGTGGCGCCGATGTAAACAAAGCCACATTAGAGGGATTTAAAGCTCTACATACTGCTTCAGAATTTGGTCATGTTGATATTGTTAATTTGCTTTTGAATAATGGAGCTGCAGCGAATGAAAGTTCAAACAAAGGTAATGTTTCACCACTTTATTTTTCCTCAGCTAATGGACATGTTGAAACTGTTAAGCTGCTTATACAGTTTGGTGCTAATGTAAATGAACGAACGTCTAAATCATTTACGGCTCTTCACACTGCATCAGAAAAGGGTCACATTGCTATTGTTGGAATTCTACTAGAAAATGGAGCAAACCCAAATATACTATCCGCATGTACAAATAGAACATCACCACTTCACTTAGCTTGTAGTAATGGCCACAAAAGCATCGTTGAAGATTTGTTAAAACACGAAGCTAATATAAACACGTCAACCGCACAGTGTGTATCGCCTTTATATACTGCTTCCCAAAACGGTCACACAGAAATAGTTGAATATCTTTTGCAAAACAGAGCAGACGTGAAAAGACGCTGTGTAAATGGAAATACTGCTCTTCATACAGCTTCTGAAAGGGGTCATTTAAGTATTGTAAATACTCTTCTGGAAAACGGTAGCCAGATAAACTTTCAATCAAGTTCCGGATCTACTCCGCTTTATTATGCATCTGCGAACGGTAGAAATGAAACTGTCAGTCGACTTATTCAGCTTGGTGCTGACATAAATAACCCCACTGTGACAGGATGCACTCCTCTTCATGGCGCAGCTGACCACGGACACAAGGCTGTTATTTCTGGTCTTCTCGCTAATGGCGCAGATGTCAATCAGCAGACCGAGGGTGGATTAACTGCATTGTACTTTGCCGTACGTAAACCTGATATCGAAGTCGTAAACATTTTACTTCGACACAATGCTGATGTCAATTTGTGCACTGTCCAAGATTTTAGTCCTTTACATGCTGCGTCAGAACTTGGGCATTTAAATCTGGTTCAAGCTCTTATCCAGAATGGAGCAAATATGAATCATCAATCGAACACAGGTATCACTGCATTATACTTTGCATCATCAAAGGGACGGAGTAATATTACCGAGTATTTACTTAGGAATGGGGCCAGCCTTAATATTTACACAGTGCAGGGATTCAGTCCACTGCACACAGCATGTGAACAAGGTCAAATAGAAGTAGTGAAAGTTCTATTAAAACACAACGCAGACCCATTTCATTGTACAAATGGAGGTGAAAATGCCTTTACCTTTTCATTAAAGAAACAACATTTTCTTATATTACTGTCATTGATACAAAACTGTGCTTTAAGTAGAAAATACATTTTTCTTGCGTTAGCTGGATTTATTTCGTTGATATTGGCCTTTTTGTATGAATAGACGAACGAGTATATGATACACATATTATTAAAATCAAAAACGTTGTAAATATTAGTTTAATTATATTACTGGATTCTTATGTTTGATTTGATAACTGTGTTATTTAACGGGAAAGCAGAAGTATTTATTCATCCCTAGACGACAATACTAACACGTTTTGAATTTAACACGTTTCATAATAATATGAATGAAAAGCAGGACAAACAGTTATACCGACTTTTAGTACTCTTTTAATCTGTTTTATAAGTACAGTCAAATAATGGTATGTTAATCTTCAAATGGTCATTGTTAATACATGTAATAGTATCCGTTACATTCGTCCTCTTACATCACGTTTATTAATATTCAGAAGCCTTTTATAATGATAGTCATGATTTGTTTTTTACTTGCTTTTAAAATTCATATAATAGTAAATATGAACAGTGGTGTTATTCATGGAAGAATAACGATTCTTATCCCCGGCTTAGTATATTTCTAGGATTTTGATTGGCTAATGCAAGTCCTTACGAATCCCAGAGCCTCTGGGTGTTGCTAACCCATTTACACAGGCGTTCCTACCCATTATTCCTATATCTTCACACACGTTTACCTTAGTTCCCTGGTTGCTCCTTGTCAAATTATAAAAATTCTGTAGATTATCCATTATGTCTGTAATCAAATATTTAATTTATTAACAATTTCGTTCTATACTGGAAATAATTTGCAATCATTTCAGTAATTACATCACTTGGCTGCCACATTTTCAAGGAATGGGACTTCTGACCCAGCTATGTAAATAGCCCACGTTAACGTCACACCATCTTCTCACGTACTTCTCACAATATTGAGAACCAAATTTGATTCATTCTAGTTTCTCTGTCCCCTGATTAAAAACGTCTTGCATTTGAATACCTGTATGTTTCTATCAAAGGCAGTTCCCTTCACCTCAAATCCAAATTTTGATAAAAGTTTTTAGAAAATAAAAAAAATCATATTTTTTTCGCGTTTATGTATCAAATTACCATAAATATCGCCCGATTCGTTGTCTACGTTCAATTCAGTAGATATGGGATTTTTACACCCTTCGGTTAAGCCTCAAGGTGTGTTGTGGTTCTTCAGGGTGTTAAACTATCCCTATCTACGAATATGGACGTAGTTAACTTATAGTATGACTGTGCCGGCATGAATTATCATTGATTTGGTCATAATTATAAAATAATTGTTCACAAAAATTTTAAGAAAATTTGGTCCGACTTTGTGGGTTTTTTGCCCTTTTTTTGCCCTCTTTGTAATTTTGCGTCTAGTGCAAATACAAAATTTTTATCCTGGTATCTATGATGAGTTAATGATACTATTATGAATAATAACATTAACGGTACCAATTTTCCTGCACCAGATGAGCATTTCGACAAAACACACAGTGCTCCAAATATGAATTACTATCACCTTAAATCTGCTACCAGTATGAGAAATGTTAACTAGTTTTATATGCTATTACTTATAATTGATTGATTGGCGATTAACGCCACTATCAGCAATATTGGTTATTTCGTGATGGTAAGTTTGCATTGATGGCGGAAGATGGAAAGCTCGGAGTAACCCATCTACTTTCGATATGAAAACTGATAATCCTAGTCAATTGAAGTCGGGCACACCTCTCACGAGCGGGAGGCGAGCTCGTTACTTCAGTGATGAAAGAGTTGTTATTCAGAAGTTGTCGAGGAGACGTGACTTTCACGTTGAAGACACTTAGAACAATACGACTTAACTGGGTTATTTTTATTTAATAAAAAGTTTTAACAATGTGACATTAAAACATCGAAGAAAAAATCCATTTTTGTAAGTGATATTTTGTGTTAGCAATTATTTCGAAACAGCAACGGGACGCAAGAGATAAAGGAATCCATTTTTGCATTTAATAACCCAATTTTCGCAAGTAGAAATAAACGCGAATATTAACCGTAGCAAATATGGAAATCTTGGATCTTTCGTATTTACATCGAGTAATGTGAAAATCGTGAAATTCAATAGACGTGAATTAAGATTGAATGGGCTAAACGCGAAACAGTGTATCCGCGACAACACGAACTGTATCAACAACTAGAGGTAATGTCAAGTTCGTCGAAGATATGTATGTATTAATTCACTAAATATTATTGTAAAAGTAGTTTAGATGAGACTGAATACTTTTGCTGAATAATTGTTGAATGTTATCATATTTTTGTTACATCAGAAAGTTCAGACAAACTTTTAATGGTAAATCTGTCGGTTATGATACAATTAATTTGAAGTTGTTTCGGTCATAAATAGAAATTTTTAATCTCCTGTTAAACGAGAGATGACCACATGTCTAAAAAAACAAAACTTTGAACTAAATTGGCACTTAATCTACAAAGTGATATTGTGTATGTAACAGAAAGGAAAATAATAAGATTGTCATTTATAGAAGAACATATTTTTACTGAACAGTATTTCTATTATGAACACGAGAAAACAATAATTACCTTCATACACCGGGAGCAATTTAAAAAAAGGACAGGGAAAAACAATTTGAGTATGGTGACCAACAGGTTCTAAAATAAAATGGGATACATACTACAAAACGTTTATAACACAACTAGCGACTAGAGATCCTGAGGTAGTTCATCTGATTTGAGATTCTTTGAAAAAAAAGGAGTTCTAGAACCAGAATATTGAAGAATTAAAAACTAATTGTTCAGAGAACAATTGAAGGTCTTTCCATCAAAACAATGTATTTTGATATGAAAAGTTGTGAAACTAAGTTTAAAATGTCATTTCACTCGTCAAATGATAGCTCCTAGTAAGCTGATTCCAAAAATATATTGTTTTTATACATTTTTTTTTAAATAAGGGAGATAATTTGTTACTTCCGGTTTGAAAAATGTTATTTACGATTATATTTGAATATTTACTTGACACTGATTCCAAAAATATCTGGTTCTATATACTTTTATATTAATAAAGTACAAGAAATAGCTACTTCCGGTTTACAAAAGGTCACTTCCGGTGTTTTTTTTTCAAGGTTTAATGGTTTGATACCTTTTTCTAAAAGTTTTAAAGCTTTATCATGTATACATATAGAATAAAATCAAAGGTCAAAATCTAGAACGTCAAATTAAGCTATGACCTTGAGATCAATTTCAAGGTAATAAACCAAGGACCTCAAATCAAAAGACCATAAGTCTTAATTATATTTAGTTAATGAGTTATATCACCAAACGTGTATTTTTAAATACAAGAGGGGATAAAACTCCCTTTTACGTTCAACATACCCTTGCAATCAAAATTTACGTGTAACGACATGTCGCAACAAACAATTTAGGTAAAATAATTTGTCGTTATCTTATACAGTTTCTGGAAATAAGAGAGAATAAGCCAATTCAAAAATTAGAATATGACCTTGACCTTTGACCTTGACCTAATTTTATTTTTTTTGGACCAAGGACCTCAAATCAAAAGATCCTAGGTCTCTAGCACTTATGGTTTACAAGATAGAAATGCATATCACTTATAACAAATGCATAAGGGGAAATAACTCTCATATGGAGCGTTCATATCGCTACGTTCAAAATAGGACAAATCATGCTGAGGATATAACGAGCAATTTTGTAAAATAAATTTGTCATAATATTTTACAGTTGCGAAGGAGTTGCGATAACAAGGAAAACAGTGTTTGGGAAGATAACTCCTACAAAGAAAAGTATTCGTTTACGCAGGGTAAATTTCAAAAGCGCATAAACTGTTCGATATCATATACCAAATATCTGTGTGACATATTGCGAAACAAATGTTTATCGCAAGAACAAAATTAGGCGGAAGAAAAAAAAATAATCAGAAGAAAAACAATAGGTCTTTCCACAGAAAAGTGGAAAGACCTAATAAAACATTCATTAAACCATCTAGTAACAACAAAAAACATTATTTTGATTCTGGATCAGAAATTAAGTGTTTGTCTAAAAAAAGGCAACCTTAATGTGTTCTGCCTAATTTCCATAAAGTGTCATTTTGGTCTTGAGGATCGAAAATTGGACCTTGGTCTAGTGAATCATGGATCACCGAATTTAGGTTCAGTCCTAGTTTGTCTATAAATTTTGCTAATTGAATGATTAATATGGTGTGTCGGTGTATTATAACACTATCGGCATGTTTTTGCAGTCTGAGATTGAACTTGATACCAGTATACCCAGACAACATGAATATGTTGGCCCAACATTGGCACAACGTATATCATTGCATTGGCCCATCGTTGTATTTTAACGTTGGCCCAACGTATAAGTGCAAAGTGGGCCTACGTTGGTCCAACATGATGGCTTCATGTTGGCCCAACGTTGTACGGTTATATGCAATACATAGAGCCAACGTTGGCCCATTGTATGAAAAACGAAATCCATGTTGGCACAACGTTGGACCAACGTAGAAATATCTTTTCTTATGTTGGCACTATGTTGGTCCAAGGTAGGTAGTTCTCATTTTTATGTTGGCAATACGTTGGTCTATTGTTTCAACCAAATTACAATGGATGCTGCATGAGGACCTGTATATGATAAATACTCCGGAACGCATTTGATCTTTTTTGTATTCCAAACTGCCAAAGTTTAAGGTAGCAATTCTGTATTTTTGTATTACCCATTGTTGTTACTGTTCTTGTTTTTTTCATGAACTTTGCCTCTTTAATTTTATTTATTGTGTGACGCTAAGATATTTCTTTGGCAATGTTTGATGGATCGACCAGATAAAATTTGTGTCATTTGGTGTCTTGTAAAGAGTTGTCTCATTAGCAATCATACCACATCTTCTTTTTTCATATCAATTTCATTTCTTTCTTTAACAGAACAAATGACGTATGGCTTATGGTTAGGCGATCAAACAAATAGTTTTTTCGGAGATGTAATTTTAGTTGTATTGGTTCCGCTGAGATCCAGAATGAAAATTTAATAATTCAGAAGATGAAACTGTATTTATTTTAAATTTAATATCATTGGTCGTCACCGCTATTAGTGTCCTCCTCAATTTGAACTTCAACAGTGTCATTATAATTTATAATTGTTATTCTTTTTTTCCCTTCTCTGTTTCTTGCCTCCTTCTCTGTCAAGGCTTAAGCGCCGCCAATCTTTAGCTGCATCATCTATTTCCTTATCCGAAGACTCTTCTTTACAGCTATGTTTTTTTCTAACCGAATCTGTAATAAAGTTATAAGTAAACTTAAATTGCGTATTTGCCTAATGCATGCGTGCGTAATCTCCCTTCTAGATATGTAATATAAATTAATGTATATTCTAAATAGTTTAAACACTATTTAATACAAAATAAAATCTTAAATAACCATTTTGTTTTATATTGGTTATTTGTCTAATGGTCAGAAATTCATTAGTATTAGACGGATTTGTGGGTATAACAAACCCTTATTACTATTATTTCAGAATTCGGTATCATGCTTTATATATTCGTAATATACATGATATATAAAGAATAATTTAGATGTGTATTTATGAACAGTTATATATTTGATATATAACATGTATAAAAACACTGTTACACATTCAAGTGTGTATATGATTAGGTTTCACAAATATATCGTATCTCTGTTTGCATGCGATTTAGAAATACAAAAAAAATAACAATTTCATTTATATTTTAATGAAGTAGAAATCATCATACCACATGTTGTGGTTATAGATTTATATATTTTACCATTTGTTTGAAGATACTAATGTTCAGTGGCAAATATTTCATGATAATTAATAGGATTGAAATGATTTAAAATCTAGAAAATATTTCCCCCGAAACGTATAAACTTCAAGATCAGCATTATTTTAAAATGATAGAAATTAATATATGTTTAGATTTTTAACAACATCCCTAAGATTAAAAAATCATATTGTATTTGTCATTCTGAATTGTATATATATATCAGATTTTTTAAAGTTACAACTTACATGTTACTATCTTTCTCTTTGAATCTCAGATGACATGATTTTCTCTTTTTGTTTTCTTCGTATCGCTGCTTTCTTACAAATACACAACAGGAAATAATCACAAAAGTGACCATCCCATTACATTCAGATTTCCTATAAACTTAATTACCATAGCAACTATCTTTGAAATTTGTCGAACATATGGTCAACCTTATCAGAATGGGCTTGATTAACAGACTGGCTGTATCAAATATCACGTACTCTGCAAATAATTGCTATTATTATTTTTCACAAAGTTTAATGAATAAAGTTATTATAAATAATGATTTCAATAAATTTTAATTTTTAACCAGGCAATCTATGTTTACGATATACATTTTTTTTATTACAGTAATGATATTCCAGTATAAATTTTACCTGACTTATATATAGAGTATAATATATAACCACGCAACGTTGGGCCAGCATTGGCCCAACATAGAGTTGTAAATGTAATTTCAGTTGATAAACACTTTCGGTATAACATTAACTTTTCATAAAGTCTGCTGCAAAAGAAATTATCCGCCTCCCAAGAGAAATAAAGCGTAAAATATTATATTATCAATTCTATTAACAAAATTTCATATCGGCCCTATGTTGCTACTAACATAATGCCAACATTTGCCCGATTATTTATAACCAACATGAGATAATAATATGAATTTACAACAACAGACCAACGTTGGGCCAAGATTGTGCAGCCGACACCAACGTGTGACCAATGTACCGACAATTTGCCAACGTTGGGCCAATGTTGTGCAGCCAACATAAACTTGCGACCAACGGACCGACAATTTGCCAACGTTGAGCCAATGTTGTGCAGCCAACATAAACTTGCGACCAACGGACCGACAATTTGCCAACGTTGGGCCAATGTTGTGAAGCCAACACCAACGGTCGACCAACGGGCCGACCATTTGCCAACGTTGGCCCACTGTTAGTCTGCTGACTGGGAGTATAGTCATCTGATCTGTACTATGTTTGATGGATGCTGATACTGCTACTAAGTATGTATTCGTATGGGAGAGGAGGGTTGTATGTTTTAAATCATTGGATCTAGCTCCTTTTACAGTTCCATCATGCAGTGCTTATAAGTATAGATTATAACATGCCTTTTTCCATATTGGCCCTGGTATCATCCCGAGACTCCCATATCGGCATCGAGGCTTTAGCCGAGGGCCGATATGGGTCTCGGGATGATACCCGGGCCAATATGGAAAAGACATGTTATAATCTTTTTATCACATATTTAAGTTCTGCAGAAAAGAGAAAAAAGTTCAATTATAACAATTTAATGATACATAAAAGGTAAAATCTTAAACAATTTATTAAAAACGTGTCGTTCAGGATGCAATGACGTCACGTCATTAGGTACAGGGCACAATATGGATATCTCTTTTTTGCCCCGGGCAAATTTGAGGTTATTGCATATGCAAAACTTAAGGTATTCATAACAAATATATGATTATTAAGTTTATTTGGTATGAGTAGTAATGGGACATTTCTCATTGAAAGTCACATTGTACAATCATTTAGCAACTATAGGTCAAAGTACGGACTTTTCAACGGAATGACTCACACGTAAGAACATACTATAAAAGATTCCCAAAAGTACTAATGTAAAACAGTCCATCATGTTCAAACAGGAAAACCAACGGTCTGATCAATATTTCACATAACAAGAAATACCAACACCAACAATCAATAAACAATGAACCTGGCTCCTGACTTTGCTTGTTGTCAAGATTTACGATATATCAACATTGGTAAACTAATGTGTCCTGAATTCACAATATCTGGAATGATGATAAACACTAGGGGATTTGATAAATTTTGATTATATATATGCAGCATGTGTAAGAATAATAAAATGTACAATGTGAATATCATCATACAAATTGTATACAAACCACCAGAACGAGTTTATCTAACTACATAATAATTTTTTTACGAGTAAAATTATATTTATTCTTTTATCTTTTTGATCAAGAAAACATAAATTGTCTGAATGTCAGTCAACATCAATACAGAAACAACTGTCGCTAAAATTGTAATTCCTAAAGATCCAACAGCTTTCGATGATGGACGTTGATCCTCTGCGCATGTCAGTTTTCTTTTTGTTGCAGACAAGTCTTCCTTTGATATTGAGAGGTTTTTCTTTATCTCGGCTGTGATATCCTGAACATTGTCCATAGTGACTGTACTAGACTTTGGAGTAGCACAAGTACATGTACACGTGTTGAGATTTAAAGGTGTACCTTAAACATTCTTAAAATGAGTATATTCCATTTTAGCACTTTAAAGAACAGAATTATAGATATGAAAAACGAAAATGTTAAAATTGTGCTTCATGTCAATGGTTTCATAAAAAACGTAAGCATAACCGCGTTCTGCTTATTTTATTATTTTTCACCATGTATTTGTCTTTTGTTATCGGAGTTTTGTTTTCCAAGTTCACACTGGATATCTTACTTCACTTTTTCTACGACTTCAGTGAACTTATATCGATAAAAGCCTGTGATAGAGTTTGTACGGTCTAAAACCCCTTCTGGAGGTCGTCTGTTAACCTCGACAGAAACTTTTTGTTTTATTATAAACCGCGTTTTTTAGTGTATAGCTTACATAATTTTGCCTCACTAATAGTCAAAACAAGTTCATGTATACCATCATGAATGTTTCTCTTCGGATGGTCGGGCTCTTCTTCAAAGACTATTCTCGGTTGTGATTGTTATCAATACTATTTTGCGCGAACGTTCCATCTATAATTATATATACTTACTTGTCTTTTCAGTAGTACCATCGTCAAAGCCTACAAAAAATTCAAATACGTATATATATCCTTATCTTAGAAACAGGCAAAAGCACTTAAACATCAGTACAGGTCACAGTAAAGCAGGATTTATTGATTAGCTGATCGGTGTTAAACGCTACTGCCATCACTCATGGGTACTTCATAGCTATCGGTTTTCATAAGTGAAGGGAGAAAAATAGTATAAACGTGATTAAGATAGCGACCCAATGACACACAAACATAAAGACATCTCGATGTTAATAAAGGATCATATAAGTAAGCAATGATATCACATTTGAATTGTCTCACCAGGGTTGACAATAGAACAGAAAAAGAACACGTTTTATAGCCAACTCTTATCGCTATATTGTAAAAGAACTATCTTTTCAAATCTCCGAATACTACTCCAAAATCGATAATTTGTGTCTTCATCTTTTTGTCAGTTGTGGTTTTGCTTTGTGGCCTTCTGATGAGTCTAGTGCTTTCCAACTATTTATAACACTTTGTATTATCACATAATTGTTCCATGTCAAGGTGTCGCGGTGGCCAAGTGGTTCTACTTCTGTAATCGATAAAAGCGGCACATATACACCAACAACAATCAATGTCATGAACTATCGCACTCATGTTTAACACGCTATATTCTGTATATATGCTTGTCGCAAGTCTTGAGATCGCTGTAGTTATTTGTTGTTGGTCAGATTTACTTTTTCTAGTAAAATAATATATCGGTTGCATTGTACTTGTAATTGTTTGACGTTATTAATGTATGTGTTGACTATATATATCATTTCAGTGTTTTATACATAATGGTTGTATGTGGAGTAGAATTAGACAAATGAATACTTAGTTAGTAAAACAGAAGAAAAATAAGATACATTAAAACTTATCAGTAAAAATAAACTGAAAACGTGATTGTAAAAAAGAAAAGTCCAAAGGCATAACTCAGATTAAACTAAAGACTAAGCAACACGAACCACGCTTAATTACATTTGGTGATATCATGTGCTCTAGGAAGTTAAGTTGATCCTATTTTAAATGTGGCAGGCACATGTTGTGCAAGTACACACCTGGTAATAAGTCTATTTCGGTATGTAGTATTCGGTGGAACAGGGACGGGATTGTGATAACAATTAATGGAACATTTGTAATTTTATAAACCATATATGTGGTCTTTTTTTATTAGCATTATGTTGAAACATTTATGTCAAAAACCAATGACTTTTTAAAAATAGGTGGCACTAAAAACCCAAATAAATGTATTGAACAAAACGATAAGCGATATAAATTAAACCAGTTCAAACCAAGAGTTTTCTTCATTAGTGTTCTCCTTGCCCAGTCGCTAGTTTTCTATATCGTGCTTCGCTTAATTCAAGATTATTGTCTGAGAGATTTCGACACATGAGTTTGAATATCCAAGATGTCTCTTACACTTCTTTTAAGAAAGGCTAACGTCGACGGTAATATCGAATATGAAAAATATACACTTACAATCGAATACATTCTCGTTCTGATCTATCACTGGGCCTCCAAATCGATTGAAAGCAAAGTATACTAAAATAAAAAAAACCCAAACAAACAAAATAATAGATTGCTGTATGCTTTATCAAAAAACAAAATGCTAAAATGCGTAATATGTTTCTATGAATTTATAGCAAATTTCTTAAACAATATATATTTTTTTTTGTTAAGATCATATTTCCTCAGATCGGATTTTATGTTATGTTTGCACTATACTTTTTTTCTAGGTGAATTTTCCTTTACTCTCTCTCTCTCTCTCTCTCTCTCTCTCTCTCTCATGCACTTTTGATTATGTAAAACTTAATATATTTTTTCTATTTATATCTTTGGTTGTAGGAACACCCGAAAATGATTATTCAGAAGCTTATATTTTGAACAAGTAAACCATTACAGCTTTTGGTAATACACACCTCTTTGCCATGATTTCCAATAAAACTGTGTTTTATCTTCCGCTGTAATAAACACGAATTCATGTTTTGCCTCCATATCACCATAGTTTTTGTCCATATAATGATAGCAATTAGATTCAGTGTGGTTAAACAGAGCTCCCAAACAATGCATGCTATTGACTTCACAGTATTCCATACAAATCTCAAAGGATGCATGCAGTTTAATAGATGACTTAACGTACGGTGAATTTATGTTAACAGACGACACATTAGCTGTTTTTAACGCAGTTGGATCTATACCACCTTCTAAAATGAATAAGTAAACGTTAATACTTTTTAGGTATGGTTAAAATCTACTTTATTTCCATACAATAAAAACATTTACTAATTAGAAATAAGAAGATGTGGTATGAGTGCCAATGAGACAACTATCCACCAAGTTTAAATTTGTAAAACGTTAACAATTATAGGTCAAAGTATGGCATTCAAAACGGAGGCTCACACCGAACAGCAATAATTAAAGCCCACAAATTGACTAGTATAAAAAAGTGCTGTCATGACAACCACAGGTCAAATATATATAAACATGATAAATAACGATAAACGAAACACACTTATAAACCACACCAACAAACGACAACCACTAAACAGGCCTCTGACTAAGAGAAGGTGCTTATTCATATCCAAAGCCTTACATAGCCGTATAATTGTTTTTGTAATTTGGTTTAAGAACAAACGAGATTTGGTCAGCTGGCAATTGAAACAATTGTCCAATAAATTATAGTCGTTTGACTGAAGCTCGTAAATATTACATTTAAAACAACCTAAAAAAACGTATAATGCAGATGCATACAAAATTTAACACATTGCGATAACAAAGGTATGTTAGACTTTAATTTCTCTTAATTCAGTTTCTATTTCTACAATACTTTGACATTGATTCAGTGGTAAATCTTAAAACCCGTTTATAAATGCGTATCTTTTCAGTACACTTACATTAACGTAGGGATTTGGTAAAATGTTTTGCTTGCAATTTGTTTTGTATATGTTGCAGTAAACATCTAGATGAAATTAGAAATTACATGTAAATACTAAACAATGATTTTTTGGTCATTCTAACAGCTAATTACTAACTTGGTTTCTTTTTTTAATTTAAGACATAATTCAAAAAACCAAATAAGAAAGTAAAGGCTTACTTGAAGATTATGGAATCGAAAGTCCGTCAAGATTGCATGCTCTGTAGTTTTGTTTTTGAATTGAAACTGGAAAATGGTTGTTTTATAAATTTTGAAACCAGCTAAACATAAGTTTGCAACATGCATAACAATGGTATAAATCAAAATATGTGAAATTCATTTTTTGAAAAGTTTGTAAGCATCTTTCCGAGGTTTTTATTATGAGAGTCATAATGTTTTGCCAAAATTTAATAAATAATCTTGATAATTCATAATAAAATCAAAATATCTATCAGGCATATTTTTTAAAGTGGCTATTGCATATTTGTTGTTTAATTAAGAAGCCTAGAAAACTTATCTTTACAAAGTTCCTCACCATAATTTGCAAATAGACATACACATACGGGCATTATTATTTCAAGCCAGGTTGTTTGCTTTCATGGTTAATTTTTACAATGTGGTTTTCACTGTATTTATTTACATCATTTATTAATCACCAAGATAAATTGGGAGGGGATGAATACGACAAAAAGTTTTCTTCCTGTAGTGTTATGTATCACATTAACTTACCTCTTGATATGCATACGTATGGATGTTTATCTAAACAGTTACCATATAAATAGACTCTTGACGATATATTATATAAAAGGCATTCTCTGTTTCCCGAGACAGCAGGTAAATTTATTTTATTTACAATGTAGTCCTTCACCGGTTCACATGTGTCTGAGTAATACAATATACCATCGTGCTCTGATTTGAATGCTCCAACCCAGATGAAAGTATCGTTTAAACTTTACTCATAAAAAATACGAAAAGACAGACATTTCAATACCAAAAAACACATCATATTATTAGTTACATTTGTACATAGTGTTCAAGTAAACTAATACGGTATATATGGGGTCATTAAATTCCACATGGGGTGAGAGCGAAGCCTCCCTTTTACCTAATATGGAATATAAAGGGACGTAACACCACTACTAACCGTGTAACCGTGTATGAAATAAGCCTCTTGTATATTTGTTAGTGGGGCTCGTCTTAGTGCTTAGTTTTTTAGTTTTTTATGTTGTGTCTTCTGTACTATTATTTGTCTATTTGTCTGTTTGTCTTTTTATCCATGGCGTTGTCAGTTTATTTTCTATCTATAAGTTTGACTCTCCCTCTGGTATCTTTCGTCCCTCTTTTGTATAAATAGGTATACATGTGTGTTCCACATTTGTTTTTTGCTCATTTTTGTACATAAATAAAGCCGTTAGTTTTCTCGTTTGAATTTACATTTGTCGTTTCGGGTTTTTTTACAGCTGACTTTGCGGTAAAGGCATTACTCATTGTCAAAGGCTGTACGGTGACTTACAGTTGTTAATTTTTGTGTTATTTAGTCTCTTTCGGAGAGTTGTCTCATTGGCAGTCATACCACATCTTCTTTTTCATATAACTTAATTCGTTTCATACCCAACCCTATTTTAAATATACAAGCCAAAATATTCTGAACAACGTTCCTCAAGCTACATTTACATTGAGACAGAGAAGATATGTTACAGTAGTAAACGAAATGAATAAAAACAGTAATGAAAATCGATGATTATAACTCTTTTTCCAAAATGATGTCCAACACGAAAAATATATTTCAGTAATCAATGATTTTGTTCTCTTTTAATTTTCCCATAATCTGTCAGCAAATCACAACAATCTACCAAACACTACTTTAATGAATGAGATATAACGAGTCCAGAACCAATCCTATATATACCAATACATATTCTTAGTATTTGACTTTATTTCATAATCTATTTTGTTCAATTCAATATTTTATCATAAATATTTGTTGTTTTTTAAGGTGTTTCGGTTAAGGTTTAACTACCAAGGCTTTTCCTCATCAGGTATCCCAAGCCTCTAACTAATAAAATAATCAGTTTCAAAGTAAAGTTCAAAGCATCCATACGCATAGAATTTAAAAATTCTGCATACCGGGATACACATTAAAAACTAAAAACTAAGCGATATGAATCCCTGAAAGTTGGAGCTGATTTCGCCCTCTCGCGTAGAAAAAGCTGACTATGTTCATAATGGTACGAAGACAGAGTTGTTATGTTTTGTGCAAAAAATATTTATCGTCAATCCGTTAAATCTTGAATAGGCTTATGTTTTAATTGTTTCCATGAAGATATCTCAATCTTATTCTTACTCTTAAATTTCATACCTGGCGTCTGCTGAATCAAGGTATATTGCAACATCCGTAATGAGATGTTGTCGGTTAACCACGGTCTTTCCAAATAAGCAATCCCTATTGTGCGCTTGTTTAGCAGAATACCACGTGACCGATTCATTTATGTAAAATACTGTACTATTTTCGTTCCAACCATCTCCAGCTAAATAGTAGAAATGTGATTTGTATTTTAGAAATTTCATTGCCAACCATTCTATACATGTTATAATCAAAATAAGTTGCATCGATTTAATATCTGTGTAACAAGGATTGAAGACATTAATAAGAGTTTGAATAAGACGAATTTGGACAAGGAAAGACGATTATGAAAATTAACAAAAATCGCCAAGAAGTGTAAGAAAAGCTAAATCAATACTTTTATGAAGGTGATGCAACATTGTTTGCGTGGAGTAAATCACAAGCACATGTCAGTAAAACTTAAATTAAGCAAAGACATTTAAATTATTATTCTGCACCGGTTCCATGAACACCGGATAAGGGTTCTAGATAAGTGGATATGAACACATAGGAACTTGTAGTGTAGTGTGCAATCTAGCCACATTCGAAAAAAGGAGAATCATGATCATACGATTACGTCACGTGTTCCAGAAGTATACGAGGGTACGGAAATGAGACAAAAAGAATGACAAATGGACTATTTAAACCAATAGTTTCAGAAAGAGATTTGGGTCAAATATATTACAATCATCATTATTTTTGGTCATGGACGTGGATTATGTCAAAACTAAAAAGACAAGATTCACCTTTTCACTGCTTTTTTACAAAAATTGTTTAACATGTTTAACCCCGCCGCATGTTTGCGCCTGTCCCAAGTCAGGAGCCTCTGGCCTTTATTAGTCTTGTATTATTTTAATTTTAGTTACACTTTGGAAATTAGTATGGCGTTCATTATCACTGAACTAGTATATATTTGTTTAAGTCTAGCTGAAGGACGCCTCCGGGTGCGGGAATTTCTCGCTACAGTGAAGACCTGTTGGTGACCTTCTGTTGTTGTTTTTTCTATGGTCGGGTTGTTGTCTTTTTGACACATTTCCCATTTCCATTCTTAATTTTATTTGATATTAATCTTTGAAAAAGAATCAATTGTTATTGTTATTCGTTCCGTCCTTATCAGAAATAATAATTCAAAAATATACGAGAAACATTATAAATAGAATGTTTTAGTTATACACAAAATATAGTTGAAAATGTTTAATATACGTGATTGGTTAAGTTTTATACAATTTAACGATGTGTCTGTGTCTAAATTAACTAATGACATTTGCACCACCTCTTAAATTGTAGTTTAACATGTATGTCTTGTGTAGGTACCGAACGTGACCTATTCCAGAATATGACTGTTATACCGAGAGTGAATATATGACGTCTATCTGTATTTTATACATTCAACATTCATGTATTTATTGTTGATGTCTTTGTTGTATTATATACTGTATCGTACCGTTTTAAATGCCATCATTGTCATATTCCGAATATGATTGTTATACCGAATATGTATTTGCATTGCTGTGTGGTAGGTCCCGGTTTTTGGTGCATCCAATTTTCGGGGATTTATATTTGTTGTTTCTGTAACAGTTTTATTTGATTATAAAATTTCCTTTCCATTCCATTATTGTCATGATCATTGTTTGGACAAATACTATAAATATAATTGTATAAAGCTCGAGTTTGCATGTAAGTTAAGTGCGTCACTCTTTTTGATATCCTGTGGTGTTTGTCGTTGATGGAATATGTTCGTTATTGTTCTGCGGTTTGCATGTTGTTTCGAATATTATATAATTTGTTTGTACGTTTTTCTGTTTGAAAGTTATCGCGTGTGTTTGTGCTGTATTTCTGTGACGTAGTGGTTTAGCGGTATATCTTAACGTTTTCATAAAGCCCCTGGCATACAATAAAAGACTCTTTTATCTTGTAATTAAATGAACACATTTGACTGTTCTACACTATACACTTGTATTCCTTTTTCCATACTAAAAGACAAAACGAAAGAGTTGGTATTGCTCGATTTCATAAAGAATTTCCAATGAAGATACAAGTTTCTTATCTTACTTTGTAAAAAATCTCTTTGATCAAAACAAAAATGTATTCTGAAACTGACATAATCAAGAGGCTTGATCTCTTGATTAACAATCTATGTAAAGCGTTTGGAGGACGTGTTTGTCATCAAACTATCGACATTCCCATGGGAACAAAATGTGACCCTCTTCCGGCCGACTTATTCTTATAAGGCTGACTTCATATAGGAACTTCTTTAAAAGGAATGAAAAGTATCCTGTAACTTTACTCAACGCTATATACTAGTAGATGATGTTCTCTCACTTAATTATTCCCAATTTGGTGTCTATGTTAAAGGCATCTATCCCATCGAAATTAAGATAAAGGAAACAACAGATACAGTTCAGTCTGCTGATTATTTTGACTTACATCTAGAAATTGATAATGAGGGGTTGATTGAAAACAAAACTTTACGACAAAAGAGATGATTACAGCTTCCAAATAGTGAACTATTCATTTCCATGTAACAACATTCCAGCAGCGACTGCATACGGAGTTTATATCTCCAAATTGATATGATATAACCAGGCTTGTCTTTCCAGATTACTTTGATAGAGGTGTGCTGCTCAGAAGACAGCTATTAAAACCAAGAGTTCAAAATGGTGAGGTTGAAATCATACCTTCTCAAATTTTAGGGACGCCATCACGAGTTGGCTGACCGTTATGGAATATCTGTTTCACAGCTGATATCGTATATGTTCCTTTTGTCTTATTAACTACAACCCCGTTCCCTTTTCACGAATGTGACCTACCGAATTAGAATTTAACCGGTTCTGTACTGACATGAGCATATCAACGGGTACATCATTTGGAGCAGGATCTGTTTACCCTCCCAGAGCACATGAAATCACCCCATTTTTTGATGGATTAGTGTTGAGTAGTCTTTATTTTTCTATGTTCTGTTTTGTGTACTATTTTATGCCTGTTTGTCCTTTTTTTTTAAGCTATAGCGTTGTCTGTTTATTTTCGAATTATGATTGTCCCTCTGGTATATTTTGCCCTAAGTTTAGTCAAAATTCGTTAATTTTGATTGAATGAAAATGTAGACAAAAGAAGGTTGAATATATTCTGAAAAAAATATCAGTATATTCGTCCTCAATGAGGATTGTATGTGATTATAGAATATAGACTTACCGTACACTGTTTCTGTTGTTGTAGCGTCGATTGCAATGACGAATATGATAACCAACACTGAAAAAAAGTGAAGTATATATAATTTACATATGTATATGATGCATTTTCTGAATAAAAACTTTAATGAAATGTACAATTTGCACGTTATATATCTACTAACAATGTATTTTTCTACTGCTGCAGAGTCAATGTAATGTTAAAGTCATCATAAATTAAAATCATGATATGTATTCTGACTATTTTCTAGATACAAAACGTATACGACATTGGTGTTTATCAGTGTTAATGGCAGGTCCACTGGTCGAGTGTTTTCTGCATCCTCGGTCTGTTTTCTCTGACTACAAAATTCATTAGCAATCGTCCCAGAATGACAACCATGTATGACCAAAGACTACAATTGATGTGAAAACAACATGTCGTAGTTCAGATGTTGTTTTCAGTACCACTGTTATATGTGTTCTACAGATAACGGTTGATACATTCATTGCTACTATAATTCTATATAAAAAAAATAGCAAGATGTATAAATACATTGTTTTACATGCATGTAAAGATCCGAAAACATTTTTTTTCAGTATTGATACATGCATAGTAAGTAAGTATGTGGTATGGGCTTTGCTCATTGTTGAAGGCCGTGCGGTAACCTATTGTTGTTAATGTCGGTGTCAATTTGGTATCTTGTGGACAGTTGGATCATTGGCAATCATACCCCATCTTCTTTTTATAGTAAGAAAGTAAGTTTACACCCCAGGAGCCTGTAATTCTGTGGTTGTCGTTAGTTTATGTGTTGCATACAATTGAGAATGGAAATGGGGAATGTGTCAAAGAGACAACAACCCGACCAAATGAAAAACAACAGCAGAAGGTCACCAACAGGTCTTCAATGTAGCGAGAAATTCCCGCACCCGGAGGCGTCCTTTAGCTGGACCTAAACAAATATATACTAGTTCAGTGATAATGAACGCCATACTAATTTCCAAATTGTACACAAGAAACTAAAATTAAAATAATACAAGACTAACAAAGGCCAGAGGCTCCTGACTTGGGACAGGCGCAAAACTGCGGCGGGGTTAAACATGTTTGTGAGATATCAACCCTCCCCCTATACCTCTAATAAATGTAGAAAAGTAAACGCATAACAAAACGCACATTAAAATTCAGTTCAAGAGAAGTCCGAGTCTGATGTCAGAAGATGTAACCAAAGAAAATAAACAAAATGACAATAATACATAAATAACAACAGACTACTAGCAGTTAACTGACATGCCAGCTCCAGACTTCAATTAAACTGACTGAAAGATTATGATTTAATCATATGAACATCAGGCACAATCCTTCCCGTTAGGGGTTTAGTGTCATACCATCATAACATATATGAGGAGAACATAACCCGTGTCATGCCAACAACTGTTTTTAGAATAAATGTGTTTAGTTCCGACGCAAAGACCTTATCAGTGACTCAATATTAACGCCAAAATATGCAATATTTAATGACTTCACAACAGTATCGTAATTATATCCCTTCTTGATGAGTCTATTCAAAGGTTTTGTAAGTTTTTGAGGTGAATACTGACATCTATGTGCTTTATAAAGAATATTTCCATAAATATTTGTTTTCGTTCATTTTTGTACTTAAATAAGGCCGTTAGTTTTCTCGTTTGAATTGTTTTACATTGTCTTATCGGGGCCTTTTCTAGCTGACTATGCGGTATGGGCTTTGCTCATTGTTGAAGGCCGTACGGTGACCTATAAATGTTAATGTTTGTGTCATTTTGGTCTTTTGGGGATAGTTGTCTCATTGGCAATCATACCACATCTTCTTTTTTATACCTTCATGAGACATGAAGAGCTCTCCGAAGACGTATGGTTTAACTTTTTCTCAGAACGTATATGAACCATTCAAAAACATTTGCGAATGATTATTACTATGACTTTACAGCATTGGCAAATCATACATTACGTTCAATTCATATCCGGTTTAATCTAAATCAGAATCGAAGAGTGAATGAAATTTGTACGGATGCATATTTAAGAATTCTGTTTATGTGCCAAAATGTTAACAAAAAAGTATAAGCTTTGATGAATCCAAACACTCAACACATTCTTATTTGTCAACGTGTGTACTTACATGCAGTCAATATGCAAAACCACTGTCCCATTTTATATCAAACTTCTACAACGCCTAAAAACTCATTGTTCAGTAATTTAACGAATTTCACTAAATTTCCTGACAATCCGACGTTTCGCATTGTTTATTTTGAGCCAATATTAAACTTTACCTAACCATGTGAACAATAAAAACAAACTGTTGTCACCATTTAAAACTTGAATTGTTTTAACAAAAACTAAAATATCCCGATGTTTATTATCAATTTAATCAAATAATATTAAGAATAAGTAAAAAATATCGAACATTAATTGTTTCAGCAAATATAACCCCATTAGTCACTACCAACTAAATGTAATATTATGCTCAATATATTTAAAAATCGAATAAAGAGACACAATATATAGTGCATGTAAATCCGAAATGTTTATTTAAAAGTTCAAACTATTTTAGTTCCTTTTGTTATCAGTAATTGTTTTTCATGTCCATTATTATTCGAGCAAATAGAAAGCATCGATTTCTAACGTTGTATACTTTGATTTTAAAGTATGCTATGTGTACATTGTATTAGAAGAAACAATAATATTTCAAAAGTGTCTGATATTATTTGCATTGTGATGCATTCTTCAAAACTATGGAATGATCTTCAAATGACATATTTTGGAACATAATAAAGCATGTCAATTCTTGTCTTCATTCGAACGATCTTGTGAGCACAAAATTACACTAGAGATACATATATCGATAAATTCGCATAAAATTTCCGAACGACTATTTCGGTTTAATAATCAATGTGTCTGACGAGCGTCAGCCGGATCTTTCTTTTTAACGTTTTAACGGATCACATCCAAAAATTGTTCTGCACTTTTACACAAAAAATAAAATAGTAACAACTTTTTTTCTCGAAATATCCTATCTTCAAGAGAAAATTTCAAATAAATTATTTATGTGCCACTTGACCAAACATCGTACAGTTTGATCAGCTATGAAAGTATCTTCAACGCGATCTAAAGGTTACAACATTGCGACTAAATCAATGTGTCGAATTTAAAAGTAAAATCGATAATTATGATTTAGTGCGCTCTTGAAAGGGTTATAAGTAACTAGTCCGTGATTATCCTTATATATGAAATGTGGGGAATTATCTAAAGACGGTAATAGTTAACAGATGTTTTTACCAATTAAAAGGACAAAGACAATACTCATCATTGTTAATTATAAACGTTCACCAAAACGCTGTGATTGGTTTAAAACGTTCAAAACAATGAAAATCGAACCAATGGCGTAATGTTATTTTCATTTTGGTGTACGAACAATGGGATTACCCATAGTCCTTTAAAACCTGAAATGGCGAATTGAGACAGAAAGCTTAAACAATTAAGTAAAGTTAGTTTGTCATCGTGCTGTTTATATCGATTTATGAGTTTTAAACATCGGTATACTACTGTTGCTTTTACTTATGTTTAGATATAATTTGACAACAAAAGAGGAGTGTTATCCATGTTCTATATGTCAAGGCACGAATTGAAATATAAAAATATATGCTTTAAGCTGGCTCGAGGGTATAAATCTTTTTTTTTATATAGGATTTAGCTATGTTTTTTTTTTTAAATTAACCTTCTCATATGCTTAATAGAAAAATGAAATAAAAAATGGGGTCACCGTCTTTTAAGTTCACAATTTGCGTCTGAAAGAAGCATACATTTTTGTTAATTTACTTTTTTCTGTTGAACTAAAAGGAGAAATAGAGGTTATATCGAATAGTAAAAGAACTAAATTATTTTTTAGCTAAAATATTGACTATGATGCATAAAAACTCTTTTTTTTATCCTAAAAAAATCTAGAATCGGTCATTAGTATACATAGGTTCAATATGGTGTCGGGTATGTCTTCTCTAACGTGTGTACGTGTTACCTCTGACAAAGAACATATTACAAACAGTTTCGTCTAATTTAAAGATAGAAAATGTCATAACAGGTAATTATTAACACCCTATTAACCAAACGTTAAGTTAAAGACTTCCATACAAAAACAATTGCCCTTTAAACGTTATTTTCAGTTTCAAAGCAACAGTCCTCAGTCTATGGAAGGTGCGATACGATAAAAACTTTTCTTATATCAATGAGCGATATTGTCTTATATCAACGAGTTGCATTGTGGGAAATCTCAGACGAATGTTTACATTTTTATGAAGGAACGAAGATTTCTCGGTATAAAGTAATGATTCTTTTCTTAAAACAGGCTGACATTTAACAAGACATACGTCTGCTGTATAATTTCCATGAATTTTATTAAAGTTATACCAAGCAAGATGTATTTAAACGAGAAAATTAAATTGTTGAATAAATGAGACATATAAATGCACGATTTATCATTTGTAGATGTACAAATTCAATTAATGTCATGTAGCAAATTATGTGGAATGCAATCGAGATGAATTAAATTGTTGGATAAGCCAAAATCGCCTATAAGTCAAAAATACTGCTATATTTTAAAATATCAATGCGATGTTTGTCTTATATCATAGCGATATTTTTTTTAATATCAAAAATTTATGAATGCGATACTTTTCTAATATAACTGCTATAGTTTTCTAATATAGAATTAATACGATGACACGTCACAATGCATGTCAAAAGAACCGCAAACATAATTCACAAACTTATTTCATGACCGGCTTAATGTTTGATGATCAATACCACTAAAATTTCGTTTCTGTAACAAAATTAACGCTTAAACGATCTTATCATTTTAAAATGTTGCCTGACCCTATTGATATTTGAAAGTGTTAACAACCTGTTCAGTCTATTGTTTTGCAATCACATGCTTTAACCGACAAATTCTATTTGAAGTGATGATGCAATCAAAAATCTTGTGAAACAGAAACTGTATTTATTATCACCATGTACGCTTATTTACAAATTTAGCTATATATTTTGGACCTTGGATTATAGCTCTCCCTCTTTTATATAAGCTTTGGATTTCAAATATTTTGGCAACGAGCATCACTTCAAAGACACTATATTGTCGAAATGCGCATCTAGTGCATGAAAATTGGGACCGTTAATGTTATTACTTCCACTGGGTCGATGTCTTTGCTGGTGGACGGTTAGTTCAAGGGGGTATCACCAGCCTAGTAGCCAGTACCTTGATACTGGTACTGGCATGTAAATACGGATTTTTTGTGTTATTTAAATTTTCTGTAGCAAATTTTTAGAAATTATTATAAATTATGGAATGTATCTCCCTCATGCAAAGCTCTGATTCCTTTTACGGATTTGGCTATACTTTTTGAACCTTTTGGATTATAGCTCTTCATCTTTTATATAAGCTTTGAATTTCAAATATTTTGGCTACGAGCATTGCTGAAGAGACGTGTATTGTCGAAATGCGCATCTGGTGCAGGAAAATTGGTACCGTTAATGTTTTTACATCGCGACAACCGCGAGGACATTCGCTGTATTGTTACCAGAGATTTGACCTTAGTTTTTGACTAGTAACCGATCGTATAAATACGCTTACATTTCTTAGTGCAAAATAACAATCCGTATCGCTTGTTATAAATCCATTTCTACAATGAATGCTAAAAAAAAATGTTTAGAAAACAAATAGATAAGATGTAAACGCCAAACGCGCGTTTCGTCTACAAAAGACTCATCAGTGACGCTCGAATCCAAATGTGTATACGTATTTTCTATATTTTAGAAATAATTCAGGAAAGCCATAGATTCTTGGAAATTTACACATGGATGGGACCGTGATATTCGAATTTTATCATATTGATTTCTCCGAGCTCTTACAAGTAAAATTGAGAATGGAAATGGGGAATGTGTCAAAGAGACAACAACCCGACCATTTAAAAAAACAACAGCAGAAGGTCACCAACAGGTCTTCAATGTAGCGAGAAATTCCCGCACCCGGAGGCGTCCTTCAGCTGGCCCCTAAACAAATATACATACTAGTTTAGAGATAATGAACGCCATACTAATTTCCAAATTGTACACAAGAAACTAAAATTAAAATAATACAAGACTAACAAAGGCCAGAGACTCCTGACTTAGGACATGCGCAAAAATGCGGCGGGGTTAAACATGTTTGTGAGATCTCAACCCTCCCCCTATACCTCTAACCAATGTAGAAAAGTAAACGCATAACAATACGCACATTAAAATTCAGTTCAAGAGAAGTCCGAGTCTGCATTACTTCTTTTTATTATGCATTACTTCTTTTTATTATGCATCCAAATAAGAATAATAGAATAATAGTTAATTTTTTTTTAATTGCACTTTTTAAAACAATAAAATCGGCAAAGGGTCTGCAAATAGGTTCCAATGCATGTATATTTACGCGGAAAGTATATTGTACATAACAGCAATTATTATGTATACCTCTGAGTCTGCGCTAAGTTTAGATCTATCGAGAATTTTGTCACAATGTTGTTCACAAATCGACGTCATACTAGAATTATAAATTTTCAGTGCTGTTTACATTGTATTTGGTATTTTTATTGACGTAATCGTTCTTGTACCATCATAACTGTCGTTACCGTTAAAGCTTAAGAAGTGTACTAGTTTATATTGCACTGTACAAAAGATTCAGCACCCAAATGACGTTTTTGGAGGTCTAGAGAGCAGTTATTTATAAAGGGATATTTTAAAGATTTATAGATATAAGAAGATGGTGCATGAGTTCGAATGAGACAACTTTCCACAAAGTATAATGATTTGTTTCAAGTAAACCATTATAGATCAAAGTAGGGCCTTAAACACGGAGCCTTGGCTCACAGCAAGCACCACGCTATATAGGAACAAAAAAAAAAAATACTAGTGTTAAACCATTCAAACAGGAAAACCAACGGTCTAATTTGTATAAAAAAAGGAGATTCAAAAGTACAGGTCAGATTTTGTCGAATCAATCTGAACAAGAACAGTATGATTCATCTTTATCACAAGTTAGTTTCATTTTTATCAATAAAGAAAGTCTTACATGCATGCATTGCGAGCATATCAGATATATATTATTTCGATGCGTTCATTATAATATTGCTAAAAATTAATGTTATATCGTATGTGAACAATAATTTGATAGCTATTTGATTACGACATTGTTTATTAAACCACATCGGTACTGGCATTTGGATTGAACCTGGTTTTATAGCGCTTAACCTCTCACGTGTATGACAGTCTCATCAAATTCTGTCATATTTACAACGTTGCGTGAACAAAACAGACATAATGGGTAAAATTGTAAAAGTATGGGTATAGCAGTCAAATATTGATACTAATAAGTGCTAATATTGATATAACAAAAACACCGCTATGATATTTTAAAAGTATCGCATTGATATTTTAAAAGTATCGCATTGCTTATTTATGTATATAAGAAAAACACAGCACTTCAAATTTTACACGGACATAAACGTTAGCGTTTAGCTAACTTCTGAATGTATATTTAGACTCAATTGTTGTTTATATTTGAACAATAAGTTTAAAAGTTAGTATTTACTTAATTTTTCGTTGCCAAAAACAACATTTTCCGCATGAAATGTCTTCATGTTTACAATTGATATTAGACAATATCGCTCATTGATATAAGAAAAGTTTTTATCGATACGCTTCTTCCATAGACTGGTCCTTGTGAAATTTTATTTTATCAAGATTTTTTACAACCGATTCTTTCAGTTTACAGATAAAGACATTTTAACAAATAAATAAAAAAGAAATGAAAAAACAAAATTAATGACAAACAACTTGTCTTCTAAAGGCTGACAGGTCAATTGTTTACAATATTTACAACTGTTTTTTTTTAAGAACAAAAGTACCAATTATTTTTTTCTCTCATAACAATACAATTTCTCATTACTCAAATATATGATATTTAGATTAAAAGTATATATTAATCTAATTGATTCAAATTTTCTCATCAGTAGTGAAATTCGTCTTGATTAAGGAGATTTGTATATAGTTTTAAGACTTGGTTTAATGTATGGAATATAAAATGTATATTGTTTTTTAAAAGAAAATAATTTCCTCGGTAAAATGATTATCTTTACTAGGTTTAAGTGTCTAACTGTAAAATGAATATTTAATCGTATGCTTAGATTTCAATCAAGAAATCTTATATTTCAAAAGCATATAATTCTTTTTCGAAATTTCTTTTTTTTATTTTGAACATGTTGAATAACAATTTACATGTTGAATTATTAATTTGTTTTAACATGAGCAACACGACGGTTGCCACATGTGTAATAGAAACTGCTTACCCTTCCGGTGCACCCGAAATCACCCCTAGTTTTTGGTGGAGTTAATTCATGTTGCTTATTTTTTAGGTTTCTATGTTGTGTAATGTATATTATAATTTGTCTGTTTGTCTTCCTTTCATTTTAAGCCATGGTGGTGTCAGTTTATTTTCGATTTATAAGTTTGGATGTCCCTCTGGAATCTTTCGTCCCTCTTTTGTAATGTTTTGACTTCTATCTAAGAAATACTCATATCTAAAATAGCAAGTAAGACGTGGTATTCCTGCAAATAAGACAAGGCTCCGCATGAAATCCAGATAACACAGAAATTACTATGTAACAACAGTAGGTGCGTTTTTTGCCTGCATTTAAAACAAACTGTTGGTGGCATTCTGTTTTACTTTGAACGCCATTATTCAGCAATTTTACCTGACCATATCCGGAAATAGGTATTTAGTCGGATCTTAACACGTACGTGTGATTTGTTTAAACCGGTTTTCGATAAAAATATACGAAGAAATGTCAAAATGTTTAGGACTTAATTAAATCCGTATTTCGGTAAGATTGTGCAAGCATACGATTTTTATTGCGTCTTACACTTTGAGAAGCGAATAATCTGTAACTACTTTATTCAAATATTCTGTAAAAACGTTAATTTTGAGCTATGAAAGTCAAGTGGCTAGAGAATTTTTCCTGAGGAAGTTTTAAAAAAGTGCAAAAAAATATTTTTACAGTGGGTTAGCTTTCATTAGTCACTACCTATAGATTAACAACTTTTGGTTATATGTATAATTCAGAATCATCATTGAAGGTGGAGCGCGATTGCGCAGTTAAATAATTATATGGATGTGCCATTTGTATGATGAGTGACATTCCGTGGTATTATGTGCCAATTCGAAAAAGTTATACGAGAATTCTCTCCTCTTAACAGGTTCATTTTTTTTATAATTATGTTTAGGTTTCTGATATAATTTGAATATTTACAAAATGAATCAATGCAATATATTTCAGTTTTTGTTATTGATGTATCAAAACAATTGATGCACGAATATAATTTCATAAATTTGAAACGTTTAAAATTTTTACATACCTATATAAAGAACTTTTTATCATTTTTGAAATAGACTATGAATAAAACTTGCATGAAATTACTTCCCTTCATTATAGATTGATTGTGAAATGAGCCAGATTTATCTATTTGTGATCACAGAGAGGGACTAGCAAGCAAATTTTGATTGCCGCTAATTCATTGTAAAAACAATGTTCCACTATAAACGAATGTTATTTTATACAAATATAAGGACTTAGTTAGCTAAATCTACAAATTTTATTTGAAATTATGAATTTTTATTGCAATAGATTAATATGCTACATTATTGATTTGAGTTAATATAAGACATGTTTTTAATCTAGTCGTGTTGTTTATTCTTTAGTTTTCTATGTTGTGTCATGTGTACTATTGTTTTTCTGTTTGTCTTTTTCATTTTTAGCCATGGCGTTGTCAGTTTGTTTTAGATTTACGAGTTTGACTGTCCCTTTGGTATCTTTCGTCCCTCTTTTAGTACTTTGAACAGTCAACCAAAAGAAACTGGGTGAAATTTTTGAAGAATAATGAGATTTTTCTCAACCTGAGTCAATTATAGCTATTACAGGAATAAGTCACCAATTCAACATAAAAGACAAGCGGATTTTGAAAAAAGAATTAATAAAAGCTGTCATAAGCACTGGTAATATATGCTTCAAAAGAATAGAAACCTTTTTCTCCTCTTTGATGGGAAATGAGTTTTTCAGTTCTTCCCCATCAAGACTGATTTGAATTAACAAATACAGCGATACAAACTTTATACCAGAAGCTATCACACATTAGGGGTTTGAATGGGCAATTCATTGTGCGTTAATAGAACTTTATACTTTATGGAGCATCCGAGAACCCCCTCAGTTTTTTATGGGATTATTGTTGCATAGTCTTTTGTTTTACGTGTTGTGTCTGGTGTATTATTATTTGTCTGTTTGTCCTTTTGTTTTTAGCCATGGCGTTGTCAGTTTAATTTCGATCGATGAGTTTGACTGTCCCTCTTGTGTATTTAGCCCCTCTTGGACAGCTGCTTAGAAAATATACAGACTGTTTCCTATACATAGACATTTTGTACTGAATCATAAATTTGATAACGCAATACCACAAAACGTGAACGTTGTTAAGTGTTCATTCACATTATTAAAGTTTATTAACAAACCCGACATGTGTTGCCCCTGGCTGTACATGTATGTTCGTGGATTTGACAAGTGTTACTGAGTGTGAACATCGATTTAACTTATGAAAGTGATCTTAGATACAAAATTTCAGGTAAAAACACTAATATAATAATGAATTGTAAACCTATTTGTTCAGAATTAGATTTAGTGTATTAGATGAAATAAATTAGCTTTTTCTTTTGATTTTTTACAGACATTTGATCTAATTAATTTTTAATTACTATTGACCATTTATGTTTTAATCGTAATTGAAATGTATTTTCTACAAAATGTCTTATCATCGTATGTTAATCGTTGAGATTGTGTGGGTCCAAAATACATTGGAAAAATCTTCCTCAAATGGGGTCGTCTTAGTCATAGTTAAAAATGTGAAAATTAAGTAAAACGAGGAGTAACATAAACATGTTATGACAGGGTAGTCAAAAGCTAAGACTCAAAATAAATATAAATAGTTGTATAAACGTTTCCTTGATTTTATAATTGCATATCCTAAGCTGTATTTCCTGACAATCAAACGTTTCTCTTATTATTTGAGCAGTAAATGTTTAAAGTACATTGATTACTTATGTCAAATACTATAACGATCGTTTGCTTTTCCTATTTATGGTAAAACCTCTCAAACGAGTTTTGAAAGTAAAGAGAAATGATAATGAAGACGGGTTTAGAATTCCTACCAATTCAACAAAGGAAGCATTAGATTCAAATCATACACAGTTTATTGTACTCGGTGATCAAGGTATAAAACGTCAAGGAAGTAGTATTTTTTTCTAAATGTATGGATGTTTTCGAAAGTTTAAACAGGCTCGTTTACAGGGAAGCACTTCCCTTTTATGCAACTATGATTACCATCCACATCATTCTAAGAGTACATCTGGTATTAAATGTAAAAACCAGAAAAGAAATACGATGTCAGGCTTATTTTTAATTGAGGTTAAATGTTTTTTATTATCGTAAACAGATTGACCTCTGTGGACAGCAACACCAATACTGTATATTCTTGTCCATAGTGTGTAAAAAAAACCTTCTACGTATATGAACTATAAACAAAGCATATGTTACATCTTAATCAAAAAGGTGTATCTTTGGAACAAGTTTGGAAGTTTCATTGTGTTGTTCATACAGTCGATGTAAGATACTCTAATATATCATTTACGTCCATACTTTAATTCGATAAGTTATATATTATTTTGTATTCAGCAAACACCAGAGGTGCATAACATATTTCACATGACTGTAAGATTTAAGTGGCAGAACATACACAACCTTTTTGTCATTTACCACAATACCACAAACAATCTCCTTCAATACGAATCAACATATTTAAAAAATGTTTTTAACAATGACATGACATGTTTATAATGAACATACACTAGTCAGTATCGTGCCTGTACAGGTTTCAAACACAGTAGGATATTTTCATAAAAAGTCAAAGTTAAAGTTCTCAATTGTATCGTCAAAAAAGACGCCAAATACACATGCTACCGGTAGAAGCTTCAAGTTAAATATGGTGGAAATGCTCAAAATGGATTTAATCATTTGTTTAGAATTACATTCACTAATTAAACGAAAAGAAAAGAAACTAAATAAGAAATTAACTGACGTTTTTACTTCTTCTTGTTTTGTAGATTTCAATACCAAAGAAAATAAGGACGAGACTAAACTAACAAAATATGACACACAAAGCAAACCCACTCAGTGTGAAACATTACCTGTTGTATTGGTACTAATTGAAAGAGGTCTTGAGACAATTAGAACAGTATTGAGCGTACTGGCAAAAAACAAACATGTTAATGTAATTGATGGATCAGGAGGCGCAGCAAATTTCCTATCAACATGTTATCGGACAGATACAAGGTTAACTTTATTGCATGAGTGATTTTTTTTATCGTGTTAGGGTGTTTTGGTTTTTTTAAGAGTTTTGTTTTGTGAACAATGACATTTTCGTGTTATTTCTTATCTTATATAATCAATTATCCATTGCAGTCAGATATGTTTTCATATTCACACAAAACGTGTCGTGAGTACTGGATACTTATTTTTTATATAATTTTGTTTGTACTCCATTCAAACATTTGTTTTTGCTCTATTCGACGATCGTACAAAATTGACCGTAGATAATTCCTAGTTAGCGATTAGGCATTGTGCAAAAGGTTATGAATGTTAACTGTTTACATATCGTACATGTATTAGAGTCGTCATTACTTAAAATTAGCCTACCTGAATAAAAATAGTTAATTGCACTTGGAATAGAAGGTGTACATCTATGATGCAAGTTTTCTTATCTGGAAAAATATTCCAAAGAATGTATACAAATTAAACAGGCGTTAGCTCAATATTGTGATGACCAAATAAGTATTATGAACACAAAACTTTATAGTTTATTTCTCTTATATGTTTAACGAGAATAAGATTGTTTTGTACCTGTAAGATTCATAGGTTTTGCATAGCGGAACAGGTTTTTTGTTTGTTTTTAATTTTAAACAGGGAGCGCAACTCTGAACGAGCAACATTGTCCGATTATAATGAAGATGTCGAGAAATTGATTGATGAATGCTACGAAAATGACTCAGAAGAATTAGAAGAGGAGGCACAAAAGCTGGCAAAGGACTGTTTGCAGAAACTTAAATTGGTAAACAAACAGAAAAAATATTTGTTTGGGCCTAATTAGCACGACATTGATTTGTATTTTTAAATGATCCGGATGACTATAATCAATTCATGTTCTTGTTTTCAAATTTATTTTGTTCACATTTTCGAACTTATACCTATTTCAGCTTGTATACATTTTACTTAAATGGTATTGGATGTACGGTATATTGGATGGTATGCTTTAAACAAGATAAAGTTTCGCCTATTTATTGGTTATATTGTTGGAATATGGCCATTGTTATATAATTGTTCGTTTCTGTGTGTGTTTCATTTTAACGTTGCGTCGATTGTTTTCTTTTATTTTTAAGTGTAAATTCACATTGCGATAAGACGTGTCACGGTACTTGTCTATCCCAAATTCATGTATTTGGAGATGATGTTATGTTTTTTATTCTCGTGGGATTTTGTCTGATGCTTTTTCCTCGGTTTAAGTTTGTTACCCTGATTTTGTTTATTGTCCATGGATTTATGAGTTTTGAAAAGCAGTATACTTCTGTTGGCTTTATATATGGCAATGTATGCAATTGTTTTTTTTTTATTTTCATGATGTTGAATATATAATGTTGCAAAAAGAAAAATGAAACGTAAAAAAAAATACAAATCACATACTAGCAAAAACCATATACGTATAATATATCTTTATTAATCAATAAGGACTCTTTTGTTTGTAATAGCCTTGACAGTTGACAATAGGGCAAGCACTGTGTACATGTACATGAACCGATTTTCAATCAATTCATCATTTTAGTTATATTCTTATTCACTACAAGTGAAAGTCATTCGCACGAAACTGTATTCATTACCCCTTACAAAACCTCATTCTCTGTTCAATTTATGTTTGGAATCCACTGTTACAAACCCTCATTTAAACCATTACAAACTTGAAGCTAAATTTCGGATATTGCAAGTCACAGACATTTCAAGCAAGTCCGCATTGGAAAAGGTGAAAAAGAAAAAACGATCTTTCCTTAATCTTTTTTTTCCAACAAAGGTCTCGATGGCGTCAACTTAGGCAATATCCTTCATCATAAATTAATTCAATAAAAAATACCTACTTATATCAAAGACCAGTCTGTACCAATCGTTTCTTATACCTATACCAAACCTATTGCAACTAAAATTTTCAATTACAAATACGTTTTGCAGGATAATGACGACTTCAAGTCTAAACCTCCTGATTGCACTTGTGCTAGTTCCCAATTCACATATAATCCTGCTGGCCACGTTATTACCAATGACCTCAAAATTGTTAATAAAAAGTCTCTACGAAATGTGTTATCGAAAGGTCCGAAATATCGTGAGCCTAAATCCATCAATTGGAAAAACAACTTTAAAATTTTGATGGATTCAGTCGAGGATTATGCCAGGCAATGGGCTAAGCCCGACAAGGAACACGTAGACACTCTTCCGAATGGATTTAGCAGTGAGGTCGTTGATACAAATCAGAATTTAAAAAAAAAATGGGTCAATCAATGCCCATGCTACGTCAATCTTTAAAGACCCAAATGTTGCTAAACACCTATCCAACCACCATGATAAATATGTTGTTGTCCCGGCAGATAAAGCCCAAATAACATCGTTTTTGGGTGCAAAAGTCATTACATTAACTGCTTGATAAACGAATTAGGTATTGACAATTCACTTGGAAACTCAACTTATACCCTCAAGACACTTACCAAAGAGGAAATCCTGGATAATCATAGGTCTGTTCTTTGTTCCCTTTGGAATTTCAACCAAAGATGAAGAACTGGATCTTCCATCAATGTATTGGATGCCTAAACTACATAAGTGTCCTTACAAATAACGGTATATTGCTGGGTCTTCCAAGTGCTCCACGAAACCTCTTTCTAAATTAGTAACATCTAATTTATCAGCACTCAAAGACGGGCTTGAAAGTTATTGTGAAACTGCCTTAAAAACGATTATTTAATATATTTTCTTTCATTTTACAAGTCTGAATAATTGACAGTGTACATCAAACTTATCTCTGTGTTAAACGGGATTTTTGGATCATCTACTAAAGAAACAACACACACTTTTACCTTTCTTGACATGAAATAACACCGTAAAATAACATGACTCTATCTTAAATCTTTATCAATGATATTTTTAAAGTTAGATAATACTTGTAATAGTTTTCTGTTTAGTGCATCATTTAAAACTGCTTTGATATTCGTCCTTCCATGTTATGTATTGTTGAAGATACTTTAAAAACATTATCTACTGATAGTGTGCGTGACGGTTATTTATACCATTGGAATGATTCGAATCAATAAACGTTCAACCCACTGGTATAAATGTGTCTTAAATGTGTCGTTTGGTTCGGTCTTCTCAATATATTCACGTGTACACATCCTTAAATTGTTCTTCAAATGGAATCATATTCTAAAATCATCAATAGCATCAATATCATGAAAGACACCAATATTTTGAAAGCACTAATCAATCATATTGGATATAAGAAGATGTGGTATGAGTGTCAATGCGACAACTGTCCATTCAAATAACTATTTATAAAAAAAAACATTGTAGGTCAATGTTAGGCCTTCAACACATATAGAAGATGTATCATTGGGAAATAAGTTGTAGAACAGATTTCAGTGAACTTCAAGGCTGTATACGCATTTCTCTGATTTAGCTTTATTGTCTTAAATATGGATTACATTCAATTATAAGAACCTGTGAATGCAAAACTTATCTTTAATGTACCCAAGTAGACAATGCATCTTATACTATCTGAATATATTATTCTCAATAACAAATTTGGAATAAAGTATCTATGTGTCACTAGACCAAAGGATAAACACAAAGTCTCTTATTACAAATATCATTTAAAAGCGGAATGGTGTCTAATAATGCCCCTGACCATTTGCTAGTACATGTTGCATCTTAAATTGTTATAGCAAACATAAAACAATTCGGTTAAGTTAAAAGTTGTGATAGTACGTTTGTAGTAACCATATATTTTTCTTTGACTTTTATAGCTTGATACACACTACAAACCATGGAACGAATGAAAAATAAAAAAAACATGTTTCATAATTCTGGTATCTTTGATAACTATATAATAGAATACGGTTATCATAATATAACCAAACACTGTGCATTTTTTTCTCATGATTTCGAATTTCTCGAGAACAGATTTACTTTTCGAGAAGAGATTAGTTCAACCGAAAACAAAACCATGTGGATGACAATGTGACCACTTATATTTCATGAATGTATGACAAGGCTCATATCAAGTAGGTTTAAAAAAAAAACCAAACATATGATACAACAAACCAATTGCTTAAAAAGTTTCTGACTATATTTTTCATTAATTCTCTTTGAATAAGTCTAACATTGGTAGAGGTATAGGGGAGGGTTGAGATCTCACAAACATGTTTAACCTCGCCGCATTTTTGCGCCTGTCCAAAAGTCAGGAGCCTCTGGCCTTTGTTAGTCTTGTATTATTTTAATTTTAGTTTCTTGTGTACAATTTGGAAATTAGTATGGCGTTCATTATCACTGAACTAGTATATATTTGTTTAGGGGCCAGGTGAAGGACGCCTCCGGGTGCGGGACTTTCTCGCTACATTGAAGACCTGTTGGTGACCTTTTGCTGTTTTTTTTTTATTTGGTCGGGTTGTTGTCTCTTTGACACATTCCCCATTTCCATTCTCAATTTTATCATTCGTATAAATGTAGAGCTCGAGTCATTCTTATGTTGGATAGTGGAATGAGAGTGTCTTATGCAGTGTGAGTATGTGTTAGTTCTTACATAATACACATAACACGGTTTAAATTCATTAAAGATAAAAAAGTTCATAACATGTCATTAATAAAATACTATTTACAAAAATGTCAAATGATTTTCTATACAAAAAGTTTGCATTGATAAAGGTTATTGTGTAGTTGAGAAAATAAGTAATACAATGTAAAAGTCTTTATGAAACATTATTTTGAAAGATTGTTGTTTACGAAACCGATATTTTCAGTTTAGAAATAAGAAAATGTAAACATGGTATACAAAAAAGCAGTTCTTAAACAATTTACCTTTAAAAATGATTGATAACAGAGATCTGCTCTTAAGTATTTCGAATTCGTAATAATAAAATAATTATTACAAAATGAATATGTTGTTTAAAGTCAACGTTTAATTGAGAATTCTAAATAAGTATTATAGTAAGATGCATAAATGCCACGCTCCAACCCATGTAGTATACATTGAATAAGAAACTTGTCCCTATACTCAAGAATTATTGATTGATTGACAGTCGTGTATCGTAAATTTCTGCACTTTTGTACTATCTGGTCAGTTTATATTGTTGAAGAAGCTGGAGTATCCGGAGAGAACCACAGATCCGTGGTAAAAAAAACACATGACCCGTTCGAACTCGCAACTTAGGTGCACACAGTTCCAGTAACTAGACCTCTCGGCCACCGAAACCCTGAACGAATACGATAAAATACTTGAAGTAAACAAAAACACGGTTGGCTTCTAGATTTCAAAGCTTGTAATGTATATAAAAAAGAAGATGTGGAATAATTGCCAATGAAACAACTATCCACAAAAAACCAAAATGACACAAACATTAACAACTATAGGTCACCGTACGGCCTTCAACAATGAGCAAAGTCCATACCGCATAGTCAGCTATAAAAGGCCCCGATAAGACAATGTAAAACAATTCAAACGAGAAAACTAACGGCCTCATTATATAGTTATATATAGTTTATTATATAGATGGAAAAGATGCTATAATCTAATATAATATGTCAACTATGTCATTATCAACACTTTATTTAAATACATTAAAACTTATGCAACCATCAACAGATTCTTTCAGATTAGAACATTTTACAAAAGTGCAATGTCATTGCTTGCAAACGATCTGACGTGACAGCATTTCATAATATTCACAATTTAAACAAGTTTGACGCATCGTCAGTCATGAAACACTATCAATGAAAATATCGTCTTTGTTAACAAAACATGTCCTTTGTAATAAATCATTGGATATTTAATAAGATACATTCAATTTATTCTCATCGATTTAAAAAACAATATTTTGTAGAAATCTACGTCTTGATTTAGGTAAGTTTCTACATAGCTATTAGTGTTCCATATAATTCTTGATACAGCATAAATAACTTTTTTTTAATGTTTTAAAATAATACTCCAGTAATATTGCCTAAGGCTTAAATCATTACTTTCAATATCATTTGCATCGAATTTGTATAAAAAGTTTGCTTTGTTTTTCTCCATTTCTTTGTCTCTTTTCTTTGTATTCATTCTTTTTCATGTTGGTGTATCGCTGTTGACATCAAAACAGTAAGGTATGCAATGATTATCCACACATCTGTGTTAATCAATATAAAAAAGACTAGAAGAACATAAACCCTCAATAATGACAAATGTCTATTTTGTGAATTCATCTATTGCCATGGATGGTAATTTTCACCGGGAATATTATTTTTCTTGGCTTTATCAATATTTCCATGAACGTCTTTAGAAAATTTATACGTTCAATATAAGATGAGGTGCCCACCTTTAATTGATATTTGGAAGATGATTGTAGAAACGATTTAAGATTTACATTAATTTACCTGAATTTGCATTCAACTAACACACCAGATTTTGTAAAAACAGAGTTAATTTAGAATAATACCGTAATGATTTGTGACTGAGAATGTAAACGTATGACATATTTACTTAAAATAATTTATTAACTTCTATTTCATATGAGTAAATTGTATGTGTAGTACAGCCAATTACAATCGTCAGTATATTGTCATTCAATGTTGCGCAGACAGTATCGAAACCTTAATATATGTTTAAGCATGTCCTAATAGAGATTTCCAATAAAATGACATACGTACCTAACTCGACGTACGCACGTAACGGGACCGGTTGTTGCTAACCAATTAATTTTGTTAAATGCGTTACAAGTTTTAACTAAGTATTCCTTAACTATGACACCCATTCATAATAAATTTTATCAATATAAAATATTTCTAAGATGATGAAAAACGAAAGAAATCATGATTTGTATATATCACGTGATTATTGAGATTCCCGCCTAAACTTCACTGTCATAAGACCACGTATATATACGTATCTGTACCTATCATACGATTCATAGGAGTTGTCTTTCATGGTTTTGACAATGACAATAAGTTTAGGTATACTTAAACAAAAACCTCGCCCCATAATTTGGTAAAGTCAAAGACGAAAAAGTACTTTTGAAAAATAGATAATTGATATGAATTTCTGCCCACATGAAATTATCTTCAATTAAATTATAGAAAAATATTATTTTGTTTTAAAAGTCGAGTACACCTTTTACATTCGGGTGTGCTAAACGTTAAATCTATTAAAAACAATAAAAAGGCAACCTTCTCGCTTCGGAATTTGTTATCTTAATATTTGTATGCTAATTGTCGTCTCGGTAGTTTTTAAATTCATAATGTGAGAAGAACTAAAATATGGGTCAAGTGAAATGACAAAAAATGGTGGGTGTGTTTGATTACAAGTTGCTAATTTTCTTTTTCTATTATAGTATTTATGTCTATAAAGCCATTCAAAGTTTAATGACAAAATATTTAAAGAGTAAAAAAAACCAGTTGTGGTTGAATTTTACTGAAGGCATATTCCAGCAACAATGCGTGTTCAAATAGCAAAACATGCATGCAGTGTATGCTCCCCTCCGTCACGCTTCAATGCAGTAGGACGAAATACGCTGAGTTAGGTCGGTTATGTCGAGTAAAGTCATTTTATTGGAAATCTCTATTATCAGTTAAAGAGATCCAAATCAAAGGGGAATTTAACGTTTTGACTAAAACAAAACCAACAGACACCAAAGAGAACACAACACTCATTAAAGAGACTAAAATCTGAGCAACAATAAAATTGAGAATGGAAATGGGGAATGTGTCAAAGAGACTTAATAAAAAAACAACAAATCCACTGTGCTATAAAAAAAAATGCGGTTGATTCCGATGGCTCAAAAGGGGAAACAGATGCTCTTCCACATGAAGAAACCTGCAAAGTTGCATAAAATTTATTTAATTTTTAGTCATTTGCATTACGCAAACTGTATCGTCTGTTATTATTTTAACTTCAGAAGCAACCATACCAATATTTGCAAGCGATCTATTTTGTGAGTAAAAAAAATAATGCGAAATCAAATAGTCGTATGATTAAGTTTAAAACTCATCAGTTATTTGTTTGTTATATATTTATATATACTAGTTGTACCTGGTCGCTGCCAAAGATTAAACTCACGAATTCGTTTAATCCATGATTTGTTCCAAAAGGTCTTGTCTCAATTTTGATTTTTCAAAATCGACAATTAGTTAATAATATACGTTAATATTACTTTAAAACGTCATATTTTGTAGAGAATAACACCACTTATGTTGCTTTAATGTTCCTTTGTTATGAATGTCTACATCTGACATGTGTAATTTGAGACATTTGTGTGGTATTGAACTATACTTGTTAAATCTCGTTCACAAAGATTTATGTGTCAAAGTTCTATTTTGTGATGATATTGAATGATATCAGATTTAAATGACTTCAATGAAAATCATTCATTTATAGTACAATATAACCCTATTGCCTATTGTTAGATATCTAACAGAACAAATCTATTGCTAAATACGTAGATTTTACAAATTTATTTAAGAAGAGACCTGACTCGTGCTTCATGTAAGTTTTTAGATTGTTAATAAGCTCGTCATAGATACTAGGATTCAAATATTTCAAATTCTTTTCTTGCTTTATCTATTTCACGAGTGCAGTTTGTTTTGTTAAAATGATAATAAAAATTAATAGCAGAATAATGATTATAATTTCCTCGCGTATACTAAAATAATGTTGTATAACTGTGAGGTGTATAGATCATATAGTATTTTCCATATTCATACTTTGTCCACTTTGTACGTTGAGTACGCATTAGAACAACCGAACTGTGATTAATTTTCACAAACTCATCACCGAATTTTGATTAAATCTCTAAACTTAAAAAAGACGAAAAACACTGATAACAACAATAGTTATCCCATTGCAACTCAAAACAATAGTCCGTTAATTTTTTTAGATATATTTATGCATTTCATTGATAAATTTGAATAAATATATCTCATAATCAGAGCCTTTTCAATTAATAGAACTCTCTTAAAAAAGGAACGATATTTCGAGCAACATGTATTCAAGGCAAACGTCGGGCTTTCTTTTTCACTGTATTTCCTCAGTGTCAATTTATATTATCTAATAAAGGTTTTAGGTGTAAGATAACTTATGTGATAACAAACAATCTTGTTTTTTTATAAGAAGGGTAGTCGAAATTAATACAGGTCTCCATCACTATACTTAGAAAAATACCGAAACAACCAGTTCGTCGATTGAGGATGTGTCCATTTCCCCCAAACATGACCTATACATGGTCCGCACATTCCATGCCCCTATGCTAAGAACATTTTTTGGCGTTAGGAGTCCACACTTCTTGCCCCTAGCTGCATTTCTGATTTCACTAGACACATTCATTGGGTCATCTGTATGACGTATATCCTCGCTCACGCGATTCAGTGTTTCTCTTGGTGTGGTTTCTGCAATCAGCTTTTTTTTTTACTCTGCCTGGTGATTAGCCATGCGAAAAACCTACTGCCTGCAGGATGGAGTTTTGATGTCTGGGTTTTCTTTCCCATAGACGATTGACTACCATGGCTGACGGGTTCCATATTCCCGGCCTTTTTTTCTGGGTTTGCTCCCAAAGCCTTTGATCTTCCCATATCTAACCACATGGCAGTGGTACTATTTACCCATAATTGGGACAAGGTTGATGAGTGCAATGTCGTGTCCACACGCCGATGGGCCTACACACTGCATCTCTATGGCTCTTTTTGCTCCGAGATCCTCTACAATAATGCCTAGGATGCACGATCCTAGTTACCATGTGTTGCCGCGGGGAGACATTGTAGAAGTCTTGAATAGTGTAGAGGCTATATACTGGTAGGAAAGACTTACACACTCGGCTTTCTTTTCACCTACAGAACAAGCAAGCCAGCGGTGATAAAGAGCCTATGGCTCTAACCACACTAGACGCTTACTCAATCCTGTGGTACAAACCAACAGCACGCAAACATGACCTACCAAATTATAATTATTACCAGGTTTGTAAATACATGGAGCGATAAGACATATGTGGAGCAGAGTTTACTTAACCTTCTGGAGCCCTTGTGCGAACCTCAAGTTTTTGTTAGGTTTTACTTGCTCAGTTTCTGTGATTTGTTTTGAGTACTATTATTTGTCTATTGGTCGTTTGTTTTATTAGCCATGGTGTTCTCTACTAAATTTCAACATATGAATTTGATTGTACCTCTGGTATCTGTCACCCCTCTTTTAGACAAAGAATGGAATTGTATGAAATTATCAGTTCAAATAGTTATTTTTACAGATGATTGTAACTTATATGAATTTTCATTGTGATAAATAACGAAAGCCTCATCTGTGTATACCTTTTCAAGACATTTACTGCCATTTAGTGGATCCGTACGTAGTAATCTAGCCTGTAAATTTGAGTCTTGACATTTTGGTGTCATATTTGCAATTATATATATTATATAATATATATGATACATTCGCAATGAGGTTTCGACTTAATTCTTTTACTGTAACCTCAACAAATTCAAATATGTTACCGTATCAAATGTGCAAGTAACATCCCGTTCACAAATAATCGCTTTGTCAGCCTTCTTATTTATGAACAATTTAAACTGTCATACATTACAAGTCATTTGAAAATTTCATTTAAAACTACTTCTTTACAAATCAATGTCTAAATGCACGGTGTACGCCAATTAAAAGCCATTTAAATTTACAAATTCTAAATATCTTAATACACTGAATCAGATTCAAGTTGTTGGTTTCTGCAAAAATGAGGCTTCTGAATTAGGTAAGACTTTAAATAATTTATATTTGTCTAATAAATGTCTTGTTTTATATATTTTACAATTCGTTTTTTTTTTAACTAGTTAGTTATCAATTGAAAGGATCCAAAATTTTGTCCCTTTTCACCACATCATTTTCTGCGAGAAGCCAATAGTGATCAAAATAACTTATCGACTATAATGACGTAAAATAGACTCTCGAATAAGTATACTTGGGTAATTAGTATTTGCTTAAAGGTTAAAAATAACAACGCATTAGTGATTAAAAAAAGTCAAATCCAAAAGAAGAAAATATTTTATTTCGTTATTCATTAACAAATTCAAAATTCAATGGAAAAGTATACTACAAAGCTATTTTAAATTTTGAGAAGAAATAAACTTTTGTATATCAGAGGCTCAGTACTTTTTCAACAGGTCTTTAGATTTTAATGGCTATCAAATATAATGTAACTATATAAGGAATGTTGTTCAATGAAGATGATTGCTTTCAAAATAATTTTTGATAACAATGTACATGTAGTACTGCACAATAGAAGTGGTTAAAGAAATTGTTGTAGTTAAACTTTTTTGAGTACATAATATTTGACAGTATGCACATACACTGATCTCTCTCTCTTTTACTATTTGATATACATTGTACATTAAAATATAGTGAAATCAAATTGAATTATACTTGCTCAATGTTACACGTGAATATCCTCAGCAAAATTTGCCTTGGCAAATGTTACATTAGTGTGCATGTTAAAATCAAAGGATTAAAAAGTTAAAAAAAAAACCGGGAAAAGTTTTGGTTAAAAAAATAATGATCGGGTTACACTGACAGAGAAGTTAACATCGATCTATCAATCTAGATCTAGATCTAGATCTTGATCATGATCTTAATCTCGATCGATCGAACGAGATCGAGAGAGTAAAAAAGGAACACAACCAATTGTCTACAAACAACTGCGTATTAAACACAAGCTGTTAACTAGTGTTTAATTTCTCGTTCAGTTTTATTTGGGATATATTTGGTTAAAAGTTGTCTCATTTTGGGTCGTTTTTTTATATTTCTCATAAAAATAAGGACCGGTTAATGTAAAATAGTTCAAGAAGTAGTTATCCCAGTAAATTCAAATGTGCAAGAATATCTGATAACGTGTTTAGACTAAACTTCAAGTTGCATGTTAAATCCCATTCATAATGATCGCCATGTCAACAGTCTTATTTATTTACAATTCAAATGGGTTTTTATAAAAAGTCATTTAATAAAGTCATTTTAAAATAACTTCTTTCATAACACAATGTATCCCAATTATTAGACATTAAACACAAAAACTAAAGCTACAACCGTTGATTTAAAATTGACGTGCTAAGTGATGCATGTAGATTATTAACATAATTTATAGACCTAAAATTATACAAATAGCTGTTTTACGATTGTTCTTTTGTTAAAATTAAAATCATAAACAATTGCAGACCACCAATTAAAAATTATTATCATCAAAAAATAATTATGTTTCGATTTTAAAGTAGCGTAAAAATAAGAAACTATACTAAATATCCATAATTCATATGCGTCCGATGCGCTCTACAGGATTTACCTTCATGTATATCATTTTATTCTGGTATCACCTAAGTTGGACAAAGGTATACAGAAAAACACATTAGTTTACATTACATTGCATATATGTACATTTGTTGAGGAAACATTAAACATGAGTTTTTTTTACAACGGTATGATCAGAATAGGCGACAGCTTAACATGAGAGAGAATCCATTTCGTCATTTATAATTCTAATAAATTGGCAAAATTTTCGAAGTTTAGATTTCTGTTTTTGTTTCATCAAATATTGGTGTTATAAGAGTTTTACTATATTTGTTTCCGAAAATATGATGCAAAATGAACATAAATTTGCATCTTTTGTAGCAATTATTAGACAAGGTTAACCAGGGGTTATAATTCACATACTTTCTTGAAAAAAAATCATATTTCATTTAATCATTGGTTATTTTTTTTTCGAAAACAGTCCTTACTTTTTCCTTGTTCTTTACTGAATTCCCTACACTGAAGTAAAAGATTTTATCTACATTTTAATGTGATGATTGCAAACATTCAGGTTATCAAAATGAATCGAAGCACTAGCTTAAACGTCAACATTGAAAAATTTGTGTTATATAATTTAAATACTCAGTTCTGATAATTCTTTTCTGATAAAACATGTATATTATTTTCAAAAGAGAAAAGAAAAAGGAAAAACAATTAAAAACCAATTGTTCAGAGAACAATTGAAGGTCTTTCCACTGAATACAATGTATTTTAATATGAAAGTTGTAAAATTAAGTTTAAAATGTCATTTCAATCGACAACTGATAGTTTATTGTACGCTGATTCCAGAAATATATGGTTTCTATGCAATATGTTTTAAATAAGGGAGATAATTTGTTACTTCCGGTTTGAAAAATGTTACTTCCGATAATATTTGAATATTTAATTGACACTGATTCCAAAAAGATCTGGTTCTATATATTTTTTAATTAATAAAGTACAAAAAATAGCTACTTCCGGTTTACACAAGGTCACTTCCGGTTGTTTTTTTCAAGGTTAAATGGTTTGATACCTTTCGCCAAAAGTCTCATGGCTATATCATGTATACATATGAGCTGAAAGCAAAGGTCAAAAACTAGAACGTCAAATTCATCTATGACCTTGAGATTAATTTCAAGGTCATAAACCAAGGACCTCAAATCAAAAGACCATAGGTCTTAATTATATTTGGTTAATCAGTTATATCACCATACGCGTATTTTGAAATACAAGAGGGGAGAAAACTCACTTTTACGTTCAACGTACCCTTGCAATCAAAATTTACGTGTTACAAAATGTCGCAACTAACAATTTAGAAAAAATAATTTGTTGATATCTTATACGGTTTCTGGAAATTAATGGAAATAAGTCAAATTCAAAAATTAGAATATGACCTTGACCTTTGACCTTGACCTAATTTTTATTTTTTTGGACAAAGGACCTCAAATCAAAAGATCCGTGGTCTCTAGTACTTATGGTTTACAAGATAGAAATGCATATCACTTATATCAAATCCATAAGGGGAAATAACTCTCTTATGGAGCATTCATATCACTTCGGTCAAAATAGGACAAATCATGCGAAGGATATAACGAGCAATTTTGTAAAATAAATTTGTCATAATATTTTACGGTTGCGAAGGAGTTACGATAACAAGGAAAACAGTGTTTGGGGAGATTACTCCTACAAAGAAAAGTATTCGTTTACGCAGGGTAAATTTCAAAAGCGCATAAACTGTTCGATATCATATACCAAATATCTAAGCGACATATTGCGAATCAAATGTTTATCGCAAGAACAAAATTAGGCGGAAGAAAAAAAAAATAATCAGAAGAAAAACAATAGGTCTTTCCACAGAAAAGTGGAAAGACCTAATAATTGATACCACCTTTTCTGACAAATATTGACGTGATCGATATATTTGTTAAATTCAAAATATATGACATAGAACATTCTATAAAGTTGTTCTACAAATTTATACATATATATATATATACATTTAGAAATCAAACAAAATTTCATGCCAGCATAACAGTATTTCAATCGGAAGAACACACGAACAGAAAAGTATTTTCAAAGACCATGGATTGGAAACGTTCAAACCCCAAGGAAAAACAGCGGTAAGAAATGCAATGTACAAGTATTTGATATTGTTTGTAAAAACACTAAAATATATTTTTGGAGCTATATTTTTAACATGTTAATCTGCAAATAGTAAGTTATTGGAAGCTTCAATGTATGTTTTTAAACATTGGGTCAATCTGAAAAGAGAAAAAAAAAGTATCATAAATCCACTAGACGATATGCTTATCAAGTGTACCATTTCAATGACATTTAAATATGTGTTAATCTTTTATGTAATTTATCAATTGCAGCTAAAAAGAAATATTACAAACAAAAGACAATGTTTCTGATAATTATTACTCTTTTATAAATGAATTTGAAATGTCTGTTAACATCTTTTTATGGTTGCAGTAATCGGTCCTTTGTTCTCAAGAGAAAATCAAAAGTATACAGGGAAGTGCTGGTAAGTTTCAATGTTTTTAATATGTCAAGTACTCAAATACATAATTATCGAAAAATAATATGTTTTTCAAAAAAAAATTCAAACAAATTATTTTATGATTTCTTTATGCGCTTATCCTTTTTGTTTTTGATACAGATGACATATTCTCTCGATAAATACCTGATCATACCCATATAAAGACCGTCATCATTGTTTTTCCTTTTCAAGACAGTTGCTCATTACGGATTAGAAACTACTGGTGCTTGGTTGGATTTCTGTTGCTTTCTTTAGACTTTAATGTTGTGATTTTAGGTTTGCTCCTTTTTTCATTTTTTAAAACTAAATAAGAATCTTTTACAACTTCATATCAACCTAATAATGACCTATGGTATGGAGAATCACTGACAAAAGAGGAAAGTGTTAATGAAATAGCTTTGACTGCAAGTTGGTTAAACTGTTTGTGGCATTATCTTCAGCATATTCCTTAACCCAGGATAGTACTTATTCAAAAATCGTAAGATATTGTCGTAGGTATGGAAATGTTAATACACTTTTTTTATTATTTTTCAGTTTACTCAAGTTTCTGACAATGTTGACCAAACAAAACTTTTACAAGACGTATTACCACAAAAATGGAAAGTATCTCCGCCTGATTCTATAATAGCAATCACAGGCATACAACATCAGTTCAACATAAAAGACAAGCGCAATCTAAAAAGGGATTTGATTGAGGCTGTACTAAGCACGGGTAAAATATTAAAATTTAGAAAACATTTTTTTCTCTCACCCTGAATGTTATATGTAACACTTATCAGTGAATCATCAATACACTAATGAATAAAGGCAACAATAGTATACCACTGTTCGAAAGTCATGAATCAATTGAGAGAAAACAAATCCAGGTTACAAACTGAAACTGAGGCAAACCCATCAACTAAAAGAAGAAAACAACGAAAAAACAGAAACAACAGAAACACTGATGTGCAACAAAAACAAACTAAGCATACATTGAACGATATCAATAAGCTTTGTTTATTATAAATGTTCAAGTCTGAAATTCCGAAATATAGAAAGTCCTTTCACTCTTCTTATTACTTTCTTTAACTTATGTCGGTCAACGAAAATTTCTATTTTTTTTTATGAATGCGTATTAGAGGTTTCTTAACATCTTACGAACGGACGAAACTCTACGAACGTATCGTTATGGAGCAGTATTTTTGTTATAATAACATCCATAATAAATGGCATCCAATAATGACGTGTGTTCAAAAGACAACAGTAAACAACTTAATATCCTTTTTTGCAACCTTGCATTTTATTGTTGTCATTAAACATCAGTGTTCCAATTTATTTTCTGTTGTTGACTGTTTCGTTTTCTTACGTTGAGTTCCGTTTGTTGACATGTCGAATATATGCGTTCGATTTATCTCCCTTATCTATTCACAAAGAACATTTTTTTTAATGTCCTTGATTAAAAAAATCAACACATCTAGTTTGCAATTGGTTGATCGATTGTTTGGTGTTTAACGTTCAGTGGCAAATATTCCATTCATTTCATTGCGAAATTAGCGTTTGGTAAAGGAATTTGATAAGCGATCGGATAACACAACTTTAATATATTTCACATATCCACACTTCCCTTCTATGGGTCCAATCGGTTTGAGTTACAATGAGTTTCATTATTTCGTATCGGAGAGTATCTTGAATAGATAAGTCGTGACATAGCTTTTTTATTTCTAATATTTATTGGGAATCAATTCAGGAAATTCAAAGGTGCACTCGATCTATCGTTAGAAATAGAGTTTTGTGTGTTCTTGTTGAAAGATCTTGAAAGTATGAGTGCTACAGCTGGTAGTCACATAGTTATCAAAATAACTACACCCTAAATAGTTACACCCCTAACTAAAAAGAAAAATTAGAAATATGAAAAATAGAGGAAATATGCACAGTATGCCATAGAAGCTTAACGGAAACAATAAACAAGAAAACAAATATGTATATACTCATAATTATACTATAGAGGAAACATTCACATATAGCATAGGAAAGGCCATGATGATAACAAAAAAAAAACCACACTATATAAGTTAAAATATGTATTTCAATATTTTCCTTTATTTTTCTTGATAAGTCTACCAATTTACAACAATATATTAATAAGAAGAGATCATTTGGATTTTAGTGGTTGGGGCAAAGAAGTTATCCCGGAACTTATCGGGATGTTTCTTTTCAAATTTAAATCGAAAGGCATTTACTCCTAGATTTTTTTTACCTCGTGTCCACGAAAAAATTTCTACCGTTAATCAGCTTCTAGCTAAGATAAAAAAAACTATCCCTTTGATCCATATACATGAATCTATATTTACCTTTTTCACATATACGAAATAGTGATGTTGTCATCATGTTTATTTAAATTTCTTGTACGATTCCTGTCCTTTGATTACATATTCTTCACTTGAATTGATAGATCAATAAGACTTTCAACTGTGTTGATTGAACAGTAAATTGTATATAATGATATTATATAATATCAAATAAATATAATATGTATTTGATTCAGAATGGTTTAAAAAAATCAAGCATGCATATTTTACACGTAAAAGACATTTCAAATGGAAGAAGAGCACAGCTAAAATTATAGGATAAATTACTGCTCCCTCTTTTCTCGTTACGGCAAGTTACGTCAAGTTAGGGCGATTTTCGTTCGTTTGTAAGATTTTGAGAAACCTCTATTAAGAGGAACTTGTAATTTAGTTTTAAATGAACAATGTATTTGCACGGCAGATGTGGATACCTATGATTTGGAATTGAACAGTGTCAGGTTTTTCTTTGACAGTTGATGACGTCTTTATACTAAATGCTGGATGTGTACAGGTTGTTATTCTAATCTTAGATACATGCTTGTCATAATGTTTTTTTCTCGGAATTTATTTAGCTTTTACAAACTTTGGGTACTTTCAGATCTGAAATTATATACAGCTGTTTAGTGGTTGTAATTGGTTCATGTGTGGTTTATTTGATTTTCGTAGATTAGTTTGTTATTAATTAGGTTGTTGCTTTTTTCATGTGAATTGATTCACATTTTGCATGTCGGGGCCTCTGATAGCCGGAAGAATGATATGAATATTTTATCTTTTGTTTAGAACGTATGGGACCATTAATTGCTCAAATCCACTTTGTTTGAAGTTTGATGTAAATCTGTCTAATTGTCAATCACACCATATCTACACATTTTTAACACTGAAAATCATTACATATAGTGATCCATATGTTTAGCTTTTAAGATTTAGAGTATGGTATTCATGTGCGTTTAAGTGCATGGTATTGATAGTAAGATAATCTTAAATATCTTATCCATATTGATTACAAAACCAAATACATCGATTGACGACTTTTACTAAGTTGGTTAAAATCTCAAGACGTTTAGATAGTCGTCTGCTCATTACCTAAGTACTGATTTATTAAAGTTTTCCTTTTGTTTGAATAAACCTAGATCTTAATTTGACTCCAACGTACCCGATAACGTATACTATATGTACAATGTTGACACATTCGCTCGAGCTCTGCTTAGGGTATATGGGGTGTCATTTGTTTTTTTTCTCTTTGTTTGTTTGATTTTCAATGCATTCCGGAAAATCAATAACCTAATGTTGCCTTATATTTGTCTTATAAGTACTTACACAATTTCAAGATACGTATTCCAACAATTTAGATACTTAATAGAGATACTTACTCATAGTTTAAAGAACCTGTCAATGACATGTAAAAAAAACCAAAAACGAAAAGACATACAGCATTTCAAAAAACACATTATCTGGAACTGTAGACTTTTATTGTACAATGTATTGTTTTGTAGGATCTTGGGTTGTAACGTGTGGTACAGAATCCGGAGTAGTACAATTTATTAAAGACGCTGTAAATGACCATGTCACTTTGACAACCTATAATATTCCAATAGTTGGAATTATGACAAAGAGAGTATTAGACGATGTAAATACGTAGAGTATATTGGATAAAAATATCAAACACAAACTGTAAAGAAATATAAAGATATTTGCATTTTATAAAGTAAAATAAAGAGGAGCTAACAAACAATAGTATAGGGGGGATTCATATTCAGAAAAGAAAATCAGATCTTTTATTTGTTGAGAAATTTCCCCACCCGCAGTCGTCCTTCAGCTGGCCCCTAAACACACATATATATACTACATGTAGTTCAGTGACAATGAACGTCATACTATGAACTCCAAATTATACACAAGAAACTAAAAGTAAAAATAATTCAAGACTAACAAAGGCCAGAGGCTTACATATTTGTGAGTTTTTAAGTTCTTGCATTTTAATTAACGGAAGAAGAAAATAAATCGGGTATTTTTGTTTAGGGGCCAGATGAGACACGCCTCAGGGTGAGGGATTTTCTCTCTGTATTGAAGAGCCATGGACAGCTTTAGGCTGTTGTTTGGTCATTGGTCAATTGTTGTATCATGTCAGATTCCCCATTTCCATTCTCAATTTTATGTCAAATGTACTTTGAATTTATTCTTATGAAATGAGAAAGTTAGCTCAATACAAAATTTATATTCTTTTTCGCGAAGGAATTTTGAGGAGATAAAATAAACACTTTATCTTTATATATCCGCAACGGATATCAAACAAAAATGCATCTTTCAAAACAATTATAATTAAACTGTTGAAAATCGTACAATATTAGTTATTTAACAATTTAAATTGTGCAACACAATATGCTATGCATATATGGCTAGTTCATTTCTAGTTTGCTGATATTCAATAATTTCTCGAGATTATATGCCCTTATTCGTACAGTCAAGCCTACGGGGGATATTTCTAGGCCTGATTGGGACAACAGTTGTAATATTGCAATGAACACTTAAATTCTTGGATAAAGCCTTCAACGAAAACAACAAATACTGGTACCCTACGAATAAAATAACTTTCACCGTATGCTTTAACTGATGTGTTTTAAAAAGTTTTATTGCATCTTACTTTGCACGATTTTTTCAATAAGTTGTTCCTGTTGTACGTATAAGTACAAACGTTAAACATTACTTATATCTATTCCTAAGTTGTACCAAATGCAGTTCCATCTTCTTTTTCTAAAATAGGTTGAAAAAAAAGAAAAGAAATGAAGGTTCTCCAAAATAAAATATATAAATTGAAAAATTTCCCTGAAACTTCAGTTTTTTTTTGGCGCAGATACTTTTTAGATAAATTTTAATAGGAAATAATAATATTTTTTTATATTGAAGACCAATAACGTAAGAAACCGTACACGCAACTGTTTTGTTTTATTAGATAAAAGACACCACAAAATCTGTAAAGATTTTGACAGAATATGAAAAAGAGCCCATTACTACGACTACAATTCCTGTCAAGTCAACAAAGGAAACATTGGATCCAAATCATACTCAGTTTATTTTCCTAGAAGATTCGAGCAGAAAACATATCGGACGTAATGCGTCATCCCAATGTAGAAATGCTTTCGAAAGTTTCTTACGGAATATCAAAGATGCAGGTAAGTTTTCAATCCATATATTTATCAATAAATAAAATATAAAAGAAATAACAAGACAGGTTGAGAACCATTTGCATCAAAAAGAAACCAGACTCCGTGTTGAAGGCCGTACTTTAACCTATAATGGTTTAATTTTTAAATTGTTATTTGGATGGAGAGTTGTCTCATTGGCACTCACACCACATCTTCCTATATCTATTCTAACAATTCACCTTGCAAGAATATGCACATTGAGAAGCAAATTGTCATTGTTGTGTTAATATTACTCGTCTTCCTACTGCTTTGAATTTGATTAGAATTAATAATTAAAAAACTTAGCCAGCAAAGGTGTTTTAGCTTTGTAAATGTAAATAAATTTGACATGAATATCATATGCTCAAATAAATAATTTGCCTTTTTATGATGCTGCATTTCATAATTACAGTTCGTTGAACATGCACTGAATGTTTACTGTCGATAGTTCGACATACTTGTGTATATTGATTGTATATCTTTAATGTAAATGCAATAACATTATGTGCACTTAACGTCAAGGCATTCTTAAGTTATTTGAAAATACAAGTGCCCATTCAAATGCTGTATGTGAAGTTAGCAGCCTGTTCGTTATAAGATATTCAATATTCAACATCCAACCGGCTTCTAGCAGTCAGTTTGATATTCACATTTAGTTGAAAATCAAGAATGTGTCCATAGTACACGGATACCCCACTCGCACTTTCATTTTTCATGTTCAGTGGACCGTGAAATTGGGGTTAAAACTTTAATTTGGAACTGAAATTAGAAAGATCATATCATAGGGAACATGTGTATTAAGTCTCAAATTGGTGTGACTTCAACTTCATCAAAAAACTACCTTGACCAAAAACTTTAACCAAAACTTTAACTTGAACTTCGCACTATCATTTTCTATGTTCAGTGGTCCATAAAATCGGGGTCAAAACTTTAATTTTGAATTAAAATAAGAAAGATAATATCATAGAGAACATGTGTACTAAGTTTCAAACTGATGTGACTTCAACTTCATCAAAAACTACCTCGACCAAAAACTTTAACCTTAATTCCACACTTTCATTTTCTATGTTCCGTGGACCGTGAAATTGGGTTAAAACTTTAAGTTGGAGTTAAATTAGAAAGATCATATCATAGGGAACATGTGAACTAGATTTCAAATTGATGTGACTTCAACTTTATCAAAAAACTACCTTGACCAAACACTTTTACCATAACTTTAACCTGAACTTCAACCCTATCATTTTCTATGTTCTATGGACTGTGATATTGGGGTGAAAACTTTAATTTGGCATTAATATGATAATGATATCACGGGTAACATGTGTACTAAGTTTCAAGTTGATTAGACTTCTTCAAAAACTACCTTGACCAAAAGCTTTAACCTGAAGCGGACAAACGGACGGACGAACGAATGAACGGACGGACGGACAGACGGAGGCACAGACCAAAAAAAAAAAACATCCATGCCCCTCTACTATCGTAGGTAGGGCATAAAAACGAATCCGAATTACTAACTAAAACTGTGGGAAACGTATCAAATATAAGAGAACTACGACACAGCAGAAAAACAACATTAAAATGTAACAAACACAGAAACAAACTACAATATAACAATGGCCATTTTTCCTACTTGGTACAGGGTATTTGGAAAAAAATGTGGGTTAAACCTGGTTTTGTGAACGTCAAACCTCCCGCTGTAATGACAATGTTAATTATAACATTAAAATCACAACATAACATGCCAGGACTACATTACAAATATTTGGGAAAAATTATTGGACAGAAAACAAACGAATAACAGCCAACAAAAGGTACCAGGTTAACATTTTAATACGCCAGGTGCGCGCCACGTCCACACAAGATTAACCAGTGACGCTCACACGCAACAAGTTTGAAAGCCAAAATAAGTACAAAGATATTACCGAGGACCAAAATTTCCAAAAAGTTGTGACCAATACGGTCAGGAAAATCTGCATGAGACAAGAACATCCTCATTATTAAGAATAATTCAAATTTTATAAAATGACTATATAATAGATAAACATGATTGATATGAAGTGTTGACTAGCCACGGAAAACAAAGAATACATTACAAAACAATACAGCCTTGTTAGCCAAAGTACAAAATGACCTCACATTTGAATTTCTAAAACGAGTTCCAAAAACTAAGAAAGAATTTGGATGAAATTCAAAATTAGATTTATATGACTTATCTAACATTTATTAATAACAGTGAAAATTACAATACTAATCAGTATCAAATTGTAGTAGTAATTAGATAACTAATTGTATTATCTAGCTATGTCGGTGTTTCTTTTGAATCGAAATATAAACCAAATATATCGTGTAACGAACCGTTGATCCAAACTAAAATCTAATAAATGAACTAGATGATTAATTATCAATACCATAACACACAAATACAACAGAATTTTTTTTAAAACTACAAACGTTAAGACATGTGACAAAATCCGATGACAATTACAAATGTAACTTCAAAACTAAATTAATGAATTTGGGAGGGAAAAGTACCATGACACGTCTTATAGCAAAGCGAATCCACACTCAGCAAAACAGTCACAATCGGGAATACGTCACGTTCAGTAATAAAAAGATCAGACGACGTAATGAGCAACCACTATCTAACACGTGGTAAAAATGTCCATAGTTATTTTGGAAAAAGATCAATCGTATGGATCAACCAATTCGTGATGGTGTCCTTAAAATTTACGGAGTGTCATTTTTTTTATCTGTCCTCTTCAAAACTTTGCTAGAGCAGTTTCTACAAAAGCAGCACTCTCCTGTATATACAGTCCGTATAGTGTGACCATACACGATGATAACGTATCAATTGAGATAAGTACACAACATCCAAAGGGGCAGAGGGTATGTTACTGCTGAGTAATTAGAAATTGATCATTGGGAAGTTGGAATCGTACCGTTTATTTTATTTATCATAGATTTTCGTGTGAAGTCGCCCATCTATGTCAATATTGAGGAAAATTAATATCAAGGTATAAGCAGTCCTTCTAATATAAGTAGTATCTCTTATTTCAAGTTCACTGGGATATATGATTTGCAAGTATTGGCTGAAATATGGGTTATTAAATGATAGGACATCATCAATATATCGGAAATTAAAAAAAAGAGTTTCGCACGGTGCTTTTTCTGTTTGTCTATTAGAAGGTTTTGAATGAATTCTGCTTCATACAAGTACAAAAACAAATCGGCAAGTAGGGGTGCACAATAAGTACTCACTTGATTATCGACTGTCTGTTGAGATATGAATCCTCCAAACTCACAAACTTTATTGTCGATCAAAAGGTCCAGCATTTTTGCAATATCATCTTTAGTGTGTTTTTAGGTAGATTTAGTGTGGTTCTTTACAAAATATTAATAATTATTACATGAAACAACATCTACGATTCTCATTTTTATAGAAAATTAAATGAGATGGTGAAGTCAATCTTTCAACTGAGCATGGGGTATAGTAGAGTGAGGCGAAGAAAATTCAAAGTATTTATGCTGCTGCAAAAATGCAAATAGTGTGATCGAAGATTAAACAGTAGTAATAATTATAATTTTTGAGAATCCACATCTGGTCAACACCACTGGTAGAATATATCTCATCACAATATTTTTGAAGCCCATCTTTCACTGTAGAAAGAATAGTAATATAGGGTTTTATATAAAAACGACATCAATAATTTAATGTTATATACAATTAAAAATTGATACGAAAACAAGAACCGATCACTCTAGAAACAATTAGAAATATAAATATAAATATTTATGGAAAGCCATCCCCCAAAAAATGTATTGCGAAAACCTACCGGAAAACGCTGAAATGACGATGGAACCCCCTGGATTTTCAATGACCATAGCATTCGAGGAAGTCATAGACTCTGTACAAACAAAATTGTCATCTTCGACATCTACGGAGGATTTAGATTGTCTATTTTCAACGAAAAATTGTCAAAATTCCAGGACAAAGGGACAAGACAATGACGAGAGTTCCATGATCACTCAATGTGCCACATATCTGACAGACAGTAAGTCAAAAGGTAGATACAGACGTAACTTAAAGGAATCATGGAAGACATCCTGTCTTCTATGTTTACGGAGGGCCCTGAGCTAGCATCCGGTTGGATATTGAATATCGAATATCGAATATGGGATAAGGGACCTGCTGCTAACTTCACATGCATATTCAAATGTATTATCATATCATCCAAAAACATATTAGATACTTTTGATTCAAGTATCTCCAATGAGATAATACAAATAAGAGAAATGTATATACATTATTGAAAGATGAAACTTGAAACCGTCTTTGCAAAATAGCAATTATTTACCTGGCTTGAAACTGTTATATGCCCAAGTTATTTCTACAAATTCATATCGTTTCATTAACACAAGTCAGATATCTAGGAGAGAAAAAGAAAAACCGGAACTATAACACGTTTTACACCTCCGTAAATTAAGAATAATTACGTCTAAAATATTACATTTCGATCGTCCATCGCTTAGAATTATAAGATCAACAATCATACATTTTTGTACGTCAAATTTTACGTTCAATAGTATCAATTATTTCAATTCCAAAGAACTATCTGATATGAGAATACTCTAAGAAACAAACATGTGTTAGCATATAGCCTAACCTGAAAATGAATAAAATTTAGAAGATGTATTTGATTTTTATTTTATTTAAAACATGATTTTGAAAGAATTAACTTCCTTGTGTTCAGTAAATCAGCCTGATTTGTAGAAAGTACTAATTGTATAAAATCGAATGTCTAGAATACATCAAAAACGTTTTAAAAATCGATTATTAGTATTACATGAAATAGGAAACAACTGGAAGAATCAAATGATAGGGTCATTTATTCAGTATAAATGTAAGATGCAATTCTAGCTGCTAGCCATATACAATCAGGGTTAACACCTTTAGAAATTGAAACGGATGTTGAGACAATAACTATGAATAACAACCAAACAATACATACATTCATTTCAACAGTTTTTAGTTAATTCAATGTAGTCATTTAGAAATATCAATTTGACCTACCCAACACCGTCTGAAATATCCGTTGTTTTGTCCCACAACTCACTCCTTGCTGACCTGAAATGGGATATTATTTCTTGATGTTACAATGCTAAGGGTTATGCTACTGAACCTTCCGACGGCAAGATTTGAAAACAATCATGTATATATCCTGATATTTACTAGAGGTGCACAAGTTTCATGAATAATTTAATGTTTATTGTTTTATACATATATTCAAACTAGAAAAAAAAGAGTTCACATTATTATTTCCTGCATTTTATGTGGCAGAATTTACTTTCCCATCCTGCCTTTGTCATAATTACTTATGTTGAACTCCTACTAGATGATTAATTTTCTTATCCCCACCGCTGAAAATCATATGGCAATCCTCTCATACAAAAGTTTAAAATGTAGTCTCTTGAACCTAATTAACACGGATATAGCATGGTTAATACGGTTAATGCCATATAATTTTGATTGTTCATTCAAAAAAATTTATTCTGAATCGAAGATGTTGATTATGTTTGTGTATACAAATTTGTTATTTCTGTCTTAAATTTTTCTGTTTTTGTAGATATCAAGACTGACAAAATCAATGAAGGGATTAAAACTACAAATAATCACAAAAGAAGAAAAGACTCCAAGCCTGATACAAACTTAATATTGCCCGTTGTCTTGGTAGTAATTGAAGGAGATATTGGTGCAATGAAAACAGCTTGGAGTGTACTGAAAAATGACAACCCTGTAGTGCTAATAAAAGGGTCAGGTGGAGCAGCAGATTTCCTGTCAACTTGCTATCAACACAATTCTAAGTATCTACATGTTTTGTTGTGTAGATTTTTTTCATGTCAAATCTGATTTATAAATACCTTTTTATGATTTTCAGGAAGGTGCATTCCAACCAGTATTGTTTTCTTATGTCTCGTCGACTCCGTGTCATTATACTTACAATATTATTTGTAAAATTGATTTTCTGTCTATTATGATCATAGCACACAATCTACTAGTATTAAGATTTTTAACTATTTCTTCATCAATAGTTTTTAGTTGTCTGTATAATGCCATACTAAATAACATTTCAAATATTCTATATGAACCTTTCTGATTTTGAATAACTGAAAACAATTTTCGATTAGCAGTTTCACTTGTATTATTTATTTTGGAGCTTTTAGAATCGAATTATGACTGATCCAACTTAAAAAAAAAAACTGTAATCATATCACCATGACACATTCAATAAAAAATATCGTAACGCAATAAAAAAAGAAAACACAAGTGCGTTATATGTTAACATTTAATCTAGCACATAGTCACGGCATACAATGACAATTGGACCAAGTAAAATGAAGACCTAATTAAGTACTATCCTAATAGTCTTAATTTTCGACTGGAATGTGACGAAAATAAGACTAAACAATACCTTTTGTGAATTGTAATAATATTGACCTACTATTTTTACAAGTAGGTGTACTTTCCCCATTGCTTTTCCCCTATAGTTTTGATTTGATTGGTACATTTAATAAAATTGTGCAGAATTTTTTATTTGTTTGACAAATGAAGAAATCCATGTACTTGACATGAGAACACTTTCATACTGTACAGTGCTACATGCAGAACTTCACATGCCATTTAATTGCATATAAGAAAACAACCAGCGAAGGAAATAAACCGATCAAATGGTCACCTCCTTTTCATTCCTGTAGTGACCATGTTAACAGACGTTTCCAAAAACATATTCTATAGAAACATCAAATGAACTCAAAATAAACAGAAGATTTGGAAAACACACGATATATATAGACGTGGAAAGGTAACACATGGCCCCCGAAAGCTCTTTTTTGAGAGCCCAGGTGGTCGTGGGGTCTAGTGGGACGGCTGCAATGCAGGCGATATGGTGTCACGATATCACAGTAGCATCGGTTCGAATCCCGGCGAGGGAAGAACCAAAAATTTGCGAAAGCAAATTTACAGATCTAACATTGTTGGGTTGATGTTTAGACGAGTTGTATATATATATATATCTATATCTATATATATAACAAGTCAAAAAGGGTACAACATAACCATAAAATAACTATAAAATATACAAATATTAGATATTTCGGATAGCAGATATCCTTCTTCAATAATAGCACGATGTCAAATGAATCTTGTCAATTCAAATTGAGACTCTATCAAAATCTTGATTTATACAATTTAAGCGAACGCTGGAACAATTTTAAAATTTCCAAACACACCGCAAAGACTACAGAAATATGCCAAAAATAAAAATAGTTATTTACGATGTGAAATGGCACAACTTTAGATTTCCAAAGGATGTGACAGTTGAGATGTAATAACTGCATATATATATATATATATATATATATATAAAACTAGATGTTTTTACTGCGATGAGATATAAGATTTATTTTCTACAACATCACATCATGAACAGCTGTACTATTCAAGGGAATATTTGTTCGATTGATTGATTGATTGTTGGTTGCTATAGGCCGCATTCGAATATTTGTTCGACCCTTTTCAGCTGTTTTCATTAGCGTTGAACAAACATCATTTATTTTAAAATAAAGAAATACCATATCAGTTAAATGCATAAAACATTTGGTGCGATTCGCCATAAATGACACACAAGAAAAGAAAATACCGAATATAAGAATTAGCAGGTGTTGTGAAATTTCTTTGGTACTAGTAGCAATACATTTTCCAAAACGACATACGAAAACTTAGATATAATGATATATATTCCTTTTGTATAGAAACGGCAACTGTGGCTTAGAGAATCTTTCAGACTCAGTTGAAAACATACAAGAATTGATAAAAAAATGCTTTGAAGATGACTCCAAAATGGCAGAGGCAATAGAGATGGCTACGTTATGTCTGAAGAAACCGAAATTGGTAAACTTTTTTTTGACTAATACGATGAAAAAATACCCCGCATTTCAACGTTATATGAACTACATTCAGATTCATTTCTGATAATGAGAATCAAATTTTTAATTCGAGGTTTGATAAATAATATTACAGATCTTTGAAAAACACAATACCTTTTTAGTTGTGACACAACCAAATTTCCAAATGTAAGAGATAAATGTAACTTTATTGATACCAGTGTAAAAATAGACAGGTATGATAGTATTTAGACATTCGGAAAAAAAATATTTTAAGATTGAAAAATGTGATAAATCATTGCACCTAACTCATACATCCCGTCATTGTGTTATTATTCAATGATAATTTCCGTGTACTATTTCAATTGATCACAAGCTTTGTTTAATTGCCTTGTTTCTCACTTATGACTCTGGACTCTACAACCCTTCATTGTTTTATTGTGCCATGGTGAGTGTCTGTTTGTATATTTATTTTAAGTGATTGAAATAATAACACCATATTGACTGTTGTACCCCTATGTTTGACACTTGCATCTATTATGTCTGTTTTTTATGTCCAAACATCGTTATCAATATAATGGAATGCCTTACGACTTGCTATACATCCAGATTTATTTCCACCATTTTCTACATAACGATTTGAATGTAATAAATCAGGAATATGACAGTAGTTGTCGTTTTGTTAAGTATGTTTTCGCTTTTGATTTTGCCGTTAGATTAGGATTTTTCCCTTTAGATTTTTGCTCGATCAGAGTTTAGTATTTTTGTAATTTTACTTTTTGCATAGGCCACGTTAATGGTTTCTGTCAATTGTTCGGATCTGAATTAAAAAAATCTGCCTACTTTTAAAAAAAGTATTGCAGTCCTATATGTAATGAAAAAGGGGTGCTATTTGGTAGAATATTTTACTCTGTGTCATAGAAAATAAAATCAAAGGGTCCGAACATCTGACAAAAATCATTAACATGGCCTACGCACATCCTTATTTCGACAAAGGATAAATGTGAGTTTGTATCGTAACTCGTTAACCGTTTCTGATGGTCCTTTGTTTTAAATACTTTGTTCACAAGAAATAATAATATTCTACAAATGAAAGTTAAGTCCATGCTTATCGTCGGAAACCGTAACAAGTATCAACAACGAATGTCGATTTGGTCAAAAGGTTACTGTGTAATGAAGTAATGTCAAAATGAATTTGATATATCGAGTATTAAAAGTCTCTCTGACACTTAAAAGAAAAAAAAATCAGAAAAATACGGAACTCCGTGGAAAATTCAAACGGAAAGTCCCTAATCGAATGGCAAAATCAAAGGACAAAACACATACAGGCATTTTCAAATGTAGAAAATGGTGGATTGAACCTGGTTGTATAGCACTAAACCTCTCATGTTTATGACAGATGCATAAAATTTCGTTAGTTTTACAACAATGCGTGAACAAGACAGACATACTCGGTAGAAAAGTAATCACTGTGTTAAATCTCAAGAAAAACAAACATATACAACAAACACACAAACCTGGGAATGACAAAACGGTGTGTGGTGTATAGTAAATATTAAGATACATTAAACTGTTAAAAGTAATCCTGAACAGGTGAGGTAAACACGGATCATGTATTCTGCTTATTTTGTGAAGTAAAAGAAGACTTAATTCTTCGTGTCGTTGCCATATAATTAAAAACATGTTTTAAATACATTGTTCATTGATAAGATTTTAGAAGTCCCTTCATATTTCTTTTAAAATAATTCAACCATAAATTGTAGATTATCTTTGTTTTAAATTTGTAGATTAATATATATTCGCTGGAGGACAAAACTGCAAAAGTAGACGAGTTTATTCAGAATGCTTTGTTCGACACATACAAAGGTAATCATTACAAATGACCATTTCGCTAAACAATCCTTATACGCCGCACATCCAACAACACATTTTAAAAACGTTTAGCAACCACACGAATCCCAAACTGATATAATTATTAACCATAGTTTTGGTGGGGTTCTTGTTGTTCAGTCTTTAGATTTTTGTATTGTGTTTTGTATACTAATGTTTGTTTATTGGTCCTTTTTTTTTTTTCGCAATGGCGATTTCTATTTATTTTCGACATGTGAATTAAATTTTCCTCTTGTCTCGTTCGCCCCTTTCCCTTTTTGCAAACAATCTATTTCAGGCAAAGTTGACCTCAACTATATATGGCTATGTTATGCCCTTTTTGGTTATTTATCCCTATGTGTCGGTTTATCTACATCTTAACTTTAAATGTGTAGCATTGAGTTTCCCCAATAGAGGAACAACAACAAAGTCGCTTCTCAAATGCATGCCATTTTTTTTATTTAGACAGTTTTCTTATTTGTTGGTCCTTTTTCATTTTCTGAGCTCCTCGATGTTTGCATCATATTTAGGATTTTCATCTATTTTGGTCTCTTTTATAAAGAAATTTATTGTCAAAATATGTATATGGTGTAGTTACACGTGCACTGTTACTGTTACAACGCCTTCAATTAATAATTACATTAGATAGATATAGGAAGATGTGGTGTGAGTGCCAATGTTTCATTATAATACGTTATTCTAATTGGCTGCACTACAATATCGGGTTATTCCTTAGTCCATTTCATAACAAAATAAAATTTAGCATTCATGATGATACGTGGTCCAACAAAAAAGTGCACAGGTAATTTGAATAAAACTTGATAAAAATCGTGTTTTCATGATCCTAGCTAAAAAATGTAATTAAGTATTGAATGCTTCTTATTGTAACTTCATACGGTTGTAAAAGCGTTGACCGTGCGCACATTTTTAGAATGGAGCGTTACTGCGTTTCAAACAAAATGTACTTCGATCAACGCTTTTACACGCCAATAAAATTACAAAAAGAAACATTCAATTCTTAAACAAAATCCTCCGGCATCAGCAAGCACACACTCTAACGTGCTAATTTTTATTTACTTTTTAGGATGTGAATAACAGTGAAAGCGCTTTTTCATTGATTGTGAAATTGTTTTGATTGCAGACCTTACATATATATCAGTACTTTTATCAAACAAACTTGATTAATAATTTGGGATTTAAAATCAATAAGAAAGAAACGAGATGCAAATATTATGTAATCAATTTTTCAATATTACAGGAAAGTAGAAGCACACATATTTTAATAAGGATTTTCGGTTTAACTATTATTAATCAGTCTGTCGATTTCTGTAAGTGTAATGTACACTGATGGAGATCTTCTATATACAATTTATATAATTTGTGGATCATTTTAAATAAGTTTCGTGACATCAAATATCAAACAAAGAGAATGTAGAGTTAGGCACACGTATCAGAATATATTACACCAAATCGAAATGAAATATAATTAGCGTAATGTAGCTGTTAAGAATGCCAGATAGACTTACACATTCAACTAAATTTATGTCTTGGCTTTTGATAGGCTTCTATGAAAGAAACATCAGAAATCAAACAGAACCGACAAACAAAAGAGATCTCAAAACTGAAGCAGTTAAAACACAACTGAAACTTGTGGAAAAGTGGAAAAGATGTGACATCGCTGAAAACGATATCTTTGTAGCCGAAAACCGAAAGCAACTTATTGATTTACAGGTTAATAAAATGTTATAACAGCTTCTTTTTAAACAATGAGCATATGATTAATTTAGATTAAAAGAAATACAAATAATCATTATATTTCTCAATAGAAATTAATTTATTTGAAAACATTTACATAATAGAACACATTGAAAGGATTAAAAACGAAAAAAGTTGAAATTAAATACAAATTAAGGTAAATCGTATCCTACGCCACCACTAAACTGTAATTAATGACTAAACGATGAAGTATTATAATTGTCTTGTTTTACATCTCTAGAAAAACACTTTTTTGTCTCTGGTTTTGATAATTTTGTTACTTTTACCACGTAATCATAGGTTAGTTTCTAAATAGTTTTGTGCATGAAGACAAGGAATTCGTTTTACTGATTTCTATTATCTGTATTCAAGAAGTAATGCCAGTATTCATTCTGAGATGCCAACGATTAAAGATTTGATTATTTTTATTTCATTTGCAGTCACTTAATACACAAAGGATGAGAAAATTAGAAGGATCAATCCAATTAATAATTCGAAAAGTGAATCAGAAGTATACTTCTTGTTTCTTTGATGGAAATCTATCACGGCAATTCAAAGGCAATTTTTTAAAGGTATTTCTAATTAAATGTTATGTTTTAAATATGTATGTAAAACTGAAGTTTGCAAGAACAGAAAAATAATCAAAATATGGACGAAATAAATGAGACTTCAATTAACTAAAAGAAGTAGCAGTTACGTTGATAAGATTTAAAAATAAATCACTATATTCAGAGTTATAAGCCTACCAAAATACATAAGTTATCATGAAATGTATCATGAACAGTCTTTGTGGTAATTGATGTCTAAAATATATATATTTACAGTTCAATGAAAAAAACAAGGCAAAATACTTCACAGATGTATCAGAATCTTTTACAACTTTGATTTATAGTTTAAATAATACAGATTTTTGTGAGCACTATTGGGAGTTAAAGACAATAATAGCAGAAATCGTAAATGTGAGTTCAATAAAAACCTATTTGCATAGTCATAAGTTTTCTGTTAATTCAGATGTTTGACAGTTTTTAAAACAAAATGAGTTGATATGTTTCCTATTAGATATCATTCAACTAACGGCATGACAACGTATAGAACTACTGATCATTATCTAGACTTAAATTAGTTCTGTAATGAACACGGAGACAGCAACTCATGAATACCACTGTTTTTCTCTTTCTTACACATAGAAAAAGGCAGCGTTAAAATGTTTGTACGCACTACAACCTTAACTCCGACGCCTTGGACATTGTTTTACCAAATATATATTATATTATCGGCACATACATCAGACAAACATCTTACAACCCTTCCCATTCAAGAAAAAAACCCAAAAGGGTATTGGTCTGCAAATTGTAAGCGTACAATATTCAATATATTATTGAATACTTAATTAGGATTTATATTATATAAACGATGTTTAGCCATATTGGAAAAAAACAAATTCATCTTAAATGATACGTAAGCAAAACAGTGATGACCACTGGGCTGTTGATACAAAACGTTTACAAAATTGAGAATGGAAATGGGGAATGTGTCAAAGAGACAACAACTCGACCATAGAAAAATAACAACAGAAGGTCACCAACAGGTCTTCAATGTAGGAAGAAACTCCCGCACCCGGAGGCGTCCTCCAGCTGGCCCCTAAACAAATATATACTAGTTCATTGATAATGAACGCCATACTAATTTCTAAATTGTACACAAGAGACTAAAATTAAAATAATACAAGACTAACGAAGGCCAGAGGCTCATGACTTGGGACAGGCGCAAAAATGCGGCGTGGTTAAACATGTTTATGAGATCTCAACCCTCCCCCTATATCTGTAGCCAATGTAGAAAAGTAAACGCATAACAATTCGCACATTTAAAATTCAATTCAAGAGAAGTCCGAATCTGATGTCAGAAGATGTAACCAAAGAAAATAAACGAATGACAATTATACATAAATAACAACAGACTACTAGAAGTTCACTGACATGCCAGCTCCAGACTTCAATTAAACTTATTGAAAGATTATGATTTCATCATATGAAAATCAGGCATAATCCTTCCCGTTAGGGGTTTAGTATCATACTATCATAACATATTTGAGAAAAACATAAAATAGGTACAAAAAGTGTGTTATCTTGATTTTTATATTAAAATTGAAAATGAATGTTTCCATTAAAAGCAACAATATACGTTTTATACAAGCTACATATATTTTAAAGTATTTATACCTTTTACAGCTGTAACAAAACATGAATATGAGGATTACGAAAAAATCCCAAAAAAAATCACCAAATTCCTTTTTGTAATTAATAATAAAATGATTGTAAACCTTTTCAAAACTCACAAATGCAATTGTTACTGATAATAACAATATGCATCGATAAAAAACGAACCAAAAATTCGACATTGGTAAATAAATGATATTTAACATTAAAATGACAACTCAGCAAGTATCAAATTAGAAAATGTAAAGACCGGTTTATACAGGAATATCAATTATATAATAATTTTTATAAATTGCCTGTTTTTGAAAGTATGAACTATTCGAAATAATAAGAATTTCCTTATCCTAGGCATTTATAACTTTAGCCGTATTTGGTACAATTTTTAGGAATTTTGAGTCATCAATGTTTCTCAATTTAGTACTTGTTTGGCTTTCTAAATATTTTGATCTGAGCTTCTCTGATGAGTCTTTTGTAGACTATACGCTCGTATGGCATATTTATTCATAAGCCTTTGATAGCGAATTATACACATTCGATTAGGTCTAACTGTGAACCACAACTATAATGCATGATGCCTAATCAACTTATACATGTCATTTTTTAGCAATACGCCGACTGTCACATCATATGGATTTCAATTTTTAAGGAATATCGGTCATCCCCGATGCTTTATGCGTTTCATATTGATTAGTGCTTAGTTGGTTTCATATACTGCTGCATGTCTTTTGATATCAATCGATTTCATTGCCATGGTATTGTCAGTTCGTGTTCGTATTACGGTTATTATTCCAAACATTACTTCAAAATGAACCTCAAACATATCATAGCCATTATCACATACTATTGTTCAATAATTTATAATATTATATCGGAAATGCCTTGTGGAAAAAAAAACATGCACTGAAAGCTAGATCAAATGGCAACATATTAGAAATTAAAAGTGATGTGACTTTAAAAATATAATTTAATTTCTTTAGAGTTAAATCAAATAATAGACGAAATAATCATTGCATTAGTTGAAAAATGTTATATTTTATACCAGGAATACCAAAAAGACGGTGTCTCACACCTTTTCCAGTCATCGCTTGTGGACAACAGAACGGACTTTGTAATGTTGGTAATGGAAAGAATAGAAAGTATGAAAATGTTTGTACTCGGTTATATACCAGATTTATACAGGAGGGTAAGTTTATTGTTTAAGTAACTCGTTTTGGTGGACGTTAGGTCTCATTTGTTAGATTTGTCAAAATCGTGTTTTAATTATTTTTCCTGAAATATAATAAAGTATAGTTACATGGACATTTTGCTGACCATAGATGGTGAATAATTAACAGATTTTCTAAAGATAATAAATGCATGGAAAATTCAAATTTGTGAGAAGAAAATAAAACAACGAAAAATGTTGAGATAAAATCAGAAGTTATGCATTCAGATAAGAAAAAAGGGGTTACCGTAATTGTGTTAAATATATCAATTTACAGCTCTTTCTTTAATGAAAATTACTTTATCAGAGTTGTCTCACATAGTGTCTGAATTGTCTCCCCTTTTGTTGGATGGTTGACAACAAATGAATAAAAAAATGGAAATAAATTAATATTGTTGAATATATTTTTTATAGAAATAAATGTTTATAGTTAATATGAAACACATATTTTTCGTTGATATTATGTATTTGTTTTGCTGCCTTTTTAAATAGACAAATATAAATGAATGTGTATATTTAAAATATTTATTTCAGTGCATTTATGAAAGCAAAGATGACTTAGCAATAGAGCTTATTGATCAGGTAAAGGTGCATTTATGAAAGCAAAGATGACTTATCAATAGAGCTTATTGATCAGGTAAAGTCAAGTGAGGATAATATTTTACAAGCTATTTCTATGCAATGTTTTTCTTTTATCAAATAGATATGGATATAATGTTATACGATCAATAAAAACAAAGGCATAGTCCAGACTTTTTGCCAGAGTTTTAAGTTTATTCACAATATATCTAAAACCTTAATAATAAGATTTTTCAGTATAAAAAAAGTTGAAGCAAATAAATCTTTCATATAACTGTTAAGAAAAACCTACAATCTTCAATATGTCTATAGTCTTTTCTCTGCATTACTTGTAGCATTGGAAGAAAACAAGTAAAAAAACTGAAAAAAACACCAAGGTGAGTGGCTTTAAAATTTATAATGCTTTGATTCAATTTACATGAATATGTGTATGTATACATGTGTGTGTGTGCGTGCCTAATACACACTTTTCATGTCTTATATATCATGTATATTGAGGGTCGTTTTGTTATATTTTTCTATTAGGCACAATAAAGATTGATCACACACACATTTACCTCAATTAATTCACTTTTTATTTGAAAAATACAACAAAATGTAGATGGTTCAAATATATCGACATATTTTCCATGTGTTTTCATTAGTTTATATGTTTTTATTCAATATCTTAAGCATTAGAAGACATATAAATACTTAACATGCAATCCGGTACATGTTGTATACGATATTCATGTTTACAATACGTACTCTTGTGTTTAATAATTTCATGTTCATTGTACATTTTTTTGTTTTGTTTATAAATTTATTATGTTAGGTCTCTGTATAAATGTGTTTGGCGAATATGACAGATGACACAAATATAAGAGAACTATCAATTCAGTTTACTTTTTTTTCTTTTTAAACAATTCTAGCAAAAGGATGAACAGAATGAAAGGGACAAACTTAGCCAAACGGTAAATTCTTTAACAGCTCTAAATTATGTTTTATATATCGCCGTCGTCGTCGCATACAACAATATCTATTTAGATATTTTGTACAAAATGTTATGAGAGTAGTATTTATAATGATGCCTAATAGAACCGGTACAAATAGAGATGGCAGTAAAATAGTGTTTAAAAGTACAAAATTGAGAGGATGAACATCCAAGCTACAAACTCAAATCGAAGGGAACACACCAACCATAAGATGAAAACAACGAAACAACCCTGTATATAGTGCAACAAAAATTGACACAAACATACATATAAACGGACTATTTGTTCACAACTGCAATATTCATGACTTGGTACAGGACATTTTAGCAGAAAAAAGAACGATTGTTTAAACCTAGTGTTATGGCTAATCCTACCTTCCACGTATATGACAATGTTGATAAATTTCTACGTGATATAAATTCAGTTCAACAAACGCAAGAATACTCTGCTCAGAGAAACTCATAAATGAATTGTAGTACGGGAGTAATATGTTAACCAAAGAATAACAACAAATATCTTTCATACACGACAGCAAAGTACTCCACGAATAGTGACGAACATATATGACGTAAATGTTCAATCTTGAAATTCAAACAATGAAATTGGATCGGAAATTAAACAACAACTTTAAGAAACTTTTTTGTTGCCAACTGATTTCAAATAATGATCATGATAATGACGATATCGAAAGGCTATCTAAAATCACTGATCTATCCACAATATGTGTTAATTAAAATTTACTAAATTTACTAAATCATCACAAATGAGCGTCTTGTTTATTATGTATGAATTTGTGAGCTTTCTAGATTTCTGCAAAGAGAGACGTGTTTCACATTTTGCATGTGCGTTATATGTAAGTCCTGTTTAAATAAAAACATGTTAGATACAACGACGTTCGAAGACAAACAACGTTGTTGAACCCTTCAGTTTGAAACAACTCAGAAAATCAGAACGTTATTGAATTATAATGAAATACTTTATCAAGACTAGTTAATTTACATTTTTCATTGCAGATACAAACCAAAAAGGAAAAAAAGAACAACATTAAATCAAACAAAATACTTTTTGGTGTAAACAACTTTATCAGAGATTTGTTTGGAGATACAGAATTCAGGTTGTACGAGTTCAAAGGTAGGATGCCATTGTTATTTTGAAACACTCCATAGTAGCAAACTGACGTGTACCATTTATTATAAAAGATCGCCTGGAAACATCAAATTATAATGTCATGCCATTGTTAAAAAATATTTTTTGGAAAACAAATATTTGTTAAGATATGACATACCCTATAACTATTGCATCTCTTTTGGTGATGATTGATCTGTCTAGTTAGGTTCAAAATGTAAAATTTAAAATATTTCCGATGAGTATTTCATTTTGTTTAACCTATTTTTGTAACATCTAAAGGAATTTAAAGTCAGTCTTATATGTTTTGAGGAAAAATTCGTCTGTATATTCAGATGCCAAAAATATTTAATTGTGAAGAACAGTTTTAATCTGATAAGCAGGAAAGTTAACGTAATTTTCTGATTATTTAAATGATAATCATGCATCAACAGACATGTTGACTACATGGATTGTTAAATTAATTGGAGGTAAATAAGCTCATGAAAAACATTAACATTGTGTTGACCATAATTCCGGGTTATATTTACATATTTTTTTTTAAATTTTTTTTTTGAAGTAATCATACTTTATCGATATTTTTACATTTGTTAGTGGATACATCAAATATCGGTACCTTATCCCGGCCTCGTTAACCGTTAGTAGCAAATAATTAATTTGATTAGTATTTGTTAGTGTCTTTAACTGTAATACATACATTCATAAATCATTGTTAATTATAATATATCCAATTAAAAACATTATCAATATAGAATGATCAATTAATCTGAAGAGATAAAAAAAAAAAAAATTATAAAGAATAAATAAAATAAAAAATACAGAAGTTTTGAATTTTGGAAAAAAAAATAAAAAAATAAAAATAATAAATTTATTTTACTTGCAGGATATATTTATTCAAATATTTGTGTACAGGCAATAACGTAGAGGAACCTACATGTAGTTATAAACATAGACAAAACATCAAGCATATATATAAAAACAACATATAACAGTATTAAATTATAACATAGGTTGTGTTGTGGATAAGGAAAGGAATGTACGTATAAATAATTCTGGTACATAATGTACCAATTTTTAATAATAAACTAGTCTTCTAAAATCGGAAGGCAGGGGTCCCAGCAGATATTGGCCATATGAAAAGGTTTTCTTTTAAGAAAATAAATTCTTTTCTAGTACCAGAGATTCTTTGAGGTAGTTTTTAAGTCCTGTAAAATTTACAATATTTTCACAGAGTTTTGTTCTGTAAATATAGAATTTTGTCAGGAGTATTATTAGGTTCTTTATCCTATCATTTCCATTGTTACCTAAATTTCCAAATAAAATAATATCTATATTAACTGGAATCAATATTTGCGTTTGGTTATAAATCCAATCACCAAGTTCAATCCATAAATCTGAAATTTTATGGCATGTCCAAAATATGTTCTCAATATCTTCAATGGCTTCATTACAGAAAGTACTTTTATCTGATTGTTTACCTTAATTTTAAATAAAAATTCATTTGTGCCTATGATTCTGTGCACTATTCTGTACTGGAACCAATGAAGTTTAGAGCTTTTTGTGGTGTAGAAAGACATATAATGCACTTTTTTTCCAATCAACATTTTTTTTAATCTTAAAGACCATTTATCTTCACAAGTAGGCCTAGTATTACTTTTTTCTAAGAAAACATTATACATATGTTTTGATCCTTTTACTGACAAAAAAAAAGTTCTAATATTATTTGGTTGAACTGGTCCATGAACTTTATAAAGATTTTCTATAGAGATGTTATGTTTAAGTGAATTTTGATATGATGTTATTGCTGATATAACTCCATTATAAACTAGAAAGTTAGATTTAATTTCATAAATATTTTTGCATTGTTCAAACGACATTTATTTACCCTCATTATCTACCAGATCAGTAATTAACAAAATACCGTTATCAGCCCAGTCTTTATAGAACACAGATCTGCTATCTATTTTAATATTTTCATTATTCCAAAGTGAAACTGTTAAAAAATCTGCTTCATTTTTGGTTTAAGTTTATTTTGCATTTCTGTCCATGCTTTAAAAACATCTTTCCAAAAGGGTTTTTTACATTTGTTTGGTGGGCCTAGAAATACTAGATCTTCAATATCAATATTTTCTGTGCTTTCTATAAGTTTTTTGAGTTTTGTATTTTTTTTAGCAACCGTCGGACCCACGTTAATTTTAACCCTTTTATATATTCTTTAATATCTAACATTTTCAGCCCCCCAAATTTATGTTCCAGACATAATATTTTTTTTTAATCTAGTCAGGCTTGTTTTCCCAAATAAATGAATATAGTGTACGAATAAGTTGTTTAAGAGTAGTATTGCATGGTGTTGGTAATGTTAGAAATAGATGATTTAATTTTGAAATAATTAGTGTCCTGATAATTGTTATCTTTTCAACTGGAGTAAGTGTTTGTCTAGACCAAATATTGATTATATTTTCAATTTCTTTTATTTTAGGATAATAGTTCAAAGATTCCATTTCTTAAAAATTGACAGAAAAGTTTATTCCTAATAGTGTAAACCTACTGGAACGCCATTCCAATCCCCACTTTACACACATGGTGTCTTGACTATATTTTTTCTTTCCTATCCATACCATCTTAGTTTTGTCTAAGTTCATACGGAGACCAGATATTTCAGTATATTTATGTAATACACGGAGAGATGCGTCAAGGGACTCTGGTGTACCGTCAAGAATAATTGACGTGTCATCAGCAAATTTAGAGATCAAATATGCAGTATCATCTATTTTAATTCCCTTTATTTCTTTTTTTTCTAATTAATACTCCAAGTATTTCTGCACATAAAAGAAATATATAAGGAGATAAAGCATCCCCTTGTCGACAACCCCTTTGAATTTCAAAGAATTCAGATAAAATACAATTTTTAGAAACTGCAGAACTTATATTTTTGTAAAAGGTTCTCACTCATTGTTTATAGAGGGGCCGAAATTGAAAAAAAATCTAAAACTTCTTCAATGAAATTCCATGATACAGAATCAAAAGCTTTTTCAAAATCTATGAGAAGGAGCAGTCCTGGTAAATCATTTAGTTCTGTATGAAATAATATATCGTAAATAAGACGAGTATTCTCCCCTATCAATCTACCCTGAATAAAACCAGTCTAATCACTGTTAATAACTGTTATATTTACATATTACTCGAAAAGATGAAAGGGGCATTGAAGATTCGAAATAACGAAAGTTTTGGCTAAATACATATAACTATAGTAATGGGGGAAACATCTTTTTTCCCAAAAGAAATCAACATTTGATTAACAACTTTTACAATATTGTTAATATCATTCACTTAAAGGGAAAAAAAGGCAGAAGGGACAAGGCAGTGTGATATCCATGACGAGTATATCTTTAAATACAAATACATGTGAAATAGCTTTGGGCTACGACTATTGTTTTGTTTTCAACTTTTCGTTGACGCAACTGTCACATCCACAAAATACAAATTAGGCATAGCTTTCCATTCGATATTGATAAGCTAACTATTAAATGAAACGTGCTTATAACACAGTAAGATTTAAAGCAAACTAATGATGGGTCTGATAATGGCTAATACATTAATTTGCAAATACATTTGCAATTTAAGCATGTAAAATTTACCTTCTGAAGATTGCACTTAGCAAGCAGTCCAAGTCTGTCCTGTTCTAACATATCATGCATGTTATAATGTTTACCTGTTGCTTACCATTCTCTGTACGCATAATTCTTTAGTTTGTGCCTAATGATGTCATCACTAATATCTATCTTATTGAAATTATGAAATAATGTGATATAAACTAATTGCTCGTCGACCCTTGTTCTTTCAACATCACTGTGTCTAAACCACACCGGCAAAATTTGCTCGGACTCGTTGCTATCTAACATCCGGCACAATGACGGAACACCAATAGACAAAAGAAAGGTAGGTTTCTCCTTATTTTTTTTTAATTTTTATGATATCGAGGAATATATATACATATACAACTATTTTCTATTGTGAGATGCAATATTTTCTACAACCGTTCTCTTTTAACGGAGAAATAAGTCAAAATGTATGTCAAAATGACGAATTGAGTGAACCTTGCCTCGAAATTGTTTAATTTCTCGTTAAATTGTTCACATTGTACGGAAAGAAAGGTACGGGAAAAAGATATTGACACGGAGATTGCAAATTTAGTTATTATGAGCATCTCAATAATTGTAACTCTGTGTATGGAACGAAAGAAATGGGTCATGTCAAAATCGAACTGGCCGGTTTCGTCAATGTATACAACCCGGTTTCGTCATAGATTTCAAAATGCATAACCCGGTTTGGTCAAATAAAAAAAATCATAATCGCATTACATCAGAATTAATTATTTAACTTCAGCGTTCAAAAGGAGTTTTGTGGGTCGTTCGAAAACAAGTTCGTTCACCGGACAGCGGCTTATTATTTATATGAGTCTCAGATTCAAATAAATAATAAGCAAATTCATACTCTTATACACAAATATTTTAATTTTACTTTGCATTCCGAAATTTTTTAACAGCATATTGAGATTAAAGCTCTCTAAATATGTTTTTTCTATATGAGTTATGGGAAAATATGTTAAACATTTTTAAACTTGAAATTAAAGTTTACGGTCTTAAAAATCGAAACACACAATTGATATGTGATTTTCTCGCACAAAAGAATGGACACCTTTATAAGTAATCTAATCATTCCATGTATGTAATCTTTTCTACCATCGTTAAAAATAAATCTTCTTAAGGATAAACGTTGATAATAAGACAAATGTATATGCATGCATAATCGGCATAGAAAATGAATGTAGGGATACAACTACCATGCATTAAAATAAAATTTATGTATCACTATACTGCTATGTACAAATTAGTATAATAGTCTCAGGTCATCGATACAATTCAATAATAATTATTTTGTTAACATTATTAAAAAAAAACTAGTCTGCACTGTCGCCATTGTGTTATGATGATCGTACACTGATGTTGGTCAATATATTTTGACAATATATACGGACAGACGGATTCAGTTTATTTCAAAGTTGGTGTATTTCGAACAACTTTTACATACCGCCGAGCGTAGCGAGTCGAACAATATTTTGATTATTTTTTGCTTAAAAAAATCTTTAAATACAGGAATCAATAAAGTTTTGGCAACCAAAGGTGGGGTCGGGGCGTGCAACATATACGTCATCTAGATTCGCCAATTATCTTATAAAGTGTATACCGAATTAAAATATTGTAAGAAATGAGAAAACAGGGACACCCGGGAAATCGGATTATGTCAGTTGGATTATGTTTCTCATAATAAATGCCGAATATCAAGTTCTTTTTGTCGATTTCTATACATTTTTTTTTCTTCAAATATATATAAAAGTTATATAGGAAAATGATAAGGCAGACAAATATACAAATAAATCGCCTTGGCCGATATCCTAATAAAAATTATTGACCTTTAATTACGATTTTTTTTCTCCATTTCTTTGCGTTTTTACACGCCCGTCCCAATTTTGACAGGCCGTATTATTGTATGCACCCGTCTAACCGTCCGTCCTTCCATCCGTCCGTTCCTCCATCTATCAGTCATTCTGTCCGTCCGTCCGTCCGTCTATCTATCCGTCTGTCCACCATAAACAGGTCGCACCGTAACTCCAGGACAGCTTATCTTATTGTCTTAAAATTTAACATGATCTGTAAACCTTTTAGTGAAAATCAAATTTAATCTTTTTGAGTTACAGAACATGTAAGTGAAACAGGAATGTGGGTCTTTTTAACATGTCGCGCCATATCTCAAAAACGAAGTATTATTACTGCATCAAACTTTATACACTTCTTAGTTATATAAATACTATAAACGTCTGTTTACTTTTTGGTGATGTTTAAAATTTTGGTTTAGAGGGATTGATTTTTTTTTGGTAACACAAAAACAAAAAAAGGGGGGGGGGGCATTTAAACATGAAAAGTTCATACAAATTCCAAGCGACAACAACCCGACCATAGAGCAGAAAACAGCCGAAGGCCACAATGGGTCTTCAATGAAGCGAGAAACTCCCGAATCCGGTGGTGTCCTTTAGCTGGCCCCTTAATAAATATGTATACTAGTTCAGTGATAGTGGATTTCATAGTAAACTGCGAATACATATATATTTATCATATTTAATGGATAATTTTAACTATGATACAAGTTTTGGCACAACTCGCGAATTTACTATAAAGGCTCTGTCATAGGACGAGTTAAGGTTTATTCATCATTTTTTATTATTTGTACTTTTGTTGTACTGTTTGTGTCAGCGACAACACTTTGACTCAGTCCATTTCCCGAGTCACAGGCTTGTAATTCCAAGGTTGTCTTTGTTGCTTTATACCATATGTTGTTTGAACATAAAATAGGCAGGTATTTTTCTTGTTTGAATTGTTTTACCTTTATAATTTAGGGCCCTGTTATAGCTTGCTTTCATGCGGTTTGTGTGTTTTTATCATTGTTCAAGGCATACGGTGACCTAAACTTGATTAATTCAACATCCTTTTTGTGTCTAAAAGAAAGTTGTCTCATTGTCAATGTGTATGGGATAAGTGGTTACCGTCACTTCTTCTAAATAAGACCTAGATATATATGACGGTCATGTTTTGCAAACCAACTTTTATTCACATTGAAAATACAAAACTGTCAGATATTGTTTTCGTTATCTTGAAATTTCAATTGAATTCGAACTGTAAAAAAGATGAATTTGAACTGTAAACAAAAATGAATTTGAACTGTAAAAATAATGTGAAAACATGCCTATAGGAAAAATAAATGTGCTTACCAGAAATGGGGAGAAAGTTACAAATCTCATTGCTATGTTATGGGTGCTTAAGTGTGAAAACTTGCTTTAGTGCGCAAGGAACACAGTATATATAGTACCAGAAAATCTGGCAGGACTGCATGCATGATAAACTTGTGCAGAACAGTATAGACTATAGTCGGTTTGGGACTGTTCGTCAATGATTGAATGCATAGTGTATATAATTTAGTATAGTAAATTAAAATTATGGCACAATCAAAACACATACTTTTATTTTTCACCTTTACATACTACTATTATAAACAAAGAAAATATAATAATGTTACAAAATAATTAGATACCAGCGTTTGCTATTGAGTATTTATATTCCATTTAAAATTAGTTTGAAGTTAAGTGAAATAAGGGATACGCCTTTCATTAGAAAAATGTGTATTATCATAATTAACTATGTCCAAAAGTGCCTGTTTAAAATAGATTTTAACACGCCAAGTTTACCTTACAATCAATATATATTTAAATTCTCGAAATACAATGTTCAGATCCGCGTGCAAAAGTTGCTTTTCATAAATTGTTTGTTAAAAACAAAAAACCAAACCGGGTGATATATATAGACGAAACCGGGTGATTGTGTAGTAACAACATTGACGAAACCGGTTTATTTTAATTTGACATGACCCTTTTCTTTCGTTCCATACACAGAGATACAATTAATGAGATGCTCATAATAACTTAATTTGCAATCTCCGTGTCAATATCTATCTTCCCGTACCTTTCTTTCCGTACAATGTGAACAATTTAACGAGAAATTAAACAATTTCGAGGCAAGGTTCACTCAATTCGTCATTTTGACATGCATTTTGACTTATTTCTCCGTTAACAGAGAACGGTTGTAGAAAACATTGCATCTCACAATAGAAAATAGTTGTATATGTATATATATTCTTCGATATCATAAAAAGAATAAAAAAATAAGGAGAAACCTACCTTTCTTTTGTCTATTGGTGTTCCGTCATTGTGCCGGATGTTAGATAGCATCGAGTCCGAGCAAATTTTGCCGGTGTGGTTTAGACACAGTGAACATGGTAATTGAAAATAAATCTAACTAATTATTTGATTTTAACTATAAGTCATGGTATAGATAAATTATGTTTATCTGTATAATAACTATAGCTAATCTCTCTCAGTGACTTATCATAAAGGATCGGTGCAGCGATGTGATAATATGCAATAAATTGACATATCCAAAGTATATACATGTACTACATGTGCAGTCATTGTTAGTATATATGTATATTTTTATTTTGTATTTGATATTCAATATTGATAGAGCAACGTTTTTATTCTTTCAAAATCAGGTGAAAACAACGAAGAGATATCTGTAGTCCATAATGACAAACCTTTTCATCATCTGTTTGTTTGGGCGATACTAATGAATTGGAGAGAAATGGCTTTGATTTTTTGGAAACAGGAAACAGATCTTATATGTAAGATATTTTTCGTGTGGTTGGTGGATATTATCGTTGGATCCACATATGTATTAGCAACATTGTAGATCCATTTTAATATATACACATGGAAAAAAGTATTGCAACACCTTGATTTTTGAAAATTTGAAAAACCAGCCTCTTTTTCTGGATGAAATATAATAGAATATGTGTATAATATGATTGGAACATAGTTTATGATAACGCTGGCATTGAAACGAACAAAAAATGTTTGAAAACCAATGATTTATATAATCACAATTTTAATAACAAAATGAAGTGTTTTTTTGTACAGAAAAATGCATTTTACAACTTTTCCTTTAGTCGAACTTTACAATGTAAGACATTTCAAAATTAATCTTCAGATGACTGTTCAAATCATGGTTGATCATTATACGCCAACGAATTCGTACTTTGTGCGCAGCCTCCATACAAACGGATAACCGCATCTTAACGTCTTCTGATTCCTGCCATAAATCGACTAATATGTTGCTAAAGTAGCAACAACCCTTTCTGATGAAGGGCATTGTTAATTTCATGATGTTTTTGAACTGGTGTGTCCTATCACGCACTTTCCGTCTAATAGTGTTCCAAATATGCTCGATATGGTTCAAATCCGGGCTACGATCGGGCCAAGAAAGATGAACCGAATTCCACTTTACCATTGGATCTTCCTCCACGATGCTAATTTCCAACTTTGGCGAGCTCTGCACTACATTGGAGACGGAAAACAGTGTGTCTGTTCGTAAGCAAAGGTCTCTGAAATGGTCTTATCGCACGATAACCAGTAGCGATGAGTTGATCTCGAACAGTTCTTGTTAAAAGGCTCCTGTATGGCAACCACTCCCTTTTTAGAATTGTCTTGTATGCAATGGGTTTCCTTCTGACCAACCTTCCTTATAGTTGATTCTCTCTAGCAAATGGTAAAGGGGGTCTTCATTATCTCGGAAGGTCTTTAACAGCGTTTATTGCGTGATTTGTATTCTGAAAACGACTTATAGTGGAATGGTGATGACCAACAAAACGTGCAGTTGTTACAGAGACATCCCTGCTTCTCTTTGGCTGATAATCAGCCATCTTGCTGCAGTTAAGAGTTGTCAAGGACCCATTACAAGGTGTCAATGACATTAATTTAAAAACTTGGTTATTTAAAGTGTTGAAAACAATGAGGATAAAAACAGCTGTTTTGCTGTTTTCGGGTACAGTAGCTGCATGTACAGATAAAAACTTCGATATATATAGCCAAAGAAATACAAAGTTGAAGAGCATTGAAGACCCGAAATTCCAAAAAGTTGTGCCAAATACGGCTAAGTTATCTACTCCCGGGGTAAGAAAATCCTTAGTTTTTTAAAAAGTCAAAGTTTTTTAAACAGAAAATTTATAAAAATGACCATATAATTGATATTCATGTCAACACCGAAGTACAGACTACTAGGCTGGTGATACCCTCGGGGACGAAACGTCCATCAGCAGTGGCATCGACCCAGTGGTGTAAATAGTTATCAAAAGTATCAGGATTACAATTTTAAACGCCAGACGCGCGTTTCGTCTACATAAGACTCATCAGTGACGCTCAGATCAAAATAGTTGAAAAGCCAAAGAAATACAAAGTTGAAGAGCATTGAAGACCCAAAATTCCAAAAAGTCGTGCCAAATACGGCTAAGTTAATCAACTCCCAGGGTAAGAAAATCCTTAGTTTTTCGAGAAATTCAAAGATTTGTAAACAGAAAATTTATAAAAATGACCATATAATTGATATTCATGTCAACAGCGAAGTGTTGACTACTGGGCTGGTGATACCCAAAATTGTAAATGTACGAATGGATGATTTAAACTTCACCAATTCTTTCTCTTGGTTTAATAGCATCCTGGTGAGTAGCCAACCTATATCAAAGAAATCGTGATAGGAAATACAAGTTCAAAAATATTGTTTCAATTGGGAGATATATACTCCGTTGGTATGAATGTCAAATATGTCAAACATAAGAAAGGGATATTCAAATGAAGTAATTTTAAAAGCTGACGGATTTTTGCAACGTCCTTAACCAGATACGTTTCATAACACAATGTAAAGTTTCATTTTTGCAGGTTCTGCTTTATTTGCTAGTGCAGTACTGAATGCGTTGGCTGAAAAGGCAGCCCTTTCTAATCATATGGCACAAACTGTATCATTAGGAGAAAATGCGAGGTGAGTATTATAATAGAGCAACATATGAATCAGTTAATTTCTTACACACAATTACAATTGTAAATGCCAAAAAAATATATGCAAAGTTAAGGCATTTTCTAAATTAAGTTGAAATGGTAGAATGCCAAAGAAATCGACATGAAATAAGTTGTTAAAGCACATATTTAATGTCATCATACGGGAAGCATGCGCACATTAACATCCTGCTAGCAAAACGGATATTCCTTTTCCTGTTGCCTTTTGGTTTACTTATGTGTTTTTTTGTATGTCTGATTGTTTTGTGTATGTTACACACGTATTTGTTTGTTTTTATATGGATAAGGGTTATAGCATAATGTTAACATGTGTCCCAATTTTTTGACATTTTTACCAATTATGTCTGTTTGTTTGGTTCACACAACGTTTTCGGTATAATTGAATTAAATGCTATTGTCAAACAAGGTTAAGCCAGACATTAAAACAAGTTTAGTCCATCATTTTCTACATAAGAAAACGCTTGTACCAAATCAGACATATGATAGTTGTTATCAATTCGTTAGAGGTGTTTGCGTTTAATCAGTATTTGATTTTTCTCTGAGCTCGTCATTTTTATTTTTTATAGCATAGATTTCCCATTTAAAGCCGTGTTTCCTTTAAAAAATGCGACACACGCTAACCTTCTGGTATATTGCTTACAAAGGAATATTTATGTGAAATGCCCGAATCTGAAAATTTTGAAACTGCTTTAAATTTCCTGGATTTTTACAAAAAACATAATATTAAAATTACCTTTTAATAACACAAGCTTGATATACCTGTCCCATGCACTTTCATATTAATTTTAGTGTGTGTCCTATTTTGTGTACTTTGATCCGTTTGTTCGAGTTGTATTCCTTGTATCAGATGGTTTGCAAATTTTCTGTTAGTGTTATCACGATTGAAATGAATAGTCATCTGTTTGACTCGGAGAGACATAAACTTATTGTTGCTGGACCAATCACGTATATAATCTATATTCCTTCTGTCATTGGGCATAACATTAGAAATTAAAATTATACGATTTAGATGAAAAAGACTTACCTAATAAGCTCGATACAAAGCATTAAAATATATGAAATAAACACAAATTGGACATGGAACGGCATCTATACATCCCAAAAATTAAAAAAAAAATTTGAACTTTAATGTGTTCTTTAATCATTGCTATAATCCATCATTTATTTATGTTATCTACAATTGAGTCAAGTTCGTATTTTGTTAGGTATTTTGAATCAGAAGCCTGTAATGTGATGACAGAATTATATAGAAATGATCGGGAAAAGGCTCTTAAAATACTAGTTACAAAGGTTGGTCGATTCAATTCTACACCTTTACAGATCGCTTATTCGCAAAACTTGAAGATGTTTATGGCACATACAGCCTGTCAAGCAAAGCTCAGTAGTATATGGAGTGGAGATATTGCACTTTATACACCAACATGGAGGGTAAGTTGAATGGTGTTAAAAGTGTGCAAGGACTAATCATTTATATACAAATATCACGTTTGGTTCCATTTGGCGAGTGAAAACCATGTAGCACGGAAATTTATAGGTACAGGTTATGTTATTTTTTAATTCCCAGCAAAGATAATCTCAATGCATTTGATCATCAATGCTTTTCATCTTTGTACGTGTTTTGCTTTCTAACTGTTTTGACCTAAACGTCACTTATGAGCCTAACGTAGACGAAACGCGCGTCTTTCGTATTGAATTATAAACCTGGTACCGTTAATATCTTAATATGAAGATACATTTTGTTTTGAATTTAAGAGCTAAATTATCATTTAAAATGCCTCCGCAGATACGTACGTTAGCTATACCGAGGCTTACACTCGGGTCGTTTGTAGACGATAAGCGCGTCTGGCGAAAGTACAACATGTATATGCAGAGTTTATCTGTGAAAAGTGAGAAACAAGAGTTGAACATCTTTCCAATTAAAGTAAATATATTCGTTGCATACTCTGATGACCCTCAATACATAGTTAAACTTCTACATGTTTTAATCCTTACGTCTTTTTGTACATTGATATGTTTTCTAAACGATTACCAAATACTATTGTTTAATATGGCTTTTCCTTGTTATAATTTTTTAAAAGTAGTTCATTAAATCAAATTGAATATTTTGTTATTTTTTTTACTTAGTACGCGTAAGTAATGCGCTTTAAATAATAGTCTTCAATATACGTATGAAGATGGTTTCACGTCTGTCGAAGAACAGTTCGTGGATATTTAATTTCGTGGTTTTACCGAAGTTATACAAGCCTATAGAAAATTTGTTATTTTGAACATTTAATTTCGTGGTTCACAAGTACCCACGAAAGCCACGAAAATTGGTATCCCACGAATTACAATGAATCCACAGTATAAGTGATAACTCGTTTACTTAGATCACTAATGAACGTTTTAACTAAATGCCAAGTTGTGAAATTTTTTCGTTGTTCCAATTATGTATATGCTATTTTCAAAATGGTATCACTTACTTGCAATGAGATTAGTTTTGGTTAATTCGTTGCTTAAATTCACATTTTACATGTTCAATAGAGAAAGACGTGTGAGTAACATATGCAGTATATACGCATGTGGGATTGTGCGTGATTCCCATCGACACCATTGCAGTCACAACGTAAATTCGTTTCTACTTTCCTGTTAAGCCTCTTACCATGCTTACCTTACTCTTTAATTTAATATTAACTAATGTAGAAATTATTTCACGATGATTTTTACTTAAACTTATATTATATTTCAGGTTGGTATGGCAGTAGTTTTCCCTATGTTGATCATTCAAAACATAGGATTCATAACCATTCAACAGAAAAACAAGAATTCACATCAAAACAAGCCAAATCAACATCGGGTCAATTGTGCCCCGCACCAAAATACAGACATCAACAACACTAAGGAAACTAAGGAAAATGCTTTTCTTGGAATGTTGTACTGCGCATACCTGTTTTACATATCGCCAGTAGCAAAATTTTTCTTTTATATGGTAAACTATGTACCCATCGATAGCGTTTCATAGCGAATTTCATTTGAACACATTTATTATAAACAAAGACTTTACATTGAATCAAATGATCGCGTGTACTACCATATTAATATGTAAACCCAAATGTCTCACCATTTTTTTTTATACAATATGCAAAACCATTGTAGTAATAACATGTAAAACGAATATAAAATGGGTTTTGATATTGAACTATAAAACATATATCTCATTTCAAAACAGTTCTTCCTTTCTCCCTCTAAACGGACACGTTACAGACTTACTGGTTTAATGTTTGATTGTAAAAGCAAATCTCAATAAACACTGTCTACATTTAACTCCACATCTAGTAGGGATGTAAATACAAAATCTACTGGTACCATTCAAACATATAGTTTTAGATATAAAAATGTTTCTGTTGTTTGTATTTCATACTTTGATCTGGGTTAATGTGTTGAGAGATTTACTAAAAAACAAAATATATCATATTTATGTAGTCATTACTTGATACTAATTGTCTTTATTTGATCATGCTAACAAACTTATATCAAAAGTCATTGTTATGCTTATAATCGGGTTTGATTAATTTCAATCTATATTTATACCTTAACTTCCAACACAATATTGAATACTATGAAATTGTGATTGATGATTAACAATTATTAATATCCATGGTGATAGAAATGGAATGCATAGAGAATGGCATGAGCCGTTTTTTTGAGGGATGTACAAAAGGGACAAACGATGCCAAAGGAACAGTCAAACTCATAAATCTAAAACAAACTGACAACGCCGAGGTTTAAAATGAAAAAGACAAACAGACAAACAATAGTACGCATGACACAACTTATAAAACTAAAGAATAAACAACACGAACCCCATCATGCAACTTAGTATATATTTTAAAATTTTAATTAAATGTCAGTAAGAAAACCAAACTTAAGTTAAATAAAAATAACCGTTTTTTATGAATAAATATATATATATCTATAACTTGTTGTTGTCGAAACTTGAAAACATGTGAAACATCTACTGATCGAACACACAGATCTGTCATACGCAACATTATACTAAAAGAATCAATGAAAGACGTATGTCTTCGAGATTAGCAGCGTATTAATTTCAAAGTAGATACATAACATTTGGATATTCCTCGTCTTTTTAAGATTACTTACCTGGCGTTCTTGGTGATGTTTACATTATTTGTGTTGACTGATTTATACCCTCTGTCAGAGAGACCACCTTCTACGCTTGAATATTTAACGTGGGTATGGACTTTGTCGCTAGCACTGGAGGAAATTAGACAGGTACATCAAAAGTAAAATAACAAAAGTACTTAACATAGAGGAAAATACAACACGTAAAGTTCCTAATCGAATGGCAAAATTAAAAGCTCAAACATAACAAACAAATTGATGATAACTGATATAGTCCTAACAGACTATTTTTAAGACCGAAAAGTGAAAGAACATACCTCGTCATCACATGTATGTATCATCACTTTTTTGTAAATATATAATGCTTTATAAAATAAATATTACAGCCACCCATCCTTATAATCATTAACAGTATTTTCATTGGTCATGCATAACACCGATCACCAATTTGTTTACCAAAAAAATATTTGTGAAACTTATGCAACCAATGTATAAAGGGTAATTGACCAACATGCTGTAATTTTGTGCCAGTCGTATGCACACATAAATATTAATCTACAAGTTAACAGTATGAACAGGGTATTTTGAATAAAAATTATTAAAACAACAGTCTACACATTTGTCTGTCTATAGACTGGAATCATTATATCAATTAATATTAACAATGAGCTCGTTGGTTTAAACAATCAGACATACACCTACCGACGAAAACTTTAAACATGCAATCATTAGTTTTATGTTCGCGGCATACCTCCCCCCATTGTTTGATAATGTTACTTTTGGGGTTATATAATAAGAAAGTATGAATAATTGTCTTTTTGAATATAAAATCATTAAGTTTTCCTAATCATAATTCCAAACTAAATACTTATATTTAATTTAATAACAGATAGAAATCTAATACGGCTTGTCAAATCAATAGAAAATAAATCTCTGTATATATTATAGATTTTAGTATTAACCTGATATAGCAAAATATCCAATTCTATTCACAGATATTGCAGACAAACAGAGGATCACTTACACAAAATCTTCAGTACTGGGCTAAAGATGTCTGGAATGTATTTGACATTGCGATGTATTTTCTTTTTCTTGTGTCGGTGATACTCAGATGTTTACTGAATTCGAACCAATTTTACTTTGCCAGAATGTCTTATGCTATTACTTTATCAATGTTTATCTTACGAAGCATGCATTTCTTCTTCATTCAAAGATATATTGGGCCTAAAGTTGTTATGATTGGCAGGATGGTAAATATTCAATAAGTTAAAGAAAGCCTAGAAAAGATGTAAACTCTATAACAATGTCCAAAATACTCATTATATATAGTTATCGTATAATTTGAGACTCCGGAAGCGTGCTTTGTTTTCAGAAAAGCCATAAATGGTGCTCCAATCAATAAGTTAAAAGGTAAAAATACTTGCAAAATTGTAGAGAGTTCAAACTGTGAAATCTAAGCATTTAAGACAAATGAGACTAAAGTTGTTGGGATTGGGTTTGAAATGTTATAGTGATCCGAATAACACAAAACGTTGTGGCAATTCTTTTGACATCGAAGCAATACTTTCAGCATTTAAATGATTGTTCATGAATTCTTCGCCAGTCATAACCACAGCGACGCATGCATCAAGACGATTGGCTTTAGTTCCGTGGTTGGTGTTCTATTTCACGGTTATGATTCGTCTAATTATGTTAAGTCGTTTCGTAACCTATATGGTTCACTCAATATCTATGACGCCTACCAGTTTATGCGTAAAAAATTACACATAATTATTTAACAACTACATGCATAGGTCACCGTACGACCTTCAACAATAAGCAAAGCTCATACCGCATAGTTAGCTATAAATGGTCCCCAAATGACAATGTAAACAAATCACTGACAAAACTAACGGTCTAATGTATGTATAAAAACTGAACGGAAAACAAATCTGAACACACAAACAAAGGACAATCACTGAACTCGTTCTTGTGCATGTCATGTGCGTTTACTGTCTGATCTTATATTAAATTGCTTTAAAGAACACTTCTTCTATTGTTATTTTCAAATGTCAATAAACATCCGCAACAAAGTTTTCATTTTTTTTTTAAAGTTTAAAGAAGTTATGTGGGCATAATTGAAAAAACACAATTTTCATTCGAAAGAAAAACGAACATGGTTACAAAATTCAAATAATAACATAATTACACCATTACAAATACAATTCATTTCCAATATGCTTTATATGCTTTTCATGATCATAAAAATATTTGAAATAGTACCATAAAAAACTCAAATTTTAATGTTCCTGTATATTGTAAATACAAATTAAATTATTTATTTTTTTTATTCATCTTTCATCATGTCAAGGTCACGTCCATTCATGTGATGTATAGGTTATATTTCGTGTGCTGTGTCCTGGTAACGTTGTTATTCTGCAATTAATTTGTTGTAATGTACTATTACGTAAAAGTATCTCTCATATATCTATGTGTTTCTCTGTTTTGATGCTCTTGCATTTGTTTTCACTACATTCCGGTTTTCATTTTAGTGATATTTAAAATGTTGTCATGTACGGCTATCCTTTTAACAGTTTCGAACAACCATTTTACTTATTATGTCTCCTATCAAGTCAGATAAAAAGCAAAGAGTTTGGTTATATATAAAGATGAGGTATAAGTGCCAATGAGACATCTATCCATCCAAGTAAAAGTTTATAAAATGAACCTTCATAGGTCAAGATACGGCGTTGTTTTGTCAGTGTTTCCAACTATCTAAACTAATTGATTTTTAAATGTTGGGTTTTTGCTTTAAAAGATCGAAATAGTCATTCTGGAAAAAAATAAGTTGACAGGCGCAATATCATTTTGAATTGGATTTTTAACTTATAGTATATCTTTATTTTTCAGATGAAAGATCTTGCATTTTTCATTTCTCTGTTTGTCCTATTCGTGTTCAGTTTTGGAATCATGTACCAAGCCATTTTGTTTCCAAATTCGGTGTTGTCCCCTTGGGAGCTGTTTAAAGATCTTGTTTATTTACCTTACTGGCAGTTGTACGGCGAGCTGAATCTAGATCGGATGGAAGGTATTCCTTTTTTAATTGATTGTGTATCTATTTGAAGATATTTCATTGATTACAGTATTATAGACGATGCTATAATCTGATCTTTTGCAGAATTGAAAAATTGAAAAACAAGTTCAGTTTTCTAAAAATACCTGACTTTAAATTAAGTGGCACAACATTCTGAGAGAGCAACGTGAATCTAAGCTCCCAAAATATCTTTTGGAAATCTAGAAAAAGCTAGAAAAAACATCGATATTCTATTTATGTCATATTCAAAGAACGAAATGATACTTTTTTTTTTCTTTTATATCACTGCAATCAAAATAAAATATATCATACACAAGAGATAACGGAATTCTTGGAGAAAAAACCCATGTATATGCTTAATTCTGATAAGAATCAATATCAAGTATACCGGTAATTTGTGTGTGTATCTCTTCAATGATTGTACTTTTTTCTAAACGGAGAGTTTTACAAAGACATTACTGACAGATTCTAAATATCTAGGGACATGTTGCTAAATTAAAAATTTTGAACAAAATTAAAAGTGATCACAAGTTTTATACATACAGTCTAATATGTGTCCTGATCAACGCTTAACCCTTTTATTTAAACTATCTGAAGTCATAAAAGTGTAAGCTAAGAGTGATCAATCTAACTATAATACGAGACGTCACTATATCATACCTCATTACAACTGCTTAATTGAGCTGTTTTTGTAACTTGTTTTTCCATCCATTAGTAGTTTTTACTCAGTTTTATTTTTCATTATGTTTTGTTTAACAGGAAAGGAACCGTCAGAATGCACGAAAGACATCGAATTGTACACGAACGGAACAATGTCTCGATGTGCAGAAAACAATCAGTTTAATTCGCTTATGCTGGCTGTGTATCTTATTCTGACAAATATTCTTTTAGTCAACATGCTTATTGCAATGTTTTCGTAAGTGTGTATTACATAAAAGTCAATAAACTAAGAAAATATTTTGCATTTTAGAGAGCTACAAAAATATAGGCACGACACACTAGAAATGTTGACTACCTTCTGTCTTAACAGTTGTTGTTTAAAAAACTCGTAACTGTCGCATTTTATACTTTTTTTTATTTTTTTTGTTAAACACTTCTCACTTTGACGAAAATGAATCTTGCGAGTATGTGTTTATTAGAAAACAAGACAAACATAACAGGACACGACAAGGAAAAACAAAAAAAAACATCAGACAATACACATAATAAAAAGCTAGGCTAGGTAACTCGAAACCCATCAACATCCGGGTTGTGATTTTATGTGGTTTGGAAGATTAGGAAGATCCTGATCTACATGCTGCATCGTTTACAATACTGATTCAAACACGTTTAAACATTACGTAATTATGAACGTTGCATACCGGAACAGGAGGTTAACGTCATGTTCGTGTCAATGGGAGTCATCATCTGTAAATTGGATATCTAATAATGGTGTTCCAAATCGGTTTGTCATTCAAATTTAACAATCACAAAGGTTCACAAATTCAAATGTTTCCATTAATTTAGCTTAAAATTAAATTGCATGGTCGGTACTAGTTAAGATAAAAGTGCAAAGTTCTGTTCATTCGAGGCATCATAACAGAAGGTACCGCATCTAGAATTCGAGTGGTAAAATAATAGAACAAATAACGATTTATAAACACGCCGTTCATTGTGCATGTTGTTTGGATTAATGTAAAATGATTTATATTTTAAAACATTTTTTATTCAGTTACAAATAATGTGTCAAACAATTGTTTTCACAGGGATACATTCCAAAAAGTACAAGATAATTCTGAAATCATTTGGAAATTCCATATGTATGCATTGGTACATGAATACTATGACAGACCAATGTTTCCAATACCAATAGTAATACACTTATGTCGAATCGTTGTATTATGTTATGACAAAATACAAGATCACATAAATCGAAATGACAAAGAAAGGAAAACTATGTATGCAAGCGCCTTTAGTAAGTCTTTTAAATTACAATGTTTGATTCCAATACTAATACACTTATGTCGAATCGTTGTAGTCTGTTATGACAAAAAAACAAGATTACAACACAAATTACAAAATGACAAAGAAAGGAAACTTATGTATGTAAGCGTCTTTAGTAAGTCTTTAAGAATACATGATTTGATACCAATACTAATACACTAATGTAGAATCGTGGTATTTTGTTACAACAAATTGAGCACAGAAACGAAGTGTGGAAACTCCTTTTTGAATATTTAACAATAAATGTGGTGAGTAAGTATAATATGTAATATCTAAAGTTCAACATTTTGTAATGATGAATATTCAATATTGGTTTTAAATATACACTTTTAGAAGTAGTTCTTTGATTTCTATGCATAATTCCTGGTTGTTTTTGTTAAATACACAAGTACAATTCTTCGTTTGCCTCGCCCCAAATAGATTTTTATAACCTCGTGAATAGAGCATTGGTCACTTGCACAGTGTATTCATCATAATCTATCATAAAATATTAATAAAATGCTTGCTATTACAACTTAAAAGTCGAAAAGAAAAATTAATATATTTTAATTTGCATCTACACGTTTTTAGCTCACCTGGCCCGAAGGGCCAAGTGAGTTTTTCTCATCACTTGGTGTCCGGCGTCTGTCGTCGTCCGTCGTCGTCCTGCGTTAACTTTTACAAAAATCTTCTCCTCTGAAACTACAGGGCCAAGTTTAACCAAACTTGGCCACAATCATCATTGGGGTATCTAGTTTACAATTTGTGTCCAGTGACCCGGCCAACCAACCAAGATGGCCGCCATGGCTAAAAATAGAACATAGGGGTAAAATGCAGTTTTTGGCATATAACTCAAAAAACAAAGCATTTAGAGCAAATCTGACATGGGGTAAAATTGTTTATCATGTCAAGATCTATCTGCCCTGAAATTTTCAGATAAATCGGATATTCGGTTGATAGGTTGCTGCCCCTGAATTGGTAATTTTAGGAAAATTTTGCTGTTTTTGGTTATTATCTTGAAAAATATTATAGATAGAGATAAACTGTACACAGCAATAATGTACAGCAAAGTAAGATCTACAAATAAGTCAACATGACCAAAATGGTCAGTTGACCTCTTTATGAGTTATTGCCCTTTATAGTCAATATTTAACCATTTTTCGTAAACTTTAGTTATCTTTTACAAAAATCTTCTCCTCTGAAACTACTGGGCCAAATATAACCAAATTTGGCCACAATCATTATTAGGGTATCTTATTTAAAAATTGTCTTCGGTGACCTGGCAAACAAACCAAGATGGCCGCCATGGTTAAAAATAGAACATAGGGGTTAAATGCAGTTTTTTGGCTTAAACTGAAAAACCAAAGCATTTAGATCAAATCTGACAGGGTGTAAAATTGATTATCAGGTCAAGATCCATCTGCCCAGAAATTTTCAGATGAATCGGACAACTCATTGTTGGGTTGCTGCCCCTGAATTGGTAATTTTAAGAAAATTTTGCTGTTTCTGGTTATTATCTTGAATATTATTATAGATAGAGATAAACTGTTAACAGCAATAATATTCAGCAAAGTAAGATTTACAAATGAGTCAACATGACCGAAATGGTCAGTTGACCCCTTTAGGAGTTATTGCCCTTTATAGTATTTTTTTAACGATTTTTGTAAATCTTAGTAATCTTTTACAAAAATCTTCTCCTCTGAAACTACCGGGCCAAATTAATCCAAACTTAAGCAAAATCTTCTTTTGGGTATCTAGTTTAAAAAATGTGTCCAACGACCTGGCCATCCAAACAAGATGGCCACCACGGCTAAAAATAGAACATAGGGGTAAAATGCAGTTTTTGGTTTATAACTCAAAAACCAAAGCATTTAGATCAAATATGACAGGGTGTGAAATTGTTTATCAGGGTGAGATCTATCTGCTCTAAAATTTTCAGATGGATCGGACAACCCGTTGTCAGGTTGCTGCCCCTGAATTGGTAATTTTAAGGGAATTTTGCAGTTTTTTATATTATCTTGAATATTATTATAGATAGAGATAAACTGTAAACAGCAATAATGTACAGCAAAGTAAGACCTAAAAATAAGTCAAAATGACCAAAATGGTCAATTGACCCCCTAAGAAGTTATTGTCCTTTATAGTCAATTTTTAACAATTTTAATAAAATTTGTACATTTTTTTTAACATTTTCCACTGTAACTACTGGGCCAAGTTCATTATAGATAGAGATAATTGTAAGCAGCAAGAATGTTCAGTGAAGTAAGATGTACAAACACACCACCATCACCAAAACACAATTTTGTGAAGAATCTATCTGCGTCCTTTGTTTAATATTCACATAGACCAAGGTGAGCGACACAGGCTCTTTAGAGCCTCTAGTTTTGAAAAAAAACACAAAAATGCTGAACTCCGAGGAAATTCGAAACTGAAATACCTTAATTAAATGACAAAATCAAAAGTTCAAACAGGTAAAACAAATGGATAACAACTGTCATGTTCATGACTTGGTAAAGGTATTTTCCTACATGGAAATGGTGCATTGAACCTTTTTTTCATAGCTATCCAAGCCTCTCACTTGTATGACAGTTGCATCAAATTCCATTCAAGAAATAATATGTAAAAAGGTCAATAACACATAAGTCAACTTAGCGCTATAATCCTACTCACTAAAAACATACAAAGAAGCACACAATGGCATACAGCCAACGCATGTTAGTAAAAATCAAAGACAATAATACACACATTTTCTGTATATCAATAAGACAATGGCGGGATTTATTAGTACATAGCCACGTCATATATATTACGAAGAAAATGAATGACAAGATTACGAGAATATCATAAACAATAAAGATAATATAAATAAAATTGAAAATAGAAATGGGGAATGTGTCAAAGAGACAACCACCCGACCTTAGAAAAAAAACAACAGCAGAAGGTCACCAACAGGTATTCAATGTAGCGAGAACTTCCCACACAAGGAAGCGTCTTTTAGCTGGCCCCTTAACACATATATACCAGTTGTACACTTTCCACAAGTATCTAAATACCAAAATGATGTTACTTGATTTAACTGTATGTTTTACTTGTCTTAAGTTATTTATATCATACTTTAAAAGTCTTGACATTCGCATTTGGCTCTAAACTAAACGGAAACATTTGATTCTTGCGATGTGATGCAATGTTTTAGTTGATTATTGAAACTTTTGGCATGTATGTATGCTTATTCTTTCTAAAGAAATCATTAATGAACATTTTGTAGTTTTGAATCTTGGCATCGACGAAATTGAAAGACTTCATATTGTTGAAAAGATTGCATTAGACAATTACCAGAATGGAACAACTCGTGCACGTAGTCGATATAATGCTATGAATATGATGACCGATGAAAGGTAAAATGTTAAGTTGACCATCGCCGTATAAAACTGAAAAACCAAATAAATTTGTATTAATGTTTTTAGAAAACTTTCACTTGAGGCCTTTGAAGCGTTGTGAACGTTCATATAGTTAAAATAGTTAACTATGCTACAGAAAAGTTAAATTAAAAAAAAAACATACGTGAAAATAAACATGAATGATGAGACAACATAACATAAGGAAATTATACTTTCACGAACACACACACATACATTAATTGTATTTGATGAGACACGGACGATCATGTATGACTAGTTTACAACGAGATACGTGTGTCTACTATCTAAGCAAACACTATATCGATGACATTTAATATTCTTTGTCGTGCAGAAATGAGTTTAGCAGAAGGTGTATTTTGTATTAACCAGACAACATAATTCTTGCAAATAAATAAATTGATTGGATCTTTTTCTGAGTTTTGTAATTTGAAGCATTTTTTAGATTCATAAAATATGAACAAAAATGTACATTTTGCATCAACAATAAGTAACCAGCAAAGGTATACCTCAACTTCGTACTTCTGAAAAATAGCGATTTAGTTATTTGTAAGATATATATTTGCCATACATGCAAACAATATAATATTTTTGCCATATACAAGTATGCTAACACTAGTAGATTTTTGCCATATACAAGTATGCTAACACTAGTAGATTTTTGCGTACATACATATACATATACATTTATATTGTATTGATGTGACTGGTTTGTTTTAGGGACATCAATAAAGAAAGCGATTCAACAACCACTCAACATGAAATTAAAGCTTTACAAGAGGACGTACAACGTGTGATTCAGGAGATACGCCAGTTAAATGTACAAAAACATATTGTAATATTTGATTATCAACATTAGTCAAAGACAATACCATACAACATGTACAATTCAAAATTATTAGGAATAACTTAAGGATGCTGGATTTTTTTAATGTAGAAGCAGATTTTACTCACTATATCATTGAAATCATTATTTTGCTGAACTAAGGTATCTCATTAATTAAGAAAAACTCAATCGTATCTAGACCGGATCAGATAGTTATCAAAGGTACCAGGATTATAATTTAGTACGCCAGACGCGCGTTTCGTCTACATAAGACAACCAGTTATGTTTTGTTAAAAATGTATTTTATATTAAATTAAATCTTTTCAGTGTAGTGTGGTCTATCATATATATTAGGTTTTGTGTATGTTTTGTTAGTTTGCTTGCATAAGTAGTATATTAAGGCATCCTTTAAGGAACTTAACACACGTTTTTTTATGTACAATTATTTGTCTTATTCAATTATAAAAATGTAATTCATACTATAATTTTGTGTCCAGGCCATAAGATGTGTTATAAAAAAAAAGATGTGGTATGATTTCCAATGAGACAACTCTCCACAAGCGACCAAATGCCTCTTGTCTTTATTGCAAAACTGATAAATTGAAACAATATTATACATATATATTACATTTTCGTGTATTCATATTTGAACAACATATACAATATCAATTCGTAATGACATGTTTCTTGAATCAGACATCAACATTTTAGAATAATTCTTGATCCTTTTTTAAATTGTTTTACTACATGTATCCGAACACAAAAGTGTGTTTGCAGCTAGACGTATGACAGCCGCCGTCTTTAAATTAAAATATATAGCTTTGTTTAAACTATTGTGGAAGGTTTGATATATATATTATACTCTACTTTTGTACTATCTTTAAAAAAACGCCATTGAATCGTAAGAGATACATAACAAACAAAACCAATTTTGATTTTCGAAGAAATTAAACTCATAAGTTTAACCTATCAATAAAGATCCTGGTCTTTATTTACTCATTCTAAACTCGAGTACAACGTACATGTAGTATGTATCATACACTTAGGTTTGACTACTTTGAAAGGTCAGGGGAGAGATCTTTACAATCTTGTTCTTTTTGTAGTCAAAACACAAAGAATTTCAATTAAATTATTTGTGTATTGCCAAGCTATCAACACACATAACCGAAACCTAACAGAACCGAAAGTATCAAACTTAATCAAAACGGAACAATATATCAGAGATCTGAAAAAGCGCACTTGAACCCTTCAATTAAAATTTTAAATAACTAAAATGCTCCGAGGAAAACACATCATTCGTATGGATAACAACTGTCATATTTCTGACTTGTACAGTCATTTTATAATATAGAAAGTTGTGGATTACATGGTTGTATAGTTCGCTTATCAATTCAATGGTATGACAGTAGCTTAAAATTCCGAAATATTGACACTGATATGTGAACAAAACCAACAGCCATGTCATGTAGAAAGAAAAGTAAACAATAGCGATAAAACAGTGAACATTGTTTTATTATCTTAATCATTATAAAACAAAAAAATATGCAAACAAAGATAAAACTCATACTTAATTCGAATTAATATGGTCGTGATACTGAACATTGTTAAACAAAAGTAAATCAAAAGCATACTGAACTCCGAGGAAAAATCCCAAAAAACTAAATGTCCCTAATAAAATTGCAAAATCAGATGATAAACACACAAAACAACAGTTATATTCCTGACATGGTACAGACATTTTCACAGGTGGAAAATGATGGATTGAACCTTGTTTTACAGTGCTTAACCTTTCACTTGTCGCATCAAATTCCATTATATTTACAACGATGCGTGCACAAAACAGACATAACAGGTAAAAAAAGTCAAAATATTGAAATAGATGTGTGTTACATTCTCAAAACAAACAAATATGTATAAAAAATGTGTCACTATCTCAAAACAAACAAATGTTTTTCAAAAAAGCTCAAAGAGCACTCATCAAATTCAAAAATCACATGCATTACTTCGCACCATTTGATGTCATTAGATGTACATGTAAAATCAGAAGAATATAGGACAGACAGTCACAGGTTCATGAATATAGGACAGAAAGTCATAGGACAAAAAGTCACAGACAAAAAGTCACGGACAAAAGGTCACAGGACAAAAAGTCACAATTCATTTTTTCTGAGTATATTCTTTGAATAAAATACACTTTTTTCTTTGTATTTTTCTTGAACTATTGTATATAAATCAATATTGTAAACAAAATTTATCCAAAAAATATCAAAGATGATCAAATAATCAATGTTGCTTTGAACTTAAATGGCTTCATGGTGCCAAGAAATACCTTTTGCATGATTAAAATAGATAAATCTTTATTTTTCAAATATAATGACACTTTTCCTACAATAACTATGAATATATGTATCAAAAAGTGAATATATCAAGATATATCTCTTATATATTTAAATAATTGTCAACAAACTATTCGTGACTTTTTGTCCTATAAAATTTGTGACTTTATGTCCTGTGTCTTTTTGTCCTGTGTCTTTCTGTCCGTTTACCCATCGGAAAAAGTATAAAATAATTTTGCCGTTCAACGGTTTTTCAATAAAAAAAAATGACATGGGGAATGGTGGTATACAGGGTTCATAAATCAAAATAATGTAAGAAATGATATTTGAAACTGAAAAAAAGTTAAAACACAAAAATAATGAACTCCGAGGAAAATTCAAAAAGGAAAGTCCAAAATTAAAAGTCCAAACATATTAAACGAATGGATAACAACTGTCATATTCCTGACTTGGTACAGACATTTTCTAATGTAGAAAATGGTGGATTGAACCTGGTTTTATAGCTAGCTAAACCTCTCACTTGTAGGACAGTCGCATCAAATTCCATTACATTGTCAACGATGCGTGAACAAAACAAACATACTCAAAGAGTAAAAATTACAAAAATAGGGGTACAGCAGACAACATTGTGTTATCATCTTAATCACTTAAAACACAACAAATGTAACGAAGAAGCACAAAAAGGCGTACAGACATCAAATTTAACATCCTCATTTTGCTTATCTTATACGATATTATTATCTATGTAAAGTCTATCCGTAGAGGATGGAAGGTTTTCACTCCTGGTGTAAAATTGCAAGTTTGAAATTCGCACAGGTAGACATAAAATAATTTTGTCGGTCAAAGTATGACGGCATACATAAATGCAGAGTCACGTAAAGTTGATATAACAAAAGACAGACTTAACAGTAAAAGTAATAATAATAAATCACAGACTTAACAGAAAAAGTAGTATTATTGAATAAAATAGTTTTGTCATTCAAAATATGACAAATTCCATAAGTAAAAGTAATATTAATAAATGAAATAATTTTGTCATTCAAAGTACGATGTTTTAAATAAGCACAGAGTCACGTCAAATGAATATTTCAAAAAACTGAGTTAACAGTAAAAGTAATATTAATAAAGACAAATAAAAGAATACTATAAGACGTTATTAAGATGATAACCAACGTTTGTACGTAAAATCTATACTTCAAGACCATCTTGTATTATTTGTGAAGCTGATACGGAATAATTATCAACAAGTTCTTGGAAATGCATCTCTTGACAGATATATGAAATTATCCAGAACTTCTTGACAATTTTTAAGAATCCATATATGCTTCTTATTTTGAACCCTTCTTGGAGTTATTACCCCCAAACTAAGTATGGTACCTTGTGCTAGAATTACAGAGATATCCAAAGATATCCAATCACTTAAATAAAAGTTATTGTCAGGAAATTGCAAATAAACCTCTTATTGGTCCTTTTTGGTCCCCAATTCTTCTTCACCTGATGGTACCAAAACCCCCAACATCAATCCTAAGCTTACTTTTTTGATATTGAACCATCTGAAAAATTTCATAGAGATCCATTCTCTTAAATCAAAGTAATTGTCCCGAAAGCAAATGTGTGTTTGGACAACGATGACTTCGAATAAGACACCATACCAATATACGACGCCAAGAAATGTTTGCGGTCGTTTAAAAACTAGTGACCACGACTTTAAACAAAGTTGACTTATTCAATAGGGAGGAGAGCACAAGTTTGAAAGTCGTGCGAACTATTTTTTAATGTTATGCACACAAATTTTTGAAACTTATGCGCACAATTTAAATGTGTTCGCATGATGTTAGAAGTCATGCACATGCTTTAAAAAGTCATGTTCACCAGTTTTAAAGTCATGCACACGAATTTTCAAACTGGTGCTCACCTGTTTAAATCTGCAGCAAACAAAATGTTTATATTTACAAGGCACCTAAGGGGCTCTGTAAAGATTAAAACCGAAAAGTTTGAAAAGATAAAAAGATCAAACCTTTAATATTCACTTTAATTTCTATTTGATATGACAAAGAAGGAGTTATATGCACATGATACATAATTGATCTTTTTATGTTAGTTTAGATTTAATCAGGTATTTATACTTTTAAATTGTGCTTGTTATCCATGAATTGAGCGTGGGTATTTTCAAGTATCATTTGGTTACTAGGCATTTATGTCATGAATTAGTGTTGCTCAGGAAAGTTTCGCATACCTTAACGCACAATTTGACTGTTATTGTGTTTTATTTTATCACCAGCAGGCTAAAGTGACTTATTTTGTGCATTTTTGTTAAAAATCAACATTGTATATTTTCAGCCTCAGTAGGTTGCTTTGCAAAACAGATGGTTGCCATGGAAATTTAAGCATATTTTTCTACTCAATTGAAATCACTTTTATGTGGCACTTATTTTGTCAGTACAAATTAAATCATATAAGTGTTTTTTATGATAGCTTGACCCCTATTAGGTTGAAAAATTTGTAGTTTTTGAACAAAATTGCTTCCGAAACAGCATAATGTTGGGTAGCTGCTACCAATAAAATTCAATTGTCTACCCATTTTTTTTTCTTTGCATTATATGATAGTCACTCATTTTTCTCAGTACCATATTTTGTGTTATATACATCTAGATTTTTTATAATTTTGACCCAAAAATTGCTTATTTTTGTGTAAAATTCATAAACTTGAACCCTGTGATATTCTTGTTATCATAGCAACCATAAATAAACATTATTTTAAGAAAAGATTTTTTTTTTACTTTTAATTTTAAGGTTATATAATTAAAATATTTACTTGCAATGACCACTATTCTTTATTCTGATATTATATTTCATGTCGGAATATTTTTTTTTTTTTTTACCTCAAATAGTGTCTCAGATTCACTAGTTTCTATGCTAACCATTATTTAGCTGTCAAAAAAGTTTTTTTCCTCACAAATGTTACATTGTTTGTCGTATGATCTTTTAAGACTAAGATGTTTATTTTAAGCAAGGTTTGATGATTTTTTATTGTTTTCACTTTCCACCTAAAGCTCTAAAGCTTGCCACAGTCTCTTCATACCACTGCGCGAATAAAATAATTTTGTCGTTTTTAGTTCAAAGTATTTTTCATGATAATAATATAACAATATCATAATAACATATAATAGAACAAAAAGATTTTTGCGGAATCTTTTAAACTACAGAGTAATGAACCATTGACGAAACACAAAAAGTCCCACATAAAAAAACCCAATAGCAAAAATTAGAGATAATACAAACACATTACCTTACTGTACTTTTAAAGATTCCGCCAATATTTCAACTCAAATGAAAGAACAATATAACACGTTGTTAAGATGCTAAACAACGTCAGTACGTGGAATCTATACATTAGGACCATCATGTAGTATTTGTGAAGTTGATACGAAATATTTATCAATAAGTTCTTGGTACCTTCTGATGAACATTTTCAGAAAAAGGACAAGACCTTCCTTGACAAATCCATGGTTCATAAACTTTCTAATTAGACATGTTAGACACTGACGACGTTTTGAAAAGTCTAAGCTCTTGAATATCGAATAAGTTGGGAAATGTGTATCCCATATGCATGTGAGGTTGATATACTGCTACTAATGTACCAAGATACTGTTGTCCGGTAATTACAAATGACAATATTTTGGCTCTAATATTGATTCTCTTATAGTGTCTTTGCATCGGAAGTAAATACATTTATATTTTAACCAGTTGTTGGCATGTTGCTGGATATCTTCGTCTCATATATTTAATGATGGTATGATATTAAACCCTATTAAGAGTGATTGTTCTTAATATTCATATGAAACCCGCGCGTTTATTTTTTGCGTTAACTGATTGTGTAAAAATGAAATAGATTTTGTGTACATTTGTACAGTGTTTTTATTTTTATTTTGCTAAAACGACTTTTATCTCAATAATTTACGTACATGTGTTTGAACCCGTAACAATTCAAAAACACTTCGAAATAATGACTTGAATTAATTGCAACGAATCCATTCCAATAACGTTAAATGGCGGATTTTAAATATTTTCTTTTCCAAGATTGAAAACGCGTTAACGCGGAAAAAAAATCAATACAAAAGCAAACGCCCGTTTACTTTATATATCTTCTGAAATGTTCGAGTGATCGCAGAGTTAACTTTTCCGCCCTTCTACATGTAAACTTGGTCAGCACCAAACTGTATTTATCAAACGCTTGCAATCTGCTTTTTTCTATATGACTGACAAAAAATAACTACAATTTTTTATACACTTTATTATAAAGAAACATACTGAAAAAAGTTAGTAAATTTAGATACACCATATTGATTAAGTTTTCATGTTTACTGATTATTCAAAATCCACTGAGAACGAAAACTGTTTTAACGCATACGCGAATCATGCTATTTTGTTGTACATAAATGAATTCGAAATACATTAACAGTTACTTTCAATCAGTTTTATAATATGTATACAACATCTTTAGATGCTCATGACCCCAAATGAAACCTTTTATAATTTTATTAAAGTCAACATATTTTAAAGGAAAACGTGTGGCAAAACTAAATCTTGATCTTTTACAACACATACTCTCCACACTAAGAAATGTTACAAACAAACACACCAAACTTAATTAATGATCTACTAGTCTACGTAAATAAAACTCATGTGTGAATATATGTGTTTAAACGCTATGTACAATTACTTTTACTGTTTATTTTATATGAATGTCAAAAAGTCGATATTACTCAAACAAGATCGCAGTTCAAAACAGTATTTAGTTGCAAAAATATGATTACTAGTAGTAAGAGCCGAATTAGTGTTCTGAAAACTGTATCCAAGCATCTTTTAATGTCATATTATCGCCTTTGATAAACTGATGCTACAACTGGTTGACGATAATCTAAATGTCGTATCTCCTGAATCAAAGTGTCTCTCATTTGATGCATTTCCTCTCGTAAATCCTTAATGTTTTGCTGGGTAGGTGTTGATTCCATTTCTTTGTTTATATCCCTGAAATTTTTTACACGTCATTAAAAATCAAATGGTAATTTCGAAGAAGTGTTCAAGGCAAAGCGAATATAACTATTATCACGTGATCAGATGAAAATGTCAACAATGTTTATTGATAATTTTAATTTTCGGATGTTTTAACTGAGGAATAAAGACCATTAATCTTAGAAACGCTTGTCGGAGGTTTATTGTTGATTTGCGTATTCAAGTCTTGAGCCAAGGTGAAATAAGAACCAATGCCAAATTTGAAGCTGGAGTTTTGAAAGTACATACACACGTAATTGATTTGAACGAAAGTAAATTCTGTATCATTTAGAAATTATTACACTAGGGTTTTTGATATCACAAACTAATCGAAGCATTTACTAAATTTTTTCACCAGTACAAGGATAGCATTTGCAAATCATCAAGCAGACATCTTGTTCTTTCATGTATTCCACATTCAATCTTCAATGATACTATTAATAAAGCACAAACATGTCGGTTTTCATCTCAAAAGCTAATCAAACATTTACACAGACTAAGTAAGAAAGGATATAGTTACGATACTGTGGTTTGGTTATTAAGGAGAGCATATTTTGGTATTGATATTGATTCTTTGCATAGGAAATAAATACATTTATTAAAAAAACAGTTGTGGGCATGATACGGGTAATGCGTTTCTAATATTGTTTATGATAGTATGATCCTTGACCCTGAACGGAGGAAATTGTTCTGGATTTTCATTACAAGAAGACATACTCTTTCAATCAGTTAGATTAAGGTCTGAATCTGACATGATGTAACTGCTAGGAGTCCTCTGCTTGTTGATCTGAGCATTACAGATTAATTATATTAGCTAAGTCGATGCATTGACTATAATAAGTGCTTAATTTATTTACAGACAATCCAGATTGTAAATTTTCACTTATTCTAAATTGCGAAATGATACATTTGTATGAGCTTTGTTATGAAAAGAAAAAAAAAGAAATCATTAAAAAAGGCAACAAAAATGCCAAAGTAATTAAAAGGGACGGGACAGTCAAACTCATAAATCGAAAATAAACTGACAACGCCAAGGCAAAAAATGAAAAAGTCAAACAGACAAACAATAGTACAACATGACACAACATCGAAAACTAAAGCCACACAACCCCTTCCAATATCATATATGAAGAGATGATTTCAGATTGGCCTCCGTAAAATTTATAAAACGATGATTTCCACTTCACCATTTGAATCTCTTGACTCTAGTTCGATGGGATAGATATGTTCAACAAATTCACCAAATTTTTAATTATTTAGTGAGAGAACATTATCTATATAGCGGAAAGTAAATTAGGCAATGAAGTCTAAACTAATATTTGTAGTTGTGTATAAAATGTAACCAAAATAAATGTCCTAGATTGCAATAATGCAGAAGTCATGAGAGCAAATCATTTTAATACGATACATGTTTGTTCAAATTCATGATAATAACAACAAAGGGCAAATATGAAGTAGAAATAAGAACCAGTTAGCCTCTGCCGGACTAGATATTAATTGTTCTCGGCAAACATCGGGCTCAGCGTGTAAGGTTTACGGAAACGGTGCTGATATTATCGGATGCTGTTATGGTTTGGCGGAGCTAATGAAAGGTATAATGAGACTTAATGATGCTGATGTAGTATAACTATGACGGTAATTACATAATAACATCATAATATTTCCGGGTTTACTGTGATTTTAGTCTCATTATACTTTACAATTCGTTTATAAACTGCATCTAACCAACATATGTTACGTTAACATGTACAAGTCACAAGTTACCAGAAGATACATTATTTGCAAACGTTTAACCTAGATATGATTATTTAATATTAAAGTTTGTTTTGTTTGTTGTTGTTGTTGTTTCGGTGATTTTCCTTGGGGTGAGGGACTTGAAAAAATGACAAGTTTAATCATTTTGCTTGTCCTCTATCAATTTGTTTTAAATTACTAAATAAAAGATATAACAATTATGTCAAATTTTGTAGGGATACAGTAACAAATTTTCAAAACAGTATAAACAAAGTCTCAACATACGTTTCATTTTTATTGAAAGCGAAATGTATTAAACATGCTCAAAGAACTGAATGTGACTTTACTAATGTGAGTAAGTCTGAAACTAATAAGGACTGTCATAACAAAACAAATGCTGCTTTTAAAAAGAAACCGGACATTCTTATTGAAAATGTTTTTTCTTTCTAACTACAATATATATTACAATGTATAAGTATACTGTTTTCATCGAATTTTTATCAAGTAATTAAATACAATACTTAAGTTCTACGTTTTTGTGCTCTGAATTTATTATTTGACTGTCAAAAAGGCAAAAAAAAACAATATATTGCTCAACTTTTGCTGTTTTTTTTTTATTATACCTGAATGTAATGTTGATATGTACGTCACGTCATAGAAATTACTTTTAAAATACAATAAATCTGTAAAAGACAATAATGATAGGACATTCAGTATAACAAATTAAATAACAGCTATGTGTTTTTTATGTAATGTTATCTGTGTCGAATGAATAAGAATATTTTACCTTTCGTCAGTCATCATTTTCTTCGCATCATATCTACTACGAGCATACTCAGGTCCGTGTTGATAAGTTTTGAATGCCTTTTTTTCAACGACATGTAATCTTTCAATTTCGGCAGCCTGAACATCTTGCACTACAACAGAATAAGCATAAGTTAATAACAAATAACAAAATGTATAATTGTATCAAGTTTCTTATTAGTTATTTACTTTATTTTCAAATGATTTATACAAATATTAAATGTTATGTTTTGATAAAACCACAGGAAGATATGTTTTCTAAACCTGGAAAAAGTAAAGACTAAATGATATGATGACAAAAAGAAAATTTCGAAAGCTAGAGTACACTTACATAAATTCACCAAGGTTTAAATATTGCATTTCTAAATTTCTTTAATTTGTACTATCAATCATTTGATTAAAAGTAGAAGAGATTCTGTTCTTAAAATTCTAATAACAAATAGTTTTGTGAAATAACATTTTTTTTTATATTCAACTTGATTTTTATTTTTGAAAGGTAATAGCAAAGGCAGATAACCACTAGCAAAATTTGGCAACACCCCCCCCCCCCCCCCCCCCCCCCATTTCGTGTTTAAAATAACTTGACGTTTTCCATAATCAGAACTATGTATAGATATTCATAAAGTGTTTGTCTTAAGGATATACACCTCTGAGGAGCAAACAAATTCTAGAATTAAAATTTTTTTCTTCACCTGATTTGTTGGTTTATACATGTATGACTGAAAAGTAATAATTGGTGAAGAAAAAATCACATGGAATTGCGATTCTTTTTTTTGCTACGCCCTTTGAAAGTATCCAATGTTTATGATTTTCCCATTTGCATCACTTTTTATCCATTTTTGGGCTATTATCGTGAAAAAAAATCAAAGTTCCACAATTAAACTGTTTTTCATACTCTTAATAAAGATGAAGTGGACAAATCAGAATAAATTCAACTAAAATAAACTAGGTGTTAAAATAAGAAAGTTTTTTCATATTTTGATGCTTTTTTGTGTAAAATTTTTTCTTTTTTGTTATCTATTAATCATGTTTTTCTTTGTCTAATATGTTCTCCTATTTATTTGTATTGTAGTCCTGTAATATTATGTTGTCATCTCAATGTTTTCTTTAACTTTGCCATTAAAGTGCGAGGTTTGGCATGCCACAAAACCAGGTTCAACCCACCACTTTTATTCCCCTTTAAAAGTGTCCTGTACTAAGTCAGGAGGATGGCCATTGTTATATTATTGTTCGTTTATGTGTGTGTTGCATTTTAACGTTGAGTCGTTTGTGTTTTCTCTTATTTTTGAGATATTGAGATAAGACGTGGCACGGTACTTGTCTATCCCAAATTCATGTATTTGGTTTTCATGTTATATTTGTTATTCTCGTGGTGTTTTGTCTGATGCTTGGTCCGTTTCTGTGTGTGTTACGTTTCGGTGTTATGTCGTTGTTCTCCTCTTATATTTAATGCGTTTCCCTCGGTTTTAGTTTGATACCCCGATTTTGTTTTTTGTCCATGGATTTATGAGTTTTGAACATCGGTATACTACTGTTGCCATTATTTACCATGTTGTCAATTTTATAAATTTGTGATTTTTCTCTGTTTAAAGAACCAAATGCATATTATTTCAACTTCCTTGTAATACAAAATTGAAAAAAAATACGTATCTAAGAAATTTGAAAAGAAAAAGTTTTATGAGATGTTTATGTTTCTGGTAATATCATTTTTTTGTACCCCTCACCCATTTTCCTCAAAATTATAGCTAAAAATACTGACTTGATGAGAAAATTTGAAAAATTCATTACTCAAAAATAACTTATTGGAAAAACACAATGATTTTACAGATTTGAGTTTGATACTGGTAATTCATTGCTATTTTCCACTTGCATCACATGTTTCCAAAACGAGATTTCAATGAGACTGAATGAGACTTAAACGTCAGAAGAATACATCCTTAATGAGATGCTTTACCAAATCTTAGCTACGCCCAACATTTTTAACTTCCACGAAAATATTCAGATTTTTCGACCAAGAGACAGTTTGAAGATACAATGAAGTAGAAAGGACTTTGAGTTGACATGTAAGTTTTGACGAGTTAAAACTATGCATATTAAAGATTATTTTGGTTAATAAGTTTGTATCATATCAGCGATATTTTAGTAAGTACAATGAGGTTGTCTCATGAGCAGTTTAACTCATTACTACGATCACGTGACGCTATTGTTGCTGATAGACTAAGGGTCAATCTGTGACCTGCTTTCCAACTGACAAAGTATTTTTTTGTTAGAAATTTCAACTCAAACGTCATATCTTCATCATCAGTCGTTGTTGGGTTTTTCAATGATTAGGATATTTCAAAATATCTTTTTAAAACGTAATAACTTCTATCATTTTTCTTTTTTTTTGTTGCTTATAAGCTATATCGAAATTTTTGATTTATAAGCATTAAGCTTTCACAAAACTTTGATTTACTGATTTACGCAAAACATATACATTGTAAATGCATGTGCTTATTACACAATGATAAGTCACAGTTAGTAAAAAAAAATCATTTTCAGCATTCAATACTATTTCAGAACTAATTTATTATATCAGAAACTATTTAATATATATAATGTTATTTTATTAGTTGATTAAAATTGTCATATTGCCAGTATCACTTTTTACCGAAAAAAAAGAGAATCATAACAAAATTACAAAAAAAAATGTAATTACATTGTATTTAATGAAAGGTTCTTTTAAGGTATCTGATAAAACATATTGAAATTTAATAAATTTTTTGTGGAATAATTTTTCAGAACGAAAATATTCGATATATAGTATTGGTAATTGTTAAAATACAAGTTTTAGGGATTTTGCCTGCTTGACTTTTGTGTTTTAAATACAATGTACCTTTTGTTTTGTTATTTTTTCAAAATTGAATAATACCCTTAGTTTTGATTTTTGCATTGTTTTGTATTGTAACTTCGGCAGCTATTATAACTGACTCTGCTGTATCGACTTTGCTCAGTTTGAGAGGACGTAATGTTACAAATAGTTTTCAATCTCTGTGTCATTTGGTGGTCTCAAGTGCAAAGTTGTATAATTTGCTTTTACACGTTATCTTCTTTTTATACAGCATAATGCATTTGTAGTAAATACAGAATTACAATGTTTTTCGACATAAATAGGCAATATTTACCAAAGGCGCTTCCGTACTTCTTCGGAGTCCGTTTATGGTCGCGATAAAACACAATTAATCTCCATACATGTATAACTATTGGTATTGGAAACATTGGTCTGTCATAGTATTCATGCACCAATGCATACATGTGGAATTTATAAATCATTTCAGAGTTGTCCTGTACAGTGTCGAATGTTCGCCTGTGAAAAAAAATAAATGATTACGACATACTATGGATTAATTTATTTTCGTGGGTACCAATTTTCGTGGATAAGAGAAAACTTCCATGTTCATGGATATTTAATTTCACGGTTTTGACGAAGCATATAGAAAGTTTGTTATTCGTTGAGCATTTAATTTCATGGTTAGACTCTACCCACGAAAGCAACGAAAATTGGTATCCAACGCATATTAATGAATCCACAGTATATCACTTGTTGTTGTAATAAATTTATGGTATGAAATAAAGAGGTATCTCCGCATTAGATAAAATTAAACAATTACAACGTTATTATGAGGAATTTTGCAATAGCTTGTCCTTAATTGTTTTTTACAATGTAACAAAGGCAAAAAGAAAAATTAAACAAATGCTTTTTGTTTTTTCACTTTATTGTTTGTTCGAGCATGTAATCATCTGATGCAGGCTTTTTTTGTAAAATATTGAAAAGAACTATTGCTTTTAAATTCTGTGAAATTGTCTCTTATTGAGAGTGGTTTAATTGGCAATCATAACAAATTTTCTTTTTAATACTAACACCTCACATTTAGAAAAAAAGGAAATTACCTGTTTCCAATATTGAACGGGAGAAATATTGCGATATATGTTGTTGCGAAGACATAAAAATGCGTAGACCAAGTGTACACATCGAACAGTACAATTCCAGTTTATTTTGTCACTATTCTGTTATAATTAAAAATGAGAGCATTCGAATATCAAGTATATTTTCTCAGGTCAAGTCATATATATGTATTTAATACTTACGAAAACATCGCAATAATAATATTCACTAACAGAATATTTGTCAAAATTAGATACACAGCCGGCAATAGCGCATTGAACTGGTTTTTTATTGGACATCGTGTTCCACTCGTGTAGAGCTGACGATTACTCGTACAGTTCGTAGGTTTGTCGCCTAGAAGATTAACAGTACTAGTAATACTTTTCAATTAAGTTAAACAAGTTATATAAACAGTAAAATCTATTACATAATGATGCGAATGATTATCCAACGTAGGTACTAAAATAAATGGCAGTCGCGCGTGCACTAAGAAAGAACATTTTTTTGTAACGTATCAATAGTTTGAATAGAAGGATGATATTCTGGCACCCTAAATCTATGCGAACAAAAATTTGTTGTTATTGTATTGCAATTTTACTGTACATTGTATCACGTTGTATTATATATTGAATCCTGACATAAAAAAATATGGCTGATTTACTATGCGGGTATATAGATTTATAAATTTATGTGCACATTTGGTCAGTTTTGGTCAATGCGATCAAATAATTTTGTTGTACAAGTCAGCATGAGGTATCAAAACTAATGATGTGTTTTAATGATGCTTTCATTTTGTATAATAAATTCTCTCCTGAAAATTAAATATTCCTGACACTGGCTACATAGACCAAGGACGTTTTACTATTATCTAATATACGTTCTTTCATAGATATACATAATAAAGTGCAAATATGGTTGAATATGATATAGGTATTGGAAATTATTGCCCGTTCTCAGATCCGAGATCGTTTTTTCATTTATAAATTGGCAGATCACAGATAAAAAAGTGTTACAAGCAACGTTGTATGCGTACTTAATTTTCAAATATTTGTATTTAATCCTGTTTATATTACGGAAGTGTACATTTTACATTATTTTCGATGTTTATACTACGAAACAAAGATATTAAAAAACATTTTTGAAAACTTGATTTTAAGCGGTCCTGGTTACAAGTTAACTTAGTGTTGAGCAAACCAGTAAACAGTTAACTTGGGAACAGGTCTGGTTTCGATCGGATTTGTTAAAGCAAAAGTTAACTTATGTTAACTTTGTGTCAGGACTGGTTTCGAAGTTAACTTATGTTAACTTTACGACAGGACTGGTTTCGAAGTTAACTTCTGTTAACTTTTGACAGGACTGGTTCAAAGTTAACTTATATCAATAGCGGACCTGTTTCAAAGTTAACTTTTTTGGCAGACATAAAAACAGTCGTAGGACCAAGTCCGCTTTTCAAGTTAACTATATTTTGGTCATAGGACTGGTCAGAGCAGTCATTAATGCGGTCACAGGTGAACTTTGACCAGTCCAAATGACTGGTTATCAAGTTAACTTGCTGTACAGGTTATGACTGCACCCATCTGTATATAAAAATTGAAATTGTTTGTGTTTTGAAAGTTCAGTTATTCTTAGTCAAGTAAACTATACCTCCGAATTTTTCGACTTACTTTTTATTAAATGCACATTTTGTTACAAAGAAACAAATACACAAGATACACACAGTTGTCAAGTCGATAAGGACAAAGGCAAAAACAACGTCTAAATGTCTAAAAGTAGTAACACGTATTATTATCATAATGGATACCTTCAATCTGTTCTAAATTTAGCTCGCCGTACAATTGCCAGTACGGTAAATAAACAACATCTTTTATCAGCTGCCAAGGTGATGACGTCGAATTCGGAAACAAAATAGCTTGGTACATGATTCCAAAACTTATTAGAAACAGTGCATATAGAGCAATGAAGAAACCAAGGTCTCCAAGCTGTGGAAATAAAATGAGATTCATTATGTGCTCGTCCGCTTTTACTGTTAGCAAACCCATGCAAACGAGTTCGATCATATTTTTTTTTATTATCCCTCTATAATACATTAAGCTTTTATTGTACTCTTATTACAGCATATGCAAAAATTAAATTTTAACATGATCAGTAATTGTTGTGGCCTACTAAACTTGGAATTTAATGATTTATTTTTAGACTTTTATTGCCATGCCCGTCCCAGTTTTTCAATGCCAGTTAGTATTTGAAGCTTTTTTTTCTTTTTCTTTTAGATAGTTTACCTACATATGACTTCAATTTAACTTTACTATGTCATAAAATACTTGTTATGAAAAAAAACGACATGCATGCACAAATATATAAAAAAAAAAGTACACAACAAAACAAAAATGTCTAAGCTGTACGAATGTGAATTGCAAGTAGGGAGAATTAACTTCTAGAAATGCGCAATGTATACTTCGATAACGTAGTAATTGAATTGTACGCTTACCATTCTTCCTATCATTACAACTTTAGGTCCAATAAACCTTTGGATGAAGAAGAAATGCATGCTTCGTAAGATAAACATCGACAAAGTGACAGCATAAGACATTCTGGCAAAGTAAAACTGGTCCGAATTCAGCAAACATCGTAGCAGAACAGACAACAAGAACAGGAGATACATTATGATATCGAATATATTCCAGACATCGTTAGCCCAATACTTTAGATTTTTTGAAAATGATCCCTTGTTTGTTTGATATATCTGTAAAGACATTGTTTGAAATTAGGTAAACGAAAAATCAATAAAAAAACATGATAAGTTTTATTTGTTTTATCTATCTTTAGAAAGTTTTCTTATTCTGAAATAAAATACTAGTTTTTGCTGAATTCAAATTCGTAATAAGTTTCTAATGAAAAATAATATGTCTTGCACGAAATCCATTGCTTCTGATTGTAAACAAAAACAACAATTATAGATTCCATTCGTGAAAAATGGTTGCAATGATCAATTATTCCAAAAAATATAACGCATATGGATCTTGTTCGCATTAAGTAATTGTATAAGACAAACCTGTCTAACTTCATCTATTGCTATTGACAAAGTCCACACCCAAGTTAAATATTCAAGTATAGATGGCGGATTCTCTGACAATGGATACAAATCAGTCAAAACAAATATCGCAAATATCACCACGAATGTCATGTATGTTATCTTCAAGAGAAATATATATTTGTAATACAACTTGATATAGCAACTATCTCAATACATTTCTTCTTAGATTGATATTACAAGAAAGTGTCAGCGTGCTTATGGCTTCTACGGTGTGAGATTCCAATACAAATTGCGATTACACGAGGAGTCTTGAGTGTCTTATTTCACTGAGATATTTAACTGACAAAACTTTAATTGTGTGTTATCGACAAATTGTTAGCTAAGTTTCAATCAGTTGAATTTATGCATGTTCATGTGGTAGACATTGTTTGAATACACAAATGTGTTAATTGTAAAAGTGTCTTTAACTGCCATTTTATAGAACACTACATACTCTCTGCATTTTGAGAATCCGTGATTTTATGTATTTGATACATTCACCATACTCATGCACTTTGTCAAATATAATAAATATTGTCTTAAAAAAGCCTATTTGTTTGAAATAATTTGTTGTCCTAAAACATTCGCCGTACGTTTTATTTTACAGATATATTATTTAATTAAGAAATAATTCCTTCATGTCATGCTTTATGCTCATTTTAACATGGGTAGGCATTATATTTGTCGATATTTTACACTGAGCGTTACCGAGGTGTAAAATGTCGTCAAATATAATGCCTACCCATGTTAAAATGAGCATAGAGCATGACATGAAGGAATTATTTCGATTCTAATAGGACAAATACAATGTTTTTATAGGTCGAAGCGTGCGAAATTACTGTAAAAATGTGTGGCTGTCCCCGTTTCTTCCTTAAGGAGTCTGTGGATTTCAGTTCATATTTGATCTACAAGCAGGGTAAATATACGTTGTTTTATTAAAATATATAATAAAAGTTTATGTTAGCTGCTTAAATGTATATATATTTTAAAGGATAACGATCGAAATAAAGTTAATATAAACAGTAAGTTCGTGCGCATGTGTCAAACATATTTTGTGCTCATTAGAACACGGCTTTGTTTACAAAGCGTAATAAGGATGTCATATTAGAATACTGGTTAGTATTTAAATCATTGCTTATACTTTTAAAATATATACTATTTATAGGTGCATTGATTGCTTAGATAAGTAACCTGTTAAACTCTTAAATTCTGAACAAGTTACAAATATTTGACAATTTGTTTTGAACAAATTAAAAAAAACAGTAATGACAGTTAATTTGAAGTGTAAATCTTCGTTTAAAAGTAACCTATTTCAAATTATGCACACATTTTACTTTTTTTTCCTTACAAATAAAGAATGGTTGTAAGTTTGATGAGTGAGTTTTCGTTTATAACAAACCCAATTTATCGAACAAATATCGATATAACATTTTATCTGACTTTTTTCATGTTTACATGTTAATTAATGTATCGATTCTTGGCTTCTAACTTTCCCACAGTTGATATTCAGGGGAAAAATGTGCAACTATGAAACACAAATATTTGGTAGCATAAAATACATTTATCACGAGTTATAAGTTAACCATTCGACATATTTAAGTAAACCATAAATTATGTAAAGTTATTTTCTTGATCCATACCTCATATATTCTAGCTTGTGTAAGACAGACAGTTGATATAACATTAGACGTCGTGTCACAATGAATAAGACATTTTATTGTGTAATAAAGGTGATTAAGGAATAACGCGAGATTGCAGCTAGCCAATCATAATAACGTTTTATAATGAAATATACATAATTATGTACGCATAACTGAAAGTTTTGGAAAATTGCATCTAGGTTATCTAAACATCATGAACATGCTTCTTTCTTATTCTTACATAAGTAAAATTTTGCTAGATAAAGATGTGTTGGAAATTAGATTTATTTTAAACTTCAAAGAATATTATATGATAGAGGAAGAATACTATTAATAAAAACAACCTACCATATAGACACAAAATTTTGTAACTGGTGCATTGTAAAAGCGGTGTATGAAATTAAGTCCGGTCTCATAGGGTTCTGTATTTCTTTTGTGATCTTTTATTGGGTCCTCATCCGGATATTGATATGGGCTTATTTGCTGTGGTGTCGTTTCTTTCGTTTTAAAAGTAATGAATCCTAATGCTTGAATTAATAACATCGGAAGGAATAATACCATACCAATCTACAATATAATATTTTGAGAAAAGACACCACCATATCAAACTTGTTTCAAATCTTGAAAATAGAATGATAGAAAACTATACTAAAAGTAAAATGCAGGTTATCAAATAATGCCAGGGAGTCACATGAAAATAATTCTAGTTTCATAATGCATATTCTTATCCCAGGAATATAGTACCTTAGCCTTATTTGGCACAACTTTTTTGTATTTTAATCCTTGAAGGCTCTTCAACTTTGTTCTTGTTTGACTATTATATTACATTTTTAACTGCGCGTTACTGATGAGTCTTATATTGACGAAATGCGCGTCTGGCGTATTTATTTACAACCCTGGGGCCGGTAACAAGAAGCATTAGTATGTCTTACGAACGTCTAACGTGCGTCTTAAGATTTAAGAATGTAACAAGACCCTACCTCAGACCTATCTTAGAATGATTGACAGCCCTTAATGTTTTGAAAAAGTGCATGATTTAAGAACGATTCTTACGTCTACATTACAGCATTCTTACTAATTCCGGTAACACAAAATCATTCTTAAATTTTGGACAGTTATTAAGTGTTCTTATAACAAACTTAGCAACTAAGGGGTGTACATTTTTATATGTACCAAGAACAATTCGCAATAGGTTCACTTGGCATTTTTTTGTAAGAGTGGTCCCGTCTACTCTTAGCTGTACATTCATTTGTTAATATGAGAACAAGTTGCTTAAAAAAGTTAATACGTCAACCTCAGAACTTTTTGATTCTAATTATTAATTCATCTGAATAGGAAATTATATATTAGTGTTTTCTTGGTCATGTTTGTGGAGGATGGTAGTTCCCGGCTTTTTTTTTGTAAATCATTGCAATTTTGGCTTGTTGAGAGAAGCATTAAATATAAAGTAAGGAGAAATTTGTGACTTTTTTTCAATTTTAAACCAAGAGTTCCAAATGGTGAAGTTTAAATCATCACTTTCTTACGGAAGACATCATGAGTTGGTTGACCAATTATTTACCGGCTTTGTAATACAATGAGCAACACGATGGGCTCCACACGTGTAGCAGGAATCATCTAAAATTATCTTCAGTTTTTAGTGGGTTGGGTGTTGTTGTTGTATACCTGTTTTTTTATATTATTGCCCATTGTGTCTTTTTTGTTCACGCATCGTTTTCAATATCATGGAATTTGACAAGACTGTCATACAATTGAGAGGTTCAGCTGTTTAAACCAGGTTCAATCCATCATTTTTTTTTACTTTAAAAATGCCTGTAACGAGTCAGGAATATGACAAGTGTCGTCAATTCGTTTGATGTGTTTAATCATTTGATTTTGCCATTTGGTTAAGGATTTAATTTTCGTTTTGAATTTTCCTCGGAGTTAAGTATTTTTGTGATTTTATTTTTTTGAAAGAAGGCTTTTAAAATGTGAAAAAAAATATTGTTTAAAGTGAAAAAAATAAAGAAACATGTGGTATGAGTGCAAATGAGACAACTCTCCATCCAAATTACAAATTATAAAAGTGAACCATTCTAGTAGTGATTTGACCGAAATCAACGGTAAGATAGAACAATAAGTCTACGTCAAATCCTACCATTGGCCTGGTGAATAATAGGGCCCTCAAAAGGATTGTCCTGAGACAAGCATATTCTTATTTAAATAGCAATGTCCTATAAGCAGTAAAAATAATTTCATGTTTGAAGCAGCGCAAATTTTTTAATTCAATTTTACTTTTATAAAAAAGGGCCGGAAGAATAATGGTGGTCTGCGGCCAGAATTGTTTTCCTTAGGTTAAATGGGTAGTTGATTTTTATGCGCATTGAATCGTTCATTAAAACGTTTCTATTATTTATTTAAGGTGATTCTAATTTCTTTGTGATGAACCAAACACGGAGACACCAGAAAATTATTAAGAACTCGTAACTTGAAAACTATTACGATGCAACTTAAGGGAGAAATAAGAGCGATCTACGTACTACCTGAGGGAGCTTTGATTTGCATTCTTTGAGTGATCTTAGAATTATCTTATATTCCCCTTAATTCAATACTTACGACCTCTCTTAATACAATTTCTTGTTACCGGCCCCTCGCACATAGGGTTACTATTAACACTACTAAGTAGAGGTCATTGCTGGCGGAAGTTTCGTCCCCGAATTTATCACCAGCCCAGTAGTCAGCAAACTTTTTTTTACATGAATATCAGTACTGTTATAAGGTAGTTTTTAAACATTTCCTGTTACAAAACTTTAAATCTTTCAAAAAAAACTAAGGATTTTTTCATCCTTGTAATAGATTACTTAGCCGTATTTGGCACAACATTTTGTAATTTTTTATCATGAATGCTCTTCAACTCTGTGCTTGTTTGACTTTATAACTATTTTGATCTGATCGTCACTGGTGAGTCTTCTGTATCATCCTGGTACCTTTGATTACTATTTACACAACTGAATTGATGCCACTGCTGTTGGACGTTTCGTCCCCGAGGATATTACCAGCCTAGTAGTCAGCACTTCGGGGTTGACAGGAATATCAATTACATGGTATTTTTTTTTTTATAAATTCCATGTTACAAACCTTTAAATGTTTAAAAAAAGAATCTTATTTCAGTAATAGATTTCTTAGCTGTATTTGATCTTAGCTTTAAATATATAGATTGATATTTACGATGTGTGTGGCATTTGGAAAAGCACATTTAGCATACTATTGTGACCGAAGGATTTTAATAAGAATGGGAACTAGCGCAAAAGCGATCAGATAGTCTAGTCTTACAGTCATCAATACTTATATCCTTCCACACATTTATGTTATTAAATGTTTGAATTAGTGCGGTAACAGAGAAGTATAACAGATTATATAATCGATAGTATACCTATTATTCCTTTGACGAGTTAGACTTCGAATAATTTCTTTACAGAAATGAAGGAGGAATTTTAACCACTGCTATCTCGCCATTGATAAAAGATTAAACTTAGTAATCTCTTGTAAGTAAGGCAGAAACATTGTTTGTTCTAGAAAATACTTACAAAACGTGTTAATATTTGCGATCAACGAATTGGAAATTTTCAATTCAAACTTATTTCAGCATTATAACGCTTTGTCAAGCTTATAAGCGCTGAACGCATCAATTAATACTGTAAATATCATTCAACATACCCTCCAGAATGGTGTATATTCTTCAATATCTCCATTCCATATACTATTGAGCTTTGCTTGACAGGCTGTATGTGCCATAAACTTCTCCAGTTTTTGCGAAACAGCAATTTCTAAAGGTGTAGATTTATATCGGCCAACCTCTGTAACCAGCGTGGTAAGAGCGTTTTCTCTATCATCGCTGTACAATTGTGTCATCACATTGCAGGCTAGATTTTCAAAGTGTCTGAAATAGATTTCAAAAACGGTATACACCCAAACTGGTAAGATGAAATATAAAACATAATCAATACAACACAAAAGATTCAGACCCTTAAAAAAGACGTAAGAACACAAACTTTTAACAAAACAAATCCCAAGAGCCAAAAAAATATAAATTGTTAACTAATCTAATAATCTCCGACCAAGTGACGTATCGATTGGACATAAATGTGAATTTGTGTTTTATGTTTGTCTTATATGAAATGAATTCACTGCTTGGATATCCTAGCTTAATTAAGGGACTTCTCTGTGACAGTAGTAAGTCTTTTTCATTGATAGACACAAACCGTCGTTTAGAAACAATTTGTAAGAAGTAAACATGTAGGTTTAGGAAAAGGCCTAGGGAAAGTAGTTGTTAATTATTATAAATGATTGATATGTTATAATGGAAAGAAAAATAAAAAAAACTCTGAACTCCGCGATAAAATTTCAGACGGAAAGTCCCATCATTGTCAATAAGTACGATACAACATTCTCGTGAAAATGTTTGGAACATTACCTATACTATACATGGCGAAAACGGGAAAGGACGAATTCCTGTTAAGTTTGGGGATGATATTTAGTCTTTAAATAATACAGATGTTTGCATTGGATCATAAAGAGAAATGGATATTGCAAATATTGTATTACATATTACGTGTCTGTAATAACTAAAATCTGATGTAACTGTTAATGTGCATTAAGCTGTATTTGGCAAAACTTTTAGGGATTTTTGGTCCTCAATGCTCTTCAACTTCGTACTTTATTTGGCCTTTAAACTCGTTTGGATTCGAGCGTCACGGATGAGTCTTTTGTAGACGAAATGCGCGTCTGGCGTATATACAAAATTAAGTTCTGGTATCTATGATGAGTTTATTTAGTATAGTTGAAAACAAACAAATACAAAACAGCAAATAATTAGTATTTGTAAGTTCGTTTGTGTTTATATGATATTAGTCTAATTAACGTAGCTGTCCAACTAGGCAGTTTTCCCGTATTAGGAACTGGGTTGATTCGATAAATTTTTACGATAAGGTGTATATGGTAGAGTTAAGAACGAGGAATTCTTTAAAAAGCAGAATACTTGGTATGGTTAACATTTGTTAGTAATTACGATTTAGTTCTTGTTAAGTATATGACAAAATAATGATATAATGCCCGTTAATGAAATTATTGTTGTCACAAATCATTGATTTCAGACAGTTCAACAAACGAAAGATTGAATGTATTTTTTTTTTAAGATTTGAAAAAATGGAAAGTAAAACTATACTAATCATAAATAACGCAACTACACATTTTTCCTTCTGCTTGCTTTATAAAAATAAGAAAATCTATGTCTATTTTAACTCAATTATTATTGTGTTCCACTCAAAGGCTTACCTAGAATTTTCTTTTAATGATTGACTGAGGTGCATATGTTTAGAAAAGTGTGCCTTCTCAGACAATTCTTTAAGCACTGCACTAGCAAATAAAGCAGAGCCTGCAATTAAAATATAATCAATTAACACTATGAAATAATTCGAACCGATCAATGATAATGTAAAGAAAGTTTTAAATGTTTTAAATATAAATTAAGCGTCGATGCTAGTATCCTTTCACATATTGATAGGGCTCTAATCAAATGAACAGTACTTTAAAACTGCTTGCGTTCGAAGTTCTTTCTGGATTCATCCTCAACGGGTACATTCAAAACCGAATAGAAATATAAGCCAATGATGTATAAGTATTGAAACAGATTCTGTATGACCACAAACTTTAAGGGCGTTGTTTGCATACATTAAGTCATATGATATTCGGAAGTGTATTATTCGCTACAGCTGTTTGTGTAAAAGATTTTTTTAATGTTCATCATGCAAAAATTCAATGAAGACCTACGGTGTAGAACGACCAACTGAAGGTAGCGAAAGCCAAGTAACAAAAGAAGAAACCATCGATATTTTGTAAGCGGTTAAACTTACCAAAATGACAAAACTTGTCATATAAAAAAGAAACTGATGGTATCATTCAAACATGAACTTTGGATCAGAACCAGGCATGAGGTAATGCAAATTTGTAATTGTTATGCCTGATATTTCATTACCTATTCCCAAGTAATTGCATGAAATGTGTATTGCAGCAATTTTTGCATTACGTGTACTTGTAATATAATGCATTACTTAAGCAAAACTTTGTGTAATTTCATGCATTACATTGCATATCATGGCATTACTTTTTTTTTCACATACTATATATTGTTGGTCATCACCATTCCGTTATAAGTCGATTTGAGAAAAAAATCAGGCAATAAACGCTGTTAAAGACCTTCCGAGGTAATGAAGACTCCCTTTACCATTTGCTAGGGAAAATCCAGCATAATGAAGGATGGTCAGAAGGAAACCCATTGCATACAAGACAATCCTAAAAAGAGAGTGGTGGCCATACATGAGCCTTTTAACAAGAACTGTTCGAGATCGACTCATCGCTACTGGTTATCGTACGATAAGACCATTTCGGAGACCTTTTTTGTTAACAAACAGGCATACAGTCTTCCGTATCCAATGTAGTGCAGAGCTCGCCAAAGTTGGAAATTATCATCGTGGAGGAAGATCAAATGTTCAAATGGAATTTGGTTCGTCTTCCTTGGCCCGATCGTAGCCCGGATTTGAACCATATCGAGCATATTTTGGACACTATTGGGCGATACTAATTGTTTGGCGTATAACGATCAACCATAATGTGAACAGTCATCTGAAGATTAATTTTGAAATGTCTGACATTGTAAAGTTCGACTACAGTAAAAGTTGTAAAATGCAGTTTTTTGTACAAAAAACACTTCATTTTGTTATTTAAATCGTGGTCATAAAAATCATTTTTTTTCAAACATTGTTTGTTCATTTCAATGCCAATGTTATCATAAACTATGTTTCAATAATATTATACACATATTGTATTATATTTCATCCAAAAAAAGAGGCTGATTTTTCAAGTTTTAAAAAATCAAGGTGTTGCAATACTTTTTTCCATGTCTATATATATCTTTAACAGATTGTTGGAAAGTTGACTAATACAGAAATGAAGTTTTCCAGATTAACTAAGAACATAATAATTCAATAATCATTTCAGGTTTTGTTTCAGATTTCACCCTTTACATAAATCATTGTTGAAGACCGTTCGGTGACCTATAGCTGGTAATTTCTGTGTCATTTTGGTCTTTTGTAGAGACTTGTCTCAATTCACAAATGTGACTTACTGAATTAAACTTCTTATCGGGTTTACTTATTTTGTTTTGTTTCTTGTCACACTATTTTTAACATAAACCATATAAGTATTAAGACAATGAATTTTCATTTCTGTTCTCCTACTGTAAAAAACAAATTTCTTTATTTTGTAAAAGTATTACCGTACTCCATTTACTCCTTACAACACCTTATTATTTTTATTAACCTTAACTTCTTCTCTGGCATTTTGCCTCATGCAAATGCAGACCATAATTGTCTATTTGATATTGTTTTACATTTTAACACCTTTTTTATTAGTTTTGTAATAACTTTTTGTCATAGATCAAATATATTCGTTAAGCATTTGCTTACAATTTAATGATTGTTAAGGGCATAGGCAGCTATCTTGAAAAAACAAACATAGCATCGTAAAAACAATTCATTGGGTATCAAAGTACAAATACACTAATTAAAATCTTATTAAAACGGGATAGTGCGTTATTGTTACCATGGGTAAATTGTTTACATGCTCGAAAAAAACATTAAAAAAATAAAATTTACCAGATAATAGATCGTTTCGATCAACTCATTCATAGTTGATTTCAATAAAAGCGAATTGTACATACAGTTATTCTGGTATAGATCACAATACATATGTTTGAGTATTTGTCTTGTCGTATAAGACAACGAGGGTTTGAAATTGCTAAAATATATGACAAAATATGGAGACCTTTCTTACTTCCAAAGCTATCTAAACACCCCGAAAATCTTGAAAATATGTTATATTGGATATGTTTTATTTTCAAAACGCGTTTTTGATATCGAGTACCTAAATTACAATCAATAAAATACTTAAGCAAATATTAAAGTCTGTAATTGATATAATTGTATTGCATTTATTAATGAGTAAAACCTCTTACACGTAAGGTCGGTTTCTTGCTCCCAAAATATCATCGCCATTTCTCTCCAATTTACCAGAACTGCCCAAACAAACAGATGATGGAAAGGTTTGTCTTTATGGATTAAATCTAGCTCTTCTTCACCTGATAAAAAGGAAAACCTGCACTGTAAATATCCATCAAAATGTTAAACATAAACTACCTATCAACAAAATGCTAAAATTGAAAGATTTGAAATACTGTTGGTGTCTTTTAAATGAGGATAATCATAAAATTACGAATCGCTAATTTATATCCGGTCAAGGGTGTTATCTTTTATGAGACAATATTGAGTTTGAAACAATCCAATTCATAACTGCACAAATAACGGCAATATAATATTGCCTTTGTTGCATTACGGACCACGGAATATATTTCTAAATATACAGTGGGTATTTTACTACAATCAGATGTGTTAAGATAACTCGTTCTATAATTCTAAGTGTGTGTTTATAACAACGTTAATTATATGGACAATGTTTGGAATGATATCAGTATCGAATAGAATACATTTCAGACATCCAATGATTGGAATGCAAATTCTACAGTAAAATAAATAAACACGTATTATTTCACAAAGAGTACAAAATCAAAATGTTACAGTGATTGCTTATCAAAAAGCCAAATCACAAAAATACTGAACTTAGAGGAAAAACAATTCGGAAAGTCCATAATCAGATGGCTGGCAAAATCAAATAACTAAACGCATAAAAAACGAATGGACAAGAACTGTCATATTCTTGACTTGGTACAATCATTTTCAAATGTAAAAAAATGGTGGATTAAACCTGGTTTTATAGCGCCAACCCTCTCAATTTGATGATAGTCTCATCAAATTCTGTTTTACTTACAATGATGCGTTAACTCAACAGACACAATAAATAAAATACTCAAACTATGGGTACTGCAGTCATCATCGTGTAACAATTTAAAAAGGAATTATTTAACAGAACACAAAAACATCCATCTACAAACACATTCATTGATTTGAGTGTCTGACGTCAGAACAAAATTATACGTCACATATATATGTTGCTCAATGTACATTTAAATAATTTAAAATTTTACATAGGCAATGTAAGAATACAGGGTTAAAAACTCAAAAGTATGTAAGAATAGATTTTGGAAATAGACCGAGATTTAAAATAGTCTAAAAATTATATAGAGTTTAAAATTTATCAATATAGTTTAAGAGTTGTGGGCATGTAGGGAAAGTGTTGCTTAGTTTATGGTTTGTGTTGTTTTGTTTTGTTTTGTTTTGTTGGCTGTTTCACTGATGATTATTATTCTGTTGGTTTTATTTACAATGACATTGTTCCCAATTGTGCCTTTTAATAGACAATTTGTTATTGTACTGTAATGAATCGCAATATATTGCCAATCTTTGTTAACAACTGTGTTAATTCCGTTTTCAGAAATGCCAAACCTATTTCATGAAATGTCCACACACAGAAAATGTTTTGACCTATGCATTATATTGAGAATCCAACTTGTTAAAAACTACAAAAAATTCAAACAAATTATCTGAGTGTCTTGTCCAATTAGTCATTGCAGTCACAAACGACACTTTTGGCATCTGCTAATGATATTACTTTAAATCATCCAGATGTAGTTGCGTCCATAAAGAACATGTTTTACCTCTTTTGGATTTCATATGATACATCGTTTTCTCTAATACTTGTAGCTTGTTATACATCTAAGTTATTGAAGAATAATGTCTTATCTAACACTGAACTTCGTGCCTCTTTCGAGATGACAAAATAGAAACAACTGACCTTTGAACTCGTACAGCTTAAATCTTGGATTTTCAAACAAATCTATGATAAAACTGTTGACAGCTAAGAGTACTTTGTTGTTCTTTTTTTCCTTCTTTATCTTCATCTGCAATGTTAAATTTAGGGAACGTCAGAGTTATATCAAAACTCCTTTTACAATTAAAGATCATTTTGACATTCTATACTCACGTAAAAGAAAATGACTAGTTACAACAATGTTTACTGCCTACGAACCATAAATGAAATGAAATGCAAATGAATGAAAATTTTGAGACACGTGTCAATTCTTAAACATAAAATTCCATATCAGCATAGAAAACCACACACTAATGTTATAATGATACGTTCACCAAGTAAAATATACAATTTCTATATTAATTGTCAACTGTATTGCAATTTTCAATGTTTTCGTATGTTGTAATGCTTTTTTAGTGGCATTTTATTCAAATCTTGCTACGTCAATACTACTTGCAATTTTTCTTTACTTTTGTCGTTGTTTATCAGATAATGGACATTTGTGTAAGTAAAAATCAAAATCACGCAAAATATAGCCAAAATACAGAATGAATTAGCGATACATTTTAATATAAATCAAAAAATATTCTGCGTGTTTGTTTCTGAAAAAAAATTCCTATACTCATTTTGATTTTCACAATAACGAAAACGTAAACTATATAACAAGAGAGTCTGTGTAGTTTTGGGGATTAAATGAGTAAAAATACTACATGAAAGTAAGATAAAAGCGACGGCTACAAGCAAGACTAATAGATATAGGAAGATGAGGTATGAGTGTAAATGAGACACCTCTCCATCAAAATAACAATTTATAAAAGTAAACCATTATAGGTCAGTGTACGGCCTTCAACACGGACCTTTGAATCACACCGAACAATAAGCTATGAAGGGCCCAAAAAATACTGGTGTTAAGTCATTCAAACAGGAAAATCAGCGATCTAATCTATATAAAAAACGAGAAACGAGAAACACGTAAACATTTCATAAACAAACGACAACTACTCTACATCAAATAACTGACTTAGGGCAGGTGCAAACATTTGCAGTAGGATTAAAAGTGTTAATGGTACTAAACCTTCTCTCTTTTTTTTAAACAGTAGTATAACATCCCAACATAGAAAAACACACGATAAAACATCAATTGGAAGACTTAACTCAATCATATTATCTTATTTGGTAAACCAAACTCACACATATTTGGATATGAATAACAATATACACGTATATAAATACTCGCTCAATAACAAACAAATGTAGGAGATATACAAAAAACTTTAAAATGCCAAATATCCTACCTTTTCCTTCTTTTTATCCAATTTACTCTGTAATGCACTTGTCTAGAAAAAAAAGATAATAAAATAAAACAAATATATCTAACAATATAAACCTATAAAGTTGAGATTTGTTTTTAAATGAAGATAGGTCCAAAAGGTCCTAAATCAGTTAAAAAAAGAGCATAACAAACACTTTAACAAATCCCAGACATGGCAGGAAATTCAAACATTCAAATTCAACCAAAATAAAAAAAGACAGAAAGTATCAATCGTATGTCAACACCGTTACCCGTTACTGGCAGCTTGTTCAAAACAATACCAACTATCGGCATTCCCATAGGAACAAATAGTGCCCCCTTCTTGTCGACGTATTCTTTTATTCTTATTAAATTACATTATACAGAAACTTGTTGGGTAAACAGTTAGCAATATTCTTTCCGCTATATACATGATAAAGGTATTCGCTTATACAATATTTCAAAGTTTGGTGACTTTGTTGAATGTATCTATTCCATCGAACTAGATATAAAAGATACACTAGTTACAGTTATGTTTGCCTAATATCGTGATTAACGTCTCAAAATTGACAATGAGGGTCGGTTTATAACAAACCTTTGAACTTTTAATTACTATAAAGCAACATTCCAGCAGATCCGGCATACAGATTATATTTCGCCCAATTGATACGATATTCCCGGGCTAGTATGTCCTATCATGATTTTCTAGTGTAAGGTTGATTCTCACAAGAAACCTAATAAACTAAGAGTTCCAAACGCTGGAGTGGAAATCATCTTTTCGTAAATATTGTATGGACGGCATCAGGCGTTTTTTGACCGTTGTTTAATAAGTCTTTTACAATCGATATCGGATATATTCCGTATGTCGTATTTACAATTCTGTTCCCATTTCACGAATATGACCTACCGATTATTTACCGGGTTTGTAATTACATCAGCAATACAAATGGTTCCACATTTTATTGGTGTTCTTGATGCTAAAATTTAATTTTCTATCCACCCACCCCCTCTTAAATCAAGACAAAAAAACAAAACAATTCCGAGTTTAATGATGTTATAGTGTTGAATTTGTAACCTTAGATATTCATAGGATAGCTAGCATTCCTGTAATGTTTCAAACTTCTGTCTTCATTTGAAGATAGTTTATGATTTTTAAGTATCGTATACCTGTATTTATAGTAAAAAATTGGAGCAGCGCCAAACGTGAGAGAAACACTACAGAAGTCAAAAAGTCTGAAAAGACCAGTTTTTGTTTGAATTTACATGAATTTTTACTCGACATTCTGAATTTGTATGAATATGTTTTAAAAGTTCTTGACATAGTATTGATTTGTCTAATAAGGTTCTTGATTTTTCTTAACAAGTGTCTTGACAGTATGAACATTGTCTTTAAATTTATCGACACTTCCTGTATCAACTGTTACATGTAAGAGTCTGGATTAGTCCTGATCAATCCTTGACTGTCTTAAATTTGTCTCAATCTGTCGTGACATATTCTTGACATTCTTAATAATGTCTGAATATGTCTTGAATAAATGCGGTATGGGCTTTGCTCATAGTTATAGGCCGTACGGTGACCTATAATTGTTAATGTGTGTGTCATTTTGGTCTTTTGTGAATAGTTGTCTCATTGGCAATCATACCACATCTTCTTTTTTTATATATTCTTGACATTCTTAATAATGTCTGAATATGTCTGGACACATTCTTGACAGTCTAAAATATGGGCTTGACACTAGTATAAATTTAGCCTGAAATGTGTAAAGACTTATTTTGCATTGTTTATGACATTTTATTGCTGGTATTTATACTTTTTTTATTATGGCTAAACTAAACTTGGTATAGTAAGATACCCATTTGTGCACCTAAGTTGGAATACCCTGAATAATCCCCCAGGTAGTTTAATTTTGATTTATTTTTACCCAACACTTTCACTAAAATTAATTTGGCTCGTTTAATTTTCTTTAAATTTTGACTAAGTATTTACTTTGACAAATATATATTTAGAAAAAAATTTGAACTAACCGTCTTATCAGAAAAATTACACTGATTATATACCAGTTTGACAAACACTTATTTTGATCATTGAGAAGCTTAATATTCCCCTAACAACACAACGTAATTAAATTAAACTGATTTTACAGAGTGATCTCCCTGTAGTGTTAGGTACCACCAAAATTATTTGTTTTCACTTGGAATATAAGTCGAAGTAACTGACAAACATCATTTAGATTTTTGCAATTTTTTGCCAGTCAAATATGCTTTACTAAAAAAGGTGTCTTGAAGGCAGTTTTAAAATGTGACCATGTGTCTCCTCTGGACCCCACCATTGATTTGTTTGGTTTGTGTGGTTACAAAAGGGGGAGGGGGCTTTCACGTTGGTCAAATAATTCGTTCTCATCTTGATTCAAAAACCTTATTCATATTTTAGAACAACCCAAAACAAATTCTCATTCAAATTTGAGTGTTGAATTTTATAATTTGTTATCACAATTTTTGTGATAACTCCTTCCTGAAAAAATTGTTTAGATCTATATTATGCGTGTCTACTTGAGATCCATTTCATAAGACCAATAATAGATGGGACCAATTATGAATAATTTTTTTTTAATTATTCCTGGAGTAGATAATAATTTTCTTTAAATCTGTGGCATGGTCAACTGATAAGTGGTAGGGCTGCTTACAGGTTAGTCAGTAATTTCTTTTTGACAGTTGCGTGTATTCTGGGTGTGGAATACCTTAATTTTATGGGAAACATCCTGTCCATGTATAACACTTAATATGTTTTCCAACAGATAACATTACACAAATTGTTCTTCTGTTAATTGAACGATTTTTGTATCATCATAATTTGCTATTTTTATAAACCACATTTTTGTACAATTATTATTTTAAATATAAACGTTGAATATTAAGACTGTAGAATGAAATATGTCTACAGTATGATTAATTTTAATCATTTAATTAATAGGAATTTTAGGAATCAAAATTTGTATTTTTTTAAAAACCCACATTTGAATTGCTTTAAACCAACATACTCACATTTAAATTATTTTACACATTAGATTTATACCATATTTGCATTTGTAAGAATATTTAGATACCAAAATTTTAAATTATTTTACATGCCTAACTTTCATATTTGTTGTAAGAAAAGAGGGACGAAAGATACCAAAGGGACAGTCAAACTCGTAAATCTAAAACAAACTGACAACGCCATGGCTAAAAATGAAGTGTAACTTAAAACAACAGTATACTATGTAAAGAAAATACAGATTAAAGTTATATCATGAATATTTGTCACGATTTGTTAAACTCAGAACTGTCAAGTTAATTTAAGACACAATTCAAAATGTTCAGAATATGTCAAGCCATACTGAGAAAAAATAAGAATGTCGAGAATATTTTGAGAAATTTCAAGACAGTATTCAAATGTCAAGAATATGTCAAGAAATTTTAAGACCAAGTTCACAATGTCAAGAATATGTCGAGTAAGTTTCATACAAATTTGATATAAATGAGAATTTGTCAAGAAAAATTAAGACACAAGTCATACTTTTGGAGAATGTCAAGTAAAGGTTTTTGCAAATAAAGACAAAAACTGGTCTTTTCAGACTTGTGTAGTGAAATATAAAGGTATTTTGTATAAACATATGAAAATATACAAATAGATACATACAAGCAGGAAATATCAAATACATCCTTACTAATTGTGAAAGACCATGCCTGGTACATGTGGTAGCTTAATTCTTTTTTTCTTGCATTAATCATCTGATTTTCTTTCCGTAAGAAATGTTAGAAAGTGTATAAAATGTAAAAAAATTGTAATATGTCTCAGAAGTTTTCGTACACGTTGCTCTTCAAAAACAGTTGATTGGTTGCAATACAGGTCTGTATGATCAATCTGAGCTGTATCACTTAACATTTTCTTATCAAGTCATACATATATTAGATAATGTGAACGAATTAACAAAGCCAATTACACATATACAATCACTATTCACAATATGACAACATTGATAACCACTTACCAAATGGCTCTCCATGTCTTTGTCGTGATTTACTTCCCAATGCTAAAGGAACACAAATAAATATTTGCCGAAACGCTTTTGTATGCAACAATATTGAGTAGAAATTGGTCTGGAAGATCTGAAATGCATTCCTAATAAACCCGTTTTGTGGATGTCAAAACAGTTAATGAATTAAATTCAATGAATTAAATGCAAGGTAATCAAAAATGCGAAATTTGGAATAAACTGTTGAATAAGTTGTAATAACAAACATAATATCTTATATTTTAAAGTAATGTTCACACATTCCTACAGGATTGCAATCGTGTGTATACTATCGATCTCTGATGTACATCGTATCATCTAAATTAGTTTACTAAAACGGACATTGTCGTGTATATTGATATACTTTCAAACTTTTTAGGTATGAGACAATTGCAATAAAATCATTGTACCATTATTAAAGATTTTTAAATCTATTTTAAAACGATTGTGAATTTACCTGTTGAATAAGCACAATTGCTGAACAATCTTTGATTTCAATGCTCTGAAATTAATAATCATGTTTGCATGTAAACAAATCACTATATTAAGGCAGCACTAGCAAAGGTATATAGCTTATAAATTGCAACAATTAATACTAATTTATAATCCTGGTACCTTTGATAATTATTAATCATTTTGGCGTTAGACTTTTCGGCAATGTATGTTGTAAGTATTTATCATTAAACTGTTAATCATATTTTAAGTTTCAACAAAGATATGCATTGTAGCGTCAGTACCAAAACTTTATAGTGCATATTGAATAAATTTGATAAAAAAGTTCATTTAAATACAATTCTTGTATCAGCCTCAAAAGTTTAAAAAAGTTAAAGTAAACATTACGGGTGTACATGTATAGTATACGAGAAATAAAAATCCTTTCTACTTACCAGCCTAAAAATATTTGGTAAGTTGTCGAGTACAAATGAGCTCATGCTTTCTATTTTCTGCATTACCAGCATCACCAAGTCCGTTTTGTTTGCCAAAAGAGACGACTGGAAGAGTTCTGAAACACTGTCTTTTTCGTATTCCTGTTTTCAAAATGTATAAACTTTTTTTATTGTTTGGAAACGCCTTTCAAGTTTTCATTTGTCCCTAGCGTTACTTTTTTCAACTGATGTAAATATTGATATTGTAAGATCTAAATGTTGTGTTTGTTCTCTGGGAAACTGTTCATCACTTATAGAAAAGAAACAAAGGCAACAATAGTACACCAATAATGTTCGAAAGTAATAAATGCATTGAGAGAGACAAATCCGGGTTACAGCCTAGCTAGAACCGAATGAAACGCATCAACTGCAAGAGAAAAACAAACGATACAGCAGGAGCAATGTAGATCAACAAACACAAAATCTAACATCCATAGAAACGAACTATTTGATAACAGATAGTGTTCAAACAAAATTATATCGGGTTTCAAATTGTATTCATAGTCTGTTTTAAATATTTACTTACCATTATAGAGTCATAGACATAAGACAAATTAACGATTCGATGATGTTTTATTATGAATAAAAATCCATAACTTGGTTACGTATAAACCAAAATACATGTATATAAAAATCGATTAGAAACATATCCCAACAAATATAAACGATTCTCCAAAGTTTAATGCAAATTAGTTTAAACATTTGTTAGTAATTGTTCGACCTGTTGACAGAGTGATGAATGGACAACTATATACCGTAAACGGGCGTATATATATATAAAAAAAGAACTAAAAAATACAAACACAAACACTAACGTATTCAAAATTATCCTTTTGATGAAAAAGATAATTTTCTTATCGAACTTACATCAACGAATCCTTGTACTATTCTCCGTAAGTCACCTTCCTGTTCTAAGAAAAACTGATCATTCATGTTCTTTATCAACGCTGCAAACGATTTTGAAACATTCGTAAAGTATGTAGCCTTGTTAATGATCGCAAAAAAGTTTGGCCTGTTCTTGCCCATTGGGTAGTTCGTCCTGTATATTCCTTCAAACTGTAAATAGAAATATCTTCTGGCTGTAACCATCACTACTACTGCTTTGTTAGCTATATAACATGTATAATTCTGATCGACAGAATCAGCACAAATATTGATTTTCAAAGAATCTAAATATTTTAGTTATTTTCATTGAACTCAACTAATCTAGAAGCAACGCGAATGAAATGTCATTACATCTTTGAAAAATATGTCTAGTATAGTATTAAAAAAATTACATGTAGTACATCCTTTGCGAATTCCGTATAATACTCTAATAATATTTTCTTTTTATTCTTCTGACTGCATTGGTCGACTACTTTTAATGTTTCATTTTTCAAATGGGTCATCCTTGTTTCGTTTAGTTCCTGTAATTTGAAAAGAATTATATCAGCAAAACACAGTAGAAAACAATCAAACAAATGAAAAAACAAACAGAATAATGCATTAGGATTTTGTAAGAAAAACATTGCAGAACAATTACAAAAAGGCAGCAATAAGGAATTATTAGTTTTAATGATACTATTGGTTATATTAGATTGATTTATAATAATTCTTACCAAAAAAAAAAGTCATGGATATTAAATATTTTCTTGTTTACCTCTTTGTAGTAGTATACAACTTTTAACACGTGTATATATAAAACAACTATTGATTGACATACACATCAAACATAATGATTATATGACAATTTCTCAAACATGTATACTTTACTTGTAAACAGGTAAGGTCGTTTCTGTTTTCGGCTATAAAGATTTCTTTCTTTGCAATATCATAATTTTTCCATTTTGCAACAAGTTTAAGTTGTTTCTGTACAGCATTGATTTTTGGAGTATATCTGCTTGTCAGCCCTCTTTCAAGATTGTCTTCCGCATGAAAGTATTCTTAGAAAATATGAAATGACAACAATAGTACTAAATTTATAATACTGTCAGCTGATACAGTTACAAACATGATAAATGAATGATGCTCACTTTAGATAAACAATTACAGTTCTATATTATACATTCTTATGCATATAATGCCGAAACTTTCATTCAATTTTCCCCACATAGTCAGGAGGCACCACAGGACTTTCAAACCCCTTCTATACACATGGAAAAAGGCAATGCAACACCAAATTGAAATTGAAATTTAAAAAACACTCTTTATATTTTGGTGATCTAATTTGGTAAAATAGAACTACTTAAACATTATTCAAGTATCAGCTGAGTTAAATCAATACATATCGACTCGATAAGTTTTTATCTGCACATGCAGCTACTCTACCCGTAAACAGCAAAACAGATGCTTTTATCCTCATTGTTTTCAACAGTTTATTTAACCAAGTTATGTGATTGACACTTTGTAATGGGTCCTTGACAACTCTTAACTGCAGCAAGATGGCAGATTATCAGCATTAGAGAAGCAGGGATGTCGCTGTAACAACTGCACGTATTGTTGGTCATCACAATTCTACTATAAGTCGTTTTGAGAATAAAAATCACGCAATAAAAACTGTTAAAGACCTTCAGAGATAATGAAGACCCCCTATACCATTTGCTAGAGAACATAAATAATAATGAAGGTTGGTCAGAAGGAAATCCATTGCATACAAGACAATCTTAAAAAGAGAGTGGTGTTCATACAGGAGCACTTTAACAAAAAATGTTCGAGATCGACTCATCGCTACTGGTTATCGTGCTACATGTATAAGACCATTTCGTAGACCTTTGCTAACGAACGTACACACAGTTTTCCGTATCCAATGTAGTGCAGAGCTCGCCAAAGTTGTAAATAAGCATCGTGGAGGAAGATCCAATGTTCAAATGGTATTCGGTTTATCTTCCTTGGCCCGATTGGGCGGAAAGTGCGCAAAAAGACATCCGAGTTCAAACACATCATGAAATAAACAATGCCCTTCATCAGAAATGGTTGCTGCTACCTTAGCAACAAATTAGTCGATTTATGGCAGGAATCAGAAAACATTTAGATGGGCTTATCCGTTTGAATGGAGGCTGCGCACAAAGTACTAATTCTTTGGCGTATAACGATCAACCATGATGTGAACAGTCATCTGAAGATTAATTTTGAAATATCTGAGATTGTAAAGTTCGACTACAGTAAAAGTTGTAAAATGCATTTTTTTTGTACAAAAAAAACCCACTTCATTTTGTTATTAAAATTGTGGTTATATAAATCATTTTTTTTTCAAACATTTTTTGTTCGTTTCAATGCCAATGTTATCATAAACTATGATACAATAATATTATACACATATTTTATTATATTTCATCCAAAAAAGAGGATGATTTTTCAAGTTTTAAAAAATCAAGGTGTTGCAATACTTTTTTCCATGTGTATATTTCAATTCTTACCATTGATCAATGTTTGTAAAACTATTTTACATACACATTTGTAATTAATTTTGTTGTATTTTCTTGATGGGAAGGACTTTGATTCAGTATTTGCGATACAAGTTAGTAACGTAGTTCATGAACTTTAAATGATTGAAAATGTTTAAGAAACATGTCCCTAGAAGATGACGCAATGATTGTAAAACATAACATAGAAAAAAAAACTATTTTGAAAAAGTACAAAATTTGTATATAACATTTTGTTTACATTTAGGCTCAAATCCTCCAAAAGCAAAAATGCATAAAGTGTGTATATGTGTATCCAGCTTCTCGTTTAAATGGATTGTACTATAACAATATAGCAATACATATTTGTTAAGGATAACGGAATTAAAGTGGTTTATAGCAAAGTGTGAAAGTGTTAGTTGCAAAACTTTTTTTTTATCTACGGTTACCTGTATATTTGCCAAAAATTGCCTTTTGAATCAGATCGTCTAATTTAGTTGTTTGTTCCTCCATTGAATATACATGAATCTACAAAGTTAAAAAAAAAGACTGACTTAAATTCCGGGATAAAGCGGATCTTATAACTGCACAAAACACATTATCATTTCGTTCAATAATGATCCAGTTGTTATAAAAAATGTAATATAATGATGATAACAAGAATGTGTATGCAACTTTGTCTTTATTGCATCCCGAGTGAAATAATGGCCATAAATCAAAAGACACTATATTTCTGTCACTTCTCATGTGTGTTTTTATTTGGATGATTGCAATGTGATTTCCCATATCATTAATGAAAAACGAACTGACAATACAATGTCGACAGTCAATTTGACAATTCTACATAACAATATATAAGACAAATGTCTCAGTAACAGGTAAACAACTAGAACACTAAGGGTGATATCAAAAGTTTTTATAGGGTTTTGAGATTCCGTTTTACGAGTACATGTGATAACTATTTTGTTAATTATGAAGTTACAGCTCTGATGATACATCTTATCCGATAGATCAAATTCCAGTAAACGACAACGGATTTGTGGAAACAATTGTCATAGAGTGGAAAGAAGTACCAAATTCAAATTCGAAAAAAAACCTGACAACGCAATGACTAAAAAAAATGACAAACAAAGGTACATGAAGCACAATATTGATATACTAAATTGAAAAGAGTCATACTTTTAACATTTAACCAGTGATTCATAACGTATGAATTTCTTGATTTTATAAATTGAATGCTATGGAAAAATACAGTTTTAGAAGCTCTGTTGTGGCTTTTCAAACTATTAAATCTTTAAATGTAAGTTTATTTTGATGTAAAATTTATCTGTTTGAAAAAAAAAAAGCGAAATACTTTGCTGGCAACACAACATGTCACTTCCGGTTTGATTTTTCAAGGTCGGGTTTTAATTTAATGCATAACGTCCTTTGACTTTAAAGCAAAGTTTTATCAATATTTTGATCTGATCGCCTTGGTGAGTCTTAAAATGATGAAACGAGCGTCTATTGTATTAACTTATGAAAATTTTGATAAATATTCGGTTATGCGGTGTTAGAAAAATATCTAAGCGACAACTTTTGAAATAACAAAACAGCGCATGAACCACAAACAATAGAAGAAAAAAATAGATGTTCAAAATAAAAGCAAAAGGTCTTTCAAAAGAAAATTTGAACCACCTTATAATCTGAACAAAAACGAAAGGTCTTTCAACAGAAAAATGGAAAGCCCTTATAATCAAAACAAAAGCATTATGTTTTTTCAACGAAAAAAATTGAAGGACTTTTTATTTGTATTACATTTTACTAAACAGCAATGTAACACATTCAACGGACATATTAAATGTTAAGGATATTTTGGGAAAAGTCTTTAAGCGATGACTTTTGCGCTTTTTGAGGGATCATTCCATATGGATAAGTTTTCGGTTACATAGGGGGCGATTTCGAAACACATTAACTGTACACCAAACATATTATCGTCATGCTGCGAAAAAACATTTATAAACAGAATCAGTGAAATGAAAAATATAATTAGAACAAGTAGAAAAAACACATGCACTCGTTTCATCTTGGATATTATACACATTTCTTTTCTGTTTGACTTTTGCACGATGATACCAAACCGTTTGCCAAAGATCAAATGGCTTTCTTATTAAAACAGTTTGAAGATATTTCATTACATAATTAATCTACTTATGGAATCAAGAATGGCAGTATTTTAGGAGTTTACTCTTTTACTTACAATAGTCGGTTAAAATGTGTCTTTGTTAAAATTGTATGTACATGTACTGGTTGTTGTTAAATATGCCAAATAACAGCACCATAATGTAGGGGAAATAGATGTTTTATTTGACTCAACAGTTCGGGAAATAGATTACTTTTGAAACCGTATAAGCTCATATAAACCTGGTAAATTACCGCAAATAGCAAATTAACAACCATTATTTCTAAGTTTGTAGTCACCAACTATGTTTGCAACAGTGGACAGTTAAATAAAACTACATGCAACACTTGGATACATCATATCAATAGCAAGCAGAAAAAGGGTACTTGACCAGATTTACACAATTCGCTATATTATATTAACTTTCATAACGGGAAATGACTATGGGACCAATTGTGTGCACATCGCTGTCTAAAGATGCGTTTGTATGTAATTTAAAGAAGGTCGCAACCATACCTTCTCTACTGTTTATCTACAAATAAATTCATACCAATTCATGTTTCGTCAAACACTCCGTTGCCCACTTAGTTGCCTCTTTTTTCATCTCATAGGATTTATCTTCAAAGCATTTCCTTATTAATTTGTGTAAATTTTCAACGTATTCTGACAGCTTTACTTGTTCACTGTCAGTCTTCCTATTCAAATTATACATCAAATCAAAATGATAAACGTTAAGTGAAAGAAAAGTCTCACACTTTATATTTTTCAATTTGTTTTGTTACCAGGTTACAACATAAAAACTGTATCTATCATACAAACCGTAGAATTTGCAGTTATTGCATGTTGGTATTTTATTTTTCATGTCACACATTCATGATTAAAACACATAAAAAAATATTCAGTCCCTTGACCCTATATTAGCATCTTACGGCTCACGTACCAATGAGAGTATTCAAATGCTGATTGTTACATGTATCAATAGTATTAAAAAGTACATGACAGAAAGAAAGAATACTGTAGAATGCACGTCTCGAAAATAATCAACTCCCGACCACATCAGATTTGAAAGAAACTACTGTCTTAAGCACATTCGTAAATGAGTAAAACGCTCAGAATAGTCCATACTTACATTAGGTCGATTTCTATCCGACGCAGCTCAATTATGTTATTACATTTTGATTTTAAATCAATCATTTATGTATATTCTATCTAATCTGCTCTCAATTCGACACTATTTGTTTTTAGATAATTATCTGTTGTCTTTGAAAGTATAATTGCATGTGTAAAATGGCATAATTTATTATTTTCATGCACGATGAGCAACTGTAACTCGTGTATTAAAATATTTCTCATATCTAAACAATAAGATTTTAATTATTTAAAAAGCTAGGCAAGCCTCGCGCTTTTAATAATTAAACGTAAGTGACTCGAGTTAATAATAACCGTAATATACTTGTTGCAGTTGTATCTCGTATGGTTTTCGCAAAAAAAAGGACCACTGCCTGCAAGGGATATAATTAAGTGTATGATACAAGATATAATTATTTAAAAAAATATCTAAATAAATTATGAAAGCTAGAAATTGGAAAAATTAGAAGACCACACATGTAATGCAGAGAATGAAAACCTATTGTGTTCTTGATGACACATTGAGAGAAAATCTGCTGCTCCACCAGAACCCTCAATGACAACAACAGGGTTGTTATTTTTCAGTACACTCCAGGTTGTTTTCAGTGCGTCAATACCTCCTTCTAGTAGTACCAAGACAATAGGCAATATTGCATTGGTTTCATACTGAGCATGTTTGCAATCTACATTAAAATAGCAAAAACACCAAATATTATATATTTTCTATACAAATCGTATATTTTTGAAAAACACAACATTAAGCGATATATGTGTTGAATGAGTAATTTATGGAAGCCATACGTTTGTTGGAAATTTACGCATGGTCTGGCCGTGATATTCGAATTTTATCCTCAGCATAAACGATATTTTATATACATGATACAAGGTCAATACTATAGAAAAAACGATTTTCAGCGGGTCGGATTGAAAAACACGACTAAAATTTCTAATGATCATGGTTGTCTTTTTTTTTAACTAATCTATAATTTCTCACCATCGAGTTTTTTGTTTTAATTTTACATTTTGCAACGTACATTAATGGTCATTAGAGTATTTAAATTTTTCCTTATTATTTTGACAGTTATCATTGTTAATTTTTAAACTACTTGCAATTTCAGAATATTTGGTAATGTAATGCTATTTGCATAGCAGTGATACTTAAATTATGGCAATATCCTCACTTCACTAGAAATCCATTTGGTGCTAAGTTAAATTCTTAATCACTGAATCAGTATTCATGTTTGTTTGGCTCGATCTTAATATTATCAAACACTTACCTGTGTCATTAATATTCGACAAGAAACTTTCAAAAGCCTCTCTACATTCAGATGAAGCACTACGTTTGGAGTTTTTTTCAAAGGAATCTTTCACGACAATAAACTGGGTATGGTTTGGATCTAATGTCTCCTTTGTTGACCAAATAGGAGTTCTAACACTTTTGACTGTTTCTTTGATGATTTTTTCAACCTTTACATGTTTACCAAGAGGTTTAATCTTGCAAAAGAAAATCATTTTATTATAGTATATTGCTATATCCCTTATCACCAAACAAGCAAAAATGAGAATAAATATTAGTTTTTACTCTTTGTAAGCAAATAACAACATGTTGATTGAAGCTGATATTGACATATAGTTATCCATAAAACGTTTATACAATTATTTCTTTTCGTATTTGCTTATACGTTTTGACATTGAAGTTCATTGTAATTGTATCCAAATCAATCGTCCTATTCTGTAAAGAAAATGTTCGATAAATTTGAACCAGATTTTTAGAACGGAAATATTTATTGAAACAGAAAAACATGTTAAATTTATTTGAAATCAGAATGACGTCATCTAAAACAATGACAACAGGTATTTGAAAAGAACTACTTATTATTTTATCATGTTATCTATAATCCGAAACAGATTCTTCTCTATAGATAACAAATAAACGGGTTGACAGTAATTCACTAGGTCATTGTCTGTGTTTTTTTCAAATAATATTTAGATTTATCCCCCACGACAGATCTAGTACCTGTTCACGTTTTTCGTCAACTAATATCTGTTCAGTTGTTTTAGTACACATCATCACCATATTAAAGTTACTGTACATTTTTCAATTGAATAATTATGTTTTTAAAACCTATTTTCACTTTCAAATTGATAAAAAAAAGCGAAAAACAAATGTATTGCTATTGTACATGCTTCATGCATAAACGTTATGAATTTCATTTGCTGTAGGCATTTGTGTGCTTCCTTGTTACAATCGTTCTTTTTTAAAAAGTGATTAAGATGATAAGACAATATTGACTGTTGTATCCCTATTTTTAACATTTTTCTTTTATTGTGTCAGGTTTTTTTTCACGTATCGTTGTCTATATAATGAAATTTGGAGTCATTGCCATACCATTGAGAGGTTTAGCAAGCTGTACAAATAGGTTGAATCCATTATTTTCTGCATAGGAAAAAGCCTATACCAAGTCAAGAATACGACAGTTGTTGATGTGGTTGAGCTTTGTATTTTGCCATTTGATTATGGATTTTCTTTTTTTAATTTTCCTCGGAGTTGATTTTACTTTTTATTGGAATTTAAATCAATTTCACAACATTACATTAACAGTTAATTACCTCATTTATTACTCTCTCTGACATAAGTCCAACAATAGGAATGTTGTATTTTTCTAAAGTTGAATGTTCGTTTACCGCTTCCTCGATGAAATTGACTACTCCTGATTCTGTACCACAAGTAACAATCCAAGAATCTACAACACCCATGACTCACATGACATAATAGACTTTCCTGTATATTACAGTGTGGGAACATAACTGTACGGTTTTCAAATACTTTGGCAATTCGGGAGACTGTCAAGCGTAGCTCCGTAAATCGAAAAATAACAAGTCGCTTGATGCAAATTTTGCTGAACTCTAATGTTACTAAATAACGTCTCTGCTTCAAGTTTTGATTGCTTTAACATTCTTTGTGTAAATATAAGCTAATAAAACAATACAAAAGATCTATGCATCCAAACGTTTCCTTAGAATAGTGGAGCTCCGTGTAAACGATCAAAAATGTGTTACAACAGCGATCAAAAATTCTAAAATAACATGGAAACACCAATCGTTGCTATCAGAATGTTTACATGTGCCCTTTCTGAATATTGTCCTACCTGTCTTAAACTTTAAAGTTATTTTTCAAGTTGAATTCCAAATAAATTCAGTTTTCTCCATGTCGGGTAATTTGATTGACTGTTCAATCGCTTGCAAGTGTACTATACTATCACTCGGAGCCTTCCTGTATAATCACTTGGAGCTTTTCTGTTAATCGTTTGGCCAACTAGACTACTCCCGAAGAAAGGTAATCTAGCTTACCTCATGAAGACGTCACAGTCCAGCTAGCAAGTAAGCTAGACAAAAGAATTACCTTTACCTACACACGCATTGCATTTTGCTGTAATAGTTTCAAGTGTTTATGTTGTTTTTTTGGCATATGGATAATTATAACAATCAGGTAGATTATGCTTACTTATATCTCTCCTGCCACATTCATGGTCAGCTATGTTTCAATGAGACTTCTGTCATATACATATTTATAAACAGTACTGCAATCCAATGCAACATATGCCTTATATGATTTTGTCTTTCCGTTTCTTTTACGATTATATAACAGTTATTTGGTATTGTTATCATTTTTTTTTACTGTAACCTAAATTACATATTCGAAAGTGTAACTGATGTTTGAAGATTTTATTTCAATGGGTGCAGTCTGCCTTAGTGGATCCGGTATGCGGGGAGAGGGAGTTCGATTTGGTTTTATTTTGTTTGCGTTGTTCATTGGTTTGGATGTTTTTAGTAGGCTTGATCCGCACCTGGTCTGATATCGTCAATGATAGTATTGAATGATGACCCGATCATTCAACTGATTTTTTTATAGTTTGGTCTTGTGTTGCGCCAGTTATGGAGAGAACAGAGTTCACACATACTTGTTTAACCCCGTCAAATTATTTATGTACCTGTTCTAAGTCAAGAGCTCGAAGTTTGATTTAATGTTGTTCTCACTAAAAAAAAACTGTTTCTTTCTTTCCTCGGATTTTATATTAGAAATATTGAAAAGTTCCTGGAGCGTGACACTGCTAAAAACTAATCTGTAAGGATTTGTGTTTTGATTGCCTTTCAGATAACAAGTCCTACACGATCACTGATAAAATAAATTTTACGGAAGCTATTCCACCAGTAGCTTTAGCTTGTCACGTTAATACATAGACATCTCATTTGAAATTATACCGCTTCTTATTTTGATATAATATTTATTGACCTATACGTGTCTTTTATTGAATCCGTGATTAGCTACCACAATTCCCCATTCGAATTCCTTTATCTAGTTACAACATCCCGATCCTGTGATGAAACATTCTTTGTTCAAATGATCAAAGACGTTTATATATATTTTTTAAATTGCTGGTAAATGATATATTAAGTTAAATTCAAAATATGCTTACCCTTCCAGAGCATCTAGTCACCTTTTAGGTAAACATAATTATTTTACCTCCTATACATTTCTAGGAATATGATTGGTTAAAAGCGCCATCGTGGAGATTACATATTAGGTTTGTCGGGAGGTTTGGATTATTTCATACACAGTTAGATGTGGTGTTACGTTTCTTTATAAAAACAAAACGGTACTGAGAAAAAAAGTACAGATTTCAACAAACGCAGAAACTGATGATTAAGATTAAAATAAATAAAACACATTCAAACCTTACAAGTTGTTATTGTTGGTACTTGCTTTTGTAAGATCAATGGAAGTAGTTTCTTAATGTTAACAGTATTGAAGACTTGCTCATTTTGAAAGGTCACACGAAAAGATAAATTCGTTACATAGTGTGCTAAGTCAGTAAATTTCATATGAGGATGCGAGCGAAATTAGCTCTCATCCCATTAGGAATTTACTGACCCAATATATACCGTATTAGGTCACTAGCACATTATGTAACTAATGATATTTATTTTGTACGAGGATTATTTGCATATTTATTTTAGATTAGTGATTTTTTACATAATTTGTACTGTCTTTTTTTTTGTATCCTTCAGTTGTTGTTTGTTTATGTGTTAAATATGTGTTTTTCGTTCATTTTTTTTACATAAATTATACCATTATTTTTCTCGATTGAATTGTTTTACATTGTTTTTTTTGTCTTTTAGAGCTGACTATGTAATTTGAGCTTTGCTTATTGTTGAAGGCCGTACGATGGCCCTATATTTGTTAATTTCTGAGTCATTTTGGTCTCCTGTGGCCGGGAGAATATATTTTTATATTTATTGTACGAATTTTGTTTTTGACTCTGATATAGTCACCTTAAAAGGTGTCTAAATGACTGGTTTTGTGTTCAGTTTGTTTCATTTCAAATACCATAGATGAATATAATAGGACAGACAAGAATAATCAATGCAATGCATATGAATATGCAATGTATTTAATAAATTTGGCCAAGCGATCATACAGAAAAGCTCCAAGTGATTGTACAGGAAGGCTTCGAGTGATAGTACAGTACACTTAAAAGCGATTGTACAGTCAATAAAAAAATCTGGCATGGAGAAAATTAATATATTTGGATTTCTACTGGAACAATGGCTTTGAAACTTTCATACGGGTCAGACTATATATCAGAAAGGGTACATCTCAAAATTATGATAGCAACGATTTGTTTATCGACGTTACTTAGAAATGTTTGATCGCTGCTGTGTGACATTTTTGATCGTTTTCGACGAAGCTCTACCATTCTAAGGGGAACGTTTGGATGCATATAACTTTTTGATTATTTGATTATTTCATATTTACATTATGAATTTTTAAGCAATAAAAATTAAAGCAGAAACGTTATATATAGTAACATTAGAGTTCGCCAAAGTTTCCATCAAGCATTTTGTTATTTTTCGAATGTCGGAGCCCCGCTTGACAGTCTCCAGAATGATCAAATTATTAGAAAACCGTACAGTTCCGTTCCCACGTAACTGTTTCATATTTGCAAAAGTAGTCTACTAATTCTCAGAACTCATATGCTTTTGAAACCAGAGAACACATGTACAGTAACAAGATTAAAGATAAAATTTCCTCTTGATACAACTTACGAGTTGGTCAATAAGGTGCACGTTTTATAAGTCTGTTCATTAATCATCCGCGATCTGAATGAAGATTAAGTACAAAATATACAAGAGGCTATAAACAAAACTGATGTCTAAAGATCCTTAAAACCTGTTACCTTTTTACCACATTGTATCTACCAACTTCTTTATGATGGTGATATCTTTGCCGAGTTTTGGTGAGGACATGGTGGTCGATTGGTATTGAACCAGTGTAAGACTAGTCGATCATTAATTTCGTAAATTAGATATGTTTTTTAGTTTCCATTAGAAGGTGGTTGGTTTTTTTCGGTCATTCAGGCATTCTCCATTTACAAAAACTGACCACCACGAAGAAACTGACATATATGAAAGTGTCGTTTAAACTTACATTCAATTAATCAATTGCTTTTTTAAGCACATAACTGTTCATAAATACGTGAATCGTGAATATTAACCCTATTTTAAATTTGAGAAAAGCTGTAAGATGGGATTTTGTAAGTGAATACGAAGTACTGAGAAATAAAAACAAAAAAATGCCACCGTCTCTTCTTTCATATGTTCTGATATGAAGTCGTCCTTTGGTGTTTTTTTATAATTGTACAAATGTCATTAGAATATTAAAGACATTAAATTTTCATGTGAAGACCTTACTCATAAGCTGAGCACACCCAGTGCGTATAATTACTTTCCTAACTAAACATTTCGATATCATTATTGATTATTCAAACCTAACATGTAAAAAAAACCGCCTAAATATATAACTGAAAAAGTATTTGTCTTAATCAATTGAAGTTCACGGAGAGGTTCATACAAAAAATAAAAATAACAGTTCTCTTGAAAATTTTCATTTTAAATATTCGTATTAGAAAGATTATAATGGCAACTAGTGTTATTTCTCGTTTTGCTTTCGTGTAGAATAGGCTACCTTATTTTTTAAAGCCACAATAACCGAACTCAAATGTTTAAATGTGTTTATCGTACACGTGAACAAGTTATTTAATGAAAGAAGAAAACAGAGAATATTTTAAACGATTTTTTTTTATATTTTACCAGTGCTTTTGACAGCCTCGATCAACATGTGTTTCAAATTGTTCTTGTCTTTTAAGTTGAACTGATGATGTATTCCTGTGATCGCTATGACTGACTCCGGTGAAGGTACACCCCATCGTTTCGGTAGTTCTCTCCGCAGTTGATCTCTTTGGTCTTCAGTGTCAGAAATAAGTGTATACTGTAATACATATTTAAAAACTATAATGGTGTAAATAAATTAGTATCCTTGTTCGGAATTATTGAAAAAAAGATAAAGAAAATATAAAGCTTCACCTTCGGTTGTCGTGGTTGACTAAAATCAAGGTAGCGCTATCAATTTGATAATGTAAGGAAAACATTCCAAATATAAGTTTTCATTTGTTTGAAATGAAATAAGATAGTTATATCAGTATGAGGCTACAAGGCTATGTTTATTATATAATTCTAATTTTGTAACATGTATTAATATATATTTGGAATGTTTTCCTTAAATTATCAAATTGATAGCGCTACCTTGATTTTAGTCAACCACGACAACCGAAGGTGAAGCTTTATATTTTCTTTATCTTTTTTTCAATAATTCCGAACAAGGATACTAATTTATTTACACCATTATCATGACTATAGTTTTGAAATGATAAATATATATTACAGTATACACTTATTTGCTAAATGCCTTATCATTTTATCTCATGTGAATTGTATGCCATTCAACCTTAAAAAAGATGCATACTAAAAAAAAAGCGACTGTTCTATCCATAAAGAGAAGGCACACAAATTTGAATTATACTCTTCGACCAGATGGCAAAAAGATTCAGATTCAATATGATTTCATTTGTAACATATACGATTTTTTTCGGATTTTTAATACTAATGATCGATCAAAAATTCTCCAGATTTAGACCTGATTAACTGACACAGTGTAGAACATGCATAATACACATGTATATGTACTGTTGCATACATATATATATATGTTATGTTGCCGTGCATAATATCTTTTGAAAGGTAAATGTATATGTGTATTAAACCTATACTGTAACATGTTCGTCTCTTACTACAAAATGTAGTTTTAATTCATGTGTGTTTGTTGTTTTTACATTATGACGTTTAAAACACTCATTGCAAAATTACTCTATGTGAAAAGAAAACACAGGCGGAAGTTTCCAAAGGGATAGTCGAGAACGACCAAAAGTCAACTAGTGAAAATTATTTACGACCAATCAAAACGAACTCAATCTTAAAGTACCGACACATTGATGTTTGATGTTTCTATTTCTTGTAAGCATAAATATGTTGAAAATAGGGAGTTTAATCATGCTAAACTAACTCCTGACTTAGTGATGAAAAACAAATAAACCACCATCGATTACAAGATTATAAAAAACATAGTACTTACCAACACTTTCCTGTATTTTGAGTTCCTCGGAAGATACATTGAATAATCGGTATTAGGCTGTATAGATCTGCAACCATAAAAGATATCAAAATGCATTCGTTTAATGATGATATACTATTTAAAGGACATTTATAGTTATTACAATAATTGTCATTTTTTTTTTTTTTTTTTTTTTTTTTTATAGATATTGAATTTTGAATTTTGATATGATTAGACAACCATAGAAATTTTTGGTGAAGTTGAAATCCAATTAAACTAGAAACTGTATACACAACATATGGGGGAACTAATGAAGGATTAATACAATTACTTTCAACCGGGAAGTGACCATTTCTTCAAAAAGAAAATTGATACACGTAAGCGTTTATTACATGTAACCCATAGTTGTATTCTAGAACGATTTTCTTTATCAAATAAACGCAATGTTTTCACTACTGAATAACATGATTTGTTTTAAAATCATGGATTACACTAATCCTATCTGTTCGTTAAAAATGATAACGTACTTGTTTGAAATATACATTCGTTAATTTGTCCATTTATACGGTGTAATTATAAGTTTTATTTCAAATTAAAAAAGTTTCCAAAGATAAGTTTTTACATCTTTATTTATTACAGTTTAATTGAAAAAAAAATTATAAAAGCAAATGCACCAATTTCCAAAAAAAAAAGCATGAGGCAACCACTAAGATGTTTCACTGTGATTCATTATGTACGTGCATTTCGAAAGTCAGGAGCCTTCAATTCAGTGGTTTTCACTAGTTGCTGTGTTACATATATATGTTTTCCATTCATTGTTTTGTCTATAACTTAGGTAGTCAGTTTTTCTTGTTTGAATAGCTTCATAAGTGTCAGTTGGGAGCCGTTTACATGGTAATATCATTTACTAAAAATAGTAAATACATGTGCATTACTTGAATTTGTCTTTCTGTGCATAATTGTTTAAATTGGATTTCGCCATTGCTTTGAATCTAAATTGGAATACAGTAGTTATTCTTGTTTAAAATCTTTTCTTCTGGTCACAGCAATGTTTCTTCATTTTCTGATCTATTATAAAAGATAATATATTAGCCATATGCATATATCAAGAATCTATGACAGCAGAGAAAATTGTGTCTCATATATAATTGTAATTCTAACATGGCGTCCTTAAAACGCTTTGAGTAAACACCCATGGTAAAATATGAATATACTGATTAGGCTGTTTCGATCGCACTCCCACGTTATATGATTGTTTATGAATGAGATACCCGACGTCATAATACGATAACATCAGAATATAAGCATTTTACGCGAAAATACACGCTTGTGAATCCGAAAATCATCACAACATTGAAACATACACGAACGATGCTAAATTGTTGTATAGGCCATGTTTAATACAAATAAAACATGTAAGTAAATTATCATTTAAATGCATCCAAAAACTATCTAAATACGCTCTTGTGAATAGTTTAAGCATGTCACTAATTCGTTTGCTCCGTTCTTTTATGCCATTTTAAAAGTGTGTTCATGTATGGGAACGGCAAATATTTGCCTCTTATCTAGAACGCTTCGATCCAAACGAATTGCCGTATTTGTCCTATAAGAATCGAAATAATTCATGGGGGATTGAATTTATCTAGATTTTACCACGAGTTGCCCCTTTATGCCGATATTTTACCCCTCGCTATTGCTCAGGGTAAAATATTTGTCATAATGGGCCAACCCGTGGTAAAATCAGGATATATTCAAGCTCCAATGAATTATTTCTTAAACAACACATCGTCTAAATTGCTATTCTGGTACAGACCTATACTGGTACTGACTTGATATTTGCTTTGCTGTCGTATGTTTCTCAAATATTCATACACAGTTGAACTTTTCATTGATTGTTGTTTCTTGGTGAGATTTACAAAAAATACTCTTATTTTGGACACCTGCAATGTTTGCCACCAATGGCGAGTGTAAATCTTCATAAAAGAAAATTATACCAGACTATTTAACAGAAGAAATGCAACTGCCATTTCATATGACATTGTATTCAATTTAAAATTCTCAACTTCAGCAGTATTTGATATCAAGATCTTTAAAGATATATGACGAAACCTTCCGTTACATATTTGTATCGTCCTAATAAAAACATTGTCAATCTTAGCGTGTTGTTCCTTAAAGTTTGAACATATTTTGGAAGACATAAGTCATTTTATGATGAGTAATGAGCCAAGTAATAACTGGGTTTTAAATATAAAAACAAATAAATAAAGTTGTACTTTTTTTAAAAGAACAAAAATCGAAAAGTAAATACATGTACATATACCGTATTTCAGGTCATAATGAATACAGATATATCTTACACTAGACGAATCGGAAAAACGAAAGGTCTGTGCACTCGTTTTCGAGATATTAGTTGCAGAAAATTTGGCGGGAATTATTTCTCTAGATTATTTAGACAGTTCACACTAACTTCCTGATATAAGTGTGTATGTGTCGCATTAGTTGTCCTTCGTACATGTAATAATCCTGTTTTGCTGTAAGTGTTCTATTCCTATCACTTCTTCTAGTTATATGTCACTGATCAACAGTGTAGTACATGTAGTAAACACTTTTATAATCATATCAAAGTGGTCATAATTATGAATTATCAGTTTACAAGACCTTGAATTTTGGTAAATACTTATAATGTTCTTTCAAAGGAATTAATTACTTATCTGTATGTTGGCAAGCTTTGTGAATTGTAACGACATACTGTATTTGGTCTTTTAAGTTTTAATTTCAAGCGTCATAGATTAGTCATTTATTGAGAAAAAAAAATCAACGATCGTACATATTTGCACTTTTTCTTCTTTTAAAATATGTTTTATAAATTTTGATATAAGATGTTTTTGAATATCTGCAAAGAAATAATGGAAAACAATAGCATGAGTTATAGGGCAAAATGTGTAATGGCAATCCATTGATAAAATCAGAGGATTCCAAACATCTGGAAAAATATCAAAATCAAGAGTAGCGAAGATCCTTAACGGTAAAATGAAGAATATCTGTGGTGTCATTACTATAATGTATATCACTAGCAATATGTGTTTTGGCCTCTTATATTTTGATAGATTGTGAGGTTTGTAAATGAACTGAACGTCGTGTTTTTTATATTGATATATATCTTCATTATGTTTTGTTTCACATTGGCGTTTATCATATCGACGCATTCTATATCTTGGTTTTTGGTATTATTTTTTATTTTTTTATTTACACCATTCGAAATAGATTTTGTTTAACTGAGCATTGATAAAATAGATAAAGAATAATATGCAAAGTCATGTTAAGGGAGATCCATTTCACGGCTAAAACGACAACTTATCAAATGTAAAAGTTACCCTTACTTTAAAGTATACATGTGAGGCTATGTCACACAGAATTAAAGGATCATTAAAAGTTACAAATAGATGTTTTGTTGTTGCTCACAAACTTCCCATCAAGTTATGCTTGATACGTTCAATAATTTATAAATACAACAACAAATGGCAGTTTTTAACGACCTTGACTGGCTAGACGACCCTTGTACGGTCGGCTTATAAATACAAATGTGCATTCACTTAAATAGCCTCAAAGTGTTCTTTTAATTATGGACTTTTCGATTTGATTTTCCTGTAAGATCAGTATTTTTGGTGATTATTCTTTTTAAATAAATTATAAAAATGATAAAAGGTTTACAAATATATGTCTTAGTTTAAACAGTAATTATCAATAACAAATTATAACAATCAAGATGAAAATAAATTATTGGATCGGCAACTAGTTTTAATTACTTATTTAAATCTGTCTACCATGAAATATCATAAATCTATATTGATTTTAAATTAGAACATTTTTTTTTCATTTTAAAATACATTTAATTTGCGGTTTTGTCCACATGCCAATTGATTGTAATTAGGATGTTATCTATTTGTACAGAGAGGATATTTAAATGATATCTGCTAGTGATTTATAGTATTAAACATTTTTTTTTAGCATGAATGATTACAATGCAATATATATGAATGGCGACTCTTTATCACTTCTTTTTCAAAGAAATTATTTGAAAATATTATACAATGTTCGATAAAGTAATACGCAGATAAATACTGAAAAGGATAAATGACAAGACGTATTTTTATACCAAGGTGGAAAATAACAATACAAGACAGAAACTACAATATTTACTTTTGATTATTCATCTTTGGATGAAACAAAATAGTTCACAAATAATATAATTATATATATAACAAATATGTATATATCATATAGTAAGTAGTTTCAGCATTTTTTGGTCTATTTCAGTCTATTTATTTCATCAATGTTTATTCAAGATTTGATTTTTTTTAAATTTAGTGAACCGAGCGTCACCAATAAGATGTTGACTTGTGATGAAATGTTTATATAACGAAAATAGAATAACTATATTTTCCCACGATTCGATAGTATAGTAGAAAGTTATTGTAATATCGGTACTGGTGAATACTACCCATACGAGTTCTTCGTATATACACGTATGATTAGTAAAAGAGGGACGAAAGATCCCAAATGGACAGTCAAACTCATGAATCGAAAATAAACTGACAACGCCATGGCCGGAAATGAAAAAGACAAACAGACAATAATAGCAAACACAATATAGAAAACTTAAGAATAGGCAACAATAACCCAATAAAAAACTAGGAGTGAATGACATAATATACATGTACATATTCAGCCGGAATATGGTCCCTTATTGGTCACATCTAGCCAGGGTTTCCGCTGGCGGTCGCCATTTTCGCAATTTGCGAAAAAATAATAATTGTGGCGATAAAAATTCGTCATTTGCGAAAGAATTTGGCGAAAGAAATATATACAACGATTTATATTCCTCCATCTTGTTTTTTTACTTTTTTTCGAATTTTTCGGACTTTACCCAATCAAACAATACTTGGAATTCACCTTGACCTCATTAAGATTCGGACAGAAAATCAAAAATCAGCTGGTTGCATTTTATTGCTATCGACAACAAAGGACTAATTATTAAAGGTGTTGATTGAATTGTTTGACAAAATGATATGGTTAAATGGCTTCCGTTAACGGTCACATACAGAAGTTATTTACATCTTTGCGACGCACGTGTTTGAAGCAATTTTTTATGTCTCCTTCCTTTTAAAGATAGTTTAGAAAAGAAATAATTTGGTGTGACGAAAAATGTTCAAAAGCAAGAAAAATCTCCGAATTAAAACTTTAATTATCCTTTGACTCTAAAACTACTTTAAATTCGTTTGAGTGACACACGTGTTTCAAGCATAGTTTTTACGTCTCACCTTTTTTATTACGATGGTCAAGAAGAGAAAACTGTCGTTATGAAAAATCTATCAAAAAGGTTGGGAACAACCCCTCGAATGAGAGTAACACTTCAATGTAATGATAACACATGAAATGAGGGATCCATTTCATGTGATAAAAGCTTTGGTTTTGTTATAAAACCACTTCTTAGTACAAAAGTGCACATCAGTATTTTTCTTTTAAAGAAACTTGCCCTACGAAGTATACTGGTATTATATGATTAAAACATGTCCATTAATTTGTTATGTTCTAGGACTTATATCTTCTTTATTGATAAAAGAATAGTGGCACCTTTTGAGTTTGAGAGAATATTAATCAAAGACACAATGGGGGAAAACATCTTATTTAAGCGAGGGGGACAGAAAAAAGGTACATTTGTTAATTGGTTAATGGTTAATTGGCGAAAAAAATTAAAAAGTGGCGAAAAAAATATTGTTTAGACGAAAGAGGTGGCGAAAAAAATAATTGACCCAGGGGAAACCCTGCATCTAGCAAAGCATCAGACTGAAAAAAGTGAAATAAAGTTCTCTTTCAATTGAACTATTCTATTCTGTATTGCATCTACTTGGAAATACATATCTAACTAAAGGAATTTGAAGATATCGCAAAAAGTGTCACAAGCTACGAGATATAACTAAAATAGATAATGACCTTGTTTGGTTCAATCACTAATTAAATACTGTATGTAACGTGTTTTCAGACTGTTGAACGGTTTGTTGTCTATCAGCCTATAGATACAATTTTGTCATGTGACGTCAGCAACGTTTTTTTTTCGTAATGTATTCCTTTTTAAAATGGAATTTAGAATTAAGTTATAAACAATGACTTTAATATTTTTCTATCTTTTGAGGATTGATGTTTACTTGCATCGTCTTTGTAAACTGATTTCGTGATTTTGCAAATCTGTGCATACGTTAATTGTTTGATTTTTATCATTTGTCTTCTTACAATCTCAAACATTCTTTCATAAACAAGATAGATTTTCAAGTATATATTCACTAAATGGTTGTGATATATATTATACTGCAGCATAACTATAGCGGATTTTTTGGTTGTTTTTTTTTAGCAAAAATAGTGTTTTAATAACGTTTGCCTTTATTATCAAATTATCAATGGTAAATGACTTGAAAACACTATATTCACATCTATCATTTCAATTATTTAGGAGTGTGTCTAGGTAACATTTTTTTCCCTCCTTTTGGGTTCATGTATTGGTATTTTGGTTTTGTAATCGTCATGTCCGTTTTAAAATCAGATTCAGAAGACAATTTGGCAATATTTCTAAATGTTTAGAGAGAAAGGAACACGTTATATACAACTCTTTAAACTTGTAATCGTTGGAGCTTTGTATTGCAGTAGTATACAAGGATTCCATCAAGGCATATCAAAAACATGTGATTCTGGATATGCTTTACCTTCCTGGCAAAAATAAAAATAATTATAAACACGCGAATGTATACTAAACAAAAACAATGTATTGGGGTGGTTCATAAGGACAACATATTAACTACTAGTATATATGATTTCAGAAAAAAAGGGAACATGCTTTCATGTGAATTGAACTTGTTTCTCGAAGATATAAAAATCAAAACCAAAGATAAATGATATTCAAATATAAGAAGCAGGGGTGATTCCATAAAAGATAAAAGTGTCAAACTAGTTGTTTCAGAGGATTATAAAGTTTGCTAACGTATGACTTTCAAATTGAATAATAATCCTGCTTTTTGTTTTCGTTCATGCACACGCATCATAGATTTTAGTAAATAAAAATTACCAAAATTATTTGAAACAAACAATAGATTTTACAATTTTCAGGCGACAGAATTTGTTAACCAAGTTAAAGCAATTAAAAGATTTTAAACCTCTTTTATCTCAAAATTGAGTCATATGTTTTTCGAATTGGGATTTTTAAAAATGATTACTAAAAACTTTATCATATGTCAGGATCACGAAACAACAATTGAATTTGAAACTTTATCGAGTCCTCTGAAAAACCACAATTGAATTTAAAACTGTATTGAGTCCTCTCAAATTAATAAAAAAAAAAACGACGAAAAAGGGTTTATTATGATATACTCACTGCATGAAAATATGAGAAAGCGTGTTTGACATATCTCCACTTAAAGTAATTAGTGAATGTATGAAATGATTTTACCTTTACAATTTTTACTGATTTGCTTTACCAAATTTGATGAGAATATATTGAGTATCAAACAATCTCGTAAGTCCGGTTCAAGCAATATAATGCAAACAGGATCATTTCCTCACTATATGAGGTTATTATAATTAGAACCATACAATTGAAATAGATATACTATTTCAATGTCATGCACATTATAATCGGGAATCATGCGTTATAGTAAAGATAATAATTAATTAAGTATTTTCAAACATCAAATTTAATTGGTTATTTAATGAAAGACATGTATTTGTACAGGAGCTATTTTAAACTGATGATATACATTTTTAAAATCGTTTAGTAAACATATTAGAATGCTTACAAGGCATTATCTGCACGCGGTAATTTAAAGCATATATCACATATTACAGTATAATACGACTTGTTAATTGGATATCTGTTCTGACATCTAACTTTGTCAATTTAAGTTAAACAAATTAACCTGCTGATCTTTTGATTATTGACTAACATTGTATATATCAAACGCAAGTAATTAAAACGACGTGTGATGTTTGTTTTTCATTCTATGAATTGCATTGCTGTACAGATACTTGTTATATTATGGTTGCTCATGCTATCACGTCAAAATGTATATATAGATATAGGAAGATGTGGTGTGAGTGCCAATGAGACAACTCTCCATCCAAATAACAATTTAAAAAATAAACCATTATAGGTAAAAGTACGGCCTTCAACACGGAGCCTTGGCTCACACCGAACAACAAGCTATAAAGGGCCCCAAAATTACTAGTGTAAAACCATTATATATATATATACAACTCGTCTAAACATCAACCCAACAATGTTAGATCTGTAAATTTGCTTTCGCAAAATGTTTGGTTCTTCCCTCGCCGGGATTCGAACCCATGCTACTGTGATATCGTGACACCAAATCGCCTGCACTGCAGCCGTCCCGCTAGACCACACGACCAACTGGGCTCTCAATAAAAGAGCTCTCGGTGGGCATGTGTTACCTTTCCTCGTCAGTTTTAATCTAGCGGCGTACTACAGTACATGATATATAAGGCATGAAGATGTTATTGTTACAGATCAGCTAAATTATCTATAGTAAAGGATCCTACAAATTAATGTAAGATACAGTCACAGAAAATAATTATATCCATAAGTACGTCTGAGTCAGTGACAACCCTACAACAGATGTGTCCATCGGATCGCCATCAATGATGGTGATACATGGCTGTGTACATAATGTATATACAACTCGTCTAAGCATCAACCCAACAATGTTAGATTTGTAAATTTGCTTTCGCAAAATTTATATATACAATGTTTGTATTTCATTGTGTTAAAAATTTACTTTTTACACATAACAAAGCAGCAAATAAGTCAAGTAAGGGCTATGTGTATCATATTTAATGGGTACTACTCGTTACTTATGCCAGCTATGTATTGAAACAATGCAGATTATTGGCGATTAGAAAAAAAAAAGTTTCTAAATGCCAAAGGTAATTCGAATTTTGCAATATAAATGTGCAATACTAGAAAATACCAGATCCGTCTCAAAAAAAGTACAAAAATATTTGTGTAATTGTAAAGGCATGCTAGATTTTTGGTGTTGTATTCTTAAATCTTTGCTACGTTTACTGTCCAAATTGTGACCTTGTTTATGTAGTGAAAACTTTTTAATACAGGGTTCAACGAATATTTAAAAGCACGAAGTATATATCTATTAGGACTTGGTCAACCAACAATGGACAGTTTCTAAAATGCGTGGATTCTAGTTTTTGAAATTATTTCAGTTATCTGTCCTGCCTTTACTGCTTATTGCACTTTTGTCTGGACGTATTTATTTTGATTGCCTTTTTTGCATAAATATCCTCACCATTTTAATACAAAGCAACCTTTTAGAGAAACAAATGTTGCAACGCAACTTAACTTTTCATCTATTAATGTACATGTATAATTGTGCATTGGTTGTTAAGATAAAGAAATTGAAGTAATAAAAAATGGATCTTTGGATTGTCAATTGAAATGTAGACAAGAACAAAAAGCAGTTTTAAAATGAATATGTTAAGTGGTTTTAAGTTGAATCATCAACTCACATATTCTAAAAAAAACACGTAGAAACCAGTCGTTAATAACAACTTGAGCAAAACCAATATCATCAGCAATTATCATCACTGGTTGATACTATCAATTTAGTTTATATACACATGGAAAAAAGTATTGCAACACCAAATTGAAATTGAAATGAAAACAACACTCTTTATTTTTTTGTGATATAATTTGGTAAAATATAACTTGTTAAACATAATCTAAGTATCACCTGAGTTTCATCAATAAATATCGACTCGATAAGTTTTTGTCTGCACATGCAGCTACTGTACCCGTAAACAGCAAAACAGATGTTTTCATCCTCATTGTTTTCAACACTTTAAATAACCAAGTTTTTAAAGTTATGTGATTGACACCTTGTAATGGGTCCTTGACAACTCTTAACTGCAGCAAGATGGCAGATTATCAGCATAGGAGAAGCAGGGATGCCGCTGTAAAATCTGCACGTATTGCTGGTCATCACCATTCCACTATAAGTCGTTTTTAGAATAAATAAGGCAATTAACTCTGTTAAAGACATTCCGAGATAATGAAGAGCCCCTATAACGTTTGCTAGAGAAAATCAAGCATAATGAATGATGGTCAGAAGGAAACCCATTGCACACAGGACAATCCTAAAAAGAGAGTGGTGGGTATACAGGAGCCTTTTAACAAGAACTGTTCGAGATCAACTCATCGCTACTGATTATCGTTCGATAAGACCATTTCGGAGACCTTTGCTAACGAACAGACACACGGTTTTCCGTATCCAATGTAGTGCAGACCTCGCCAAAGTTGGAAATTAGCATCGTGGAGGAAGTTCCAATGTTCAAATGGAATTCGGTTCATCTTCCTTAGCCCGATCGTAGCCCGGATTTGAACCATATTGAGCATAGATTGGACACTATTGGGCGGAAAATGCACAAAAGGACACCCAGTTCAAACACATCATGAAATAAACAATGCCCTTCATCAGAAATAGTTGCTGCTACCTTAGCAACAAATTAGTCGATTTATGGCAGGAATCAGAAGACGTTAAGATGCGGTTATCCGTTTGAATGGAGACTGCGCACAAAGTACTAATTCTTTGGCGTATAACGATCAACCATGATGTGAACAGTCATCTGAAGATTAATTTTGAAATGTCTTACATTGTAAAGTTCGACTACAGTAAAAGTCGTAAAATGCATTTTTTGTACAAAAAACACTTGATTTTGTTATAAAAATTGTGTTTATATAAATCATTTTTTTTTCAAACATTTTTTTTAGTTTCAATGCCAATGTTATCATAAACTATGTTTCAATATTATTATACACATATGTTTTTATATTTCATCCAAAAAAGAGGCTGATTTTTCAAGTTTTAAAAAATCAAGGTGTTGCAATACTTTTTTCCATGTGTATATATTGGGTTTCCTATGTTGTCACGTGCCTTAATACTATTACCCGACTTATGTTATTTATGTTTAGACATCATGTGTTGTTATATTTTAAATGGACTATACTTCTTTCATCTTTTTTATATTACAACAAACCAAGGTTTACAATGCAAACATTATATTTATATTAAACCTGTCACTTTGGCATATTGGATAAAACATAATTATATGCTCGAAAAAGTAAAAGAAATCATTGTATGTGTTTACTGTCAAAACATATATACACCTGCACGGACAACATACAAATATATAATTTGGAAAAATAATCAAACTTTTTTTTATTAAACTTCGTAAAATCAGCGTTATAAAAATCGTAGGAGAAAAATGTTTTTTCAAACTTTGTTTGTTCAAGAGATGTGAACCATATCATTAACTTCAAAATAAAGCTGAAATACATAATATAACACAAAAGATTTTTTTTTGTCGATGAAATATAAATATCCTCGACAAAAATATGTTTTTTTCTACATATATCTAGTTTTGAAATATGTATTTTTGTATTATTGTCTTTTATTTGAATTGTGTATGTGTCTATCAATTTGGCACACCAGATGTATTTAGTCCTTACCTGCACAGCACTTTAACTTGACAACTAGTCATTTGGACTGGCAAATTGAATCAGTGACATATTGTTTGACTAGTCTGACCAGTCCTAGGATCACAATCAAGTTAACCTGAAAAGGGGACTTGGTTCTAGGACTGTTTATGTCTGCCGAAAAACTTAACTAGGAAACAGGTCTGCTCATTAAACATACATAAGTTAACTTTAAACCAATCCTGCCAAAAGTAAACATAAGTTAACTCTGTTAACTTCGGACCCAGTCCGGACATTACTTTACATCAGTTTATATTGAATTTGACGACTTCGATCGAACCAGACCAAATCTCAAATTAACTTACATGTATGAGTGATCTGCTCAACACTACGTTAACGTGTAACCAGGACCGCTCTACATAGATTTGTTGAAAATACTTTTCAATGTTTTTGATCCTTGCTATCAACATTCTATAAATTGTATAAACCATATAAAGCACTTTATAATGTAAGGAAGCTACCATTTTTTTTTATGGTAGGTAATAGGATGAACAGTGTAAAACGGCGTTTTTTGTTGTTGTTGTAATGTATCTCCTGCCTTTTTACTAATAAGTTTATCGTGACTTTTTGCGCATCAATTGTTATCCTACCTTTTTTAGCCAGAGTATATCATTATATTAAAAACAAAGTGTGAACAAAACTGACGTAACAGGTAAAATTGTCAACTAAAGGCACTAAAATTTTACCTCTATTTGAAAGTCATATATCGACTGAGAGAAAACAAATCCGGGTTACAAACCAAAACTGAGAGAAACACATCAATATTAAGAGGGAAACAGCAAAAAAAAACAGAAACACTAATGTGCAACAAAAGATCAAACGACAATGTAACACTTATATAGAAAAGAACTATAAAATAACATCTGCCATTTTCCACACTTTTTACAGAACATTTTTAAGAAAAAAATATGTGTTGAACCTTGTTTTGTAGCTAGCCAACCTGGTGCCTTTACGGCAATTTTTGATATAACTCTGAAATGACAACATAACATGACAGAAATACAGTACAACTAAATGTTACAACATGTTGGACAGAGACATACACAAATAAACAATACAATAGTACATTACGACATGCTAATAGTTATACAAGTAATTTAATACGCCAGGCGCGTGTTTCATCTACATACACTAATCAGTGACGCTCAGATAATTTTTTTTAAAGAAATTAAAACAAAGTTGAGGAGCATTGATGACCAAAAATTCCAAAAATATTTCCCAAATACGGGTAAGGTTATCTATGCTTGGGATAAGAAAATCATTAGTATTAGAAAACAGGAAATTTATAAACATTTATAAAAATTACCATATAAATGATATTCTGATATCATTTCAAACACTGAAGGGATAAAATGTTTGTTACAGAATCGAAAATCCTTTGGTATGTACATACAATGCCAAATTCAACATTTCAAAGCTAATCAAAAGTGAAACTAAAGCTGATTAGATTAAAGCTGATAATATCGAGATAAAGTTTTCTAAACGATAATAAAACAACGGTTTTCTTTTTTTTTAATTCGAAAGATGAACTTCTGTTGCAAACTTCAAAGACAATTGATTCGGTAACTCCAAAACATAAAAATTGGATTACGGATAAAATTTCTGTCAAACACATTACATATCCACTGACACAACCTATAACTAAGATATATTTTCACTTATTACTATAAATATTTTCTGCTAATAATGAAACAGAAAAAAAATGCATGCAAATTATTTGACGGCATAAGTCTATACATTTCTGCCTACCTGTAAACCGACAAACTGTACGGTCATTATGATAGTCTTATGACTAGCCGGTTTATGCAGGTTTAACAGAAAATGTAATACATAAGGTGTGTTCATGTTTACCTCAATTGGACAATTCAAGTTATTATCTAGTACTTGATCATTTAAAAATAGATCATTGAGAAAAAAATCAGACTATATATGTATTGGGTATTTAACATGTTCAATGCTCTTTAAACGTTTACTTGTTTGACTGTTTACCTATTTTGACACCATTCGATACTATTTACAATTGAAATAGTTTTAACGTCTTTTGAAAATGTCATAAATAATGGATATGTGCAAGTTTAAAATATCATCCTTATGCAATATTGTCCGTTTGATACATCAATCGAACAATTGACCAAAGAAGAGTATTAAACTGTTTCGATATAAAACTTTGATAGAAACGTGCTTCTTGATTGATATACGTTTTAGTCGAGCATATGCTTGCTTTTACTGTATATATTACTTTGATGTTTTAATTTCATACTCAAATATAATTACTTGAAAATAATAATCATTTGCATCAAATGTGTAGTAAAAGCTGCTTTAAATGTAATCTGGTTTTTGTCTCTTTTCATACTTTTTATGAGATGCATCTGGCACTGCAGGAATTCAAACATCAAGATCCGTATTAACCATGTAAAGTATCTCTTATTCAATTTATAGTAGACGCTAAGTACATTATCTCTATGCAATAACACATGTCAATTTTGTGGATTCATTTAATTTCATAATTATCAAGTTTCAATGTACATGATGTAATTCAGAAATTGTGATTTTATCAAAATTTCCATGAAATTCCACAGAAAATGTATATTTTGTATTGGTTCACCTGTATGAGATGAGATGTCCACTAGTTGATATACTACAATTTTTTTTATGTAACACGTCTTCTGATTGGCTGCAATATTTTATGTGTATCCGTTTATAGACCTAGTTCATGTGACTGTGACGCATAAAAAGTAAAAAATTTGATTCAGAATAGAATTGTAAAGCTATGGTTATTGCTTATCGGTTAGCACGAATGTACGCCAAGCGGATGAACAAATGTTTTTTCGTTTACATTTTTGTTTGTGTCCGTTGGGAGTCTGTGTATGTGCCGACCAAATAATACGGACGCGTGACGAATGACTTACTGACATTCACAGGACATGCAAGGTATGAGAAACGGAAACATAACGACAAAACGGATGTCGAACGTGAATCCGCGGGTGACGACTACACTAAACGGTAGGATTGGAACCAGACAATCAAGTAAACATGTGGTTCGTACTGTTGTTCCTAGCGGTGATCAGAGCGTGTCAGATGGACATGCAATATTAGTTTGATCAACCGTTTATTATACAGCAATAATTGGATTGTTTCCTCAGGAATAAAACCATAAGAGTCTCACTTTCTGATCAAAATTAAAGATCTTTAAAGCGATCTATAATGTGTATGTTTGTTGACTTTTCTGCTTTCATTTGTTTCCGTTGTGACAAGTTTACTAACAGAAGTATAATAGGACAAATATCTAATAGATTATGCAGATTCCCATTACTTCACTCATTCTTTGATTGACACCATTAACCAATAAATTATTGCAGAACGATAAGTACCGTTTATGTTATTACTACCACTGGATTAATGCCGGTGGTGGTTTGATATTTAGTTATTATGTGAAAGACAAAACCATGTAGGTTTACATTTGATCTTTTATAATTCGTGTATATATGTTTCGATGGAAAATAATTGAACGTCTCATATCAAGTAACTTTTAATGATGAAGTTGAAATCGTACCTTAGTTAGTTTTACGGACGCCATTACGAAGTGGTTTAGCGTTATGGAATAACCGTTTTACAGATAATTTCTGATATGTTTTACGTCTTACCTACAATCCCCTTTTCCTTTTCATGGATGTGACCTACCGAATTATACTATTTACCGGGTTTGTAATAACATGAGCAATACGACGGGTGCCACATGTGAAACAGGATCTGTTTACCCTCCGGAGCACCTGAGATAACCCTGATTGTTTTGGTGGGGTTCGTGTTGCTCAGTTTTTAGTTTTCTTTGTTGTGGGTTGTGTACTAATATTTGTCTGTTTGTCTTCTTCATTTTTAGCCACGGCGTTGTCAGTTTATTTTCGATTCATGAGTTTTATTATTCCTCTTGTATCTTTCGCCCTAATTTCAAAAGTTACCTTCAACGAGAACGCCCAAAGTCAAACAGTTGAAGGCCAATGATGGAGTAGGACCACAACTTAAAGGGATCGACAAATAGCCAAATTCATCTGAGGCTTAATTTGCCTGAAGGAGTTAGGTTTCTGAATAATTAGAAAAAAAATCAACGGGTTATTTTAGATAATTTGTTATAAACTATAAAGTAACGAATTACTGTTAACTGAGCTGATGATAACATCGAAAATTGGTATTCTTCCACTAAATGTATCGACTCAGTATTGAAAACACGAAAACAACACGTCACAAATTTTATACTTCTGAAGTGCTTTTATTTATTAACCTTGATCAGGAGAGCTCCAGGCCGAATGTTTGAACGCCAAGGATGTATTGGGACAGAAAATGTTGAAGACATATACACCAAAATAGACCTAAATTAAAAAAAAAAAATCATCACATGCCAACTTGGCCTGAGGAAGCAGAAACCTTAGTTTCTCCATAATTTCAAAATTCAAATTGAGATATTTTTTTATAAATCACGTCAATACTTACGTACTGACTACTGAGCTGATATTACACACCTCCACATAGAGGATACACTTAACTACTTGCACTGTTCGTAGTGAGCCAAAACTCCATGTTAAAGGCTATACGTTGGCATATGCTGGTTTACTAATATAAATGTTGACCTGATTATACAAACATTTAACAAACTGCTGACAAGTCAATATTCTCAATATAAACAATATCAACAATTGATTCTGTGTTATGTATATGATCAAACATATCAATTAAAAAGTTTTCATGACAATATAATTTCTCATATTTCATGTCGCGGAAATTTAAATGAATACAATATCAAGATACGTAAATTTAAATGTTCAGGTTTGTAGTGACATGCAACTTGATTTAGGTGAGTTTTCAATATAATTTCAAAATTCAGAATACTAGTATTGAATGCAATATTTATTTTTGGACTTTTAAAAATAATTATACAAATTATTTTATAAAAAATAACAATTAATATTTCTTTGTTTGCATTTCTTTTCAAATGTGGACACTTATGCTACCTTGATAGAATGAGAAAGCACTCCTGCACGTCAGAAAATAGTTGAAATAACAATCTCACGAAATTTATAGATTTCATAAACATCACGGCTTTTAAAGCCTAGCCTACAATAAGGATTTTTCTGATAATTGAAGACCAATCGGTCACCTTTAATTGGTAACATGTACATAATGTAAACTTTGGTTGATATTTGTGGCTTTGGAATTAATATTTCTTTAACTGTCCATAATAAGTCAGGAATTTGTCAGATGAAATCAAGTAACTCGTATATATGTATGTTGTACTGTCATTTGATTCGTTGGACTTCCGTGTGTGTTCTTCCGTGGGTATCTCTTATTAATTGATGAATTTCTCTCGATTGCAGTTTGTATCCCAAATCTTTAATGACTCAATCGAATCGTGACTTTTAAACTGCGGTACACTGCTATTGCCTATTTTTAATCTTTTTATTTTTATATAAGTATAAGTATACCTGATTGTTAGAATCTGTTTTAGGACCACTCAAATTATATAGTTTTTCAAGTATTCATGTTTTTAAACACCCTTAACTTAACTTTAATATTTGATAACATTACAATATGAGACAGAAAATGTTTTATGACATGATTACCATAATTACTTTCAATAGACAAAAAAAAACGCGGTTTATATTTATGTTTTAAGTTTATCATGCAATCGTTTTTTGTAGACGAAACGAGCGTCTTGTGTATATATATATAATTAAGTCCTGGTATCTATGATGAGTTTATTTTATAACATTGCGTAAATTCAGAAAATGTTTAAACAGGACTTAAATGTTTTTAATATTTTAACCAATGCACGATTATCAATAATGTTATTGGTAATTGTGTTGCTATGATGGAATTGATTCCCGAACAATACTGAATTTGCTACAAGAGTTTTGTCAACATAGGTTTCCGATGAAAATGTTATAATGCAATTGATTTATTTAGATCCTATGGAATACAAACAGGAGTTTAAACATGTTCTTGTCCATACAGTTTGTTTTTATAGATTAATTGAAATACATTTAACAACACGTAGCAGTCTTTGACAATTGAAAGTAAAAGCTTTAATGTTTTCTTTATACTAATTTTTCTTCACATTTCTATTAAACAAAAAACAGCTAAGTCCAAATTGATTTTCCTTGATGCATTTGAGATAAATGATAGAATGTGTTGCAGGGGAGCCATACTTGACTGTTGATTTCAGTTTCTTGGTCCATTTATAATAATAAACCTGAAGGCGCATACATGATTAATTAGGTCTTTTAATTTTGTTTTGGAAAGACCTATTGTATTGTTATGATTATGCGCATTTAAATTTCACCCTGCTAAAACGAACAATTTCCTTTGTAAAAGTTATCTCCCTATTCACTGTTTATCAATGTGTGCATCTCCTTCGTCAAACAAAAAATATCGACAAAATTCTGTGGCTAATTTGGATTGAAGCGATTCGAATAAATTTTATTGGAGTCATCTACCTTTACGAAATAAATTGCATTCAATGAAGATCAATAACAAGGCCGTGTTATAGTACTTCATAGTTTCATTTCGAACCAATATAACCTCGTTTTGTACAAAAAAAATAGCAACGCAACTATTGTAACTGTTTAGTAACAGATTCCTCAGCGGATAAAATCCACTTTACTCTGAGCACTTGCCCACACGAAATACTTTTTGTACAGTGTTAAGGGTGACAGCTTTATAGGGAAAGGTTCTGATGTTTTTGTTAGATTTTTGTTTCGAGGTCTGTGGAAACCATTCGTTATATATGTAGTGTGTCTTTTAAAGATAGTTTAGAGTCGAAAATTGTATATGTAGCTACGAATATGTCGATTTACGCATAAACATTGTTACGATACTATTTTCTAACAGCCGAAAACAAATAAAATTTAGTTTGGAAAAAAGGAATGTGTCAAAGAGACAACAACCCTACCATAGAAAAAAAAATACAGCAGAAGGTCACCAACAGGTCTTCAATGTAGCGAGAAATTCCCGCACCCGTAGGCGTCCTTCAGCTGGTCCCTAAACAAATATATACTAGTTCAATGATAATGAACGCCATACGTATTTCCAAATTGTACACAAGAAACTAAAATTAAAATAATACAATAATAACAAAGGCCAGAGGCCCCTTACTTGGGACAGGCGCAAAAATGCGGCGGGGTCAAACATCTTTATGAGATCCCATCTCTCCCCTATACCTCTAACCAATGTAGAAAAGTAAACGCATAACTATACGAACATTTCAAATTCAGTTCAACAGGAGTCCGAGTCTGATGTCAGAAGATGTAACCAAAGAAAATGAACAAAATGACAATAATACATAAATAACAACAGACTACATGACTACTAGCAGTTAACTAACATGTCAGCGCAAGACTTCAATTAAACTGATTGAAATATTATGATGTCATCATATGAATAGCAGGCACAATCCTCCCCGTTAGGGGTTTAGTATCATATTATCATAACATAACCCGTGTCATGCCAAAAACTTGATTTCGAATACATGTGTTTAGTACCGATGCAAAGACCCTATAAGTGAATCAATATTAACGCCAAAATATGCAATCTTTAATTACATGACAACAGTATCCTTACTATATCCCGTTTTAATAAGTCTATTCAAAAGTTTTTGTTATTTCTATGAAAAAAAATGGATGTGAAATACCTGAACGTATAATAAGTCTGCATGATGAGCTGTATTTACGAATGATGTCCTTATACCGATGATAAAATTCCGTAAATGTTTTGACTAGTTAGTGATATCGAAAACCCTGGTGTAATAATTTTCAATAATACATAAATTTATCTCGTGACAATCTAAAACATTGTTACATACACCAGCGAATCGTACAAGTTGAGATATATAAACACCGTACGATTGTGACAAGATGTTGACAAGGGAACGTCACCATCTAAAAACGGATAATTAACCATAGGAAACGAAAAATCATCTGTTTTATCATAAATTTTAGTATTGAGCTTTCCGCTTGTGATATAGATATCAAGATCGAGGAAAGGGCAGTGGTCATTGTTATTATTAGTTTTATTTAAAATAAGTTCAACAGTATACATTTCTTCTTTAGATGTTGTTTTGGTGGGTCTTTGCTGATTTTTGTCATTAATTGTAACTCATAGCAATACAAAAACAGGTCCGCAATGAGTGGTGCACAGTTAGTACCCATTACACTTCCGATAACCTGACGATATACGGAATCTCCAAAGGGAACAAAAATGATATCTCGTAAAAATCCAAGTGCATATATAGTATGAAAGCATGTCAAATTGACATAGTTTTTTGTTTATTGCTACTAAAAAATGACCTATAAGAGTTTGAACATATATATTCACATCCTTATTTTTTAAACGCCCATTTAATTAGGTGTGTGATTTTTTTTAATGAGAATGTGAGGCAATGTGGTATACAGGGTAGAACAATCAAAACTTTGAACAGATTTAAAATCACCAATATAAGCATGCAATTGATCAAGTACTTCCAATGAGTTCTTTCACTTCAAAAGTAATTAATTCTACTATTTTCGAAGGCCTTATTTGAACAATTTATCATCAGGTTTTTGATTGTACCAAGTGTACTGGTAAGAAGAATAGACAATTAATTTAGTAGTGAAACAATGGCTTGAAAACGAATAAATTTATAATGTATATTTTGCCTACTTACACCTTTCCATAAGATTGACAATTTAAGAGAACATCATATAAATATTTATAGGTTAAACACAGTAAAACGACATATTAAAAGAGCACTGGTTGTATTTCTAGATTTTTAACATTTGTTTTCAAAACTCTGACAACGAAGCACGTTATTTCATTCACTGTAATGATGATTTTGGCAATGTTTATAATTGTACTTAAAATCAATATGATTATTAACAATAATTATTCAGAAATACTAGATTAACACAATTATTTGATAAGAGTCAATATTGTATAGATCATTCGACCTTCAACGACGAATTGTCCTGTGTTCAGCTTTTGATGATTAATTAGCATGTTAACATCTGTGGTTTTTATAAAGATAACTATTTAATGTTCCTTAATTGAAACCGGAAGTAAAATATGATATTAATTTTAATTACAACTGACGATTTTAAGAAGAAAGTTTAATATTGAAGACATATCGATTACGCAAAAGGTGTATGATTCTTACGTCTCACTCAGATAACTGATATCTTGTTTTAGAACACTCATTGTGGTACATCGGTTGTCAAACTTATATCAAATGTGCTAGTATTAGATCCGACAAATGACAAACACATGTCAATTACATAGATACAATAATTCTTAATAGAACTATTTCAAAACAAGAGTTCAACAGGCAGTCGCTCGTTTAATTAAAATATTAATGTGTGTTCACAAAAGCTTTCTTTGAAACATACTTTTATAGTATAAATAATGCGTTGTATCTTATACATAGTATTTTTTAAATACATCATGACAAGTTGAGAATGATATTTGAAACCGTCAACAAGGTAGCATTTAGCCGCTAGCTCACAGTTATCTGATGTAAAATTGATATTTATATAAAAGTGTTTGCGCATCAGTTGCATCAAATATGTCATCTACGATTTAAATGAATAAGGTTTAAGTATAGTTAACAATTGGCATACAGTTACATAGTCAAATTACTTGCGTGTAAATGTCTATCGTTACACATCTTAACAACGGTTTAAATGACCGTCACTCATAAAATCATCATATAGTGTATCCTTTTTACATGTAATTTCGCACTACGCTGCATTGAAGGACAACTATTTAAGCAAATTGTGATGCTTTTAACAGAAATTAAAACCAGTTATCTCTTCTAAGTATTTGACGCACGACTGCTTTTAAAAGCTGTCTTCAATAATGATCTATACTAAAGTCGTGTTATATAACTTAACAGTTTTGTTTTATACCAACGAAAAGGATATGTGTTTAATTCTGAATAGAGGTCTCTTTAATTGTTTATCTAAATTTGGTCACAGAGTTTATATGAAAATAAGGAGAAGTCTAGTGATGTATTATATGTTTTTGTAAGACGAAAGACAAATATCTTTAATCAATTTTTCTACACAAAATATGGACGCTTTGTAAAAAAAAGTAAAATCACAAAGATACTGAATTCATAGGAAAATCTAATTGGAATGTCCATAATCACCTGGCAAAATCAAATGACAAAACACATCAAATGATCTTCCTATTCCTTTAAGGCCCTCCATAGCATAGTCAACGAATATAACAAGATTATGGTTTAAATGAATTGAAAAGAAAATTTCTATTTCAATTGTGTGTTATAATTATAACTCTTTTGCAGTTTACTTACATCACTTTTGAAACTGTCAATACAGGTTGTTTCGTTCGGGCATTCTGACATTTGTTGTTAAAGTTTTTAAACTTCGACCTTTCAATGCAGACTGTAGGTTTATGCAAATACAATAATAGAACAAGAGCAAACACATTGTATTTTTATTGCAACCTTTGAGGATAACTACTTTGTTTAAAAAAAAAATGTTGACAAGTTTGAACTTTTATTAACAGGTGAAATGTAATATGATTATGTTGAATTAATTTTGTTAATTTCCGTGTCATATTGGTCTCTTTTTTAGAGTTGGTTCATTGGTAATCATAATTTATGTTTCATTTTTAACATTTGGTTATCGTGTATATTGCTGTTTACTTTTTTTGGAAGGACTGTCAATTTTTCTATTGCTATCTTTTTTTTTCAAGACAGAGTAGACATTTATAAATTGCAAGGTAAATGAGAATAGTCTATGTTTTTCCTAACAATTTTATCGCAGTAATTTGGATTAAAATAATCGTATACATAGCATCTTATAATATTTACTATTTTTTACAATAGATACACCAAATCTTGACATTTTTGAAAAAAAAATATTGTAAGTATTCAGTACTGGAGCATGTAATGCTTTGTATCCCCGAGATAATCACAAGCACAACTGCGTTGACATGAGCTATTATTGACAAGTTCATAACCATAAATCAACAAAACATTAAATGATCTGTTAATTTCAAAACCTTCGGAATTGGGGTTCTCGAAATTCCTTAACTACGTACTTTGTTTGAATTCATCGTGGTCTTTTCAACATGTTTGATCGAGTGTCACTTACGAGTCTTGTATAGATGAAGCGATTATAAATTATACAATTTTAAGTTTTGCCTGTGAAATAAAAAAATGATTTCTTTATCAATACTGTAGAACTGACATGACGATACTTTTTCAAAGTTATTCTGTAATCTAATTCCGGTAATAGGAAGTATTCAACAGGTATTCAACATGTGTTCAGTAGATGTTGTTGTGTCCTGTTAAATTGTTATACGATGATGACTGATGTTCCCATATTTTGACTATTTTATTGATTGTGACTGTTTATTAAACGCATCATGTAAATGTAACGGAATTTGATGAGACTGTTATTAAAGTGAGAGGGTTAGCGCTATAGAACCAGGTTTAATCCACCATTTTCTACATTTGAAAATGCCTGTACCAAGTCAGGAATATGACAGTTCTTGTCCATTCGTTTTTGATGCGTTTTGTTTTTTTGATTTTGCCATGTGATTATGGACTTTCCAAATTGATTTTCCTCTGAGTTCAGTATTTTTGTGATTTTACTTTTTTCAGTAGCAAGTTATAGATGTTATACATACACTAAGGCGAGTGAAAAACTTTATTGTTTTCTTCTTTTTTTACCCTAATTTTAAAGTTAAGTCATGCTGATGTTTGAACCTATATTACTCTTGTCATTTTTTTTCCTGTTCCCAATAAACTCCAAGTTAACAAAAACCAATAATTCGATGTACGCGATATCGCAAATAATAACTGTCCAAATGTAAGTAATTCATATACATTTTGTATGCAACTCGGAAATAACTACTTTTAAAGGTGAGGTAAAATGTAAGTGCTCTAATACACCATCGGTGTTTTTGACGATTATAAAAGTGAGAGGGGTTAAAACTAGCAAACTGTAGGTCAATAAATATATAATGCGGAATGTTTAAGAAAAAAAACAATCTACCAAACTACAGATTGTAAAACCGAAGGCTAGCAATAACGGTTTGCAACACATCAAGAAAATCCTGCACCAGAAAGCGGGTTTCAGTTGGCATATTAACAAAAATGGGACCTATGTAAGTGAAAATAGACGTTGCAATTATCTACGAAACATATGAATGATTTTATAAACATACAAAACTAGCAAAGGATAATGCTCCTTGTGACTTGTTATTTAGGAAAGGCACACAATGCAGCGGAGTTAACCATGTTTTGTAAGATTCAAAACCTCCAAGATACCTCTCGCAAGTTGTCTGCATGTTAAAAAAAAAAAAAAAAAAAACAATATGCAGAGTAAAAACACTTAGTAAGAAATAGTCCAAAATTCATTTTTTTGATGAGCGGAGTTGTGGTTGTGTTACACAATGATCAACTTGTATACATAATGTTCCTTTTACACTAAAACATTGCATACATGTACGCATACAATAGTACTTGCTTTTATTTTCATTATTTTGTTTTGTACTTGAAATAATGAGCATCATTTTGTAACAGACGCTTCCAATCAGTTGTTCGTTATAACTGATACAAACAACTGTGCAATCAATGGGTAATCTGTGTCGTTAAAACACATCCTCGGCAAAGAATGATAACACGTTTTCATAAATTTTGAAATCTTTTATTCAATGATTAATAACAAACAAAACAAAAATTAAATATTAGTTAAGAAGAAATTAAACCTCTGTTAAGTTTGCGTTGCTTTCATTTGCTTTTGCTTTTGCAAAGTATTATGATTTTTGTTGTTGAGCGCGTCTAGCATAAATACACACAATTTAATCCTGATATTTAAGATGATGTTTTTTTTATACAGGTACAATATACTTGTCTCGCTTGCTTTCCAAAACCAAAATGAACATCGTTCATTTTCGACAGCATTATCTGCCTTTATTAATGTAACTACATTATGCGCACGTTAACAACTACAAAACAGTTTTCTTTCATTTCTCCAGATTATTAAATATGCGTTCAGAACTGAAACGGCTAAGACGAACAAGAAAATAATGATAGTTCCACTTGTGTATATAAAGAACATGGAAATTCATTAATATGATTTATCAAACAGTTGCATGTAATCTATACCACATTTAAACGATAGAAACATGCATTACTAAGAATTTAAATTGAACATAGTCACAATGGTCAATCTTTTGGAAAGCAACGCAAACTCAAGTTTAAATCATTGACCTTTCAAAAAATACATGATAGTGACAAAAATGCACATCTTAGTAATCAAACAGACCAAAAAAAAAACAACAATAAAGGATCATCTACTCTACCATAGATTAATCATTTGTGAATACATTTCTTTTAACATCATACACTATTGCTTCATATGTATGTAGGACTGTAAAGTCCGATGGAGACGCTAAAGTACGATGGTAATCTAAAGTGCGATGGTCTACGTAAAAGTCCGATGACTTCATATGCTAAAGTGCGATGGTCCGCTAAAGCATAGACCTACGAAACGTATTTTGGATTTAACGTTAACAGTCATTTATACAAACCAAAAATGAACACGCCGGAAGATGAAATATAACATAGAAGCGAACAGATGCATATTGATGTTTACGTTTACGTTAAAATATTGTCGATATTATTGAAGAGTATACACGTCAGTAAAATAAGGTACACGTTTTCAAGCGTAAATCATTAGTTTTCCATTAAAAGATCAGTGTGTACATTGCAGTAGAATATAACATGTATTAATACTCGCTACGAAAAATGGAAAACTCGAACAACAATCCCTTTTTCTCGCATTTAAATAAATTTGTAAAAATAAATTTTATTTATTCCGACAATGACCGAATGTTGTATTTGCAACTGACAAGGTTACATTGATATGCTGTGTAAAATGCAAGCTTCACCAATTATCCAATACGCCTTTCGTCCTGAACATGCATGACATATTTGCCACTGGACGTAAAGCAACCAGCAACCAATCAAATACTCCGGGATTGTTTAAAAGATATTTAAAGGAATTATAGTATTTGGGGACATCTAAATAACCTTTTTAAACAATTATGACTAGGTCAGTCTTCTAAATTAGAAACAGTCACATAAGACTACCTTGAAAATAAAAGCCTATCGCATTATATGTATAGCTCTTCCATTTGCAAATTTGTTTTTATATTCCTATGAAGAAGAATTTATCCAAGGGCTTGTACAGAAAGGAGAAAAGAAATAAGCCCAGTCTTTTAATTTCACCTTTCAATATATTGATGATGTACTGTCTCTTAATATTAATATGTTCAGTGATCCCTTACATTTAATTTTTCCAAGTGAACTTGAAATTGAAAATACTACCGACAGAGATAAATCTGCTTCATAGTTAGATCTTTTTTCACGAAAAGACTACTGATGGTAGGTTGAATACCAAAATTTATGACAAACGCGATGATTTTAATTTTTCTATAGTCAACTTTCCATTGCTGTGTAGCAACATCCCAGCGACACCAGCATATAGAGTATATTTGTCTCAATTGATACATTACTCTAGGGCTAGCTCAAAGTACGTTGATTGTGTTGAACGAGGAATACTGCTTTCTCGTAAGTTGCAAAAACAGGGCTATGAATCAATCAAATTAAAATCATCACTCAAGAAGCAATACCGTTCGCCATCATGAGCTCATTGTCGATTATGACAAAAGTGTGTCAGAAATCATACCTGATATTCCTCCTCAGTCATAATAACCTTCCATCATTACCGAAGAGAGCAAATAAATAACACGACGGGTACCGTATACGGTGCAGGAAATGCATACCCTTCCGGAGCACATGATTTCACTCCCGCTTTTTAGTGGAGTTCGTGTTGTTTCTTTATTATTATTTATAATTGTTGATGTAAATGTCCTTTGGTTATGTGAGTCTTTTGGTTTTGATTGTTCTTGTCTTATATCATAGCAAACTAGATTTTGCAAAAAGACTTGTTTTTAACATTAGTTCCCTTGAATATTCCTCTTTTGTTTCATTGCACTGAAGCATCCCATACCATCGCGATTAACCAAACAAACAACCATTATACATTAGCGTGAGACCCCATCGTACCTAAGCGTAGACCATCGCACTTTAGCGTGACCAACGCACTTTAGAGTACCATCGCACCTTAGAGTCCTACATGTATATTTCAGATAAGAGCAGCTGTACATAATTTGGTTCAAATTAGTAACTATTTGAAATAATATGATAAGTAAAAGCGGCTTCTACAAGTTGTTATGCAAGTTGTATTCGATCAGTTTTAATTCCATACTATTGCCGATTATCCAATACTACAACTGGTTGTCGATATTCTGAATTTCGAATCTCTTGAATCAACGATTCTCTCATTTGTTGCATTTCCATTCGTAATTCCTTAATGTCATGCTGTGTAGGTGTCGAATCGATTTCCTTAAGTATGTCCCTGTAAAATTGTAAACAACATTACAAAGCGAATGCTAACAAATGGCAAAATATAAAGGATAATTATCAAAGAATGGTAAACAACTGTCATATTCCGGACTGAATACATTTGTTTTTCTTGTATAGCCAATTGGAGATAAAAACTGGTGTAATAACTTAAAAAACCTCTCTTGACAGTCAAATACAATTCCTTTGTATAGACAACAATATGTGTTAAAAAAGAAACAGACCTAATAAGTAAACGTTTTAAAAAATCTGGTACATAAACACACACTATACTATTAACCAAAGTGAAAGACGAGCATACAAAAAAAAAACAATAACAAAATGGCAAAATACCAAACACCGAGCTCCACCAAATGGATACCATTAAACATGTACTAGATAAAGTTAACACTATATAAATATCTTGATTTTTATCCAGACAAATACAAAAAAACATCAGAACGCGTTATTTAGATGATATAAGTCAATTACTTTTTTGATAATAATATTTACGTTAGTTTAAAAACAAAGGAAGAATATAAGAATTAAAAATAAAAACAAATATTATTACAAAATCTTAATCAGGCGGAACTTTGATAATTAACAAAATGTATGAAAAACATGGTCAATAAGGCAACAGAAATATGTAAACCAAGAATTAGTGCAACTTACAGGTTATATCATGTAGATAAAATTAGAGATGCAATAATGAAAGCTAGAAGTCAAGATCGTGTACAATCTTAAATAGATACGAGTCAACGGTATACCTTTTCTAGCTAGCCTCCTATATTGATCCACCAAACACAAATTAATTACTAAGCAAGCAACATACACAGTTTCCAGTTGACAGTACAAAAGGTTGATATAATATAAAGCAACTACATTTCTTAACCTTTTTATTAAGAAATGTTATTGCACTCATACAACAATTTTCCCATTGTAATGGGCACGAAAATCTTTTGAAAACAAACACGAACGAATGGTTATTTATATATTATCATTTGAAAAGCCATGAAATGCGTATGTTCCGGACCATATGATTATTCGGACCATACGCGTATGGGCATGACCATATGGGTATATACTCATACGGTCTGACCATACGCGCATGGTCCAACCGTACGCGTATGGTCAGGGTAATTAACACTCTTTTACAGTTTACTTTTAGTACTTCTAAACTCTTCATGAGGTATGACCGTTCATTTAAAAGACGATATCATACAGGCAATTTTATTATTATATTATAACAAAAATATTAGCTAAATATAGTTAATATTACTTTCTTTTCTAAACTATAATAAACACAATTTATACCGGATTTGTAATCACATAAGCAACACGACGGGTGCCGCATGTGGAGCAGGATCTGCTTACCCTTCCGGAGCACCTGAGATCACCCCTAGTTTTTGGTGGGGTTCGTGTTGTTTATTCTTTAGTTTTCTATGTTGTGTCATGTGTACTATTGTTTTTCTGTTTGTCTTTTTCATTTTTAGCCATGGCGTTGTCAGTTTGTTTTAGATTTACGAGTTTGACTGTCCCTTTGGTGTCTTTCGTCCCTCTTTTATACCGATGGCCATTACAGATTTGTTCTTACGATTGAATGGCAATATGTCGACTTAAAAAAATAAATTCCAAATATTCGTACTGAACTGTTTCACAAGAAGTCACTGGAAAGTAACATAGTTTATTTAAGTTGTCTTATGAATATGGTAATTTGCAATCATGTTACGATGTTATGCCTTGTTACTAAATAGTGTTCATTGGTGTTACGTTTTTGTAATGTAGTACATGTTTAAAATTATTTACAGCTACAGGATTTTTTTTATATTCTGTTTCTGTACAAAGGGTGAAACGTATAATAATCCTGTCTTGTTGAAGTTTTATAAAGGTATGTTTACCTTTCATCTGTCATCATTTTCATTGCATCATATTTATTACGAGTATAGTAAGGTCCGTTCTGTAATGTTTCGTAGGCTGTTTTTTCACGAATGTGTAGTTTTTTTATTTCTTCTGGCTTTGCATCAATTACTACAACAAAATGTGTATTCATTAATGGTAAAATGTATAATGAATGTACTGTTTTTAACACAACCATTGTAAGTGCCAAATATCATATTTTGATAAGAACCACAAAAAGAAATTTGAATGAAACTTGGAAAAGTTCGGTCTAACTCAGGTGGAAACAAAGCTTTTTTGCCAAAAGTCAGTATTATACATAAAATATATCTTAGAAAAACAATAAAGTAGAAGTCAATATTACCTAATAAAGATATACAAATGGCCAAAAAGGAAAATACTTATAATTTATCCTGTTTAAAAAATCTCGTTTTATATTTCTTAGTAACTGTCACATCCCCCTAGTTGCTAATTGTGTGTTTGAGAGCGTTTGTGTAATGCTATTCCGAAATATATGACATTTTCCCAATCATGTCTCCAAAAAACTTTGATATTTGAAGTTTAGTAAATTACATTTTGTACTTGTTTCCTTGTCAGATTTCAGGGGCCAATTTCACAAAACATCGTAAGTTTAAGTCTTAAGTGTTATACTTAAGACTTTCCTAAGTGCAGTCCCAAGACAATTTCACAAAACATGTCGTAAGTTTTAATCCTAAACTTAGGACCGCTCGTACGCTTAAATCTTACGTCTAAACTTACGACTACTCTTAATATAAAAGTACCTTAGCAACGTTACTTTCACTTCATCGAAGCATGCGCAGCGGTTACTCCCTATGTAAACAAAACGGGACGGAAAACATTCCATAAATCTCCTTTAACTTGTCAATGGAAGTAACAAAGAGAAAACTTCAGCCAGACTGATCAGAGAGTGAGCTTCTTACTTTTCTCTGGCATAGTAACTTCCAACATTTCTGTGATTAGGGGGCGGTTGGGCACAGTCTGACTATCCAAGACAAAAACAAGTACCTGTTGGGCACAGGCTGCCGAAAGGTACACAACTGTGGATTTCTTTTCATTGCCCATAAAACAAACAATATGGCAAAATTAGGAGAAAAAGAGCTATATCTTTCATTCTAGTATAAAGGTGTAATTACTCATTTATTTATTTATTTATACATGCAAAGAAATTGCCTCGGATGAATTAATATTGATCGTTTTGTATATTATACTATTCTAATCGACACTTACATGCAGGTCATACTTTTTTTAAAATTAAAATCAAATCTTAATCTGTTAATGGGTGCCCTAGGAGGTCCACCGGATTTTTAAGCGAGGATTTCCTGGCATGTAATCGACAGAAAACTCAGGGTTAGAATTCATAGAACAGACAAGGTACATTGACAAATATTTGATGTTTATTTTAAACGCAGAGAGGTACCACCGGAACCCTTAGCCAAAAATAAATCTTCAATTTTTCTTATGTGCCTTTGGACTTTTTTTTTTTAATTGTAGTTCCACTTTCTATATTTGGTATTTTTTCTATAAATATTAGTCTAACGTGGTAAAAATCACGTAATGCAGGAATATATTATTTTGGAGTTTTCTTTTAAGGCGGGGGCTCAAATCGGACAAGAGATGTGTATAACTGTAGATTATGATTTTTAAATGAAGAGAGTTGCCAGTCCTGCATGTATATAAATTAATCGGTTAGAAAGCAAAAGAAACTTTATATATAGGTCCCATCCAAAGGTGAAATTGGAGGGAGAAAAAGGAGGTGTTTCACGCGGAATATTTGTATCTTATGAACTCTTATATACCTAAAAGTTTTTTGTTTTGTTTTTTTATTTAACAAAAAAAAGTTAGACAAATTGTGAATGGTCTTCTTTCTCCCATGCAAATAAATTGCCTCCGTTGAAAGTTTGCAAATATCCCTATGAGCAAATTACACGGATGATAAATATCTACCATTTGCTACGTTGTCGTGTTCTAAGTGTACATGCAGGTCATAAATTAATTTGTTGAATTAATTCAAATCTTTTAATTACATAATGGGTGCCGAAGAAGGTCCGCCGGAGTTTTGAGCGAGGCCTTCTTGACATGGTGCATTTTGTTTGTATACCAAATAGGCAGCTATTATGAGTCCTATTGTAGTTTTTATTCAGTGTTAGCGCACAGGTACTTCGTCTTTTGAATATAAAAAGGGAAATATAAACTAGACAAAGTGATGCCCCGCGCTCCACACTGAAGTTACTGTATTATAACAAAATTAATGCTGGACGTTCTTTGACATATGATTGCGTCTGGGCCCCTGCAGATGCAAACTGATATTTTAAAATAACTATTACATTAATGCTAATCCTCCAAAGTGACAAAGTTCAACCATCTCACAAAAGAGCAAATATTAATAAAAAATCAAAACACTGACCACATGCACACCTTCAATATGTGGTACAAACAGCCAGAAAAATTATAACTTTTTGGCATTCACACTGTAGAGGAGTTCCCTGAAAACGCTCCTCTTATGCAAGAAAATAATCCAAAAAATGAAAAAGTTTATACATATACACCTAATAATAATCCAAAACACTAAATATAGTTGACATATTGCTTATAGTTTCTAAGAAAAAACACTTAACCAATAAAACTCAACATTGACCAATGAACCATGAAACTGATATCAAGCCTGGTCAAGGTAAGACGAACCATGCCAGGCAGACATGTACAGATTAAAATTCTTCCATACAACAAATATTGTTGACCTATTGCTTATAGTTTAAGAAAAATTGACCAAAACACAAAAACTTAACACTGATCAATGAACCGTGAAAATGAGGTCAAAGTCAATAAAACCTGCGAGACTGACAAATACATAATGATATATTTCCATACAACAAATAAAGTTAACCTATTGCATATAGTAATAGAAAAAAAGACCAAACTCTAACACTTAACTGTGACCACTGAACCATGGAAAAATTAGTTCAAGGTCAGATGACACCTGCCAGCTAGACATGTACAACTTACAATCCTTCCATACATCAAATATAGTAGACCTATTACAAACAGATTAAAAAACCCAGACCAAAACACAAACACTTAATTATAACGACTAAACCAAGAAAATGAGGTCAAGGTCAAATAACACCTGTCAGTTTGACGTGTACACCTTACAGTCCTTCCACACACCATATATACAAGACCTATTTCTTAGAGTATCTGAGATAAGGACTTGACTACCAAAACTTAACCTTGTTCCCTGATAAAAAAAAATGAGGTTGAGGTCAAGTGAAATCCGTCTGACGGGCATGAGGACCTTGCAAGGTACGCACATACCAAATATAGTTATCATATTACTCATATTACTCTTGATAAGAGAGAAATTAACATTTAAAAAAAATCTTAACTAATTTCAAGTTGTCACACAACCATTAAAATGAGGTCAATGACAATGAACATCACGGTAACAGACGGGAACTTCGTAACATGAGGCATCTATATACAAAGTATGAAGCATCCAGGTCTCCCACTTTCTAGACTAAAATATAAAGCTTATATGAAGTAAGATAATGCCGCCGCCGTAGTCGCCGCCCTATCTTTGTAGCAAGCTTTCTACGACATATGTCATAGGTTCAACAAATACCTGAAACATATCTTCTAGCATACCTTAATGTTTAACTACACTTCGATTGCTGTTCTTCATTCTACAATAGCTATGAAGCCCTCAAACTTCATTATAAAATGAGAACCCTTTTGTTTCAAATTGTTAGTGTGCATAGTAGATTAAGCCTCGAAGCAAGTTTCCACGTGAGCTGTGGTATGTTGATGAAGTGGTAGTAGGTTGCATATGCCGAGTATATATTGATTTGATTTTATTAATATTCTTACTTTATTACAATTTTTCAAATCAATTGAAAAGTCAGAATTTGATATGAGTGCCTTTAAAAATTATAAGAAATATAAAACATTTAACACTTAAATGAGAATATAAGAAGATGACACAACCGGAACCCTTAACAGAACTTATAAAGAAACAGCAGTCGGAAACGATAGCTTATCCACTCTCTACAACTTGAATGGACAGTAACAAAACACTTAATCAGACATTATATTTAGATCATAGGGACCACATTTATGGTCATGATTACACTTTAAAATACAATGCTTTGTTCAGATCAGCCTGGTAAGACCGCGGAGGTCGCTCCATGAACAGTTGGGGCAAGTTTGGACACAACATTCAAGCTTGATACTGTCTGAATTTGGATTGTGATCAAGTTTTTGACATAAAGCCAAATAAAAAGATATGTGTGTTTCCTATGTCCCTACCTACCCCATATTTTAAGCTTAGAAATAGCATACCTTTAAATTTTACTGCTCATTTTTCAATAAGCACTGTTAAAGTCAGAATTTATCTCACATAGACTCAATGTAAAAAAAAATCCCTACCTATCTACCCTACTTTTTCAAAGATGTAATAGGAAATACACATATTATTTTGTTTGGCTAAGTATAGGTTTCTGACACAAACTAAATGTGGTCAACAATCTATTGTGTTATACTGTGATATTGATTAAGATTTAACGAAGTGTGCTTGTAACGAGTGAATCTCCTAATTGCTACGATATTCCCGGGCTTGTATTTCCTATCATGATTTCCTTAATAATGGATTGCTGCTGACAAGTAAGCTTTAAAAGCAAGAATTCCAAATGATGAAGTTGAAATCCCCTTTTCGTTTATTTTACGGACGCCATCACGAGTTGGTTGACCGATATGGAATGGCCGTTTCACAGATGATATCAGATATGTTCCTTATGTCGTTATTATAATACCCTTCCGTTTTCACGAATGTAACCTTCCGAATAAGAATATATACCGGATTTGTAATAACATAAGCAACAAGACGGGTGCCACATGTGGAGCAGGATCTTCTTACCCTACCGGAGCACCTGAGATCACCCCCAGTTTTTGGTGGCCTTGTCAGTATATTTTCGATTTATGAGTTTGACTGTCCCTCTGGTATCTTGTGTTCCTCTTTCCGGTAAAAATCATGTTTACATTTTTTTCTAAATTTATGTTATTACATTCAATACTGTACATGCGTGATGTGGTAAATTTACACCGACCGTATACTATAGTACATGTAGTAGGTCTCTCTATAATGCGAAAACACAGTCTATCATTTCCAAAACAATGGTCCTTGAATTGGAAATCGGTAGCGGTTTTAATATCATCTCGGCATCTATAAACATATCTATTGGGTTTGTACAGTCTCTACATATGCTTTCTCTAAGTAAGTGGCGTATACAGAATAAAATTGGAGTGGTCGTAAGTATTTTTTTTACACTTTAGTGTGAATAGAGGCATTCTTAACTTTACGACCAAAGTTGGTCGTAAGTTTTGACGTTAGTTCTTTTGTGAAATTGGTTTTTGACTTAAGACTTGACTTAAGTGTAATCTTAAACTTACGATGTTTTGTGAAATTGGCCCCAGTACTATATCTCAAATAATTAAGGATAACAGAGCATGCTTTTTATCTTTAATATGCATTTTATAATAAAATTGGATAAACAGATATTTTGTACAAAATGTATATATTGGTAGTACAAATATATCACCATCTACCCACATTCAAATAAATGACAAATGCAAGTAGCAACACACATTGTTACAGCTACAAAACCATGGTTGTACTATTTGCAATGCGATTATACTAAATGCAATCGATATAACATTTGGATATGTCATTCAACATTAAAAAAGAGAATATGCAATCGATATCAAACTTTTATATTTTATGCAGCATTGTCATCCGAATCACTTTAAAATATAAAAGTTTAATATCGATTAGGCATAATCAATAAAACATTATGGTGATGTCCTTTCCAAAAGGATAACATTGAGAAAATAAATGGGGAATGTGTCAAAGCGACCACAACCCGACCATAGAGCAGGCACTTACCAGACTAGCAAAACGTATATGTAACAAAGATAACATAACAATTCTTTTGAACCTCTATATTGTACAATATTTACCAAAGGCGCCTCCATACTTCGTTGGTCTCCATATTTTGTCATAACAAAATAAAATGGTTCTCCATAAGTGTATAACTATTGGTATTGGAAACATTGGTCTGTCATGGTATTCATATACCAATGCATACATGTGGAATTTATAAATCATTTCAGAATTGTTTTGTACATTTTGGAATGTTTGCCTGTGAAAACAAATGATTGAACCATGCTTTTAACATATTGAAAATATTGAACGAAAGGCGTTTGATACTTAGTATACATTTTTTTTAATATATTACATGTATTTATATCAGTAATACTACTAAAGAGTACAATCCGAGTTTATCTTTTGACTATTCTGTTTCATTTTTCGCAAAAAAAAAACCAAAAAAAACCCCAAAAAACCCACGTTTATGCTCTTCAACTTTTTACTTGTTTGGCTATATAAATATTTTGATTTGAGCGTCACTAAATAATAGTCCTGGTATCGTTGATAACTATTATCATATCATTGTTGACAGTGTTAGTTCCAAAAATAGTTTAACAGTTTATTTCTATATGTACGTATTTAAAACTTACGAAAATATCGCAATAATGATATTGACTAATAGAATATTGGTCAGAATTAGATACAAAGCCGGCATAAACATGTTGAACTGGTTTTGTTCTGGGCATCTATCCATTGTTCCGTTCGTGAATAGCTGAGGATCATTTGTACATGTTGAAGGCTCTGCGCCTGAAATAATAAAATGTCTTTATTTCATCGTACAGCACATTTGTAATTGACTAGAAATTAAAATTTTTGGTATCCCATGTTGGTTTACTTGATATTTCGAACAATCCAAAGTTGTTTAAACATCTAAGTGATACAAAAAGTCATATGCTTATACTAATGAAATCTGATTTCAATACAAACGAGCCTAAATTTTAGGCAGGTGATACTTTCATAATACAATGTATATGAATAACTTATTACATACAGCATGCTTTTTTTATTTCTTTAAAAACTATGATATATATATATGTACATATTTATACAACTCGTCTAAACATCAACCCAACAATGTTAGATCTGTAAATTTGCTTTAGGAAATTTTTGGTTCTTCCCTCGCCGGGATTCGAACCCATGCTACTGTGATATCGTGACACCAAATCGCCTGCACTGCAGCCGTCCCGCTAGACCACACGACCACCTGGGCTATACATATATATAAGTACGTCTGAGTCAGTGACAACTCTACAACAGATGTATCCATCGGATCACCATCAATGATGGTGATACATGGCTGTGTATATATATATATATATATATATATGTAACTAAATACATTGTAGAAGCTGGATAGATATATGTGTTTCAGATAACAAGATCTTTAAAACAGGTCAAACATTTAAAAATCCTTAGTCGACTATTTATTGAACGTCCTATCCCCCCTTCCCATTTTTAACTATTATTGTGAAAACTGTATGAGTCGGAGATACACTTTAAATGGTACAAATATCATCTTTCAACTGTGATTGGTTTATATGTTGATATGAACTTAAGACAATGAAAAATAACAGCAGAATAAGATCTACAAATATTTCACACTGACAGAAATCGTCAGTTATATTAACATATAGTTGTTTTCCTTTAACAGCAATTGTTTACTTATACGTTGACATTTTTAATGATATACGTGACCGATACAGGCTTTAAGAACCTCTAGTTTTTTTAATTGTCAATTATACTGTATTATAAGGTAAGTTACTTGTGCATTAATTATCTTGTTTAAATTTATTTTTCATATAAGTCCAATAAGTAAAAGGTTTCTTATAATTCCAAAACTAGGTTTTAACCTCTAAATATAAAAAAATCATGTGGCTAAGTGGCATACATTAGGTCATGGGTGATATATGATATGTTTAACTTCAAGATTTTGTATGGTTTGGATTATTAAATACTGATGACATTTTTTTTATTATTCGTTTCAAAACGTTAAAACCAAGTTAAATCTTCCATTTTCTGTATACGGAAATGCCTGCACCAAGACCGGAATATGAAAGATGTTTTTTATTCATTTGAAGTTCGGCAATTTTGTTTTATTGTGTTTCAATGCATTCACAATTCATATTTATATTTGTATACATTGTTACATAGTACAGAACAGTATGCCATGCTTTAAATTAAATTAAGCACAAATACGTATTAATATGTAGTAATCGCATATATAGTTTTAAATAGAGGATACCTTCAATCTGTTCTAAGTTTAGCTCGCCATACAACTGCCAGTAAGGTAAAAACACAACATTTTTTAGAATCTCCCAAGGTGATGACACCGAATTTGGAAACAAAATAGCCTGGTACATGATTCCAAAACTGAACAGGAACAGTGCATACAGAGCAATGAAAAATCCAAGATCTCCAAGCTATTGTTAAAAAAAAAAATAACATTGTCTGCTTTTCTACCGTTTACAAAACCAAGGATGATTTAATTAAAAACAACAAACATTTAGAAAAAAACCAATATGAAACACTAGTTGATACTTACTAATATCACATACACGACCTCGTTGTTTTCAATTCTAATATAAATTATAAATTACATAGAACAGCTTTGGTCCACGTACTATATTATATAACGTTTCACAATGATAATATCGCATTGCAATTCAATTAAAGTAACGAAAAGAACAAATGACACCGTTTTGTATGGAGTTCAATATTCTTGAAAGAAGAAAATCAAAAACAGTATACAAAAACAACATAGAATGCTTCATAATAAGTAATGCGAGCATAATTAAAAATCCGAGGTGATATGATGTGCTCTGCATGGGTATGCAAAATATGCTCGACTTGTTTGGTTGTCATGCAGATACACATCCGGTGAAAGTGTTTTTCAATTTGTCATATAAGAGGCAAATAGTGCATAATAATGATTTACATTACATGCTCATTATAACGTTGTCGCCATCTGCACATTACTATTTCGAAGACAGACAAACGTATGAATCATAACAGTTAAAGCCAGCATTATGCACTTTAATTTCAGAGGCAGTAATTAAAAACGTAATAAATATGTCACACATATAAATAATGCTGATTATTTTTAGGAAAATAATAGGAACCTAATTCATTTTGTCATGAATTTATACACTACAATAAGCAGTTTCGCCACATAATCTAAATGTTGATAGTATAGTAAATTTACTCATCAATGATACCACACGCCCATTTCGTCTACAAAAGACTCATTAATGACCCTCGAATCAAAAAATGTTTAAAAGTCCAAATTAAGGAAGAAGTTGAAGAGCATTGAGGACCAAACATTCGTAAAAGTTTTGCCAAGCTAAGGTAATCTATTCCTGAGGTAAAAAGTTCTTATTTTTTTTCAAAAATTCAAAGTTTTGTTAACAGTTAATTTATAATTATGAACATATCAATGATAACTCAAGTTAAAACAGAAGCGCTAAATACTGGACTGGTGATACCGTCGGAGAAATAAATCTTTACCAACAGTGGCATCGACCCAGTGTGTTGCAAATAAACTCATCATAGATACCAAGATTAAAAAATTCTATTTACGCCAGCCGCGCATTATCATGATCGCTATATCCAAAAAAAAAATGTTACTACCACTCATACTCTACAGGTTATATGTGTTGTGCAATACTATATTTTGTCATATGAGGGCATGTAACACACAGTACAGCTATGATGATTTGGAATATATTCAACTTAGAACATATATAATCTGTAATATAATAATGTTTTATGTAATCATAATGTTCATGAAATGTTGCATTATTCAACTAAATATGTTTTTTGACTCAAAGGCACATAACGTCAATAAGGCCGTAATCTTCTTTGCAACTTGTATTTTTATAAGACTTTCTTAAAGGTTTAACTCGGGCTCCACTGTTGAATCCTAAATGTCAAATCTCTTGTAGTTCTTAAAGATACATAATGACTTAAGTGTGGTGAAATGATAGGGATCTTAATAAAATAATGAATTTATAGAAAGCTATGCTCACCATTCTTCCTATCATTACGACTTTAGGTCCAATATACCTTTGGATGAAGAAGAAATGCATGCTTCGCAAGATAAACATCGATAAAGTAATAGCATAAGACATTCTGGCAAAGTAAAACTGGTCCGAATTCAGTAAACATCGTAACACAACAGACACCAAGAACAGGAGATACATCGACATGTCAAATATATTCCAGAAATCTTTAGCCCAGAACATCAGATTTTTCGGTAGTGATCCCTTGTTTGTCTGTAATATCTGCGAATATAATTTGAAAACAATAGGTTAAATAAATTTAGAAAGAACAACATAAGGAAATTACACAGTTAAGTTTTGATTGTTTATATAATTTGAAGAAATCTAGAAATATTGTAGAACATCTGTATCCATAATTTCATTTGATCAGCTGCAAACAAAGAAGAAGAAAAATCTAGTTATTAGTGAAAAACAATAATTTTTAATAAGACTGTATCTATCAAACAAAGGCATTATATGTAGACGTACTTTATGTTACATGTATATCGAACATTGTTTCTTAATTACAAAACACAATATTATATAATTCAGGTCACTTAAAATGTTTAGGTCACTCATGTTGTTGATAGTCGCAGAATAGCATTGAAATTTTACCGTAACGGTTTTTAAGAATATTCAATTTTGTAAGGTAAGTGTCTTATTCATGTATAACAGAACTTATGTGTATTCATATCACCTTTCTAATTATTTTCGGCAAAACGACAAACGATCATGAAAGTTGTTCGATATACGCTTTTTATTGGTCACTGTACGGCCTGCAACAATGAACAAAGCCCATACCGCATAGTCAGCTATAAATCTCGAATTGACAATGTAAAACAATTCGAACGACAATAATAAGGAATTCGATAAAACAAACCTGTCTGATTTCCTCTATTGCTAATGACAAAGTCCACATCCAAGTTAAATATTCAAGTATAGAAGGAGGATTCTCGGATAAAGGGTACAAATCAGTCAAAACAAAAAGCGCAAAGATCACCAGGAACGCCATGTATGCTATCTAAAAAACATAATTAACATGATTGATATAATTGTTAATGATTTTTTTTATATCTTCTTATTATGATGTTAGAAATCTTACAGTGTAAAGACGCTTATACTTTCGTCATTGTGACATTTAAATAAGGGATAAATCATACTTTGTAAAGAACCATTCTGATTCAAACAAAAAATTCTCTGAAACCGATATTATCAAGATGCTTGATTTCTTGATTGACAACATATTTGTTACGTTCGGAGTACGTGTTTTTTTAACAGACTGTCGGCATCCCAATGGGAACAAACTGTGCCCCTCTACTTGCTGACTTGTTTCTTAATTATTTTGAGGCTGACTTCATGCAGGAACTTCTTAGGAAGAAAGATAAGAAGTTAGCAATATCCTTTAACTCTATTTTCCGCTATATAGATGACGTTCTTTCACTAAACAATTCAAAATTTGGTGACTATGTGGATCGCATCTATCCCATCGAATTGGAGATAAAGGATACTACAGATACAGTTAAGTCGGCTTCATATCTTGACTTACATCTAGAAATTGACAATGAGGGTCGGTTGAAGACAAAACTTTACGACAAAAGAGATGATTTCAGCTTTCCAATTGTGAACTTTCCATTTCTAAGTAGCAACATTCCAGCAGCACCTGCATACGGGGTATATATCTCCCAATTGATACGATATTCCCGTGCTTGCATTTCCTATCATGATTTTCTTGATAGAGGGTTACTGCTCACAAGGAAGCTATTAAACCAAGAGTTCCAAATGGTGAAGTTGAAATCATCCCTTCGGTAATTTTACGGACGCCATCACGAGTTGGTTGACCGTTATGGAATAACCGTTTCACAAATGATATCGGATATGTTCCTTACGTCGTAACTACAATCCCCTTCCCTTTCATGAATTTGACCTACCGAATTAGACTATTTACCGGATTTGTAATCACATAAGCAACACGACGGGTGCCGCATGTGGAGCAGGATCTGCTTACCCTTCCGGAGCACCTGAGATCACCCCTAGTTTTTGGTGGGGTTCGTGTTGTTTATTCTTTAGTTTTCTATGTTATGTCATGTGTACTATTGTTTTTCTGTTTGTCTTTTTCATTTTTAGCCATGGCGTTGTCAGTTTGTTTTAGATTTACGAGTTTGACTGTCCCTTTGGTGTCTTTCGTCCCTCTTTTAAATAAAAGGTTTGGTAATCATCTAGGGGTGCTACTTAAACGAATTACTTTTAAAAGTAAGTTTTTGAAAATTTATAAATTACTTTATAGAGTTATTTTAAATTAAAAAAAAACCAAAGACTACATGTAGTTTTTATGAATTATTGCACTATTTTATATCACAAACTAAAACATAAATTAGATTTTAGAGGAGTATAGATATAAAGGGTTAATTTAAACATAATGACAAAAATGTTTTTGTATAAGTTATTTTATACATTTTTGAAAAGAAAAATGTTATTACACTTAGAACATATGTAATTGATTTGGGTTACAAATTATAAATAACTCCAAGTGTAATTTTATTCACAAATATCCATATATCTATATAAGTCTACCTTTGAAGGAATATGATAATGTAATGGTCCCAAAAGACCAATCTTTAACCAAGAAGCGTCGGTATGAACATAAGTGCGTCAGAAACTTAATCAGTGTTTTTGAAGGATAAGATAGTATATTGCATTGGAAAAAAACACATGACTGAGAACATTTGTTAAGATTTGTAAAATCTGTATTATTGGACACCTAAAAATAATATTCACAAATGTTACTTATTTAAGTAATATTTGACATAAACTCGTCATCATAACTCGTAAAGGTATTTTTATTTGTTACTTGTTTAAGGAGGTTTCAAACATCTTCACTAAAATTAATTGCATGGGCTCGTTTAGTTTTCATACAAGTTTGACAAAACGATTACTTTGGCCGTATGACGAAAAATATAAAAAAAAATGAAACAAAATTGAACTTCACACTATATATGAGAATTTTCTGTTGGACAAATAGCAGTATGACTAACACCAATTTTGAGTATTGAGAGGCTTACTATTTCATAAACAATAGAACGTACGTAATCAAAACGTTCAGCTGATTATACACAGGTATTTCACTGTTGTGATATGTACCACCATAAGGAAATGTAAGATAGCCTCTGCATTATTATAAATAGCAATTCAATCTTTTTATTAATTTTAATACATTTTGTAATGTTGTCTGACAATAAAACTGTTTGTCTGAATATAATTAATGGTACAATTCATATTTATTGATACTAATTATTTAAATACTTTAACTATCGCTTAACCGTTTTAAATAATGATAATATGTATGTGAAGGTGTAATGTTATCAAAAATATCTATCATGTCTTTGAATTATTGAATTAGCAAATATTTGCCAATTGAAAAATAACTTACATGACTTGAATATATAACGAAGCATGATTTACAATTTCAATAGTGGTCTAGTGCTTATTTATCCTGTCACCTTATTGCTGTTATTTTAGCAGTATTTGTTTTATTGCCATAACACTAATACCATATACAAATCAACGTTGTATTTTTTAAATGTACTTAACCATGTTAGGAATATATCAGTCGTTATCAAATAGTATGCCTCCATGTATGTTGGCATTTGTCTTTGTTGCAGTTTTTTGGTTGTTTTGTTTCTTTCGTTGTTTTCCTCTCATCGGTCGGGAAAAACATGTCAGAACACGCATGCATATTTGTTTGAATAACAGAGCTTCTGTTTGAGATAGATTATTTGGATATTAGCTTAATTGAAATTTCAAATATATATTCAGAAAAATAATTGTAATAGAAAATGACCTACCATATATACAACGAATTTTGTTACTGGCGCACAGTAAAACCGGTATGCACTATAAAGCATGTCTTTCTGGTTACTCTTGCCCTGATCTCCATTTTGATCTGGTTCCGGAGTTTCATTTTGACATGGAAATATTTGCTTTGGCGTCCTTTTTTTGGGTTTAATGATAATAAATCCTATGGTTTGAATCAACAAAATGGGAAGGAATATTACCATACCGATCTAAAATATAATATTTTTAGAATAAGTGATAATGGACGAACTACTAAAGTCCAAGTTATACACAATAAACTAAAATCAAAAATCATTCAACACTAACAAAGACCAAAATCTACTGATTTGGGACAGGCTTAAAATAGCGGCGGGGTTATGCTCGATTTTTTAGATCTCAACCCTCCCTCTTTACCTGTAGCCAATGTAAAAGAAAACAAACGCACAACAGTACGCACAGTAAAACTCAGTTAAAGAGAAGTCCGAGTCCGATGCCAGAATATGAAACAAATGAAAACAAACAAAATGACGATAAAACATAAATAACAACAGTATAGCAGTTACTGACATGCGATCTTCAGTGCGATCTTCAGACCTAAATTACACTGATTGAAAGATTATGTCTTCATCATGTGAATATCAGGCAAAAGTCCTCCTGTTGGGGGTTAAGTATAATACCATCATGAAATATATGAGAAGAACATAACCCGTGTCATGCCAACAACTGGTTTTATAATAAATGTGTTTAATATCTATGCAATGATCATATAAGTGAATCAATATTAACGTCAAAATATCCAATATTTCATGACCTGACAACAGTATCGTAACTATATCCCTTCCTATTTAAGGTTTAAGATTTTGTTAGCTTTTGAGGTGAATACTGATAAAATTTAATACGTTGTTTCATACCCGAGTGAATCGTACAAGTTGAGATATATATACAAGATAAGATGGCGACAAGGGAACGTTACCATCTAAAAATGGATAATTAAGATAGGAAATCAAAAATAATATATATGATCATAAATTATTGTATTAATATCTAAAAGTATTGTTAAATGTTTGAATCAAATATTGTTTCGAAGGGTCTCTGCTGATTTTAGCCATAAATTGTAACTAATAACAGTATTAAACGGGTCTATCTGTATTTAGACATAACATGATTTTGAAAATAAACAAAAGATATTGTAAAAGCTGTGTCATTTTGTCCTTTTTGTCGATTTTTTTTCAAAAAGGTGGTGGAGGAAAGCAATGCACAACAGTGCATAGGAAATATCTCAACAATTTTAAAGGATGACTACAACTAAGCCTTCTCCGTTAAGAACAAGTCGAATAAGTAAAAATAAATAAAGATGGTTTGTTAAGGAAATTAATATCAAAGATGAATTAAATACTTGCATGTGATCGAATGCGAATTGTTAATTCAACTTGTTGTTAATTGATTTATTTAGTTTAAATCGTTAAAACTATAAATAAAAAAGTAACACTAAAACCTGTTGTATACTATTACATTCAGATGACTGTCATACATAAATTATTTTTTTAAACCACAATCTGACGTCTGATGTTTATCATTCCATACTTTAAACATCACTTATCATACCTTCCATGCTGATGTATATACCGCAATATCTCCGCTCCATATAATGTTCAGTTGTGCCTGACAAGCTGTGTGTGCCATAAACTTCTTCAGTTTTTGTGAGACAGCAATCTTTAAAGGTGTCGAATTGAATCGACCAACCCTTGTAACCAGTGTTTTAAGAGCACTTTCTCTGTCTATGCTATACAATTCAGTCATCAAATTACAAGCTAGAGTTTCAAAGTGTCTGAAATTGTAAAGAATGTGTAAATACCTCTGGGGCTATATAAAACTCATTCAGTGACAAAACATAATGTCCAATACACAACAAGACGAAATATTTTTTTTTTTTACAAAATACAGCACAATAAACATTAAAATAAAACGGCGAAGTTTAACTCAACAAATAAGCCAAGTCGACATAAGGTGTTCCGGAATTGTATTTAGTTTATTCCTCCACTTCATGTCATGTCATGTGCTTGATTGAGTTTGCAAAAAGGGAAACGGATTTACTGTGGTTTTTGTAAACTAAACATATGTTTTGTCATATATGACACAGATAATTTACAACGGTCCACCTAATGACACTAGCGACCCGGAACAGTTTCGAAGTGATTACTTCAACACTAAGTTTGATTAAAACATCTTGGTGTTGAAGGAAATTTACAGAGTCGTGTTAAAAGTCACACACCCTTGGATATTATTTCTTCTGTTAGTAAAAAAAACGCAAAACAACAATTACTATACGCTACTTGAATGTTTTTCTGTTACTATCATTCGATTCTGATCTATCAAATGTCGTAAATTTATATTCCAAACGTTCATATTTTGAACTTTACAAAGAAGTGCGCATTTGAGAACTACATATTTAGTCATTCAGTCTTCAGTTTAGTATGTTTTTATCTCAGACATATACACTATGAGCCTTATTTGAAACTTAGAAAAATATATAATGTTACTTGAACTTGACCCTATGTACAAAGTTTAGAATGTATTATTGTAATAAATTGTCTTATATAGGTTTACAAATCTTATTTAAGAAGTCGCAATGTGGTATATGAGCTTTAGAACACTTTTCTAAAATATAACAAACGAGTTACTACAATTGATTCGGGAAAAAAATCGTGAAGTAATGCAACACCTAGTTCTCATATAATACAAGAAAATCCGCATATAGTTCATATAGTTGAATTTATTGCTACCACGATTTAGTACTAAAGACACAAACGATGACGTGAAATAACTGAGTTAATCCTTAAAATACCAGGAATACGGAGCATTAAAAGCTTATACACACAATATGTGCTACAATGTAAAAAGATATGTTATAATCGGAAATTTCAAATTACAAATGCATATGTAATTTTTATTAAGCATATTTCAAAAGGTTTACTGTCTAGGAATCAATGTATAGGTTTTTATTAGCTCACCTAGCCCGAGGGGCCAAGTGAGCTTTTCTCATAAATTTACGTCCGCCGTCCGTCGTCCGTCGTCGTCGTCCGTCGTCGTCGGCGTGGTCGGCCGTCGTCGTTGGCGTCGTCGTCCGTCGTCGTTTACAAAAATCTTCTCCTCTGAAACTACTGGGACAAATTAAACCAAACTTAGCCACAATCATCATTGGGGATCTTGTTTTAAAAATGTGTCCGGTGACCCAGCATTTAAAGCAAATCTGACATGAGTTAATCTGTTAATCAGGTCAAAAAATATCTGCTCTGAAATTTTCAGATGAATCAGAAAACCCGCTGTTGGGCTGCTGCCCCTAGATTGGTATTTTTAAGGAAATTTAGCCATATTTGGTTATTATCTTGAATATCATTATAGATAGAGATAAACTGTAAACAGCAATAATGTTCACCAAAGTAAGATCTACAAATAAGTCACATGATGAAATTAGTCAGTTGACCCTTTCAGGAGTTTTTGCCCTTTATAGTCAATTTTACCAATTTTTTATATTAAGTTTCTGAAATCTTTTACAAAAATCGACTCCACTGAAACTTCTAAGATGAATTTTATCAAAGTTGTAAACAATCATTATTCATTAGGGTAATACTATTTAGTTTAAAAATTGTGTCTGATGACCCCGCCTGCCAACCCAAAGCATTTCGAGCAAATTGTACAAACCAAAATTGTTCATTGGATCAAGATCTGTTTGCCCTTAAATTTTCAGACCATTTAGGTAACCGTTTGTTGGGTTGCTGCCCCTGAATTGGTAATCTTAATTAAAAAATCAGCTTTTGGTTATTATCTTGAATGTTATTATAGATAGAGATAAACTGTAAACAGTCATTATGTACAGCAACGTAATTAAGACTTACAAATAAATCAACATGATCAAATGGTCATTTGACCCCTTAAGGAGTTATTGTTATTGCCTTTTATAATATTTTTTTTACAATTTTTATAAATTTTGTAAATTTAAAAAAAAAAATTCTACTGAAACTACTGGGCCAAGTTCATTATAGCATGTATAGACAGAGATAATTGTAAGCATCAAGAATGTTCAGTAAAGTAAGATCTACAAACACATCACCATCACCAAAACACCTTTTGTCTTTGTTTAATATGTACAGATAGACCAAGGTGAGCGATACAGGCTCTTTAGAGCCATTAGTTCTGTGTACCTGTTGCTATTGTTATTTAAGGCTAAACATATATATTGGTAGGACACATATTAAGTGTTTCTTTTAATTTCACATTTTACAAACAGAACACGCATGTGAAATAACACTGTCAATGATATTGTTATCAACACCTAGTGCTGGGCACTTGACATGTAATACAACTTGAGACAACTAACAGTTGTTTAACTGTTCATTCCCTAGACATTCAAACACCACTATAAATTGTATCAACTTAGTCGTTTAAAACACAAACGATAACAACAGATAATTTTGTAAGGCAAGACACGTTTCATTTGTCTGTCGAAGCTGCATGTACAGCGTCTTTTATTAACCAACGTGATTAGACTGTGATAAGTATTTACAATATGACAACAAATTACATTTTGAGGTGCACTGGGAAGAAAACGTGACTATTTGACAAAACGCTGATACAAAAATATGAAGATACTGTTACCACGCTGACACAGCTCGCTTGTTTATCTTGTTGTCATGATTACATGTATGTGTATAAAAAGGATCAAATTTTAAATCTATGATTGTTGATAAAAACAAATGGGCAATATTTAAGGTAAACACAGCAAGAATCCCCGTAGCTTCACGTTTTACTGCCGCCAATCCTTTGTGTGTTAAATTTTTGCAAGATCAATTGTATACTATATATATCCATGATATTTAAAAAATTGTGTCTTAACCATTGAGCCATACAGAAATATTTCAGATTAATAGTTATTTAACCAAAATGATAAAATAACAATTAGTGCATCGACATTTAAAATTTAAAATTATAAAACAATATATCCGTTTTGTATTTTTGTCCTCGTATATTACGCTCAAAACGAAATTAATTAATACACACATTTATAATCAACTCAATGTATACAAGGCTTATTTTAACGTCAACAGTCGAATTTAATTCAATACATCTTCAACATAGTACTGTACTCATGGTACTAATTTGAAATCGTTCTGAAATACATCTAGCAATTTTAGAAGTATTTTTTTGGAGAATATAAACAGTTCTTACATATTTTCTTCAAGTAACAGCAAATTAACAATTTGGTTTTTCATTGATAGTATTTTTAAAAAGACAAACATACTTTAAACATGTTAAAGATCAACTCGATTACGCAAAGATAGATTTTGTATTTCCGCTTGCACTATATGTTTGAAATGAAAATGTCCTACCTTTATTCAAAAGGATATACATTTACAGTGTATAAAAGATAAGGCTTACCCTGCATTTTCTTTTAATGATGCACTGTGATGCATATGCTTGGAAAAGAGTGCCTTTTCGGCCAATTCATTCAGAACAGCACTTGCAAATAATGCAGCACCTTAATGCAAACAAAAAATGGAAAACTGACATTTTATAATAATTTGATTTGAACAACTTTATCGTGTCTATTATTTCAAAGAAACATTACAATAGTATAAACGTTTGTATGTACGTAATACGATTGTATTACAAACGGTATATAATTTATAATAAATTAAGAATTTTCGATGCAACACAAGACAACGTGGTGGGACTTTACCAAAGACGTGTTATTTGACAAAATTAAATTTCTAAGATTTGCTTTTGGACTCATCTTTCGTACAAAAATAGTGTTCATGATATTTAGTACATAAATTGTCCATAATAGAATATTTAAACAATAGGGGTAAATATTCAATCATCTTGTTGTACGTCTAACAATATTAAATCTTACATGTATGGTCGGTTTCCAATTCCCAGAAAAGCATCGCCATTTCTCTAGAATTTACCAGAACCGCCCATACAAACAGATGATGGAAAGGCTTGTCTTTATAGACTAGATCTATCTCTTCGCCTTCTGAAATAAAAAGTTGTGCTATGTACATAGTGTGTTAACTGTTAAAAAAAAACTTTATGCGAACAACAATGTGTAATGCAAAAAGTGTGTGTACCTGTTCAATGCATGCCATGACCATAATTCATTAATTGCTTTCATTAAAATGGCAGTATTTGTTATAAAACAAGTAGTATCCGTGTTATTGTGTGAATCATAAAAGTAGCCAAATTAATTTTTTGAATAGATTTTCTATTATAATATTTATTTATCTAGGGTTTGAATAAAACTTCAAAAAATTGATAGTAAACTGTTATCGGTCCAGTTTAAATGTTTTATGACATATATATTAACACATTTTATCATACATTTTTCACCAGAAAGGAAGGTAGATACAAAACTGTATTATAATCTAGGAAGGCAATATTCGAGTACAAATTACACATACAAATAATGCACATGCTTGGAAAAGAAAGTCCTTTTCAGCCAATTCATTCAGCACAGCACTTGCAAATAATGCAGCACATTAATACAAAAAAAAAAATGAAAAATTTACATTTTATACTAATTTGAATTTTAACAACTGTATAATGTCTATCGTTAAGAACATGTCAACATGCTTTAGACATAAATGGAAAAACAGTAAAAACGTCGATTCCAGTATCTTTTCACAGAACGATAGACCTTTAAACAAAGTGAAATTAAAGTTTCTTGCATGCCACGTACTTCTGTGGATTTGTCTTTATTAATACGCACAAAGACAAATATTTAAAAAACAAGAATGGATATGGCATATAACATTTTATCACCAGAAAAGAAGGTAGATACAGAACTTCATAAGAAACTAGGAAGGCGAAATTCGAGTACGAACTATAAAAAAAATTATTTCCAACCAAGAGACAAAGTATTTTTGTTGCTAATTGCATTGTTTGTGTTGTATTTTTTTCCTTACATTTAAAGATTGACGATAAATGTTGTGTTTTACGCCTTTTTTGTAGGTAATTTACAATTGTAGTCTCTTATCTTGGTTATACTTATTAAGCTTTTTCGATTTTATCAACTGGCATGAAATACCAAATATATATCAGATATTGACCACAACCTCGTCAAAAGATTACCATTTTTTTTGTTTTATATTGACCCGTCGTTGTCCATGAAGTGTACTCATGAAATCGATAACTATCTTTTTTTTGCATCTTTAGATGAATATACGTAGTTTGAAGATGCACTTGGAATGCATGTTCTCGTATGATTTAACCCTGTTATCTTTCAGATCTTTTGAAGGTACTGAAGAGATTTTCAAATCACATCGCATGAAGTGTTGTAAGACATAGTTCAAAATATCATAGTACAAATATCATACCTTTGACATTGTAAAGCTTAAATTCTGTATCTTCAAACAAGTCTATGATGAAATGGTTTACAGCTAAAAGCACCCGGTTATTCTTTTTTTCCTTCTTCCTCCTTAGCTTAATTATAAAAAAAAAAGAAAATCAGAATGAAAAAATCTTTTGCCATAATTCAAGTTACTTTCTCAAACATGAATTGAATGGTAACATGACTGTTAAGTGTCTCCGATGGAAAGCACATTCAAAATATACGAGGTTTTTTTCTAAATAAAAACAAAACAGCATGTTTAGAGAACCAGTTCGCTCGTGAAACTAAAAAAGTCATCCATTTCCTCAAATGATACATTTGAAATAAATTTTCCACGGGATATCGACACAAAACATTAAACACATCGTTATCTTACCCTATCTGCTATTTCTTCAAACTGTTTCTTTTTTCTCTCCTTCAAAAAATATTACTAGATAATATAAACTGCTATAATATTTATTTAATTTTGCAAGACTTTTTAAAAATTTGTGTCTAGTAATTAGAACATAAAACATGTATATAGCACATACACACATACACATAGGCATATACACACTCAAGCAAAAACCAAAATACAACACAAATGTCATAAATGACATTACATTAAAAAATTTCCAAAATTATTCCTGATCTTTATTTCTTTTTTTCTATAATTATCCTTGTTGTATTCAGTTTTAAAGAAAGTTTGAAATTGTTTTAATATAGCCTGATTGATTTATACTTCGGGTTTCTTTTTAAAAAAAAAGTTCAAATTTGAATTTATAACTTATTTTATGTTGAAAAAACACGGAAAACAATTGGTGAAACAAATGTCCTTCTTCTGGACATTTTTCATGTTATCCTTGTATGGATGTTTCTATTATATTGGCCTGTCTGTGATTATGTTAGTCTAATAAGATTTGTGCTATCTATTGAATTGTGTAGAGGTAGGAAAATCCCGGAAAATGTGAAACATCTACTCATTTTGGTTATTACAATTCGAAACACATCATATACCCAAAATATATAAATTTTAGCACAGTTAATTCGATTCGATTATTTCAGCAAAAAGATTGGTGTACAAAGTTTCTGGACGATAGATGAATGATTTCGTGAATGAATCCAAGTCGTTATACTAGCATATTTGGCAATAAAAATTACCATCACAAATGCACACAAAGACACACACAATCATGTACACACATACACACACACATAGATACACACACACATACATTTAGTAACAACATACATGACATATAGAACACAACACAAACAATTGTCCTGAATCTTACATGGTCGCTTTTTTTTATCTATTTATCTTTTCTGCTTTATGTTTTTAGTATAACAGACACACTAACAAACGTAAAACTGTTTAATATCTCACTGATTTATTATATCCCATGCTCCTTTCAAAAACATTTTAAATTTGGAGGGAAAAAGACTATGAAAACACGGTTAACAATTAATATTTTTACGGAAATTTTCCATGTTATCTTTGCATTAGAATTTGCATGTTTCTATCATATAAGTCTTTTGAGAAATATTTTATTACGGATCAGTTTTCTGCTAAACTCTAACAGTTCTGTACAAACATTCAAATTCAAAAACATAAGTGACACATACTTTATTTGAATAAAAGAAAAAAAAATCAACTGTCCGTTTTTGTCGCTTTAAAAAATGATCTATTTAATATGTTGGTTTTCATAATTAAAAACTAATGATAGACTGCATCATACCAAAATAATATATTTACCTGAGCATGGCTGATTCGGTTGAATTAAACACCCTCAAAATACACACATTCACACACAAACAATAACACACTATCAAGGATATCAAAATAAAGCATAAACAATGTTGTATATCTTACCGTAGCTGGATTTTTCTTCGAATTTGTCTGTTTGAAATATCAAATAAAAAATAAAAAAATAATTGTGAAAACGGTTTTAACATTTCTTTTTATGTTTCCAGGACAATTCATCATTTACATTTTAGAATATGTATTGTTCAAACTTCGACAATGCCTACATATGAAAAAATAATACATGTAATTGTATATTGCACAAATACAAATACACACACACACATCGAGAAACAACATGCACAAAATATAGATCACAACATCAACAAATGTCTAAAATCATACATGGTCGCTTTTTTTTTATCTCTATTTATATGTTTTGCTTTAAGTTTTTTGTTTAAAAGACAAGTTTTTAAAATATATAACTGTTAAATATCCCACTGATGAATTATATTATGTTGAATCCTCTGAGGACTGACTTTCAGTCCAACTAAGGAAAGCCCAACTTTCCAATCATCGTTTAGGTAAGTGCATTTGCTACTTGTTTCATAGTACGGGTAATTTGTAGACTTTGAATGTTCCATTTCTATTCACCTTTGGTATATCAGGATAAAAGTTGTACTAGGTTGATTAAATTATATATTGTGTTCAGTTTTGGTTGTCATTTCGTAGATATATTATAGCGCTTTGACATTTGACATCCCCCGTCTCCGTACACATCAGTTCACAAACCACAACAAGCTGTGGTCCGCATCCCCGAATCTCCAGCAGAATTGTTCCTGCTACACTTTTGAAAATTTTTCGTCACAACAACAGCTTTCTTAAGTATATTTAAAAGGAGTGGAGACATCAAAAGTTTCCCCCAAACACGTGCGTCGCAAAGTGGTAAAAAACATTTAAATGTGACATTTAGCGAAGCAATTTTATCATATCATTTTTTCAAACAATTCAATCAACACCTTTATTAATAAGTCCTTTGTTGTCGATAGATATAAAATGCAATCAGCTGTTCAGTCCATTTCTTAATGTGGTCAAGGTGAATTTCGAGTATAGTCTGATTGTGTAAAGTCCGAGAAACTTGAAAAAAGTAAATAAACAAGAATTAGGAAAATAAATCGTAATATATATTTCTTTCGCCAGATTCTTTGGCAAATAACGAATTTTTGTCGCTACAATTATTATTTACCGCAAGCGGAAACCCTGTATATAGCGGCAGCTGATCACATTGAGGACAGTGAGAAAACAGTTTAACAAAAATAATTCTTCCAGAAATTGTCCATGTTATCTTTGAATACGAGTTTTAATGTTTCTATCATATAGCCTTTCGATAAACCCTTTATTACGGATCCGTTTTTTGCTTATCTATTACAGTTCTGTATAAACATGTAAATTCTAATAACACAGTTGTGACACATAAGTTTTTGAACAAAGTAAAACATACTAATGTACGTTTTTGTCGCTGTCAAATATAATTTTTATATGTTAGTTTTCAGAATTAAAGACAAATATTCAACTGTATCATACCCAAGGAATTGATTTTCATGAGAATGTCCTAATCATAAATTCTTTTTAACCAATCGCGTACAATATGATTAAAAAATAGTGCATAAGAAGAAAGACAAATGATGGTTGCTAATGAACCATGCTGTGATGCTAGCTTTTGTGGCTTGAGGAAACCTTCACACAAGGACAAACTAACACACAGATAAACTTAAACTCACACACAGCTTTACACAAATAAACGCATACTTACAATGATACCAAAACAAAATATCATCAGTGTCGTATATCTTACCTTAGTTGTGTTTTCCTTCACTCCAATCTGTTGCGTTTGTCTCTCTTCCTAGAAAAAAAATAACTAATAGTATGTAAATGACATTTGGTAAAAGAGGGACGAAATATACCAAAGGGACAATCAAGCTCATAAATCTAATACAAACTGACAACGCCATGGCTAAAAATGAAAAAAGACAAACAGATAAACAGTAGTGCACATGACAGAATATAGAAAACCAAAGAATAAACAACACAAACCCCATCAAAAACTAGGGGTGCTCTCAGATGCTCCGGAAGGATAAGCAGATCCTGCTCCACATGTGGTACCCGTCGTGTTGCTTATGTAATATAAAATCCGGTAAATAGTCTAATTTTGTATATTCATTGTACACATTTTAAGCAATGCCTAGACATAAAACAAATAATAAATGTGCATTGAATACACAAACAAGACACATACAAAATAGAAAACACCATTAACACTTGTCAGAAATGATACATGGTCGTTACTATTATTTTCTGTATTGATCGTTTTTGCTTAAAGTATTCAGTTTAAAAGCCATATGTATAGATTATGTAGCTGTATCTTCTTTTTAATTGTATCTTATCTTATGCATTTGATGTATGAGAAATGATGAGAAAATCAGGGTCCTTTAATGATCAGTATGCAGTTGAAGTAACGGTTAATGTATTCAAATGTTGATGTATCCATGTTATATATGTTTCACAAGACATGTAAGAAATAAGAAACATGAATTTCACACACACACACACTCACACACAATCGCACAAACCATTTGAATTTTTGAACTTATAAATAAACAAATACAAAGGCACTTACCGTCTCTCTCTTGTTTTCGCTATTTCGAAATTTGTCCCAATGCTATGAAAAAATGTAGATATTTTGAATATAAATTGTTTTTGTCTTGTAGTTTTCTTCGTCAAAGGCGAACATTTATTGCGTCTCTTATGTGCGTGTTATTTGTCCACGACAGTGTAAAATATTTTGTATCAAAAGAGGTTAGATACTACAAAAGAAATGAGCTTTATTTGCATCAAATATCATTGCTCTTGAATAACTGATAAGATAAAAAAAAATACAATGCAATAAAGAAATGTTTATATATTTTAAAAGAACACGAGATTTTGTAGAATGTAAAACGAAATTAAGGTTAGAATAGAGTTACATTTTCTCACTTTGGCTAAACCTATGATCTGTACAATGTATCTACATGATATTCAAAAACACAAAATTGTACATTTTTTATCGATACATTTCTATGTTGTCTATTGCAAATGTAATATAATTAATTGATTTAAATTATCTTTTTATGTGTTATTTTACCTTATCAATAAGCTGAATCACTGCATCCTCGTCGCTATCAATACACTAAAATGTAAATTAGTTTTTTTACAAAATTTAGGCATAACAAAATTAAAAAAAAATTTAAAATACTAGACTTACAATAGAACGATTATCGGTCAAGGTATATTGAATATAGTAATTTACATCACAGAAAATAATACCAACGTTCTTGCTCATTTATTTTCTAAACATCTATAATTACCTGCATAGTGGCATCGGTAAAACATAGTTACAGCTGAAAGTCCACATTGAACATGTCTTGAAAAACAACAAGCACCATGTAAACAATCCCGAAACAGCCTTTAAATGTAATCAAATGTTTACCATGCATTGAATAACCAAGATAAGACAGCATTCAACTTACCAACCTAAACACATTTGGTAAGTAACCTAATACAAATGCACTCATATGTTCTATTTTATCCATTATCAAAATGACAAAGTCCGTTCTGTTGGCGATAAGCGTTGACTGGAACAGTTCTGAAACAGTGTCTTTTTCGTATTCCTGTTTAAAAAAAAAAGATATTGCTTGTATTTGAAAACTTGTCATTTGATCGTTTAGTGTTGATAATGCATTATATATATGTGTGTGTGTGTATTTGAGGTGATAAAACAGTGATCAAGTAACATATGTTGACCAATAAAAGTTTATTTTGAATGAAATATATCATGTCTATTTAGGATTCTTAATTTATCTTCAATCTAAATCTTGATACCAGCAACCAAAGACGTTAAAACACTTAACAATTTCAAACTGAAAATAATTTAAGGGGACACTTACCATGCTTACTACAAGATATATATTTTTTTTAAATATATTTTTTTTGGTTCAATCATTAATGAAAGTGAAATACTGAAATAATATATAGCTTGAAATATAGATTTTGTTAAAATAAGACAAGAGATATTGATGATGAATTATTCACTTGAAGTGAATATATCGACTGCAATGCATGCGTATTCATATGAACTTCAATTTAACACCTTAGCTAGAGATGACCACTGCATGCAATTGTCTAAAAGAAAAGAATGTCAACATTGAAAATAAAATATAGGTAAATCAAATGATGGACTTATTTAAATCACAACAAATTATTCCTATACAAGTGAAAACGATGATTAAAATAATACGTCTTTGATATTCAATATCATATTAAACAGACATAGAAAAATTATAATGCACGAGTCTGATAGCTATGTATTTATATATATCACAAAATGTGAAACCGATTAGAGATCAATGGAGAAAATTAAAGGACTTGATGAGCATTTTGTCATTTAATTTTTTTTTTTTTTTTAGTAGTGTGGACACAGAATTTATGGTATATATATGCTCCGGACCATATGAGTATTTAGACCATACGCGTATGGTCATGACCATATGGGTATATACTCATATGGTCCGACCATACGCGTATGGTCGGGGTAATTTACACTCTGTTACAGTTTACTTTTAATACTTCTAAACTCTTCATATGGTATGACCGTTCATTCAAAATACGCTATCATATAGGTAATTCTATCATTATATTATAATAAAAAGATAAGCTAAATAAAAATAAGAAGTTTCACATATATAATAATGTAGTTAATTTTAATTAATTGTCAAATTTAAAGTAAACACATTTTATACCGATAGTCATTACCGATTAGTTATTACGAGTAATTGGCAATATGTCGACTAAAAAATAAAATTCCAAAAAATTCTTAATGAACTGTTACATATAGTCCAGTCGAAATGTGAAACAATTGCTCAGAAGGTGGTAAAAGCATCAAACTTTGCAGAGTGTTAGTTGGGTTCATTACTAACATTTATAGCTATGGACCCAATTCAGAAAATCAAAATGGCGGCTCTGGGCGGCCATTTTGAAATCATGTCCACAAAGTCAATAAAAATTATTAGAAAATATATGAAAAATATGTTACTTAACTAATGTTGATAAACTTTCGTATTTCTTATGACAAAGAATATAAACTGAGGACTATTGAAGTATTTAGTGGCCATCTTGAATGGTGGCCATTTTGGAAACGTAAATTTGCAATATCTTATTATTCGCTATCCTAAATTGTTTTTTGAATTAATACTCAGTTTTATATGCATTTACAACTAGTTTTGCTAATCATTTATTAATGACGGTTGCTTTTCATATAAGATATATTCACCAAGTGCTCAAATAAGGTATGCTTATGTTAACAAATAAATGTATTTAAAGAAATACGTAAATTCTTTTAATTGCAGTTTTGTATGTAGGGCTTAGGTAATTTTTTACAATTAAAAACATCCGTATATAAAATATGAGCACTGTATGTTGAACAGGAAAAATACGTAGGTATCAAAATCACTAGAGTTGACCAAATCTAATAAATAAATAAAGAATTCCGCAACGGGAAGAGAGGACACGTGATGATTTACAATGCCAAGCAAATACAAAAAGAGCAGACATAGACATTTGAGCTGGTAATCAGTCATTTTTTGTAAGCATAACACTGTTCAACGTTGATGAAGGCCAAACAATGGGAGAATCAGAAGGCAAAAGGTACTAATCCTGTCAAAGCAAATCTTAATATATATATAGTCAGGAAAAACAAAATGAGTAAAGGATTGAAAAACCCAGTAGAATAACCAGCCACAGTTGTGATGAATCAACAAGAACAATGATTGCAGATATTTCTTTATTTCTTTGTGATGAGGTATCTAAATATCATCATGAAGCATCAACAATTGTGATTGACAATAGAGTATGTGACTGTCACTTGAACTACTAACCATTGTTTTTTTAGACAGATACAGTGCTGAAGATTAATATTTCAGGAGCCGATCTCATGCTAAATGTGTGTTAAAACTGCACAATAAGTCAATAAAACAGAATTCGAGACACAGAAAGAAAGTCAAAAATCTGTTATCCATTGCAATGGGGCTTGCCAAAATAATAGAAAACAGTGACGGCTCACAGTCTGAAACAGATATTGTTTTGATATTTGAAATTGATGATATGGAAAAATGGTACAGTAAACGTCCTTAGTAAATATTAGTTGTCATGGAAGGGATGATTAATACAACATTTATGAAAAATTAAATACTAGCTACCATAGATGATATACAAGCACACACGAAAGGTTGCGTCTTTCTCTGGATTCTCAATGAATATGTTGGGGAAGTTCTGAAACAGGCCATGTCTTTTACAAAATGTTTAAGTCGTGATGGGGAATGCCTCTTCATAGTCAAAGTAACTAGAATAGTTTGAAGGGTTAGGCTTGCTACTTTAGAAAGGTTTACAGGGACATTCATTGAAGGCTTTCAACATGAATCCGTTCCACAATCTTTGAGACATCTTACTCTCTATCGGAGGACTGATCAGTTGCAGTTGCATCCCTTCGATGACGAGTTGCACAATTGAACTATTATAGCTGAGAAATGGTGAGTGTTGTCTTCCACTCATCGATATTACTGGATTGTGTCTCGATGGTTGGCCATCCTGTATCATTCATACTAAGGAACCTTGTATGCTTGCAGATATCCTTCGTTAGTTACATTCCTATTTTGTTAGATGCGTTGCATCAGTCCTTTCTTCCATGATAACTACAAGTTGTTCCAGGCGTTTATTGTACAATTAAGCGTGATCTGCAAGCTTGGAGATTGGTACAATACCTCTGCCTGACCGTGTGTCGTCAATCTATTTTATTATTTTGAAAAGCACAACTCCAAGGATAAAAGATTCTTGGCTTTCTTTCTATGTCTTTTATTCTGCCTATTTGCCATGTCAAGTTTTATCAATCATTAAGCAGGATAATGGTGATTTGACATCTCCAGCTCTTACTTTGGCTAAGGAAATATGTCTTGTAGTACAGGTGCACAGTCAAATCCCATTTTTTGTCGATTTTTAAATTTCGAAGTATCATGGAGATCTTCAGATACATCACCACAGAAAAAATACATTGCAGTCATTGTTGGTGTTGATTCAGTATCACTTAACAGTGTCTAGTTACTTCTTGTTTTCTTTCAACTAGCAATTTATCTTCAACATCAGAAGTATGTTTTCCTTTTACTGATGAAATATTTTGAGATCTGAAAATTTGTTTGACAGGAATTGTTCCGTCTGGAGTGCTTCTGCAGTTCCATAAACCTCATTCAACTGTTTCAAATTGAGCGGAAGAAAAACAAATTCAAGACCCAACATTGTTGTATGCCTGCATCAAAAAGAGTGATTGCCCGCTCAAAAGTCTATGTCTGTTCTGTTTGGATCTGCTTGCCATTGCATGCAAACCCTCACATGTCCTCTCTTGCCGTTTCACTTATTCCTTCTAGTCTAAACGCTCATTATTTTCTTCTGATATCTAGCTCCAGTGTTTTGAAAATCTAAAATTTTGATATTTTCCAACAACAACGTTCAGTCATAACTTATTTTATTTTCTTAATATCTGTTTTACAAAGTTACTTAGGCAAATGTGTAAGTACCAGCTAGAAATTCTTATACTGATATCTTTATTTTGTAAACATGTGCATGCCTTATCTGACCATTTTATAAATATCTAATGCATATTAGTAAAAAAAAGTGTGAATGCAAACAGTGAATAAATAAGATTAGCGAATAATGTCATATTGGAAATTCATGTTTTCAAAATGGCCATCATTCTAAATGGCTACCAAAAAATAAATACATATGAAGTCCTCAGATGACAGTCCTTGTCATCTGGGATGAATATACCATATGACTTTATAATAACTTCCTGCAGCAAGCGCTTAACTGATAAGTCAAAGTGAACACGGTTACTAAGGAAATGCAAATGTGTAAAGGCAGTATTACGTAAATGTAAATGTGAAGGACAATGTGATAGAACATGATAGACAGAGTGAGGTTTGACAAATCATGTACATTTCATTTTTGTTAAATATAATTGAGAACATTTGAGCAGTTGGTCTTCCTATAACATTAATTACTTGTATGATATGAAATTCATTATGTCTGCAATCAAGGTTTTTGGAAGTTGTTTCAAATGAACAATATCAACAAAACGAATTATCCTGTAATCAGCCAACTATTATAAATGACAGGTATACAAATATTTTCTTGCTTTATTTATACTTGGAAAATAAAATCCTCCTGTTATTCTATGTTGAACAAGCGGTGGCAGGAATATTGCTTTTAGAGTAATAGTTCATTTTATGATCTTCTTCGTGGTCGCGTTTTAACTATGTCGATTACTTTTGAACATTAGAGACATGTACAGTGTCGGAAAATATAAAGTAATTTGTACCCTCTACGAAACAGAAGAAAAACTCGGGGAGAGGGGTGGGGTGGGGGGGGGGGGGGGGAGGTCATAGGCTCGCTTTTCGTCCTGTTTATATAGCTCAAACAAATACATTTGTATATCTTCGACATTGTTTTTCTTTTTTAATTTTCTTCGAATAATGACCTTTTTTGGCTTAAAAAACAAAGATTTTTCAAAATGGCCGCCATTCAATATGGGTAATATTTTCAAAAACTTTGTTCAACAAGACAATTGGAATCAGCACTGTTATTATATTACCCAGGTTTCATGTCAATATCTTCTCTAATATTTTTTTTAGATTTTTTTTTATTAATCTAATGAGATCAAACGGCCGCCATTTTAAAATGGCCTCCTCTTCCGCAATTTTTGACTTTCAGAGTGGGTCCATAGCTTAAAATGTTGTCCATGACATATACTACCACTATTCCAAAGTTCATGCTTTTACCACAATCTGAGCAATTTTGTCAAAAATCTGCACAAATCGACTGGACTAATAAGAAGTCACTGGAAAGTAGCATACTATTAGTTTATTTAAGTTGTGTTGTGAAGATGGTGTATTGCAGTCATTTTACGATATTTGAGATCTAGAGCTTCTTAAAAACACCGTAGACATCATAATTGCCAAAGACCTTGGTATCACTGAACGCAGCTGCAAAAAAGGCTTGTTTTTCACTCGCAAACAAAATGTGTAAATGAAAAAGATCGTACACAAATTTCTTGCAAATGCAAAAAAGCTATGATACCGTGTGGAAGTGAATGTCATCCAAACCTATATGCACGAATGTAACTAGCGATGAAAATTAACTATGGCATCAATACTTTATTTACGTAATTTTTGGATTATAAAATTAAAAAAAATTGTCATGTTTTAAACCATCACTGTTTTTTTAGATAAAGTTTTTGCATTATTGAAACGTTTATAATGTAATTTGAAAAAATACATATACCTATATGGTCCAAATACTCATATGGTCCGGCCCGTTAATAACCAAACGAGTATTATACTCATATGGTCCGACCATACGCGTACGGTCGGACCATACGCGTATGGTCGGACCATATGAGTATACGCATACGGTCATGACCATACGCGTATGGTCCAAATACTCATATGGTCCGGAACATATATATATATATATATATATATATCACTCGTCTTAACATCAACCCAACAATGTTAGATCTGTAAATTTGCTTTCGCAGATTTTTTGTTCTTCCTTCGCCGGGATTCGAACCCATGCTACTGAATTATCTTGACACGAAATCGCAAGCACTGTAGCCGTCCCGCTAGACCACACGACCACCTGGGCTTCACAAAAATAAAGCTTTCGAAATATTTATGTATATATATATGCTGTTTTAGACCCTTCTACAACGAAATTTAATTTACATGCACACGTATAAAAATTGCGGTTTTTATCCAACGCAATCATAGGTTTGAACGTAGTTTTCAATTTAGACTCGTTTATATTTTTTTGTTTGGGCTTATATCATATTTTCCCTCCGGTTTATATGATTCGTTCATCCTATATTGACTCTTAAAATTCAAAAGTTTATCTAAGAATGAGGGTACTTTTTATATGGCCTTCCAAATACCGTTTCGATCCTTAACATCACTGAAGAGACATTTATTGTCGAAATCCGGATCTGGTGTACTAAAAAAATATCGACACCTTATGTTTGTGGCATAACATCGCGGCCACAAGTGAATTGGTTTTTCATGTTTAGTATTAAATTTATATTAAGATCCAGTTTGTTACATCTTGTACGATTCTACGGCATTCCGTAGGCCCAAAAGCCTTAAAGACTTGCTGGTGAGAGCTGATTTATCCTCTCAAGCAGGCTCATCATCTATGGGATCTTGCAAGGGTTGCGGAAACAAACGATGTCTGACTTGCAAACAAATACTGGATACCCAGACTTTTAACAGTCACTCCACTGGTACAGAATACACCACATTTTGCAATGTTAATTGCAAGACTTCAAATGTTGTGTATCTCTTACAGTGTAAATGTGGTAAACAGGATGTTGGCGAGTCATAACAGCCGTTTCACAAACGAATGAACGGCCATCATAGCGACTACCAATGCAAGCCAGAGAGGGACTCAGTCGACATTTGAGATCCCCTGGCCACACTAAGGCAGATCACAATCGACTGACCATTAAAATCATTGACCACAACTCTGCTTGGTCTAAGGAGGATAGACTCGCTCGTGAAAGATTTTGGATACGAAAATTAACAACTTTGGCACCAAATGGGATAAATGAAAAAATGTAGTTCGACTCCGTGTAGTGCTTCACATTCAGGTTATATTACTTATTATTACAGTCTCTGTTTCTTTTTCTTAACCTTTTTCATTTGTTAAATACATTTGTTGAAGATACCAATTTAAATTGCTAAATTTTTTGAGGGATGTATAAGTACCTAGCCACGTTCTTCTAGTTATACTTAGTAAAACAATATTATTACATTTTTACGGCCGTTTGTTCACGATGTTTAAATATTCAGACTCTGTTGTAGCTACTTTACTCTCAATTTCAAATATTTAGATCGTTCAGTGCTGTCTATTTGGTAATTTTACAGACGTTATCATGCGTATACATGTTATACCATCATAATTGTCGTTCCCGATACAGTTTTAGAATTGTGCTAGTTGAAATCGCACATTATTATTTTATTAAAAGCATATATATGAGCTCTCTGTTGTAATAAATCATATAACCTATGTCATGTTAACATTTTTTTAGAATGGTGCAAGCGTCTTCACTGATGTTCAGTTTGACTTTTTTATTGTATAAATTTCAAGATTTAGTAAAAGTTTAATCTAACCAGACTCAAAGATGATTCATTTCACATCAGAATCTGACTGACGAAGGATATCTGTTATCCGAAATATTTATAAATAATTACATTTATAGTTACCTTCTTTGTATTTGGAGTTGTTGTGTACACTTTTTTAGGCGTTTATATAATTTAGTTATTGTGTACTCGTAACGATCCAGCGCCCTCGTGGGGAAAATCGTTGACTACTATACAGACGTTTTATATATATTTTCTTATACATATATATATTTATATGTTTTTTATCGCTTATATATCAATCGGAGGTTTTAGGGGGTCAACTCGACTTTATGAAGCCCATGCCCGGTATATAGTTTGTTTTGGACTTTTTAATAATTTGGTTAAATGTTTTACATTGTTATAAATCAAATATGAGATTATGAGTCAAATGCATACATACATTTGACAACATGTGCCATTCAAGGATCAACACTATGAAACGAGTAAAATTTGTGTTTGTGTCAAAACATTTTTTTTTCAGGCCTAACATTAAATTGGGTAAAAAGTTGAATTGTTTAACTTTGTCGTATCGGGGCCTTTTATAGCTGACTATGTGGTATGGGCTTTGCTTATTGTTGAAGGCCGTGCGGTGACCTATAGTTAATGTCTGTGTCATTTTGGTCTCTTGTGGACAGTTGTCTCATTAGCAATTATACAACATCTTCTTCTTTATAACCTTCCATTCAAACGTATCAAAAGCAAAGAAAACAAGAATATGAGACGGTAGAAATAACCAAAAAAATCCCACTTTTCATCATATACTTGTTTTTATAGAGGATTTATATGAAAAAAATAAAAACACAAAAAACTGAACTCCGAGGAAAATTCAAAACGAACAGTCCCTTATCAAATGGCAAAATCGAAAGATAAAAAAACATCAAATGAATGGACAACAACTATCATATTCCTGACTTGGTACAGGCATTTTCTTTTTATATAATTCCTTTTTTTTAAATAACGTTAAACTACAGTTAATGACTCTCTGTTATATCACGTCTACTGAAAAGTGTAACATATAAATATGGTTTAAAATTGAGTATAATCTAAACATCAGTTGATTTTTTTATATATATCTCAATAAGATATGATTAAGGCATAAACCATTTGATTTTCTACGGGGTTCGGTTTGGGGGATGAGAAGGAGGCTATGGATTTTTTTTCTGAGATAAACTTCCTTTTACATTGTGTCAAAATAACTTGTAATTTTTGTTCAGGGGCTATGAAATACACAAATATTTTTTCGCCATTTATTCAAAACAATCATCTCACTACTGCGTTACATATTCCACATATACAACATGGATATTGGTGTAGGTTGCAGTCTTTTTTTATTGTAGAGTGAAATTCCTTGAGCCCACCATACAGTGTTTTGGATTGAGCTGGTGAAATTCCACCATTTTTATATTTGGTATGGAGGAGTCATTGCCGTTGATGGAAGAACCTTGCACAAACCCTTTGGTGATATTTTATTCTAATGGGAGTGTTCTCTTTCACTTTATATTCGCCATTATTTTGTATTTCATCAACTACTTATAATTATCAATTTTGCCTTCGTTTTCGCTGAATGCATACATGCAACTTCCTGCTGCGAACTCCTCTGTGGATGAATATTGCATGTATTGGGATGGTGATATTATATTATTACAATTTTATACTTGTTGTGATACTATTTACATTTGATGCAATTATATGTGTTTTTAATGATTTAATACTTGAAACAAATCTTATCTTGCGCTGTCGCTTTTAGTTAAAATTTTCTTTTTTTTTCGGTTAATAAAATACTCGATGTTCAACAGTTTGTTTTCATACAAAAAATTAGGCAACAATTAAGGTGTTCCTATGCAAATACTAGATGGTCAACCAACTTGTTATGTCATTTAATGGCACCTTCCACTAGGCGTTTATTTTGAGAAAACTTTGACAATGGACAAACAAATTAGTGCTATTTCTAAATCATGTTTCAATCAGATCAGAAACATTGGACGAATTCGACCTTTTATTACCGAAGAAGCATGCAAAACCTTAGTATGCTCTCTTGTAACCTCCCGTTTAGATTATGGTAACGCATTACTGTATGGACTCCCAGCAACATCTATCCAAAGGTTACAACGAGTCCAAAACACAGCAGCTAGGGTCATTACAAGGAAGAGGAAGTACGACCACATAACACCAATCCTCAAGTCTCTCCATTGGCTGCCCGTAACATACCGATGCCAGTATAAACTTCTATTGTATGTGTTTAAGGCTTTGCACGAGGAGGCACCGGTCTACCTACAAGAACTCGTTCAAATATACAAACCAATGCGAGCACTTAGATCTAATAATTCCATGATTTTAACAACGCCACGTGTAAGAACTAAAACATATGGGGAAAGGAGATTCGACAAAGCAGCAGCCGTTCTGTGGAATGATTTACCAAGTGATCTACGAAACATCCATTGTGTGAACGTTTTTAAGAAAAAATTGAAAACTCATTTATTCAGTCATGCTTTTAATAGTTCTTAAAATATTTCTACATCATTGTAATTTTGAATTTTTAAGATATTACTTTATTTGAATTTTTAAGATATTACTTTATTTGAATTTTTAATTTAGTATACTTTTATTGGTTATTTTAGATTTGTTTTTTTTAAGCAAATATTTTGAAGTTTTAACTTACTTTTATTGGTACCGTTTCAATATCTCCTTAATTTTATCATGCCCATTTTATATAAATTTTATTGTTTTATCAATGCTATATTTTTCAAATCTTTTTGTTTTTAAAAGTTTTAAACATGGGCTTTTATATTTTATTGTTAATACTTATATATGTATATGGAAATATATTGTAAAGCGCTTAGGGTAATTTTAATATTATATAATGCGCTGTTATAAATACTGTATAATAATAAATAATAAATAATTAACACAAACAAAACCTATCGTCAATTGGCTATGAATATTCAGTTCAAACATAATTTATTAGTTCAAATATTGCCAAACCGGATTCCGATGGCAAATGTAAGACAAACTACTGAAGGGTTTATGATAACAAAAGGTTTTAAAAAAGCAGTATTTAGTCTATTGATGATACACATGGCAGTGGGGTTGAACAATACTGTCGCATTTAAGAAACATTGAAAAAAAACAAAAAAACTATAAAAATAAAAACTATCAACTCGAAATATATATTTATACTGAAGACTATTTGATTAAGAAGATTCTTTTCCTACAAACTCACGTCAACTAATCTCTGTATTATCAACCTGAAAGTATCTTCTTCCTCGCTTCCAAATTCGTTCTCCATACTGATCATAAGCTCTCTTAAAGATGCTGACACATTAGTGAAGTATTTTGCCTTGTTTTTGTCCATGAAGTAGTTTGCCTTATTAACTTCTATGCACTGTAAGAAGAAATGTTGTTTGGCTATAACAACTTTAGCAACCGCGTATTAAGCAGTGATTCCTATACACACAATATACCATATGTTGCGTTTGATAGAAAAAAAAATCCAGATATTTTGGTTACATCCATAGAACTGATCATGAACTGTTGATAACTCTAGCGACAAAAAGTGACCCTCTGTTTACACGTAGCTGATTTCACATATGAACCACTTGAGTTAAGAATGGCAAAATGTTAAAGTCATCCCACAGTTACACTCTCAACTATAAAGACGATATAAAAAAAGGTGAGGTATAGGCCTCACAACTTTTTGGAACTTTTGGTCCTCGGCGATCTTCAACATGGTAGTTGTTATGGCTTTCAAACTTTGTACATCTGCGCATAGTATTGTGTGGACGTAGCACGCGTCTGGTGTATAAAAATATTCTTTAAATGTTACCTGAGGATGGCTATTATTCGTTTGTTTTTATGTCCTATATTTTTTTCCCCATTTATTAGGTCTTTCCACTTTTCTGTGGAAAGACCTATTGTTTTTCTTCTGATTATTTTTTTTTTTTTTTTTTCTTCCGCCTAATTTTGTTCTTGCGATAAACATTTGTTTCGCAATATGTCGCTTAGATATTTTGTATATGATATCGAACAGTTTATGCGCTTTTGAAATTTACCCTGCGTAAACGAATACTTTTCTTTGTAGGAGTTATCTACCCAAACACTGTTTTCCTTGTTAGCGCATCTCCTTCGCAACCGTAAAAGATTATGCAACATTTATTTTACAACATTGCTCGTTATATCCTTCGCATGATTTGTCCTATTTTGATCGAAGCGATATGAAAGCTCCATATGAGAGTTATTTCCCCTTATGCATTTGTTATAAGTGATATGCATTTCTATCTTGTAAACCATAAGTGCTAGAGACCTAGGATCTTTTGATTTGAGGTCCTTGGTCCAAAAAAATGAAAATTAGGTCAAGGTCAAAGGTCAAGGTCAAATTCTAAATTTAGATTTTGGCTTATTTTCACTCTTTTTCAGTAACTTTATAAGATTTCGACAAATTATTTTTATTAAATTGTTAGTTACGACATGTCGTAACTTAAAAATTTTGATTGGAAGGGTGCGTAGACCATAAATGGGAGTTTTTGCCCCTTTTATATTTAGAATTATGCGTAAAGGGATATTACTCATGAACCATACATAATACAGACCTAGGGTCTTTTGATATGGAATCCTTGGTTTATGATCTTAAAATTGTGGTCAAGGTCATAGGTTAATTGGACGTTCTAGATTTTGACCTTTGCTTGAAATTCATATTTATACATCATTAAGCCATAGGAACTGACATTTTCAACTGAATTTTAATATTTTCATATCAAAATAGATACTTATTGGTGGAAAGATCCTCAATTGTTCTTTGAACAATTGGTTTTTAATCTGTTTATGTTTTGTAACCCTGTCATGTAATTTGTAATTCAAATGTAGTATTTAACACTGCCATTAAAGCGGGAGGTTTGGCATGCCATAAAACCCGGTTCAACCCACCATTTTTTCGTAGAATGCCCTGTACTTAGGAAAATGGTAATTGTCACATTATAGCTCGTTGCTCTGTGTTTTACGTTTTGGTGTTATGTCTCTGTTGTGTCGTAGTTCTCTTATATTTGATAAGTTTCCCACAGTTTAAGTTCGTAACCCGGATTTCTTTTTCTCTATCGATTTATGAACTTTGAACAGCGGTATACTACTGTTGCCTTTATGTATGATTGCTTACCCTTACCAAGAAGCAAACTGATATCGATCAACAGATATAGGTCTTCAACAATGAGCATTAATGACAATAATATACAACTATCCATTTATTTACAATATAAGTAATATGTGAGAAACATATAAGACAAACTTTCAACAATTTCATAAAGAGTATGTATTTCATAGATGTAAAGATGATCATCAGCATGCATCGTTATTCCCTCGAACATGATGGAAGATGCTATTTCACTAACAAAATCACGTGGTAAAGTTTAAATCATCTATTCACAAATTTAACGTACTCTATCAAGCTTTGGTTTATTATAATAAAGTACTTGTTTTGCAGGTAAAGACAGAAGTGTTACAATTTTCGTACCACAACCCCATCCTTTTGATTCAATTTTGACCTTTCAAATAAAACTTATTTATATTAGTGGTGTCAAATCGTACACTTTTTCCTAACCGGTTACTCGTATAATCGTTCGACCGATTAACCGGTTAACCGGTAGTTTAAGTGGATGTTTGAAGGCCTTAGCAATGGTACCCTACACATAGACATTAAAAGATGTGGTTCGAGTGTCATTTTGACTACCTTCATCCAAGTCATACATTTACGTTTTTTTTGTTATTGTAAGGCTTGTTTGTGAAGTTTCCTGTCGAAGTTTGACTTTTAATAATCCAATACACGGTATCAAATATAGCGTGTGTACTAACTTCAGATTAAAAAATAAGAAAAAAACGTCTTGATCTCGTAGAATTGAATACGTCTGAAACCGGTGATTCTTTTATTTTGTCTTGTTGTCTCCGAAAATGTGGCGTGTTTTAATGTAAATTGATTAATCCTGATAATCGTACGTATACATTGCTTACATTCACGTTGGTTTGCTTTTTACAGATTTTGAGCAAGCACTTCGTTCATAGTATGACAAAGACTTGAACGACTGAGATTGCACATTCCGATGTAGGTCTTCACTATATTAGATCAAACATTAAATAATGTAGTTAATCGTAAAATTTAATCGTATTACAAATTTAAAGTTACTGTTAAAAAATATTTTGCTAATATAGCTGAGATATAATATTTAATTAATTTTATATTATTGGACTAACAATAGCAATCAATAATCTTGATAATTAATCCGTCAAATTAACTAACTCTACGACAATTTTTAAAGAAAACATAACTATTTAATGATGTCAATACAAATTTATATCAAATCTATTAAAATTGAAAAATAAAAACGGTTAACCGGTTAGGGTTTTTGGTATTCGGTATTCGATCGTTTGAACGGTTAACCGTTGACAACACTAATTTATATGTTTATATTTCTATGAGTAACTTAATGAGTGGAACATGTGGCGGATCATATTTTCCCTTTTGTATGGTTCGTGTTGCTTATGACTTAGATTTTGCTTTTTTGTTATGTTGACATGTTGATCATTCTCCGCCTTCAGCATAGTGTCTGCATTTTAATATTTTCAAATTTTTTTTTGACTGATGAGTTTGAATGTTAGGTTGCATGGTGTTGTTCGACTATGTTATTATAATTTCTATTAAGATATAAAAAAAAGCTCTTTAATATAAAGTGAGCGTATTTGGACATTTAACTGATTTATCGGAATAACCAGACACTATGCTATTGGTTTACATTGTCAAGATCAACACGTGTGTTTTGACCTAGATTGTATTTTGAAAGGAAAGTTGAAGTCTACTCATACGCAGACTTGTGCAAACAGAAAATGAATTAATCAAATAGTAAATACCTGTAAAACATCATTCTTGAATGTCTTATGAACATCATTATACATTGTTTTATTCTTTGCCATAAACTGTTCAACATCTTCTTTAAGATCCTCCATTTCTTGTTCATCATATGTCATGGGTGTTCGGCTCTGCAGTTTAAAAGAATAAAACGCATCCTGCTATCATAGCCTTATTTGCATTCACTAATAGTTATCAAAAGTACCAGGATTATAATTCAGTACGCCAGACGCGCGTTTCGTCTTCATCAGACTCATCAGTGACGCTCATATCAAAATAATTAAAAAGACAAACAAATACAAAGTTGAAGTTCATTGAGGATTCAAAATTTCAAAAAGTTGTACCAAATACGACTATTAATGATTTTTTATTACTTAAATAGTCTTAAAACAATTTAATGACATTTCATTTTAGTTATTGTCTATTACAAATTAATAAACTTAGCTTAATGAATTTCTATTACTTAAATGAACTGTATACGGTTTTTTTAATCCTTAAAAAAAAATTCAAACTTTGAACATTTGTTGTGTTCTTTATTTGTACATCACAGCATTAATATAAATGATAAGGAGCCTTGGTAATACTGCCGATATATACATTTTTTTTTCAGTATGTGATTATTAATATTGCTTGTCATAACTGAAAATTCTTACTGTACAGAAAAAAACTTCTTCGTCTTTGTTAAAAGAACAATTACCAGTAGCTGTAATTGGTTTCTCTTATGAAGACATATTAAAAACAGTAAAAGTCACAGAAGATCATTTTTAGGGGTAATATCACCAAATCATGGTATGTCACACATGTTGTATTCGAAAATAGGTCGAAAAATAATATTACCTTGAATTTGAAAGTGATAGATTATTGATCCTACATTTTATTGCAGTCAAACATTTCTGTGTCATTAACATATGTCTTGGGTATTTCAAAGCACCATTCTTTTTTTTTTATTTGGGATTTCTAAAAAATGTAAACTTGAGGTTACATGGTTACTAAACCTTTTATTCAGATTAAAAAAGAGGAGAAACTTGATTGGTTTACTTCAAATGATGGTTATGTTCTTCTATGCAATGAAATTATGTGATTTTTTTATAGTATTGGACAGGATAAAACTTTACTCATGCCAAGTATTTCTTTATTTAAAACAAAAATAAATTCTGCACATTTGTTTTGAAAAGTGTGAATTTACCAAAGACTAATGAGGGGAAATAAATAGTGGTATAATTACACTTTAATAACGTATACATTATATTTATCTATCAAACTCACATCATCGAAGTCTATCTCCTGAAATTTTTTTTTGAATATGTCACAATCATCATCAGGCATTGGGCACACTAGTTTGTAAAACGATTTTTTTAAAGTCGAGTAACATGGTTTGGTTTTAACTTCTGTGAACTGTAAAAATAATGTTCCGTCTTGAATATTCAACCAATGTAACTGTTTGTACATTTACAGCTGCATTTATGAGACGCGAAAAAAAATGAAATATTAAAACTTTAATAAAGTGGTTTTTTTTTTATAATCTGAATAGTTAATTTGAACAATGATACGTTTTCTTTTGTTACTTACCCTTTCGTGAATGTGACATTGCCTACATTTTTTTTGTTGGGTCCAGGTTTCTCAATCATTAGTTTTCTGTGTTGTGTTTTGTGTACTTTTGTTGTCTTCTTTTTAAGCCATGGTGTTGTCAATTTTTTTGCCTGTCTTTGATAAGACTTTTATCTAAACCTTAAAGACATTAAAGGTGAAAAGAAAAATTGTTTCGACTAAATAATAAAAAAATACCAGATTGCTAGCTTCCGAACGAAAATATTTAATTTATTTGTTATTATGCCCGACACTAAGTTCCAAGCATGCATTATATGATGTATACACGTGTTCTGGCTTATATTGGGAGACATTAAATTTAAAAAGATACTTGCACTCTACAATATGCAAACATGTGCTTATCAACAATATAGTTAGTGTTAAGTGTAAATACTTGTAATATATCCTTCTTGAACTTTGCATACAGCTCTTTATATATGTTTTTATTCTTCTCCATTATTTTTTCAATTTGTTCATATAATTCGGCCATTCCTTTATCATCATATGCCGGTTTCTGTAATTTAAAAGACAATTATCAATTTGTTGATATGAAATTAAATGGGAAAATAACAAACGAATCAAAGAACATTATTTGCATAACGACATAAAGTAGGAAAAAGTATACAATGATATATTATTATTTTAGTTTGGGTAAACTTATGAAAACAATCTACGTTTAATAGATTGATATGTCTTTTCACCTTCATTATGTAAGTTGATGCATGACTGTATCATGTGTATACAAGGTAAATCTGCTTTGACAATTTATCAATGAAGAGAATAAACGTTCACACTGAAGTTGACCTGTAGGTACGCAAATGTTCAATTGCATTGACTATTAAAGTTCAAACACTTTGTGAACATATTGTGACGTGATGAAACATTAATACATATTGGTGTTGCTGTTGTTGTTTTCAACATTTGAAACTATGCAAAATATTGACAAGAACTTTTACTTTTAAACATATATTTACTATCAAGTGATAAACATTCGTTTTTTTGAATAAATAAATAATATTATAGTCGCTCGCTTTCTTTGAAATTAAACTGCATTATAGTTTATGTGTAACGTGTATGGTGTATGACATAGGGTGTATGGTGTAATGGTGTATGGTGAATGGTATAATGATGTAAGGTGTTAGTAGGAAATTTAATCAATCCAAGGACTGTACAACTGTTGCCTTTTTTAAGCCATTTCAATTGGTAGTTTATTGTGTATCTTTCTACGTTGTAACGCTGGGCTGCTGTTTAAGCTTATATTTAATGGTGTACGCCTCTTAGTACGATCGAAACTGCTATATTTGTTTGCAATTGTCCTCAGTAGGGAACGTATTATTAAGTTGATGTCGTTTGTTTAGACTTATATAGATTATACCGTAGTCATTTCTAGAGACCTTTATAACCAGGTCTCCGTGTCGAAAGCCGTACTTTGATATGTAAATGTTTATTTTCTTGTTACAAATTCTTACTCAGATGTAAATTGTCGTAACATTAAGGCACACACAACACGTCTGTTGATATCTACTGAATATTCATAAACTAGTATATAAATCTTAAAATAATCTTTTTTCTTAAATACAAGTGTGGACACAGATGAGTGTGGATAGTATGTTTTGATGTTTGACAGTGTCTTATGACAATAAAGTTCTATGTTTTTCCTATATGGTGTTAATAACTGTGTTGCACGGTGACAACCGATCTGAGCATTAGGAGTGTTATTTATTTGATATTTTTTTATGTTCAATACAGACATGGGGAGACACTAATTACATTAGTTTCCAAATGATTATGATAGATCATGTTCTACATCTTTGGTTTTGGATACATTTTATAGCTGGGAATTGTTAATTTCTGTGTCGATTTGGTCTCTTGTGGAGAATTGTCTCATTGGCAATCATACCTCATCTTTTTTATATGTATTTGCTTACTATTGGTATGGTTCTATAATATTTACATTACTTTGTGGTGGATCGTCAGTATCATTAGTAAAAAAAAATTTTATAGTGAACCCTATTGAACCTTTCTATAGATTCACCTGCAAGTTACCTGTCCATTTAAACTTTTGGCAGTTCTATTGTCCCATCTAACAAATACAACAGGTATTGTTCTCTGTAAAGTTTATTCACCAGGACCTTTAAATTTCTTCAAAGAGAAATCTATCACTCATTGATTAATCTACCTGAGTAAAAAATTTATCTGCTTAATTGGATGGAAATAACATGTGTACTATTTATAAAAAACTGTATATGAGTTTGAATGTATTATATATTTCAATCTGTTGAATGTAAACACTGATTCAAACATTAATAAAAGTTGATTCCTAAAAAAAATTAATAAAAAAAAACTAAAAATGTTAATGTTAACATATCAAGGGCCTTCTTAAAAGTATTCTATAACTAAACAAAAACTAAAAAATGCAAATTTTCATACGAACAATACTTTTTTATTTTAAAAACAAACTGTATATGATTAAGTTATTATTTATTTTGAACATATTGAAAAAAATATTATAAATGTTTAATAAACACGAAATCACAGGCATTTTTTTATGTGAAACTTGTAATTTCTATCAATTTAGCAGATAATTTTTTTACTAAGGTAGATTAATCAATGAGTGATATATTTCTCTTAGAAGAAATTTAAAGGTCCTGGTGAATAAACTATACAGAGAACAAAACCTGTTGTATTTGTTAGATGGGACAATAGAACTGCCAAAAGTTTAAATGGACAGGTAACTTGCAGGTGAATCTATAGAAAGGTTCAATAGGGTTCGCAATAAAATGTCGAATTTCTTCCTCAGATTAGAATACATTTATTGGTTTTAAGTAATGACAATGGCTTAAGTCTGACATGATTATTGGGGCTAAATAAGATCGGAAGTAAACCTCTGTGCTGATTTATATCAATTCTTTATATCTCCTCCAAAGCTGGTCGAACCAAAGAAAAATTTTGACCAAAATAAAAATGATTTCACCAAAAGAACCTTTGCGAGCATGCTTCAAAGACTCATAACTGCTCCAAAAGTAATCTGATCGAATTTGAAGCATGTCAAGCAGATATCATCAACATCTACTTAATAAGTCTTAAAATATGTCTAAATACCTAAAAAGATATTTAGTACTCAAAAGGTATTGCAAAATTATTCCTTTTCATTTTTTGTTTTGTTATATGGATACAAATATAAGTGATACATGTATTTACTGTATAAACAAAAATTAAGAAAAAACAAATGAATGGAACAGATACTCCGCAGGTTGCTGCTTTATACGACTGCAGAGGTGGAAACCTGAACTGTTGGGGCTAGTATGGACACAACATTCAAGCTAGATACAGCTCTGAATTTGGATTGTGGTTAAATAGGTGACACAACATAGGTTTCTGACACAGATTGAATGTGGTCTATAAAGAACTTCAACTTAAAAATTTTAAATTGGACATTTACCTATTTTGGTCCAATATCCAAAATCTAAATACATGGTTAAATTCAGAATATCATAGAACCTGAAGAATTCAATTTTTGATCGGACCAACTTGAAAACTGGGCCCATAATCAAAAATCCAAGTACATGTTAAGACTCACCATATCAAAGAACCCCAAAAATTCTATTTTTGTTAAAATCAAGCTGATTTTAAATTTGGACCCTTTGGACCTTAATGTAGATCAATTTAAAAACAGGACCAAAAATTAAGAATCTTAACACGTTAGATTTGGCATATCAAAGAAGCACAATAATTCATTTTTTTTATGAAAGCAAACAAAGTTTAATTTTGGCCCCTTATTCCTTGGGACCAAAACTCCCAAAAATAATCCAAACCTTCCTTTTGTGGTCATAAACCTTTATAGATTTCTATTAACTTATGCTAAAGGTATTGTTAAAAAAAACCAAGAAAAATGCTTATTTGGGACCTGTTTTTGGTTCCTAAATCCTACCCTGTTGGGACTAAAACTACCAAAATCTATTCCAACCCTCCTTGTGTGGCCATAGACCTTATGTTAAAATATCATAGATTTCTGTTTACTAATACTTGAGTTATAGAGCAAAAACCAAGAACAATGCTAAATTTGGGCCCTTTTTCCTAAACTGTTGAGACCAAAATACCCAAAATCAATCCCAGCCTTCCTTTCATGGTCATAAACCTTGTGTCTAAATTTCATATATTTCTATTGACTTTTACTTAAGTTAGAGTGCTAAAACCTCATGTCTTTGGATGAAGACGATGACGCCAACGTGATACAAATGTACAACCAAAAAGTTTTCAATTTTTGTGGTGGTATAAAAATGATCTCAAATCAAATTTCTAAAGGAGTTTGCAACAATAATTATTCAACTACTCATTTTAATAAAACATTAAGTATTAAAATATAAATGTCATACAGTCATGGTGATGATGCCCCCGCTAGCATATAACGTTAAAAAGGTACACAAATTGAAGCTGCCAAAAATTGAACTTAAACTGAGTTTAGAGGTAATAAGCATTATATACACATTTCACTAAATTTAGTTGAGACAAACTTGAGAAATTTTTCCATTTGTGAAAGGGCATAACCCTAGAATGATAATCAAAGTGCTTGTAATCACTGAATGGCTATTAAAGACTGCTTAAATTTATCAGTTGGTAGTAAAGTGAATTTTGCATTGTATAGTGTATGTACATGTATAGCATTATTTTAAGTTGATTCAACTACTATTATGGACAGAGAAATCTTAACTCCAATTTTTAAAGAAGATTTCATAAAGCATTGGTTTTAGGTATTTCAGCAACAATTCAGGCATTCTGGACAAAGAAATAACTCAAATTTATTGTCTGGAATCTACAAAAATGTTTGTTTTTGGCCCTTAATTCCTAGACTGTTTGACCCATAACCCACAAAATAGACCTCAACCTTCTACTTATGGTATTCAATATTATGGTACAATTTCAGAACAATTGAAATACTTATACACAACTTTTTGTACGGACACTAGATTAATGCTTGTTTTGGTCACCTTTGGAACCCTAATTCCTAAAGCTTAGGGACTATATATATAACCCCCCAAAACAATCCCAGGCTTCCTTTTATGATTATAAATATTACTGTGGATGCATTATTATTCTTTGGATACCAATTTTCGTGGCTTTTGTGGCTAGAGTCTTACCACGAAATTAAATGTTCAACGATTAACAAATTTTCTATAGGCTTGTATGCAGACTTCGGCAAAACCACGAAATTAAATATCCACAAAAATGCAAACTTTCTTTAATCCACGAAAATTGGTACCCACGAAAATAAATGAATCCACAGTATGTTATAATTTTAAGGCTTCCTTTTTACTTATACTGAAGTTATTATCTGGAAACCATCCGTCTTGGGAAGACGACGACAGGATACATACATGTATTTCAACTGCAAAAATTTCTGTGGTTGTTTAAAAATTTCAAACATGTACGATGAAATATTGTTTTAGAAATTGATAAGCCTAGATATGCCTTATAATTTTTCCCTGCATAGTTGAAGGACCATTTACACTCAGAACCGAGTCATCAGTAGGCAGCTAGTACAGATGTATTAAAACAACCTAGCATCACATTGGTAGTAGTGGTAGTAGCATTCTCGGGTAAATTTGTTCTTTTTTTTTATAATATATTTGGTTCAAATCAATATAGAATGCTTTTATCTCCCTAATACTTACATTGTAAATAGAGGTGATACTACTTTGACAAATCCTTGTACATGAGTTTTCTGTCAAATCTTTATTTCACAAAGAATGATTTGCATAACAATGAACTGAGCTCAAAGCAAAGTATTCAATAAATACACTTAGACAAAGAGCTAAATTCAGTGATATACTTTGTACTACAGGTCCTTCATTAACATCCATCGACCAAAACCACATCTCAAAAATATTCCATACTTCATGGTTGGATTCAGAAGTCCTGAAAAAGACATGATTTTTTTTTATCATTTAAGTATATACACACAGGTTTAAACTTTCTTGTGGTACAATCATTCCGTATCTAGCAACTATCAATTTGCTTCATGCACATATTGATATGTGTTGAGTTTACCTCTGTTGGAAATAAGAGCACACAAACCTCCACCTAATTTTAGTCAACGGACAAAACATTCAAAACTATAAAATATTATCCAAGACTTGTCAGTGTCTATTTACCATTGCCACTGAATCAGTGATATATGTACACATAATTATGTACATGCAAGACTAAAATTATAAAGTACACTAGAACAGACAGGTGGTATCGCAGGTCCATGACTGAGTTAACGTATATAACTATGTGCAAGCCTTATTTTAGTATTAGTATTTTTATCTGATAAAGTTATGCCGATTAAACGATAAACAGTTTTCTCTGCTTTCAAATCTTTCTGATTGAAACCGTCGAACTGGAACTTATCAGTTATTGGTAATATTAATTATTTGAAAAACAAAAGTTCCTGGAATGGAGTATTTTTTTAATCAACAGCATTGTCATATACATACATGTATTAGTTGTAAATAAAATTGAATTCTTTGATTCGCTGTTTTTCGTCATGCCGGCTAACAAATTGAAAACTGTACCTATACGCCTTATTTTTAGTCCAGATTTTAGTATTTGTATTGTTACAATTCTAAACTGATTAAAATTTGACAATTTAGTAGTTTCAACCCTGTGGATAGGACCCGTGTATATAGCATATTAATCCTGAATACACCGTTTGGTGGTGCACCTGTCAGACGCGGAACGTACAAATAAGGTAATCGGTAACAGGTGAATATACTATTAATTTTTGGTATCGGTATCGGACTCGATCCGGAACTTCTTAATTATTGGCAATATTAATTACGTGGAAAACAAAAGGGCCTGGAGTGGTGTAATTTTTAATCTACACCTTTGTACTATATTAGTTATATATAAAGTCGAATTCTTTGATTCGTCGTTTTTACGCGATGACGGCTGACAAATTGGACCTCGTAATTTTAGTATTATAGATATATAAGACTAAAACTGACATTCAGTCTTTACGATATCTTCATTCCCAAAGTCATTTTCAAATCTGACTTCATGGTAAAATAAGATTCCATATCTACAACCAATGAAAAGGAAATATCCCTCTAATAGACAAGCATTTAAATCACAGTTTTCGAAAATGGAAGCTAGGTCACCGTGGAACCTAGAACAAAAAAAAGGGAAACAATATATCTTAAATATTTCAAATGCATGTACATGTACATGAAATAATATTAATCTCTAAAATTCACCATATTGTTCCCTTTTTTATCTTCTGTTCGATACTGTATATCCAGTGGCGAATCCAGAAATTTTCTAAAGTGGGAGCCCACTGACTGACCTAAGAGGGGGCTCGCTCCAGTCACGATTCAGTGATTCCCTATATAAGCAACCAAATTTTTTCTCAAAAAGCAGGGGCCCACACACCCCCCCCCCCCCTAAATCCACCTCTGATATCAACCTCTAGACGTCTTTCAATTACATTCAGTTTAGTGTGGGTTGATGTTTGATTGTTGTACATGTTACAATTACATTCAGTTTAGTGTGGGTTGATGTTTGATTGTTGTACATGTTACAATTACATTCAGTTTAGTGTGGGTTGATGTTTGATTGTTGTACATGTTACAATTACATTCAGTTTAGTGTGGGTTGATGTTTGATTGTTGTACATGTTACAATGAGCAAAGCCCATACCGCAGTCAGCTATAAAAGGCCCTGATAAGACAATGTAAAACAATTCAAACGAGAAAACTAACATGTCTGTTTAAGGTTACATCATCAAAATATGTAGGGCAAGTAGGTAGGTCGGTATTTTCTTTTTTTTATTTTGCCATGGTTTTGAATTGTGTTCCGAGTTGTCCATGGGGCGAGAGTTCCCCTATTTATAATGATTGGATTATTTCTTACGACGGCAATAAAATGGCTTAGGGTGGGTGCTCAAAATAGGATCGGTCAGGTACCCATAATCAAACATATATTTTTTTGGCCTTACCGAGAGCACCATTGAAATATATACAAATCACGGATCGGATACGCATCAACTATGTAAGACCTAATTTCAACACCCCTAAACAGTGAATATTTTTATCGCAAACCGTAGAATTTTATTACATAATGTGAAATTTGTGGGATTGTGCAGCACGTGTCATCATGACATGTGTCCCTTCGCGGCCTTCAGTTTTGATTATAGACTAGAGAAGAGACTAAATGCGTACAAACCTGATGTCAAATGAAGATATATGGAATTTAAATAACGTTGATCCTTTAAATGTATGAAAAACAAAAACATATGACAATTGTTCACATAAAAAAGATAGTAAAATTTTCCAAATGAACGTCCATTAAAATTATTAAAGTCTCTGATGAATATTTCCCGCGCAAATGTCATGGAATAGACCAAAACGAATTTTAGGTGTGTGTTGCATTTAAATATTCGGGTCTGAACACAGTTAGATTAAATATATAAATATGTTAACTATATTTATATTGGTTTTTCAGAAAAGTGACTTTACCAGATTTTTTTTTGTGGCAAACAACGGTAAATAGCCTATATCATCTTGACATGACATATGAAAACCCCTTAAGCATAATTGTGTGTGTATGGAATAGTCCATGGAATTGTCCAAACCGATACAGGTGAAATACGTAGAATAATATTGCTGTGTCTATTGTGGACACAGCAATAAAATCAGATTTAAGATCCTTATGAGCCCGTAGTAAAGTAAAAAAACTGTAAAAAGCCTTATTAAATAAAATTTGCTCGATTAACCTTGAAGTGAAGACTAATGAAAATTTGCGTGTATAGTGAACCCCCTAAATAAAATAATACTGTGTTCTAGACCACTTCCCCTTTCGGTGATCTACTGAAATGATTTTTTACTATATAGTATGTTAATAATCTTTAAACATTGGCTTTATTCGTTTTTTACTTCAATGAATATGTATCGTCAACCTACATGCATCATTATTATAAGTTGCGAGGAGACTTTATTCAAGTGACTATACTTGTTTCTATATGTTTCTTTATCATAAGTCATAATGCCGATAGTTTGTATTCTTTACGAGTAATGGTTTAAGTGGCTGTCATCAATGAAAATATCATGTCTTACTATACAGCATATATTTTTTGTTTTTGTTAAACGACAAATTGCCATTACTTGTAATAGGTGTGTCTATCTAGGAATCATAAAACTTTTCCTCAGTCCATAAAACAATATTAAAACTCTTCTTTTTTGTCAAAAAAAAAACATTGACAGATGAATCCTATTATCAATAGTTTATTTCAAAACTCACCTCGATTAATTCTGTTTCGATCTCCTCGAACTTCTTTTTGAGTTTTTCACAAATATCATCAGGCATAGGGCCTATCAGCTTGTTAAATGAATTGTTTAAAGCTAAGTAGTATGGTTCCTTGTTGACTTCCTCAAACTGTAGAAATAATGTTTGTCTGTAAATTGCAACCACTGCATCTTTTTTTACAGCTATATCAATAATCAATAGAATTATAATATTTTACAGATATAAAACATGTTGTTTTTTAAAACTCTGAATAGTCCATGTGTACATCATAATTAGAGTTTGGCCTTGAAACCTACGCTTCCGGTCAGCATGTGATCACCTACTGTTGGTGTGGAGGATCCTCCTGCTCAGTCATTATTTGTTAGCCTGTGTTTTATGCATAATGGTTTTTTGGCTGGGTTTTTTGGACATCGTGGTCATTTTTTTTGTTTATCCACTGAATGCTCTGTATCGTTTGGTATCGGTCTGTCTCGTTCGGTATCGTTTGCCTCTTTTTAATAAGTTTATTAGTTATGACCACTGTGGAAATGCAATTAGCCGATTGAAAGTCAGAAATACGCATTACATGATGCAGCATTTGATCAATAGTGCACGTGTTGATCAACAATTGGTTGAAAATTTATTGTTTTGTTATTCTTACTCTTGTACTTTCTTTCTAGTCGAAGACTATGATATTTTAATTAACATTTGTTTATACTTTTATCAGTTAAGGCTGAAAAAAAAGCATTCAAACAATATAATACTTTAAAAAAAAGTGTAATTAAGTGATCATTTGTTTAAGTCTTATTTTATGTTATGTTTGTTGACGCTGGTGTTGCTAAGTCTAAGTTTATGTTATCGTGTGTATATCAATAGTATAATATATGATAATTAATACCTGTAATACACTTTTCTCAAATTTCTCATAAGAGGTTGCTAAATTATTGATTATGAATGCATAATTATGCGTAAACTCTCTCAGTTTTCTTTTGATTAGTTCTTTCAGTTCAGTCATTCTTGGTAGTTCCAATTCATTAGTTTCGTTCTTCCACTTAAAAACAATTTTTCGATTTATGTTATAACGTATGTGTCCTTTGAAGCATGATGTCCGATGTAAGAGAATGCTCCGTGTTGATTCAATACTTTGACATATAATAATTAACAGTTTACGCAATATTACTTTGTAAAACGTCACCAGTGTCTGAGCAGAAAGTTGATGAACCAGGGGTATGTCAAAGAACGTCTCGTCCTTTTTCTAAAAAAGTTCATCGGAAGATACCCAGAACTTGTTGATAAATATTCCGTATCAACTTCACAAATAATACAAGATGGTCTTGAAGGGTAGATTTTGCGTACTGACGTTTGTTATCATCTTAATTACGTATTATAGAATTCTTTTATAAGTCTTTTTTAGATAATCATTTGAAGTGACTCAGTGGTTATGTAAGACCACATACTTTAAACGGCAAAATTATTTCATTGATTGATATTACTTTTACTTAAGGTTCTTGAATACTATGAATGACAAAACTATTTTATTCAATAATACTACTTTTTCTGTTTAGTCTGTTTTTCATGATATACATTTGACGTGAAACTGTACTTATGTATCCCGTCATACTTTGAACCACACCATTATTTTATTTATTATTACTACGTTTACTGTTAAGTCTGGTTTTTGGTATATCTACTTTACGTGAGTCTGTATTTATGTATGTCGACATTCGACAAAATTATTTTTATGTCTACCTGTGCGAATTTCAAACGCGCTATTTTACACCAGTAATGAAAACCTTCTATCATTTATGGGTAGACTTTACATAGATAAATTCAGCGTATTTGACGTGAAACTGTACTTATGTATCCCGTCATACTTTAAAGCACACCATTATTTTATTTATTATTATTACTTTTACTGTTAAGTCTGTTTTTGTTATATAAACTTTACGTAAGTCTTCATTTATGTATGCCGTCATACGACAAAATTATTTTTATGTCTACCTGTGCGAATTTCATACGCGCATTTTTAAACCAGTAATGAAACCTTCTATCATTATGGGTAGACTTTACATAGATAAATTCAGCCGTATAAGAAAAGCAAAATGAGAATGTTAAATTAATGTATGCCTTTTTGTGCTTCTTTGTAACATTTGTTGTTTATGTAGAGATATTAAGATGATAACACAATATTGACTGTTGTACCCCTATTTTTGACATTTTTACTCTTTGAGTATGTTTGTTTTGTTCATGCATCGTTGACAATTTAATGGAATTTGATGCGACTGTCATATAAGTGAGAGGTTTAGCTAGCTATAAAACCAGGTTCAATCCACCATTTTCTACATTAGAAAATGCCTGTACCAAGTCAGGAATATGACAGTTGTTACCCATTCGTTTGATGTGTTTGGACTTTTGATTTTGCCTTTTGATTTTTGATTTTCCTTTTTGAATTTTCCTCGGAGTTCGGTATTTTTGTGTTTTTACTTTTTACTTAGGTAGAAAGTTTTTCTCGTTGACACTCATATTACATCTACTTATTTAAAGTTTTAAAATGGGTTTTGGAAGTAAGTAACGTAACAGATGATATATCAAATGAATAATTATCTGCATGAAGTAGACTGAGAAACATCTTGTCAATGATATTAACGTAATTATGATAACATAGTCTCCATTTATGAGAGATGCATCATTAAACAATCATTTACAGTATACAATTGTTTTGTTTTTTTCAATTTGACATAAGGAGAACAAATTTTTATGATTTCCTGAACATAATGCCTTTTAAAAGAATATGGAAAGTTACAAGTATTTATCTTGTGTGTGCATTAACGTTTAATTGAGCCAGTAACATAAAAAAAGGCACGAGTAAATGCGTATTCGGTCGTATACAATGTATCTGTATTCGACTGTTAGCACTTAGAAATAAAACGAAAAATTCACTAAGCTTGTTATTGTATGATCTATATGATTTATGTATTGACTTGATGTGGTTCATTTCAATATTAAATTGTAATTCTAAATACATAACATAATAAACATTCATCGTATAAATATGTTTGTGTTACAAAACTCGTCTGATACATGAATTAAAAACGTGCCATCGTATTTTCAAGACCATTGTTTCGTCGCTGGGCTTCTTAAATGTCGTATATGACTTTTTTGGCTAAAATACTTTTTGACACTAATGGTCTGGGCGGAAGGAAACCTTTGGTATTACAAAATAGAATACAGTTAGACCAATCAAAATGTGTGAAATAAGACATATTACAAAATTGCTAATGTCAGTTGCTTGTAAAGTTTGCTTCCAAAATGTTGTATGAAAACTTGAAAATCTTTGTAGAATGGCTTTGGGGAAAAATAGTTATACATTTCTTTTTTTTGTGAAAATAATTTAAGTTCTTGGATAATTCAGATATTCAAAGTTTTAATTTCACTGCTTTTTACAGAAATGTTCAAGTTACATACGACATTTTGGAAGCATGCATATTGCCAAAATTTTCAAAACCCATTTGTGAGTTATTTTTTTCTTGAAAAAATTGTTATTTACAACATTTAAGTTAATTTTTTATTTGTAATTGCTTATGTCACAAACACAATTATTATTGGTTTAAAATAATTTTATTGTTTTATTGTGTGTTGTCCTTAGAAAACGTATCCTATTATCTTACTTGTGTAGTAGTATTTGTTTAGCACCATGCAAATATCAGTTGCTGTTTTCGTTCTATAGTGTGTGTCCTCAATTCTCAAATAATATTTTGTCATTTGTTGTTGATTTTCTAGTTACTTGATTCGAGTTTTTCTGGCTTTTATAATGAGTGCTCGTAAGCATGAAGAAGAATCTGTTTATTATTAAACTCACAGCCTCATATCTTGTTTTTATCTCATATAACTCTTTCTTGTATCTTTTAATATATTCAACAGGCATATGATCAACATGATGAATTAATTTGTTGTGCGCTGTTGAAAACACCTCGTAGTTATGTGTCTTGTTTTTCTTGTCGATCTGTAAAGATAATGTGCGTCTAAAACCAACTGCAACTGCGAATGCTTGTACGCGAAAAGGTAAGATGCGTGCAAGTACAACATTTTAAACTATGGGGGTTGATTAATCTGATTAGTTAGTTCTGTCGCAGAATTAAACTTTTGAAATGTGATATTTTCATTAATTGCAATATTGAAAGACGTAGAAACACAAAAATTGTATGGAATGAAATGCATGCTTTACGTTGTACCAGCTGGTCCCCAATGTGAACAAAAGTTGCTTGACAATGAAGCAATGCTGGTTTGTAACAACGCGTTCATGCTTATTTAGTGGACGAGTAAAAGGAATTGCATATTTTATAAATATTTCACATTTTCAGTTTGACCAGTTTCGGTCTGAAACACTTTCTTGTAAAAAAAGAAAAGAAAATTGGAAGTTTTAAAAACGTGTATGTTTAATGGCTGTCTGGTCTTATGACGTTATCGTGAAACATGAAATTTCTAACGCTGGTTCTGCATTTATTGCCGTTGGTTTGAATCAAACTATAAATGCAGTGTTATCACGTCTATAGTATCGAACATTTACCTCTAGAATATTCTGCTCGAACTCGTTACGACAATCTGTTAAACCTTCCAAACGGTTTTCGTACATCTGCCCGATGTCACTAATTTTTCGTTCAAGTTTTCCTGGCAATTTGCTCATTCGCTTTTCATTTATTGTCTGCAATTTGAAACCAAAACACTTTGATTTCTCTTATGAACACCAATTTGACGTCGTACATATTTAACACATAAATAAAGCACGAACAACTTAAGCATTAAATAAGCTTATACTATTCTATAAAATATTAAATCGGATGACACCTGCATACTAATATCAGTATATCTTCCCAGACAAACCCCTTATACTTTGAGGAATGAAAATGACACTTTTCATCCGCCTCTTGCTAGAACTACCTCTTATTTTAATAGTTTCAATCCTTCCACTTTGGAAAAGTCTTCCTTTGAGTTTACAACAATCCCCAAGTTTGGGTATATTTAGAAGTGGACTTGAAAATCTTTATAGGACTGATGATATATTTAAACCTTTCAACTATGGGATAAGGAAACTTAATATAAGTCATTGTCAACTCAGAAATAATGCTAGCAACCTAAAATCTCATCTGTTTAATCAGTTCTTATCAGAGAACACTGTTTGTGTAAACTGTAATCACCCTGTTGAGGATAACAAACATTTCTTTTGCATTTTCCCTAAGTACAATGATGTAAGACAGATCCTTCTTGATTCCATTAACTCCATTGCTGACAATGTTGATATAAATATTGAATTACTACTTTTTGGAAACAGATTATTTTCATATGATATGAATATTGCTATTTTTAAATCTGTTCATAAATATATCAGTGACACTCATCGTTTTGTTTAAAACTTACTTATTTTTTGCTTCATTTAGTTTTATTTTTTATATTTTTTCTTCTCCACTTTAACATAAATTCATTTTATCCACGAAGCAAGCTTAGTGTCTCTTTAAAGCCATATATATATATATTTCTAATGACTTATAAAGGATATTTGCATGTTTCAAGGTTCTTGAATATATGATGAGTAATTGCCTATATATACTTAAATATACTTTGCATTTAGTAAGTAACACAGTGATTGTAAACATTTATTTTCTCGTGTGTGCTCATAAGTAGCATGCATGTTCCACTATATTGCAGTATTTTAAATACAGTTCTTATAATTGAATTATACCTTGAACATGTAATATGGGGAGAGCTTGTATAGGCTGTACCTGTTGCTCAATCCTTTTCATATCTTAATGAATAAAATATGTTCAAAATCAAATTAAGCATTAAATACTCTTCATCCCAAAACCGATAACGAAATAAAAGAATAACAAATACACATCTTTTAAAAAAGAATTACAAAACAATTGTAAAAAGTATGAAGTTGTTGGTCTGCAATTAATAATTTGACAATATTTAGTCATATAAGATATTTGCTATACTATACAGGAAATAACAAAATATTGAATATTAACGTATTATCATATAATTAACACAAAACAGAGAGGGTGAGAGAGCAGATTGTCACCTTGAGAAAACATTGTCAGTCGCGGTGAAGCCAAGGTTGAGAATGCTTTTTCAAAAGGGTTCCAATCTGCTCTATCACCCTCTGAGCTATGTGTAATTTGATTTGATATACCGAATGTCCTATCATAATTGTCCTTCACATATTATATATCCTTTTGATATTAAAAGAATGTTTTATGACGTAACGTACATACCAACGTTACGGGTATTGCAAAACACAACAAAAGTCAAGCAAGACATTTTTTTTTTATTTATACAGTCAAAAAAAAAAATCTGAGCCAAATTGTAGAATTTAAGCATTGTATTTAATTACTTTGTACAAATTCAATTCCATGTCCTTTCAATTATCGATTTTTAATTGGTCTGGACGAGAGGCTTACATTCCAAAAAAATTGTCAACCGCTCAAACATGTGATAGTATCAGATTATTACATGGCATTTTTCATATCGCATGTATTATCAGCCCGAAGTTCAATATCAGCCCAAGAAGCGCATGACAAGAGGGTTGATATTGACCGAGGGCTGATAATACATGCGATATGAAAAATGACATGTTATGATCTTTTTATCATATGCTTCAACGATGAAGAAAAATCACAGATTCATATATTGATCCTTTTACGTGGTTCCCAAATAGCTGTTCAAAGAGTGAAAAGTTCACGGATGTCAGACCCCAAATTTAGTACACTCAATATGATATCTTTTTATAATATGCCTCAACAGAGAAGAAAAACATTTAAATTTTGACGAAACGACAAAAAAAAATCAAAAATATACGTATAAACACTGTTTGGAAAAGTCAAATTTTGTAAAGTAACTTTCTAAATTATGTTTGAAACTTTAAAAAAATGCATTTTGATTATAATCTGATTTTTTTTTTTTGCTTTTGTTTTTTTTAATTATTTTACAAAATATACTTTTCAGTGTGCAAATAGTTGTTTTGGACACTACTTTGTAATGTTTTTCAGTGAAAACGTAGCATTGAGTTGTATTTTCCGGAATTTGCCGAGTTTTACCGGAATGCCATGCAATAACGTTACGGAAAGGCATGTGATAACACTTGAAGCATGTGATAAACTTTTCATATCAGCCCGCCAAGCACCAATTCGAAAAATATGGAATTCACGTTAATTTAATGCTATTATCATACAGTAAAAATCGTATGTTATTTAGTTTAAGTATATGATAAAGTAAATTAACACCCTCGTATTCGCCAATCAAAATATGGCATTTTAACGTGGAGTATAATAAGTATATATATATCATGTGTTGAAGTACATTGTTGAAAAAAATATTCTTCATAACAACTACAAACACAATAAACATTTACTAATACCTGTAAACAAGTAAGTTGCGCTCTGTGTTTGGAAATAAATATCTCTCTCTCCGCAATGTCACATCTTTTCCATTTTTCAACAAGTTTTAGTTGTTTATTTACTGCTTTGATGTTCAGTTCGTATTTGGTTTTCGGTCCACTTGCTATGTCGATTTCTTTTCCATAGTAATCTAAAACAAAATTAAATACGATAAATGAACTTATATATGTAAGACACTATGGATGAAACTCTTTGAAATGTATTATCGCAATTTATGAAAAGTGTGCAGCTTTAATGCCAGCAATTCCTTTACTTTAGTTGCTAAATTAAGCACGCATGTACAGTATATTGAAAAGCTTTGAAAATTAAGCAGTTACATTATGAGATATGTGCCAACAGCTATCCTTTAAGCCAGTAACTGTACCTCCTTCAAAACGTTAATAAATACAGAAAAGTCAAATTGTATGTTAACTATGAGAGATACCAACTGTATCTTTCTTTCCTTAAATAGTTTGGGTACAATATCTGTTTTTTTTTTGTAATTGGTCAAGAACTATTTTCATATTTCGACATGTAAACTTATTTGTTGAAACATTTGGTTTTGTTTGTATTGATTATGAATACTTCACTTTCAAGCTGCCATGCGATACTCATATCATTAAAAACATGACGTCTTACGGATCAGTTTTACTTTATGAATGTTGAGTGATAAAATACTTTAATACAATAGATAAAAGCCGGAATGGTTATAATGCTACATTTTGTAAATATTTTCTAACCAGTACAGGTCAAAGAACGGCCGTCAACACGGAGCATTGGCTTACACCGAAAAACAAGCCCAACATGACTAGCGTAAAAAAAAAGCGAGAAACGATAAACACTTATAGACCACATTAGCAAACGACAACTAGAGAAAATCAGGTTACTAACTTAGAACTGCTGCAAACAAACACAGAGGATGTAAACATTGTAATAGACGTCAAGCAAATACAGCATAAACAAAATCTTTATGAAAAAAACATATATGAAAAATATTAAAAAAAATAACATTCTGAAACACAGGCTCCTGACTTGGGACAAGCACATATAGAATGTGAATGTGTTTATTTTATGCAATTCAACTTCTTAATATGTAATTACGAAATTTTTTGTTCCGAATCTGACATTTAATTTTGCATCCTTACATAATCTACCTGACACATACATGTATTATCCTCGTTTATAAAAATCGCGAGTGTGTCAAGAGTTATCAAACAATTGTAACCTGAAATGACTTGTTTGATTGATAAACTGCATGTGTTCATTTTATTGATTTTTGTCTAGGTTAGGTATTATGTATACCTGATAGAAATTATAAAATTAAGAAAGGAAATGATGAATGTGTCAAAGCGACAACCACCCGACCATAGAGCAGACAACAGCCGAAGTCAACCAATGGGTCTTCAGTGCAGCAAGAATTCCCGCACCCATAGGCGACCCTCAGCTGGCCCCTAAAATATGCATACTAGTACAGTGATAATGGACGTCATACTGAACTCAGAATAATACACAAGAAACTAAAATTAAAAATCATGCAAGACTAACAAAGGCCAGAGGCTCCTGACTTGGGACAGGGGCAAAATTACGGCGGGGTTAAACATGTTTATAAGATCTCAACCCTCCTCCTCTACCTCTAGCCAATGCAGAAAAGTAAATGCATAACAATACGTACATTAAAATGCAGTTCAAGAGAAGCAATTATGTTTATTTTTATCGATATAAAATTTTCGTTGCATTTGTTAATTATGTGTTATGATTTACGAATAAATTGATTTTGCATTCTTTCACGCTTCTGTTCACCTTTTAATTTGATTTTAATATTGTTTATCCTGGTTATTGGTATTTATTAACCATATGTAGTCTGATGGACAAGGTATAATGAAAAATTGTTACTACACATAGGCAGACTTACTTATATATATAAATTTATAGTGATTGTAAGGTTTTATAAAAAGAACAGCATCCTGTGTATACTGAAGAGTTGAGTAGATGTTCATTTCTGTACACCTAAACATACCTTTAGTATTGCGTCTAGATGTCCATGTTATAATAATTATGTGCGATTGTCATACATGTGAAAGATATAGCTAGCTTGGCTGAAATAAAATTAGTTGAAATCCAACTTTTTCTATATATAAAGGAACTGTCTATACGAAGTCAGACACATGCCAGTTTTGCATTCGTATGATGTTTGAGCTTTTTATTTCAACATTAGATGGAGGACTCTTCCTTTTGAATTATTTTTAACGTTCGGTAATATAGTTACTTTACTTTAATGTTTAAGTGTTTGCTTTGAAGGAGATGGTTACACACTTTTTATTACTATCATCAAAGTTTGTTAAGCATTATAATATAATTCACACAGGTAATGATTATAATTGAGACGAACTATTATCATTCATGAAGGGACAAAAGCCTACAAAAGTTCAATTGTGTATATGATAATCAACATATATCGACAGTCTAATGAACAAGATTTGAAAAATCAAAAGGTTAGCAAACGTCTATCAAGAGATGTGCGCTTTATTTCTGAATTTTATTTGTATTATATATAAGTTTAAATAAAACAAACAATTTCTTAATGTATAATAATTATCTTCTTTTCAATTTATCTTATTTATTTTTCCGACATGAAGTATCTTCAAAGCACACAGAGAAAGACAGATATTCGATAGTAAACCTATACATTTTGCAATAATCGTTATAATGATCTCAACATAACTTTTTAATCCAAACAAGGCTTTAAATGCTTACAGTATAAATAATCTCGCCACCTTTGGGGTATTGTGAGTTTGATTGAATGAATTTAATGAAAAGATAGACACTGTGTATACTCCTTTGGTATGAGCTATCTTCTAGTATTTAAATAGTTTGCAAACGTTGTTGATCAATTCAAGGTGTGAACGTTTTGGTTTGCAAGACTGGTGTTTTTCTCCTTAATTACCTTTGAACGTGTTGGATATAGCATCCTGAATATGCTCTGCCACTTTTATGTGTGATTTCTCTAACGAATAGACATGTATATGAAACTACAAAATACAAAAGAAATCACAATCTGTAAATCTTTGTTGTTAAAGTTTTATGCAAATTGTGAAGATGACTTTGTATCACATATCGCTGCCAATTGAAAAAGGAAATAATCACCTTGTTCAATTTTGGTCCAAATATTACAGAATATCATAGGATGATAGTGTTAAAAACAACTTTTGTTTGTTTGTTTATAATTATTTAATATTGCTTTGTAAGCAGAGTTTATTCAAACGCTATAGTAACTAATGTTAACCATGACGTAAAAGGAGAATAGTATATATGCGATAATTTTAGCAAATCTCTAAATTTCGGTCGGAAAAGTACCCGATAAAAGGCGTTCATTCTTAACATAGTAGTACTGGTGATTTGAAAAAGACCAACTAGGTTATAAACTATAACGCTTGTTTAAATGTTGTTCTACAAAGTTTGTTCCAAAGACAAAACAGTAGTTTTGTGGAGCATTTTACAAACCAATTAATAGATAAATTCAAAATGTAGTTCCTGCATAAGTAGCAGTTTGTAACGTTACAAGGATTGCGCATCAAACATGTTAATGGATTCTACCTGATGAATTGTGTGTCATTTGTGATTCACTGATTATTTAGATCGATAAGACGTTCAAAAATGTGATCTTTTAAAAAAATGTTTATTCATATCAATCAAATACATTTTGAATAAATATAAAGCGGTACAAATAAGGCCCTAACTATGATTTTGCTAATGAAAATATATCTTTACCAATGTATCGTTCTTAAACATGTCGAAACAGAGGTTTATCAGCTCCTCTGCCTTTTCCTTTAAATCTTTGGTATCATCTTCATAGCAGTCGTTCTTTAATTCTTTGATGTATTTTTCAAAGTCTGACAGTGTGGCTAATTTAAGGTTAGAACTAGAGGAAATGAAAAGTTAGAATTAAGCCAAGGTCTTAACGCGTTTTTGAATGTTAATGTAATCGTTAACTATGTTTCTATCTCTTAAAAATGGTACTAGTCTGTTTATATCTGTTATAGTTAAGCCATACACAGAATTGTTTACTCTAAGACAAACATGTCTATGTTATCACGATTGATTATAATCCAACCTTGATTATCCCCAGTTTGTATTTGTTAATTTCATATATCATGTATATCAGGCAGATTTTCTTATGGATTTTTTTCACCATAAATTCGTTTTGTATGTGTCTGATCAACACCAGCAATTTTATTATTGTTTTCGTTTTTGATTCTCATACAACTGCTATTCATGCTAACCATGCCTCTTTCAGGAAAAAATAAATATCTGATTTCCAGTGCTTACTAAGCAACCGGATAATTGAAGTCGAACTAATTTCTTTAACAGAAATTTGAGACCCAATCATGCATTTTTTTAAATTTTGTTAGGGGATAGAATTCTTAAAATCCATGTCCACACTTGATTCAGTCAAAAAGGTTTTTATAAGACTTAAACACATTGTTCTAGATGTAATTGATGTGTAAACCGGGGCGATTAACTCTAAAACTGAATAAAAGTCCGAAGGTCTTTCATCGTCGATACACACAGACAGGATTTGTAAACGATCATCAATTAGCGGATCAATATGTAGTTCTAACGTAACGTCAATAGAACCTTATTGTGCAACGTTATTTGAGATATTCTTACCCACAAGGGATAATTTTGGTAAATAGAATAAGAAGTAATTGTTTAAAACAAAAACAACAACAGCAATAACAAAAAGACAAAACATCAAAACATCAACACCAAAAAAAGTGAATACGATTAAGTAAACCTAGTAAATCTTCTATAACAATTTGAGAGAAAATTGGCTGCTCCTCCTGATCCATCAATCACAACAACGTGATAGTTATTTCTTAGGACACTCAAAGCTGTTTGCAATGCATCTACTCCTCCTTCAATTACTACCAATATAACAGGCAATGTTTCCATTGATTTCCATTGAACGTATTTGTTTTGTGGTTCCTGTTCAGTTATTCCAATCTTGTTACGTATTTCGGCCTCACAGTCTAGAAAACAAACATCATTGATTATTTTTATTTTTATTTCAATTTTACAATGGAATACAATTGTAACCAAATAATTGATACTATAGTAGTCACTGTTTGTTATGAATGCAGCCTGCTGTGTAATGTTAACATGATGTAGAAGTAAACATTTGTTTTCTTTTTGCTTTCTCTTATTTAGATATGTCAATGTACCTTTACTATTAACTAATTCATATTCATAATGTGTATCATATGGTGTAAAAAACAATTTGGAAATGTATGAGTGAAAAGTTGTTGTCTATGCATGTCGTTAATAGACATAATGTGAGCTGTGTATCTACTGCAATTAAAAAGACATGATATTGCAAGCATTATTTCATATTAGATGTATTCACTGGTCAGGGGCTATTCGTTGTTCTGTATAAGACAAAACTTATTTCAGCTAGTTCAGTTCGAAATGAACGTAATTGATATAAGCAAGGACCTAATATGTAAGTGCTGAGCATCTACAGTACTACTTGCCGAACATTTGTATACGTTCACACAACATAATCTTTACAAATGCAAATAAAAACAATCTAAAATCATAATACAGTCTCACTTTAAAAGAGGACCGTAAGATACCAAATGAACATTCAAATTCATAGACCGAAAATAAACTGGCAAGACAGTCAACAGACAAGTAATAGCACACACGCATCAGAGAAAACAAGTCTAAGTAACAGGAACCCGAAAAACAACTTGGGTGATTTCGGGTGCTCCTGAAGGTATCCAGATCCTGTCACACAGGAACCTCGTGTTAAAACAAACCCGGTAAATAGTCTAAGATGGTATGTCACATTCGTGAAAAGGGAACAGGATTGTAGTTACGACATAGGAAACAAATTCGATATCATCTGTGAACCGGATATTCCATAACCAAACAAACTAATGATGACGTCCGTAAAATTAAGGAAGAGTTGATTTCAACTTCCCCATTTGGAACTCTTAGTTAAATAGGTTGCTTGTGAGGAAAAACACTCTTCTAGAAAATCATGATGAAAATTTAGACCAATAATTTTTTGGAGAACAGATTTTAGTGATGATACAGAGTTTGCTCGCACCGCTCAGTGTATGTGGAAATAAAACTAAAAACTAAAAAAACATACAAGCTTAACTTATATGTCTTTATAATGAATATCATCTAAGTCTCCTCTGATTGTTTTCACTTGTATTGATATAGATAGTTTGTTGCCAATTGCATATTTATATAAAACCTGTGTGTTTGTTGATGTTCATAAGAAACTGTTCGAAAGCTTCTCTGCAGCATGTAGCAGCACTTTCAAATGGATTTCCATTTGGATCTTTGGCGAAGATAAACTGTGTATGAATTGGATCTAATACTTCTTTTGTTGAAAAACGTGGAACATTAAACCAATTTTTTTGTGAAAGTCTCTTTATTGCAATAGTATCTTCTGACTTTCTTTCCTAGAAAAAAACAAAGGGGAAACTAATTTCTGAACTGGTATGTGTCTGTTTGAGCTCAGTTCAAACATATACCCAAATTGACAAATAGAATTGAAATGAAAATGCATGACTAGGTAAGTTTGTTCAAAACAAGAGTTCTTCTTTAAAGCAACAACAAGATATAAAACTATTCGCATGATGAAAGAAACTTGAACTCAATTTGGCAAATACACTTGTTGTTTTTGTTTCAGATGATATTGGTCACATGCTAAACGAGCATAAAATTAAAAAAAAATCAGAAAACAACATGAACATTCAACAAAAGACAAATTAATTTAACCTGTACGTGGTCTCGCGTCTGTAAGTTGATGAACGTTTGAACATAATTGTTCAAAATTACGTGTATACCTTTAAAAGATAGGCCTTTGGCAACAAAAGCATTGAAGATAAGTTATACATAAACTACTTATTTGAGACAGGAGCGAAAAACATTGGCTTAGTTAATTAACAATATAGATTACAAGTATAATACACTTACATATAGATAGGTTGACAATATTTTGTTATCCAAGCAACACCACCACAATTCAGCACTGAGTAAACACAAAACCAACAATGTGTGATCTGATAAAAACTTGAATTTTTAATTGTTTTACCAAATTTATTAATTTGCATGTAAAATCTGTTTTTTCCAATATAAATAATGTTCATTTGTATTATCTCTTACCTTCATTTCATCATATATTCTTTGCGACATAATTCCAACTATTGGAATATGATGGTTGTTCATAGCTACATGTTCATTAACAGCTTCTTCAATAAACCGAACTACTCTTGATTCCGTACCACATGTAACAACCCAAGATCCTACAAAACAGATACAAAATCCAACATAACAGCTTGTGCCGTAATATCCTTCAGCTTGCTCCTCAGTATAGATGTTGTCATTGTTTGGCCTTGTTACCATAACCTGGGATTATTTCACTTTACAGAATAAACCGTGTACATGATACTTACAATACATTACTTTACGTAAAAGATACTGTTTAACAATACAATACAAATAGTGAAACTAGTCATGTGTTGTCAAGCAGAATCTGCAACCCTTCCAGAGCACCTGATATCTTCCGAAGTTTTTGTTGCTCAGTCTTTAGTTTTTTATGTCGTGTTTTGTATATTCTATTATCATGTAAGCTGGTTATCAGCTGACTACTACACGTTGTTCATATACAGCCGGTGAGATGCGAGTTTTTGTGGCATCAGATTAGTCGTCCTATCAAGTTATGTGTATTATACCGCAATTCAAATTGAAAACATCAAGTTTTATGTAATGCATAATACATAAAATCAGAAGGAATATTTTGTTTCCTTCCTGCAAAGGATTGAAACATTTTTTTTTACAGGTAATTAAACTGTATTGTCAAAACTATAGCTTTCAGTCCTATAATTTCCATTATGTATGACGTCACGTTCATGTGCCTAAATCATTGAATAGATGAAGTTTAATGGAAATTTATTTTATGTAAGTTTAAACCTTTTTATATATTTTTTGTTTATGTGATGCAATATATTATTTCAATATAGAATGGTTTATTGTACGCATCAATTATGAAATTTCTATGTACTAGAAAAAAATTGATTTTTTTATATAGCAAAATGTGGTATGATTTCCAATAAACTCATCATAGATACCAGGACTAAATTTTGTATATACGCCAGACATGCGTTTCGTCTACAAAAGACTCATTTGTGACGCTCGAATCCAAAAAAGTTTAAACGACCAAATAAAGTACGAAGTTGAAGAGCATTGAGGGCATAAATTCCTAAAAAAAAATTGCCAAATACAGCTAAGGTAATCTATGCCTGAGAAAGAAAAGCCTTAGTATTGAATTGATAATACAAAAATGATGGGAATTCGTATTCATGTAAGTTTCTTAACATGTAAATTATAAAGATAATATTAAATTTTTCAAAGATCTATCCTTTTTCAGTTATTCACTACAAAACTCGAACAACTATATCTGTGATTAATAACAGGTTTCAGATAATATATAACAATATTTTAGTAACATAACAAAAAAAACTGTTGGTTCCATTTAAAATCTTTAGAAACACAATAAAACGTAGCTATAATACTGTAAGGTTCAAATTTTAATTCGAACACTGGAAAAAGATTATGAGAAAACAGCAGTAAAGTAATGAAAAAGACAAAACAAAATAGTATATGCAATTTCTTATGAATTTTATCTCAAAAGGTTAAATATACTGAAGCCGTCTGAGCAGACTGCGATCAAACGTAAGACACGTCTTTTTGCTTCAATATGAACATAACCGAATGCATAAGTTGCTTTCAGTCACTTAATGTTACTTTTACTTTAAGTCGATAGCCTACACCTTGACTAACATTTATTTTACTCGTTTAATTTTCTGACATTTTGACAAAATATTTACTTTGACCAATTTGGAAAAATAATTATAAAACAATCCCAAAAACTGGAACCAATCACCTTTTCGGAAAAGAAGTAGTTGGATACATAGCATTTTGACCATTGAGAAGCTAAATTTTTCCTTAACAAAACAACAAAATGAAAACTTAAATTTAGCTAATTTTACAGAATTATTTCCCTGTAGTGTATGCCGTATTGATAAACATATTTCGCAACTGAACGAATTTTACAAAAGAAGGTGTATGTTTATATGAATACATTTGTTTACCAGTACTTATGACTGCATCGATCAATTCTTTTTTTAAATTATACTTGTCCTTAATGTTAAACTGATGATCTATTCCAGTAATTGATATTATGGCCTCAGGAGCAGGCATTGTCCATCTTTTAGGCAGATCGTCTATTAAGAGTTTTTTCGTGCTTTTGCTACCAGGAATGTTGACGTACTGAAACATAAGGTGAAGTTATTCTATTTATTCGAGTTCGTTTGAAAAGGGATAAAAAAAAGTAGGCGCTGACAATGTAATCAGACACACATGCAAGTATTAAGATAAATTAAAGGAACCTGCTATTAGGTTTGTTCAAATCAATTTTCAATTGTTAAAATTGTTCATATCTGATACTAAACCCCTAACGGGAGGGATTGTGTTTGTTATTTATATCAATTTCATTGAGGTCTGCAGCTGATGTTATTTATTTTCACATCTGTTTTTGTTACATCTTCTGAGATTAGACTCGGAATTCTCTGGAACTGAATTTTAATGTGCGTATTGTTTACTTTTCAATATTGGCTAGAGGCATAAACAGAGGGTTGTAATTGAGATCTCATAAACATGTTTAACCCCGCAACATGTTTGATCCTGTCCAAAATCAGGAGCCTCTGGTTCTTGTTAGTCTTGTATTATTATTTCTTGTAGTGTCTTGTGTATAATTTATATATATTTGGTAAGGCCAATTTCTTAATTATCGCGAAGTTTGTCATCACGACGGTAGCTAAACGAGGTCTTCCGGACCCTCGTCTCTCATTGAAAGTTCATGGGTGAAAATGTTTTTGTAAAAATCTGACAACGACTTTAGGATTAACATCGAGATGATCCTTATGGTCCTAGTGTTCCTTCTGGCATTTTATAAGCAACATATTGCTTACGCCTTACCAAATTAAACAATGACTTGACTAACATTTAATTTGACCTGTACGCGTGATATAAGGAAATGATTTAAAGGTACTGGAAAAGTGTATTTGAAGATTACCTTTAATACAAAAAAATAGCTTGACGGGTTTATCGGAGTTCAATCTTTTTGGTCATAAGGAATTTTCCTAGTGTATGTTATAGGTAAATCATAATATCAAACATTATTAATTTGTTCGCAATAGTAAAACAATATTTGCAAGTTATATTTTTAAATTGCTTAAATTTTGCATGTTTTGACGGACAAAATATAAAAAACATAAGTGTTGCTCTATTTCAAAGCTTATAATGAAATATCAATGAATGTCAATTTAAAACTTTGTTTACATAATATTAGAACCGAACTGTGTAATACTGTGTTAGGTGTATGTAAACATTGTATGGTCTCAAAGAATCATGTTTATGATTGTTTACATAAATAACTTACAAACACTTCCATGAAATTTGGTTTCTTCTCAAATATAAAGGACGGATAGGGTAAACGTCTGCAATCATAAAGGTATGTTAGGTTTCTTGTTGTGGGGAAGAACTGATGATAACAAAATTATAATTCATAGTATTAAAACATGTCAATAATAATGATATACAGTCAAGGATACATGATGAGGGAATCATGATTTTATGATTTACTTTTAAAGTAAAAACACGGATATTCACTGAGGTCATATAATGAAGAGAATATCCATATTTTCTTAGCATACAATGTGTTTGCTTTAAAAGAAAATATGTTCTGTTATTAACAAAAAGCACAACAAAAAAGCAAACCATTGTGAAAGTTGACAAACTAATCAAAGGTCACAACATATTACACAAATAACGGAATGAATGTACAGCATATAGACCCCTGAAACCTTGGCAAACACAGGTTTTGTTCTCAATACAAATGTGAACACCTGCACTGACAATATTATCAGTTTTCGTTATTGATTGATATTGAACTCTGAAGATGATTTTGTATTCATTTTTCTTAACAGATAGAGAGATTTTCCGTGTTAAATGTTTATTGTTTAATATTTGTATTAATCAACAAATGTTTATTGAAGACTTGACAATATAAAAAAAATGAAAACATACAGTTCAACACCTGACATGCTCTGTTAAACATCCCTCGTATGATATGTGCACAATAACATGTAGACACCTTCATACAGGTCAGAAAACATGGAATGTTGAACATGTTTTGTACATTTACCGTGTTTTAGTGGTTATTCTTAATACTTTGTAGTTTACCCAAAGTTGAGATATGCATTGACATTACTTTTTGTATTAAATGATATAATGCATCTAAAATTTATCTTTCTGAGTACATTGTTGGTATCCCTCGTCAATAACCTAATTTAAAAATGTAAATTCGAGATTGAAAAAGACTTTATTTATCATTAAATTTTCAAATTAAAAAAATAATTTCTGCATAGATTATATGAGTTAACATGGTTTTTGTAGAGCGTTCAGTTTGTTAAACACGTTAAATTTTCGTGAGACATAATATATGATATACATGTATTGTGTTCCTGTGATAAAAAAAAGTATGTGTGTTATCTACGTTCATTTCATTGATATTTGTATTCTTAGCAGATGAAGAACCTCAGAACACGATGGGGTGTATTTGAAAGGCAAACAGAGAACTTCAAAATTACGAAAAATATGAATGTAGCTATAGATAATGAATTTAAAATCGATAATTAGAGATTTAACATATACTTTACTTTACTGTCTATATAGGGTTAATAATCTACAGACCAAAACCTACACGAAAAAACAAAAGTAACGCTCAATGTTATGACCGTAACTTCACAGACAACGTGACAAACATGTAGCATTGGGTATAGAATTGCGTATAGAATTGTGTATAGTAATTTGCACAACCAGGACACTAATCTACTTCATTGAACACATAACGGTACCCAAATTGTACCGAGTGCCCAAATAGCAGCGAAAATCTTACAAGATTTCCTAGAGACTATACAATTGGTATTATTATGATTTGATACTTTGCGTGTCTTTCAACTTGGGTCAAAATATTTAGATGTACAAAGAACGTTCACAGTATTTATCAATAGTAGTAGTGTTTACTTTTAAATGCAAAATGTTCAGAAACGTCGCCATGCGAAGTCACCAAATCGTCATCATTTTAAAATTAGGAAATATAATATGAAACAAGTCTTCCTTTTTTTTTAAATGAAGAGTAAGCATGGACTAATATCCAATTTCTCAAATTATTGGAAAACATTAATCAAAAACTCCGTTATTCGACTTTTGACAGTGCGAATTTAACATGTTCAAGCATGGATACAATTTTGGTACGCCTAATTAAAGAATCACTGATGGTTTTGGAGGTCAGTTCAGACCAATTTTTTAAATGATTCCATATGGATTCAAAATTAAGTTAGTGAATCCATAGAGTAAATAGTAATACATCTACAAAATAAACACATAATTGACACTTTTGTGTAAAGCATAAATAAACGTAGGTTAGCAAACTGAAAATAGGTGCAATTTGGGTATCCTCACGTAAATAGCCAAAACAACGCGTTTGCTAACATGACTGACAATTGCATGGATCGGCATATCATGACAAATTCGTCCCAAATTACAGAATCAGGGATCATCTACAGATTTCATTTTTCACTTTGAAAAACTGCATCAGTAGGTCTTGCGGAGTTATAAGTAGCAAATACTGGCTCTGTTAACAACATCCGGGTTTTTTGTTTTAAAGGACGAACATTAGCCAATAAAATTCCGAGAAATGTATTAAAAGCCAGGGATAATCCATGTTATTACTAAAAAGTGCCAAAAGTATTAATTATATTCCTTTTACACTGGACTGGTCATTTGGTTAATCAATGATAATATATTGTTCTTAAGTTAGCCACATACATTATCATTATAGATATATAGCCATCATGTTGGATACAATGTTTCTAGCAACCATATTATACTAAATAAACTTTAATCAATGTACTAATGATAAAGTCATTTGCATTACTTGGTTTCATTTTCGTGAGGTTCTTGGTTTTCTTTTCTTTTCTTTTTTTCCTGGAATAGAAAAAAAATTGATAAGAATAACGATGTATGAGATTAATGTTATCTTAGAAAACTCAGTTAAAAAAAAAAGTTCAATTTCTGTAATATCTGTTATTGACTTGAGGTTTTGTTCATTCCTTCACATAATCAACAAATGAAAGACATGTTCGCTTTGTATACTCCTGACAGTTTAAAAGTTAAAATTGGTTCTTTATATGTATATACTAATGTTAACGAAATTCTCATCGGTGTTAACACGTTTAACTATTCATAGATTACCTAAGCTGATTTTTTTTTAAATCTTCTGACTTATTTAACCCTAATAGATATAGGAAGATGTGATATGAGTGCCAGGGAACCACTTTCCAGCCAAGTCACAATTCAATAAAGTAAACAATTATAAGTCAAGGTACGGTCGTCATCGGAGAGCATATGCCTACAACGAACAGCAAGCTATAAAGGGTAAGAAAAAACACTAGCGTAAAACCATTAAAACGGAAAACCCAGCGGTCTAATTTATATAAAAAAAACTATAAACGAGAAACACTTATGAACCACATAAACAAACTACAACCACTGAACGTCAGATTCCTGACTTAGGACAGGTGCAAAAAATTGCAGCTGGATAAGTCCTGTCAGTTAATTCAGCACGTCCGGTAACTCCGCCCGTCCGATAACTCCGCTCTCTACTTCCGTGTGTGCAACTACTGATTTTTTCGTCCGCTATATTATTTTAACTTTGAAGAAAACCATTTGCTCATGACAAATTGGAGTGTTTTCATAATTAAAGTATACGTCTTTCACTTTGATAACAGTGATAACGTTGTTTGAATAATGCTTTTATCATTTTTATAAATATCATATTGTACATGTATCTTAGACATGATTACTGTTTAAGCACTCACTCTGATCTTGAAATTATGTCAATATATATACTAACCAACTCTTCCCAGGCTTGTGTTTTCTCTTGTAAAAACGATCGACCGAGAAGAATACTGCAATTATTAACATACAAAGAGGTCATTTTTCTTCATTTCGTTTTAATGGTAATACAATGATGATTATTATGATAAAAACAACAATTCTAGTCGTAATATCGTAAGAATTATGAGATAACTGTATTGTATTTTAAGCTCCGACGGCATTAATTAGGGATTTGATTGTTGCAAATAAAGTTAACTGACGACGCGTGAGCCTATACAGTAAACGGGTATTTGTGACCATCAAATCCTGAATTTGATGCCGTCGGAGCTTAAGATATATATCAGTATCTCCATTCTAATTTATAAAATTTACGGTACCGATTTTCTTGCATCAGATGCTCATTTCGACAATACATGTCTCTTCAGTGATGCTCGTGCCAATATATTTTAAATCCAAAGCTTATATAAAAGATGAAGAGCTATATAAATGCAAAATTTCCAAAAAGTATAGCCAAATCTGTAAAAGGAATCAGAGCTTTGCATGAGGGAGATACATTCCTTAATTCATAATAATTTCTATCATTTTAACAGCAAATTTTAATAACACAAAATCCGTATTTTCATGCCAGTACCGAAGTCCGAAGTACTGGCTACTGGGCAGGTGATACCCTCTGGGACTAATAGTCCACCAGCAGAGGCATCGACCCAGTGGTAGTAATAAAATTTACGGTACCAATTTTTTTTGTACCAGATGCGCATTTCGACAATACATATCTCTTCAGTGATGCTCGTGGCCAACATATTTTAAATTCAAAGCTTATATAAAAGATGAAGTTCTTTATAAATCCAAAAGTTCCAAAAAGTTTAGCCAAATCCGTGAAAGGAATCAGAACTTTGCATGAGGGAGATACATTCCCCTTAGTTTATAATTAATTTCTATCATTTTGTAACAGCAAATTTTAATAACACAAAAAATTTGTATTTTCATGCCAGTACCGAAGTACTGTCTACTGGGCTGGCGATACCCTCGGGGACTAATAGTTCACCAGCAGAGGCATCGACCAAGTGGTAATAATAGAATTTACGGTACCAATTTTCTTGCACCAGATGCTCATTTCGACAATTCATGTCTCTTCAGTGAGGCTCGTGGCCAAAATATTTTAAATCCAAAGCTTATATAAAAGATGTCAATTGATGCCACTTAGATAAGTGACGTTATCCAATTAGAATGATCGTAACAAACGTTATTGCATTATGATTTGTAGAAGCTTTTACAGATGAAGCAGAAATCAGTTGATTTTTGTTTGTTTGAAAGAAGTGATGATAACCACAGCACTAACTATACATGCTCAAAATCAGGATCCTTGAATTCAGGGGTTTTGGAATGATGCTGTTTATTATATGTTGTTTTATATTTTGGTTTGTTTATATCGCAGGCAGCTAGGGTTTCTTGATTAAGGAAGATGGGCTGTCTAAACCATAATCCGTAGATTTTTTTATTTTTTTTTCTAAATGTAGTTTCAATCATGCTTTTCAAAAAATAAAAATAAAAATCATGAGTCACTGGGCTTATTTGCAATAAACTTCCTGCAATGAAGCGTAAACTATACCATACAATTTTGAGATAGTATATGAGATTATAGCTTCAATAGTATGCTTTCAATTAAGAAAAAGACAAAATTGTGTCAACGTACCCGTTTTCTTGCTACATTATAAAATAGTTAAATTCCTAACACATTTTATTGCAAAAGTACCTTAATCTGTATTATTTTCTCTTGTATTTCAGTGGCAAAGTAAGAACAAAATAATCAAAAGTTTTCGTAAAAAAAAACAACATAACAATGACAAAAAATGTCATTTACTATAATGTACCATATATACTGAAATGAAAGTTCTAAAACATGACTTACCTTGTTCTCTTAAAATGTGCAAATTATATTACAGATTGAGACCTTGTTTTCTGATAATTCCAAATCCAAGTTAGAGGAAGACACCCTTCCTACCTTAGATTGTTTTCATTTACAAAAAAAAAAAAACTGAGAGGTTTCGTCTCGAATTTAAGTTGTAAGGTGACCTGTAGAAAACAGTTTCAGTCTTTGTAGTTCTGCGATTTATTCAGTACTTTAGACTATTTGCCTACAGTCAATAAAGATCTGTGTTAACTATTGTTTTGACTATTTCTGTAAGTATGTGTAATTTACCGGAACACAAAGCTTCTAACAGAACTCATTTGACTTCAGGCAAATTACATAAATATTACTTAATTTATCTTCTAAGAATTGACTGATAGGCTGTATCCGTATTATTTATTCTTTTCGTGTGATGTTATGACAACATGACTAGTTCAGACTTATGGTCTATTTGTGCTATGTACAATACTTTTGGCTTGTTAACGATGCCCTTATCAATGGTAATAGAAAACTGTAAATATTTGAAGAAAATAAGCAGCCAATCAATAACACAAATTTGATGAAATCACACATAGTTGTTATATAGAGATACTCATACTCCAAAATATTCACTTGCTTCACCGAATAAAAAATGGGGTTTTCAAAAAAAAAAAAAAAAAAATAGAATATGAACGATTGTCAGCTTTGTAATACTTTAAAAAAGCGCATAAACAACAAATCAACAAACCAAACTTGGCCACAATCATTATAACAGTATCAAGTTTTAAAAATTTGTCCGTTGACTCAGTCAACCAACCAACCTAGATAGCCGACATAAATAAAAGAACATTAGGTTACCAAAAAGCAAAGATAAAACCAACATATCAAATATTTCCCAGAAGACAAAAAATGCAGCATTAATACCCCTGCATTCATTGGTGAATCCAGGAGTTTCTTCTCTTGAAATGCCAAGATGAAATCCAATATTATTAACTTCAATTTTACATCAATGATTCATGTGATTGTTTTAGGTTTTTATTTCAATACTCCATGTGTTGTATTCGTATAATGGAGAAATTTGCTGCTGAATTGAATTTAATTAAATCACGAGTTCAAAGTAGTGCAGCTAACATTCTCCTTTGGAACATTTTGCGGACACCGACGATGTTGTCATAACATCACATGAAAAGAATAAATAATACGGATACAGCCTATCAGTAACTACAACAATTGCAGCGTATATATATAACATGACAAAAATGAATGAATTAAAAAGTAAAATCACAAAAATACTGAACTCAGAGGAAAATCAATTTGAAAAGTCCATAATCACATGGTAAAATCAAAAAACAAAAACAAAACGCATAAAAAACGAATGGACAAGAACTGTCATATTCCTGACTTGGTACAGGCATTTTCATTTTCCATGCTGAATTGATAACAATGTATTTTCTTTACTTCTCTGTAACCTTTGTACTTCTATGGTTTTTTTTAAAATAAACTATCTATCTGATTCCAATATCGGTACAATGTACATAGTTTTAAAATAGTTGTAGAATTTAATTCTTTGGGGCAGGTTTAGTAAAAGTAAACCACCAGATTGTATTGTTGATTACATTTATTTTCGTGAGTATCAATGTTCGTGTATGAAACAATTCGTACGAGTTTTTTTAGATATTAAATTTCGTTGCTGTATGCATACAAGACTTTAGAAAATGTGTCATTCATTTAAACTTTAATAGGGTAGTTAAACTGTATCCAAGATTTCTACTAAAAATTGTCTCCAACGAACAGTAATGACTTTCCTTTAACACGTTATTTAAAAAGAGTATATTTTGAATACTGATATGGGATGCACCATTATCCATTAAATTTCTTTTCGTTGAGACTTGGGTTTTTCCCCTGTGATACTATTTACAAGTTCAAGGTTGGTTAGTGAGAGTAGTTGTATAACTAGTTCTTGTTTTGGTTATAAATATAGATGGGTAAAATATGCTCGTGAAATAATTTGGCGGTTTAAAAGGTGGGGTCCCGTTATATTATATAAAGAAAATTTGCGGGTGTCATTTATCGAAAGTGCTCGCTCACAGTAACTACGATAGTTTTTGCAGTTTATTGTGTCATAGGAATATGTACATATATATGATTATGAATTGTTTAATTTCAGTCCATTTACATTTATTGGACAAATGTGTTTGTATTTATAATATGTTGGTTTATAATGTTATTAAATATTGCTTACTAGAAAAGAAAAACGAAGTTACTGCGAGCAACTAAACCTATATCTAGAGTTTTGTTTTATTTATTATACCAAGGATTTAGTAAAGAAATGTTTTAAATTCGGACGAGTATGGCGAGGGAGAATGTAAGTATACTTAATGATTGTCTTATTAATAACATCAGTAAAGGATGAAAAGAGGTGTATAACATAATTACAAACTAAATATACATTTTGCTTTTTCTAATATATTATATTAAACAAACTGTAATTGCATTACCTTGTTTTCTCTTTTTCTGCATCTTTGTTTTCCTGACATTATATAAAAAAACATATTCAATGAAAAATACTTTTTCGTCCTTGCAACATTACAATGAATAACTAAAAAAAAACAATAATTTCTTGCTCGAAGTGACTTTATATTTCTATCCATTAGGATCCGAGTTTTTTCGTTTATTAAGAACTATTAACACCATCGATTTCATTTGATGACAACTGTATTATTGGTTTATCGTTTCTTAAAGATATGAGCCTGTTTTTTTTATATGAATAACAAAATATTAGAAAATGCACACTGACCAATAAATTAGTTTAAGTTTAAATGTGTTAGGAAGATAAAGTATATCAATGTATTTCTGTTAACGAGATTTGTTAATGGTTAGCATATGACATTGTATATGAAACAATTAATAGTAATTACTCAAGAGGCCATCACAGTAACCAAAACATAACTTACGTTTTTTTTCTCACATTTAGAAAAGCATCTTAAATAGAAAAAAGAGAATATTCGTTTACAACCAGAAATTGGTAACTTTCAATAATAATGATATCGGATATGTTCCTTACGTCGTAACTACAATCTCCTTCCCTTTCATGAATTTGACCTACCGAATTAGACTATTTACCGGATTTGTAATCACATAAGCAACACGACGGGTGCCGCATATGGAGCAGGATCTGCTTACCCTTCCGGAACACCTGAGATCACCCCTAGGTTTTGGTGGGGTTCGTGTTGTTTATTCTTTAGTTTTCTATGTTGTGTTATGTGTACTATTGTTTTTCTGTTTGTCTTTTTCATGTTTAGCCATGACGTTGTCAGTTTGTTTTAGATTTATGAGTTTGACTGTCCCTTAGGTATCTTTCGTCCCTCTTTTTTCAATGTCATTGATTGCATTACATTTATTTTCAATCATAACACTGCACAATCAAATCAAAGTGATATTTATGGATAGCTTGCATGTATTACTATTTCAAATCAATACATCTTAGTGTTATACAACAATTATGTTATCAATAATAATGTTAACTGTGTCCATAAAATTGTACAAGACATTTTCAATTTTAATTAAAATTAGCTTCTTCATGAGTATTCCGAGAGAAATCATTATATTTTATGCCTTCCATAGAGCCATTATCTTCAAAATGTGTCTTAGATTTTTGATAATGTATAGAGCAAATCTTTAACTGAATCAATAATTATCTATTTGTAGATGGAAAGAATGTTATCGCTAGTAACAGATTTATGAGAGAAATTTAAAACGATAGCGATAATAATGTGTAGCTCACGTTGTATTGATAAAGATTTGGTTGAACTTTCCCGTATAAGTACCCCTTCCCTTTCATGAATTTGACCTACCGAATTAGGCTTTTTACCGGATTTGTATCACATAAGCAACACGATCGCTGCCACGTGAGGAGCAGGATCTGCTTACCCTTCCGGAGCACCTGAGAGCACCCCTAATTTTTTGGTGGGGTTCGTGTTGTTTATTCTTTAGTTTTCTATGTTGTCTTTTTCATTATTAGCCATGGCGTTGTCAGTTTGTTTTAGATTTATGAGTTTGACTGTCCCTTTGGTATCTTTTGTTTCTCTTTAATCGAGATAATAGAGTTAAACTTATTCAAGTGAAATTACCAAAATGTTGCTATTAATTTCATAATAGTTGTTTACATAATTATTGCATAACAAAAATATGACATACATGTAAAAACATTATTCCTTTTGTTCTATATATATACCTCTTCTATTAATTTTTATGACGTCTTTGAAATTAAAAGGAATCTTAAGGATGAAGATTGGATGTGAAAAACAAACTTGTATTATGCTGCTTTTACTAGCACTTTTTGATATTAAAGATTTTTAATATTAACTTACAACTTCATCAATGTATTAAACCCCAAGATTTATAATATTTATACATCAATATTATGTCACTGGTTATGACCCATTACACTATATCCTCATAAATCTGAGAATAAATTTGACATCAATCCAGTGTGAATTTAGTAGAGGGATTTGATTTTGTCTTTCTAACAATATACATGCATTTAATTAAACAGATACATTTAAATTTGAAACATAATTGTTCAGAATACATTGAACAAATTACAAGACTAATTGTAAAAAATCATTGCAATTTATACGTTCATATATGTACAACTCGTCTAAATATCAACCCAACAATGTTAGATCTGTAAATTTGCTTTCGCAAATTTTTTGTTCTTTCCCTGCCGTGATTCTAACCCTTGCCACTGTGATATCGTGATACCAAATCTTCTATAGTGCAGCCGTCCCAAAAGACCAGCCGACCACCTGGGTTTTCCAAATAATAAAGCCTCGGTTGCCGTGTGTTACCTTTCCTCGGCAGTTTTAATCCCGCGGCGTACTACAGTACATGATATATAAGGCATGGAGATGTTATTTTTACAGATCAGCTAAATTATCTATAGTAAAGGATCCTACAAATTAATGTAAGATACAGTCACATAATGTATATACAACTCGTCTAAACATCATTGATGGCGATCCGATGGATACATCTGTTGTAGGGTTGTCACTGACTCAGACGTACTTATGAATATAATTATTTTCTGTGACTGTATCTTACATTAATTTGTAGGATCCTTTACTATAGATAATTTAGCTGATCTGTAACAATAACATCTTCATGCCTAATATATCATGTACTGTAGTACGCCGCTAGATTAAAAAACTGACGTGGAAAGGTAACATATGGCCACCGAAAGCTCTTTTTTTGAGAGCCCAGGTGGTCGTGTGGTCTAGCGGGACGGCTGCAGTGCAGGCGATTTGGTGTCACGATATCACAGTAGCAAAAGCAAATTTACAGATCTAACATTGTTGGGTTGATGTTGAGACGAGTTGTATATATATATATATATATATACTTTCGCAAATTTTTGGTTCTTCCCTCGCCGGGATTCGAACCCATATATATATATATATATATGAGTCTGAAAGATTGTGTAATAATACCGATAAAGAGATGGAAAACAAAACACTAAAAAGTGTTGATTATCATTGCACAAAAATGGAAAAACTGAACAGATGATATAAAGTATACAATAATTGCAAATTTTTGGCTCAACAAATGACCTTCTTCGGTGACAAAAGCTTTAACATAGATCACTAATAATACAGGTAAGTTTTGGTCGATTGGTTTTAATCCAAAATCCTGATTATAATAATATAAATACTAGACTGTAAATTAAATTATTTCTTTCTATTTATTCCATCTGGATGGAGGACACCCAGTGTTTTTATCCAAAACTTCTCACGATTTTCTCTTGGCCTATTTTGCCATGTACAATCCTGTTCGATCACAAGGATATTCATGTGATCGAAAGATTGATCACATGAAGATCCTAGTGATCGAACAGGATTGTAAATTTTCTCTTTGCCTATTTTTCCATGCACAATCCGGTTCGATCACAATTTGTAATTGCTACTAATAGCGAATGTACTTAGTCTTCTACTTGTCAATTCAAAGTGCTTGAAACATATGTTTGAATTCGATTACCAAAACGAAAATTCATGTTTAACACTGTTTCAGCATTCTTGATTAAATAGTTGTCTTTCTCAGTTTCATTATTATTCACTCATAAACTAGGCTTGTCAAAATGACATTATACGCGAGCTTGTTGTAGTACATATTATTGTGTCGTTTGTACTTATAAAAAGTGCATGTACATTACCCAATTTCAGAGGCTTGTTCCATTTGGTCTTCTCGTTATACTGTCATTAAAAAAAAGAAATTATGAGAAAAGCTATTACTGTCAGATAAGAGTTATCATTGTATAGCATAGCAATATAATATGTATAATACTTCAACATGATAACATCGTTTCTACATAATATATATATTATATATTTCTAACTGTGTCTCAGTTGATAATGTTTTGTTTGATTTTCAACATGTTTAAATCCCTAAGAGATGACGCCTCAATATTACCCTATACAGTACAATAAAAGAAGTAATGTGCATCTACTGACTATAAACTAGAAGAATGTATTGACAATAAATCTGAATTTACATTAGTTATTGGATGAGTAAAAATTAAAGCTTGAACAACATGTACTTAGATTGTATTTCACATAGGAAATGTATATAAATGTTAATATAACATACACATTTCTGTTAAAAAGGGTTATTTCCCATTTTGCAGTACTTTACACATGACAAAGTCGATCATATTATAATCGGTATTCGTGTCTAAGAAAAGATAAAAATTATTCGAATATTGTCAAATATCAAATTTCAACTAGATATCTAAGTTATTGCACCTGACAAATATTTGTAAAGAAATGATTTTAAAACTGATTTTATCATTTATTGACATGAACTTCAATCGTTTCTGTTGAATTGAGACATTAAAGCGTGCAAGTCACGTATGTCAATGGGTATTTAAAGAAAGTGTATTCTATCTTAGAACGAGTTTGATAGCAAAGCACATGTGTGTCTAATTATCTACAATTTCGCCAAGGTGAAAGATTCCAATATTCTGCTATGAATTGTGTGTTATCTTAAACAAGTGTAATTAAATCAACATCAACCGTCATGCTTCTCTCTATCAAAGTCAATACAGCAACGAATAAAATCTAACTTTTATAATGAAACTTTTCCAGCTAAACATAAACTATATCACAAGAACAAATCTTGAACGTATATAAATGATTTACAAATCATTTACTGATAAGTCAGTAGTTAGACACATTTAATCCGAAGTACCACATATAAGTAAGTTTGCTCTGAACTTCAGAAACGATTGTGTATCTTTAAAGCGCATCTGGCCTAAACGGGCATGATATATATTTTATTTAATATCGTATACCGTTAGAACCCCTTACCAAATATTATACCTTAGCTAAGTCTGATTTTTTTTATTGAGATACTCTCGTGATATCTACCTTTGTGTGATTCATTTGTGAGTCTTGAACGCCAATGCACATTGTACTTCATATCGACGTAATGTCACAACTAAAAACACTAGATTGTGAAATGATTAAAATTTCACCAAAAGATTTTATCATAACTAAGTGTTGAGTTGATTTTATAAATTAGAAAAACCAAAGCTACCATTACTCAAATGATTTGCTATTGTTTAAGAAAGTAATTTCGATTTTCAACAAAAACAAAACAGCTATACAGTATGTATCTGCATGGAATTATCTGACCGTACACTTAAATCATCAAATGCTAGAAATTTTACTTCTTACATGAAGATTCATAAAGAATGCATTTACAATGTTATTTTGATCTCCACTTGAAGTTATAACAAAATGCGTAACATAATTAATATGAATGATATGCGAGGGGCATTTCCTAATAATCATTAGTCATCAAAACTAAATATCAATATTCAATTAGATAAACCTTATATTCATGGAGTGAAATAATATTTCAAAATGCAGATGTATCTTTGAATTAGATATTTTCATATCATACACATCTGTGTGAAACCTAGAAATACGGAGAAGGTCATGGATACATTATCCTTGGTTATCAGATTCGCAATATTCAAAAAGATATACTGTACCACGATCTTGTTTTAATGGGAACTATGCTTATACTTACTTAACAATTGTCAAATGTAAAATCTGCACTAGGTGTTAAAGGCATGAAATGCATGGTTAAAGAAGTGATTTTAAACTGATACTATCTGCGTATTTACATAATCTTAAATCATCTCTTTTGTAAACATTTAAAAATGCTAACAATGCAATATTTGTAGATAGTAATTTAAAACCTATGTTTAACTTTTTATGTATAATGTAATTTGACAGCAAAACAAAATTGAACGTATTTATGTGTGTTTTATTATGAAACCTTTCGACACTACTTTGTAAAAGGGTTGATTTATCTTTGCTTTTGCATTATTAATCTTTGTAACTTAATATAAACTTAATTTAGCAAAGTGTCAATTATCGCTTTTAAACTGATGAGTATGTTTCTATATATCAATACCTCACTGTACAATAGCATTTGACAATTGCTCTACTCAAATCCCGTTAACTAAATATTTCATGATCATAAATGATAAATTTATATAAGAAATTTCAATTATATCTCAACACGTTAGTAGCTACAAAATAAATTGCATAGATAATATCATAATATATCCAGTTGCAAATCATTAAGAAACATAACCTGTACAGCGTGTATGCTAGCTGTTGATTTTGAAGTGGTGTGACATCTTTGTTCTCTGGGCAACAAATCCTTCACTCCTTATTAGAAACAATGTATTATATATTCATCATAGCTCTATAAATATGTAGCGATTGGGTTATTACAAACTTAATGGATGTAAATACTGTTTTTAAAGAAAATTTTAATTTTAAGTTTTAATCAATTTAGTTGTTTTAGAAAATACAATGGTGACAAGTTGAATAATTTTTTCCTCATTTCCTATTATATCTTGATGTTCTTCGAAAAATATGTATTTATTCTATGATTAAAAATAATATCGCTATTTCAGTTTCCCTATACCACAATAGTATAGGGTTATTGAATGAATATTGGGGAATATTGTCCCGAGTAGAATTTTATATTGCACGAGCTTGCGAGTTCAATATATATTCTACGATGAACAATATACCCCAATATTCATGCAATAACCTGTTTATTGTATAGCAATATAATATTTGAAAGTAAAAATTGGTTTAAACTAAGATTTTGTAGTTGATGACGTCATGAATTTTGAAGATTTATTGCACTAGTGCAATATTGGAATTTATTTCACGCTAACGTTTAGTTACTTTCTGTCGTTATTATTATATTGCTTTACAATAAAGTGTGTAATTCATCGACCCCATACAGTATGAAAAAAGTGAATACTGACCTACTGACAAGAAGCATCAATAAGAATGCATTTATGATAAATTTCCATTTGAAGAAATAATTGGATGTACAATGTTGAACTTAAAATGAATTTGTACTGATATTCTATTCTATTTGTCTATCAATCATCATTGTATCTAACTAATCTGTAGTTTAAAAAGATCCGCAGATATCTTTCTAGTTATCCTTGTTCATCAAAACCTGACGCAATATTACATTGTGTTTATTAATAACAAAAATGTGCTAATTAAAATTGGGCAGCATGCTTGAGCAAAGAAAACAATTACTTAATTATTTTCAAATTCAAAATCTAACGTGTTGCTATATGCATTAAATGCATTTGTAAATTATCGATTTTCTAACTGATGCTATCGATTGAAAAACGTTATCATTAATCATTGCTTGACTAAACAAACAAGCTTTAAGAATGCTTACACGGCAAAATTTGCACGCGTTTATTTAACACCTAAAAGAACTATTGACGTATAACATGTATAAGGGAATTTGATAGAAAAACATAAATTTAATGATATATACATATATATTCATGTATGTAGAATTACCTTTTTAGCTCACCTGGCCCGAAGGGCCAAGTGAGCTTTTCTCATTACTTGGCGTCCGGCGTCCGTCGTCGTCGTCCTTCGTCATTAACTTTTACAAAAATCTCCTTCTCTGAAACTACTGGGCCAAATTAATCCAAACTTGGCCACAATCATCAATGGGGTATCTTATTTAAAAAATGTGTGACGTGACCCGCCAAACCAACCAAGATGGTTGCCATGGTTAAAAATAGAACCTAGGGGTAAAATGCATTTTTTTGGCTTATTACTCAAAAACCAAAGATTTAGAGCAAATCTGACTGTGGTAAAATTGTATATCAGGTCAAGATATATCTGCCCTGAAATTTTCAGATGAATCTGACAACCCATTGTTGGGTTGCTGCCCCTGAATTGGTAAATTTAGGGAAATTTTGCTGTTTTTGGTTATTACCTTGAATATTATTATAGAGAGAGATAAACTGTAAACAGCAATAATGTTTAGCAAAGTAAGATTTACAAATAAGTCAACATGACCAAAATGGTTAGTTAACCCCTTTAGGAGTAATTGCCCTTTAAAGTAAATTTTTAACCATTTTCCGTAAATTTTATATATTTTTTACAAAAATCTTCTCCTCTGAAACCGCTGGACCAAATTAATCCAAACTTAGCCACAATTATCTCTGGGATATCTTGTTTAAGAAATGTGTTGTGGGTCACGCAAAACCAACCAAGATTGTCGCCATGGCTTAAAATAGAACATAGGGGTAAAACACATTTGTTGGCTTATAACTCAAAAACCAAAGCATTTAGAGCAAATCTGACATGGGGTAAAATTATTTATCAGGTCAAGATCTGTCTGCGCTGAAATTTTCAGATGAATCAGAGAATCCGTTGTTGGGTTGCTGCCCCTGAATTGGTAATTTTAAGGACATTTTGCTGTTTTTGGGTATTATTTTGAATATTATTATTGATAGAGATAAACTGTAAGCAGCAATAATGTTCTGCAAAGTAAGATTTACAAATAAGACAACATGACCAAAATGGTCAATTGACCCTCTAAGGAGTTATTGTCTTTTATAGTTAATTTTAAACATTTTTCATAAAATTTGTAAATCTTTACTACCGGTAATATTTTCCACAGAAACTACTGGGCCAAGTTCATTATAGATAGTGATATTTGTAAGCAGCAAGAATGTTCAGTAAAGTAAGATGTACAAACACATCACCATCACAAAAACACAATTTTGTCATGAATCCATCTGCTTCCTTTGTTTAATATTCACATATACCAAGGTGAACGACACAGACTCTTTAGAGCCTCTAGTTTCGTCAATTCTTTCTTAGAGTAATGATTCCTATCATCTAATTTTGTTATCTAAATAAAACTATTAAGATTACAAATTATAAAAACAAAGTATACATAGCAATTTCAAATAGGATTAAAATAAAAAAATAGGTATGTAAATAAAGGCTTACAATCACACTTAATTCACATGAAAGTACATATCATTCATATACCGTTGACATCGATGTTAAGACTGTCTGTTTTCACACACTTTAAGGTTTTGTTGTTTATATATCTTGAAAAATCACTCAAAACAAGGCAACAGTAGAATACCGCTGTTCAAAACTCATAAATCCATGGACAAAAAACAAAATCGGGGTAACAAACTAAAAACCGAGGGAAACGCATTAAGAATAAGAGAACAATGACAGAACACCGAAACGCAACACACTCAGAAACGGACCAAGCATCAGACAAAATACCACGAGAATAACAAATATAACATCAAAACCAAATTTATGAATTTGGGATAGACAAGTACCGTGCCACGTCTTATCTTAATATCTCAAAATAAGAGAAAACGAACGACACAACGTTAAAATGTAAATGCACATATAAATGGCTTAAAGTGTTTTGTATTACTATACATGTTACTGTAACTCGTTCTCGTAAAATGAACAGCTAAATTATGTATTTGTAAAACAAGGTTTGTCTTTGCAAGCGTGCATGTGCTTGTCCAAAGTAATTTTTGTTTCACTTTTTACACACCTTATTTTTTTTATTTTGTATTCACATTGTGTCATAGATAAAATTTATTGGTTCAGTGTATATTCACTTGTTTGTGTTTATGTACTTTGATTTGCACAAAATCGGTATCGCATAGCATTCACAAGACAGCAGAGTTTAGTCTTTCGTAGATAAAAATTATGAAGACGAAACTCTATTTTGGATGATTTGATATTCATTTTGGTATAAACGTTTATATACCGACAAACAGCTTTTATACCCTCACTATGGAACAAATTTATTCCCCTCGATTCAAGTGTAAGACGCCAGTATTACTGAACAAAGCGGTCTTTTTCGTATAATAGTTTTGATAGATTTTGTAATATGTAACAGCATCAAATTTGGACTTTGGAATTTTGTACTAGGATATGGTGCATGTGTAACGCCCAAAAAGTCATGCGAATGAGTTTAAATATCTTACTAGGAAGAATATATTGTTTATCTATTAAGCACCTTTCTTTATGGATTAACCAAAAATCATACAATGCTTCAAGTATTTTTGTTTTCGGCTAATGATATTCATTCTCCTCTAAGAACTTAAAAAAAGAGGAGAGAAAGATTTCAGAGGAAAGTCAAATTCATAGATTAAAAAAGATGACAAACCCATGGCTTAAAAGACAAACAGACAAATAATTATACACTAGACACAACATACAAAACTTAAGACTAAGCAACACAAACGACGACGCCATATAATTTACCATCGAAGAAACTTCCGTAGCCACCCGTACAATATTAATAGACATGAACATAAATAAAAATATGACTTGATAGCAAACACATGCAATTGATTTTTCAGATCTGTTTTTTGTTCATATTATCATGATTATAGGTAAGAAATATGTTCATCGTCGTTTTGTTCCTATTAAATGTGTTTTTATTTTTTAATCTAATTACTCAACTAACTGATTTATCGTTGTTTCGCAAGTTGAAGTTTGTCGGCTCATTCTAATCTTAACAACTGTAGGACTGTACATAAATGCACAAGAAAAGCAAACTGTATGAGGGTAAACGCATATCAACTTAACAAAATCAAAGTGAGGGATGCTAGAATTGAAGATGTAAGAGAGTTTACATATCTTTGGAGTGTAATCAGTACATCAGACGGGACGGATGAAGACATCCAAAAGATAAACAAGCCTTTGCCATCCGTAAACCAGTCTTGAGGAGCAAACCACTCAACACTATTCTCAAGATTTCTCTATGGGTTAGAAACAAAGAGACTAACACCTGCATCTACTTCAACATTAAAAGTTTCCATGAACACGTTTCTAAGAAACATCATTGAAATCAAACACAATAAGCAACAAAGCATTACGATAAAGGACAAGACAAGAACGATAACAACACGCACATGGAAAAAGATGGGACACACGTTACGAATTTGTGTTTTACTAGACTTGCGTTATATTGGAATTCTCTGCAGGGCTATCGTTAAGGATGGTGACCAAAATGTACACCTGGTTCAGAGATCTAACACCTGATCTACAGAAATTTGAGAAAACATAGGATGAGGAAAAGAAACTAACCAAGGACAGAAATAGATGAAAAGCTCGTGTGGTAGCCCTATTCCCCATGGGACAAAGTGGACTAAGTCAAATAGTAAGTAAATAAACTCATCATAGATACCAGGACTAAATTAAGTATAAACGCCAGACACGCGTTTCGTCTACAAAAGACTCATCACTGACGCTCGAATCCCAAAAAAATGTAAAGGCCAAATAAAATACAAAGTTAATTTATTTACGGACGCCATCACGAGTTGGTTGACCGTTATGGAATAACCATTTCACAAATGATATCGGATATGTTCCTTACGTCGTAACTACAATCACCTTCCCTTTCCTGAATTTGAGTTACCGAATTAGACTATTTACCGGATTTGTAATCACATAAGCAACACGACGTGTGTCGCATGTGGGGCAGGATCTGCTTACCCTTCCGGAGCACCTGAGATCACCCCTAGTTTTTGGTGGGGTTCGTGTTGTTTATTCTTTAGTTTTCTATGTTGTGTCATGTGAACTATTGTTTTTCTGTTTGTCTTTTTCATTTTTAGCCATGGCGTTGTCAGTTTGTTTTAGATTTATGAGTTTGACTGTCCCTTTGGTATCTTTCGTCCCTCTTTTATTGTCATGTTGACGTATTTCTTATTTTACTAGATAATAGTTTTGTAATTATAGTGTTCCTCCATAATTTACAGACGACTAATTCTGACGTAGATTATTATTTTGGTTAGTAACAACTTATATACAGTCCAACTATATTCTGAACTGCAATGGACAATTTTGAAAAATGACTGAAACAGACTGATATTATGTAAAGATTTGTTACTTAGTATTTTCCGAGCTGTTTTTTGTATTATCTAAATTTGATTTATTAGTGCGCTAAAGCTTTGATTATAAATCAAATTGTTGCTACAAAATAAATGATGAAGCTACAACACTAGGAGATGTGTTCAGGTTCATAAATCTTTAGCAAAATAGGAAGCTTTGGTGTTAAGTTGCAGTTCATTTGCTGTTCAGAAGTATCATAACGCGATACCTTCCGTTGGTATGAGTAGACAGTATGAACGTACTGTACTTTTTTAGTCTTAATTATAAGATTAAATGTTGTTTTTCAAACTAATATTTCAACAAAAAGATTGTTGGCAGTCTGTGTTAATACTCCATTACACTGCCAATCTACCTTTAGTACTATCTTATGTTTCAGTTGGAATGGGTGGGTGATTATATCATATATTATTCTATGATGAGTTTATTCACAACCAATTGTTCCATGCCACTGATGGTGTAGTTTTAATTTCCAGAGGGTATCACTAGTCCAGTAGTCAGCATAACATGAATGAAATGGTCATACCTATAAATTAACCGTTTACAAAACATCTGAATTTTTGAAATACTAAGGCTTTTCTACCTCAGAAATAAATTACTTTTAAATTAGTTGTATTTTGCAAAAATTTTAGGACTTTTGATCATCAATGCTTTTCGACTTCGTCCTGTATGTGGCTTTTTAAACTTATTTTTTCGAGCGTTACTGATGAGTCTTTTGTAGACGAAACGCGCTTCTGGCGTAAACACTCTCTTGACCTATATGATGAGTTTATTAATATGATATACCTGTGAAACATGATAAGACATTCAAGTTTTGTCAAATCAATTAATTAGCAACTGGTAGTTTAATTATTGATATTGCAAACAGTACACATGAGTTACGTTAAATTGTTTCATTTCTTCCGTATCATCAGTTTTGTTACTTTCATTGAGTAGGAAACTCCCTTCCAACCATTCCAAAACAAGCCGTGTCCAGATGGTAAACCTTTACCACCATTAACATACTCTCCATTAAGATCGGATAAACCACAACCATAGTTATACCACCACGGTCCTCCATAATGATCCGTTGCACAATTGGCTCCATTCGGACGACCGTCATTTTGTCTGTCTGCTGTTGTAAATTTCACATTATTAGCCAAACTGTTTCCTGTAATAGACAGTCATACATTGTGACTGACATTCACTTGGTCAACTGGAATTTTAGAACATTTAAAAAAATTCAGTTGTCATTGCTTAACAAAATGCAACCCTTACTACTCTCTATAGTTATTCCAAAAGAAAATAGTTGGCATTGGGGATAAGGTGATTGGATTCATAAATCATAATATCTGTGTATACGGTTTCGACTGACCAAATGAGAAAAACCCTGATGCACTAGCGTACAAACAAGTTTAAGTCAATGACCCAGTCAGCAAATCCTTCTATGTAATCTGTTTTTGTTTTTTTCATTTATCCTTACAATGTTATTATTTAGAACCATACATATATTGAGTTATGTTTGGAGTGCAACTACATATTTTAATGAAAGGAGCAATCGATGCATTAGACGAGAAACTCAATAATTCATAATTCAGAGTAATACATGTAGGGTCAACATATAATTTGAATTACTACACTAAATAAAGCGTATCATAAACTACAAAACAAATGCATACATTAAATTTTTTTTTTAAAAATCATTATTATTATGGTTTTTTTTATGAAATCGCTGTTTGTTTATAGTGTTTACTTGAAGTATGATATAACAAAAACTATTAAACGAGCATTGCATTTAGTCTACAGAAAATATATTAAAACATGCTAGGAATATCCTCTTAACTCGATTACTTTGAACTAAGTTCCTCATGACATGAAGTTACGAATGCTATACAAAAAGCTGACATTTATTTGGTTTTTTTTTTCAAACAGTTATTGATTCAGTTGTAGGCCACAGTATTTCAAAAAGATCATAGTTAGATAAAACATGTAAAACAATTATTAAAGTCGATAATCACTTAAATCTTGTCAAGTTTTAAGTCTCAAGCTAATTACTATGTATATCACTTTGCATTAATACTAGTATATGATAGTTATCAAAGGTAATAGGAATATAATTTAGTACGCCAGACGCGCGTTTCTTTTACATAAGAATCATCAGTGACGCTCATACATGTATAAAAATATTTATAAAGTACAAAGTTGAAGAGCATTGATGATTGTGTTCTTTTGTAAATCATTTGGATCTCATTACGACGAAGTAGCATTTTTATTCCTGAAAATGTTTTGAGGATATTCAAATATGTTTTCCACTCATCATATATATGAGTAAATACCTGCAGTACCACTGTTTGCACCATATGTCAAAATATAGTTTGAGACTTCATCACCGAGAGTAAAATTATTGAAAACAGCATAACGACTGTTTCCTTCCCAGTCTTCAAGATATATTCTAAGAAAGTTGTTTCCCAATCCAGTCAATTGATGAACTCGGTCATTCCCTATAATTAAATATATAGAAAGATGTGGTATGAGTAATAATGTAACACCTCTTCTTTCAAAAAGGGAATTAATACTATGTTTTACTCTTTTAATTGGCATACTTGGAAAGTAAGTTTAATATAGCTTTTTGATTATTATCGACATCATTTACGTAATTCATTAAATGAGTTTAATAATTAGGTCTTTCCACCTTTCCGTGGATTTTTTTTTTTTTTTTTTTTTCTTCTGCCTAATTTTTTTCTTGCGTAGTATTGCTGTTTCAAAAGATGTCGCTTAGATATTTGAAATATGATATCGTATAGTTTATACGCTTTTAAAATTTACAACGACGTAACAAAATACTTAACGTTGTAAGAGTTATCTCCCCAAACACTGTTTTTCTTGTGGCCACTACTCCTTCGCAACCGTAAAAGATTACGACAAATGTATTTTACCAAATTGCTCGTTACATCTTAAAGATAAGGATATTCATTTTTTATGAAGACTCCATATGAGAGTTATTCCCCCTTTTTCATTTGATTCAAGTAACATGCATTTCTAACTAGTAAACCATAAGTGATAGAGACCTAGGGTCTTTAGATTTGAGGTCCTTGGTCTAAAAAAATGAAAATGAGGTCAAGGTCAAAGGTCAAGGTCATATTCTAAATTTTGATTTTGGCTTATTTTCACTTATTTTCAAATACCGTATGACATATCGACAAATAATTTTTCATAAATTGTTAGTTGCGACATGTCCTTACTTGTATATTTTGGTTGAAAGGGTGCGCAGACAATAAATGGGAGATTTTCCCCATCTTACATTTAGAATTACGCCTAAAGTTATATAACTCATTAACCAAACTTATTAAAGACATAGGATCCTTTGATTTAAGGTCCTTGGTTTGTGACCTTGAAATTGAGGTCAAGGTCATAGGTTAATATGTCGTTCTAGATTTTGACCTTTGCTTTAAATTCATATAAATACATCATAAAGCCATAGGAACTTACATTTTAAACTGATTTTTCATATTTCAATATCAAAATAGATCTTTACTAGTGGAAAGACCTTCAATTGTTCTCTGAACAATTAGTTTTTAATTGTTTTTGTATTGCTGACCCATTATTCCATGGTGAGCGTACTAACTGAAGACATTTGTTGTATTATATCCGTTACATTTACCAGAATTTTAATAATTCAAAGATCCATTGTAACAGATATTAACACGATTCATGAATTCATGAAAACAGTCTTGTATACAAACTCATCATAAATACCAGGATTAAATTTGTTATATACGCAAGACGCGCGTTTCGTCTTCAAAAGACTCATCAGTGACGCTCGAATCCAAAAAATTAAAAAGGCCAAATAAAGAACGAAGTTGAGGAGCAGTACGGACCAAAATTCCCAAAAGTCTATCAAAATACAGCTAAGGTAATCTACGTCTGAGGTAGAAGAACCTTAGAATTTAAAAAAAAAAAATTTGTAAACAGTTAATTCATAAATATAACCATATCAATAAAATAAGGTCACCGTTAGAGCAGATATCGTACACTATACATTATATAAAAGTTTATACAACACAACAAGTCAGACTTTGTGGAATTGTCGATTCTTTATATATCAAAATACATAGAACTAAATGTTAATGAAAGTAGTAAATACAAAACAAAATGTGTATACTGCATAAATCGACAAACAGACAACATAACAACAGTACGTTGTATTACATGATTATGTTAGTCACATACACATGTTCCTATTCTATACTGGAACATGTATATTCAAAATTGTAATTCAGTGATTTTGATGTTTAGTCTTACTGAAGTTATCTCATTTGTTTCTTTATTGATGGTTTATGATTAAAATTCCTGATTTTTTTAAACAAAATTTTGTCTAAAATAATGTATTTGATTCAATTAATTGCAGATATGTTTTGGGGTTTAGTGTGGCGTCCACATTTTGTTGAGAGGACATCTCAAATTACGATACGGGATTTTCACGATTTGTTGGAAACCCATTGGTGGCCGTCGGCTGTGGTCTGCTGTTTGGTCGGGTTGTTGTCTGTTTGACACATTCCCAATATCCGATCTATAATTGCGTTTTTAAATTTCTTATTGAAATGCGTCGGTATGAAATTATTACAAACAAGAATGTGTCCATAGTACACGGATGCCCCATTCGCACTATAATTTTCCATGTTCAGTGGACCGTGAAATTGGGGTCAAAACTTAAAATTAGAAAGATCATATCAAAGGAGAACATGTGTACTAAGATTCAAGTTGATGTGACTTTTTCTTCATCAAAAACTACCTTGACTAAAAACTTTAACCTGAACTTCGCACTATCATTTTCTATGTTCAGTGGACCATGGAAATTGGGGGTCAAAACTATAATTTGGCATTACAATAAGAAAGATCATATCATGGAGAACATTTGTAATAAGTCTCAAGTTGATTGGACTTCAACTTCGTCAAAAACTACATTGACCAAAAACTTTAATCTGAACTTTTGCACTATCATTTTCTATGTTCATTGGACCATGAAAATTGGGGGTCAAAACTATAATTTGGCATTACAATTAGAAAGATCATATCATGGGGAACATGTGTAATAAGTCTCAAGTTGATTGGACTTCAACTTCATCAAAAACTATCTTGACCAAAAACTTTAATCTGAACTTTTGCACTATCATTTTCCATGTTCAGTGGACCATGAAATGAGGTCAAAACTATAATTTGGCATTAAAATTAGAAAGATTATATCATGGGGAACATGTGTAATAAGTTTCAAGTTGATATGACTTCAACTTCATTAAAAACTACCTTGACCAAAAACTTTAACCTGAACTTTTACACTATCATTTTATGTTAAGTGGACCATGAAATTGGGGTCAAAACTATAATTTGGCATTAAAATTAGAAAGATCATATCATGGGGAATATGTGTCATAAGTTTCAAGTTGATTGGACTTCAACTTCATCAAAAACTACCTTGACCAAAATCTATAACCTGAACTTCGCACTATCATTTTCTATGTTCAGTGGACCATGAAATTGGGGTCAAAAAATTAATTTGGCATTAAAATTAGAAAGATCATATCATGGGGAACATGTGTCATAAGTTTTAAGTTGATTAGACTTTAACTTCATCAAAAACTACCTTGACCAAAAATTTTAACCTGAAGCGGGACGAACGAACGAACGAACGGACGAACGGACGAACGGAGGCACAGACCAGAAAACATAATGCCCCTCTACTATCGTACAAATGTAGGTGGGGCATAAAAAGTAATATAGATAATAGATTACATATAACAAGGTTTCAGTATGCTGTACCTAACCAATGTTTCAGTATGCTGTACCTAACCTATGTTTCAACATACTGTACCTAACCAATGATCCCCATTGACTTCTCCAAATCCGTTTTTGTAGTCTTCCCAAAGTTTCGTATGAAAACTAACAACTCCACCAGATCGATACTGAAATACCTGTGAGAGATCATATATTATTTTGAAATTTTGAAATTGAACAAACTAGTACATTTTGTAGACGTTTATACATAGAATTTAGTAAACTATCATAAGTATGTCTCGTTTAAAATTAAAATGGAATATATAAATAATTGATATTTCATGAAAAGACATGTTCTGAATATTTATTGTTGTCTTAAAGATTAACTGTAACAAGTAAACCAAAAAAGATAGGTATTCCATATACATGATATAGGAAAGAATTGTTTATATCCAGTATAGTATGCTATCAATATAGCAATCTCTAACTAATAATCAGTAAGCTACCCAATGATTTTTTTTTAAATCAATACTGATTTTTTTTTTAAATCAATACAAATGTTAAATCATAATAATATTTTTTTTCAAATGCCAGAAGTATATGAAACAATGCAGATTAAAAGGATTTTCTAAGTTGGATTGTCAATTTATTGTGATTGTTCATACCATACCATCCTTACTTAAAATAAACAGCTGACATATTTAAGTTCACGTTCTGTGTATATCTGATGCATACATTAATCTTATCGTACATACTGTCCATCCTCCGCCGTCTGTATCCATATCACAGTAAACTTTATATCCTGGGGCTCCAGTAGGGTAGATATGATAAACTCCACTTTTGTTCATCGTTCTGTGTACGTCATTGCAGTCTTTCGCTAGTTTTCCTATATTAATAATAACAGTACTATTAATACTACTACTACTACAACTACTGCTAATAATAATAATAATAATAATAATAATAATAATAATAATAATAATAATGATAATAATAGCAATAATAATAATAATAATAATAATAATAATAATAATAATAAGAATAAGAATAAGAATAAGAATAAGAATAAGAATAAGAATAATAATAATAATACTAAATATCATAAAAATAAAAATAATAATAATTAAAAACCAATTGTTCAGAGAACCATTGATGGTCTTTCCACCAGTAAGGATTTTTTTTTATAAGAAAATATTAAAAACTTGGTTTTAAATGTCAATTGAACCGTCAAATGACAGCTTATTGAACGTTGATTCCAAAAATGTATGGTTTCTATGGAAAAAGATATAGATAAGGGAGATAATTGTTTACTTCCGGTTCAAACGATGTAATTTCCGGTATAGTTTGATAGTTTAATTGACACTGATTCCAAAAATATATGATTCTATATACTTTTACATTTATTTAGAACAAAAAATAGCTACTTCCGGTAAACAAAAGGTCACTCCCGGTTGGCTTTTACAAGGTCACAATCTATTGCAAAAAGTCCCATGTCTTTATCATGTATACATATGAGGTAAAAGCAAAGATCAAAATCTAGAACGTTAATTTTGCCAATGACCTTGAGCTCAATTTTAAGGTCATGAACCAAGGACCTCAAATCAAAAGACTTTAGTCCTCTATTTTATATTGTTTATGAGTTATATTACCATACATATGATATTAGATATAAAAAGGGGGAAAACTCGTGTCAAATGTCTTCGTACCCTTTCGACTAAAATTTATGTGTTACTACATGTCGTAACTAACAATTTTATGAAAATATTTTGTCAATATCTTATATGATTTCTGAAAATAAGAGATAACAAGCCAAAATCAAAATTTTAATCATGACCTTGACCTCTGACCTTGACCTCATTTTCAATTTTTTGGACCAAGGACCTGAAAACAAAAGACCCTAGGCCTCTAACACTTATGGTTTTCCAGTAAAAAATGCATATCACTTATATCAAATATAAAAGGGGAAATAACTCTCATATGGAGTCTCTGGATAGCTTCAGTCAAAATAAATCAAATCATCCTGAGGATATAACGAGCAATTTGGTAAAATAAATTTGTCGGTTTCTTATACGGTTGCGAATAATAAGCGATCACAAGCAAAACAGTGTTTGGGGAGATAACTCTTACATTGAAAAGATTTTTGTTACGCGGTGTCAGTTTCAAAAGCGTATTAATTGTTCGATATCATATACCAAATATCTAAGCGACATCTTGCGAAACAAAAAAATTGCGAAGGAACAAAAAGTTGGCGGAAGAAAAAAAATAATAATAATCAGAAGAAAACCAATAGGTCTTTCCACGGAAAAGTGGAAAGACCTAATTAAAAACCAATTGTTCAGAGAACCATTGATGGTCTTTCCACCAGTAAAGATATTTTTTATATGAAAATATTCAAATTTGGTTTTAAATGTCAATTTTAGCCGTCAAATGACAGCTTATTGAACACTGATTCCAAAAATATATGGTTTCTATACAAAAAGATATAAATAAGGGAGATCATTCTTTAGTTCCGGTTTAAAAGATGTTACTTCCGGTTTAAAAGATGTTGCTTCCGGTATTTTTCGATAGTTTACTTGACACTGATTCCATAAATATATGGTTCTATATACTTTTATATTAATTTAGTACAAAATGTAGCTACTTCCGGTTTACAAATTGTCACTTCCGGTTGGCTTTTTCTAGATCACATTGCTTGCAACCTAATGCAAAAAAAACCATGGCTTTATCATGTATACATATGAGGTAAAAGCAAAGGTCAAAATCTAGAACGTTAAATTTACATATGACCTTGAGCTCAATTTCAAGGTCATCAGCCAAGGACCTCAAATCAAAAGACTGTAGGCCTCTACCTTATACTGTTAATGAGTTATATTACCATATTACTAATATTAGATATAAAAGGGGGGAAAACTCGCCTCAAACGTCTACATACTCTTTCAACTAATATTTACGTGTTACGACATGTCGCAACTAACACTTGTGTGAAAATATTTTGTCGATATCTTATAAGATTTCTGAAAATAAGAGATCACAAGCCAAAATCAAAATTTTGAACATGACCTTGACCTTTGACCTTGACCTCATTTTGATTATTTTGGACCAATGACCTCAAAACAAAAGACCCTAGGCCTCTAACACTTATGGTTTTCCAGTTAAAAACGCATATCACTTATATCAAATATAAAAGGGGAAATAACTCTCATATGGAGTCTCCGGACAGCTTCGGTGAAAATAAATCAAATCATCCTGAGGATATAACGAGCAATTTGGTAAAAGAAATTTGTCGGTTTCTTATACGGTTGCAAATATTAAGCGATCACAAGAAAAACAGTGTTCGGGGAGATAACTCTTACACTGAAAAGATTTTGGTTACGCGGTGTCAGTTTCAAAAGCGTATTAATTGTTCGATATCATATACCATATATCTAAGCGACATCTTGCGAAACAAAAAAATTGCGAAGGAACAAAAAGTTGGCGGAAGAAAAAAAATAATAATAATAATCAGAAGAAAACCAATAGGTCTTTCCACGGAAAAGTGGAAAGACCTAATAATGATAATAAGAATAATAAGATTAAGAATTAGAATAAGAAGAAGAAGAAAAATAAGAAAAACAAGTAATCCTGTGTTAGGATGCTAACACAAAAGTCACCAAAACGGACCCCACATCATTGTTCTGCGGTATCATTGATGCCAAATAATGTGTGTGTAAAGTTTAATTCAATATGAAGAATTAATTTTTTTTTTGACATTTTGGCTGTTTCCATGGCAACGACGGCCATTTTGAAAATTTCAAACTCAAAATTAAAGTCTACACAAGTTAGGCAACATTTGTTATAAGTTTCATTAAATTTGAAACATTTTGATTTTTTTGATATTTTTGCTGTTTCCATGGTAACGGCGGCCATTTTGAAAATTCCAAACTCAAAAGTCAATTCTACACAAGTTAGGCAACATTAGTTATAAGTTTCATTAAATTTGAAGCATTTTGAAGTTTTTCATATTTTTGCTGTTTCCATGGTTACGGCGGCCATTTTGAAAATTCCAAAGTGTCACTTCTGCTGCAAATTGTTCACTCCATAATTATATACCATCATATACCATGAAATGTCTCTAGAACAAATTTAACATTGATGTTCTAGAATATTCCATGAAAATTCACCCCCCTCAAATTATGCCATGGAGACCCCCTACTGAAATAAAATTAGTGCCAAGTTGAAGCAGACATGTGTCTCTAAATATTCATAAGAGAATATATAATTCCATCTACTCTCCATACAGTGGAAAATTTAGGAAATGTAAAAAAAAATTAACCCCACCCATCTTTGAGCCCCCCTAATTATGCCAAGATGACACCCTGGTATCATGGACATTGGGTTCTGCACCCCCCCATGATGCAGACCCTTACCCAGAAAAAATATAAAATTTCCATCCTCTACTCCTTCCAAGAAAATGGTAGGACCGTTTAAGGGGTTAGAAAAAGAAAAATAAGAATAATAATAATAACTAGATTTGCGATTGCAAGCAATAGCGGATGGCACCCTTCCCCTATTGCCAGGTGAGCGGTAGCCATGATAACGGCGGCCATTTTGGAAATTCCAAACTCAAAAGTCAAGTCTACATTAGCTGAGCAACATTTGTTATAAGTTTCAATAAATTTGAAGCATTTTTAAGTTTTTCGGATCTTTGCTGTTTCCATGGTAACGGCGGCCATTTTGAATATTCCAAAGTCAAACCCCCGCTGCAATTATTTCCCTCCACAATCATATACCATTTAATGTCTCTAGAATAAATTAAACATTGATGTTCTAGAATGTTCTGTGAAAATTCAAAGTTTTGACCTTTTTGCATTGTTTCCATGGTAACAACAGCGATTTTGGAAATTCCAACGCCAAATTCCACATCTTCCAATGTTGCTCATCCTTACTGTGAAGTTTCATTAAGTTTGGAACATTTTGAGATTTTTGAATTTTTTGGAGTAGTTTCCATGGCAACATAGTAGTTCCAATGAGTGCCAAAAATCATCCAAAAGAAGTATATAGTGGGCACCTACATTGTATTAAAATATAATGATTCTGAGTTAAATAGTATCTAAATAGTTCACCAAAACAAAAAACTGGATTTTTTCACATTTGTTTCGTTTCCATGGTAACGGCAGCCATCTTGACGGTGCCATACCCCACTGCACTATAGAATGTTCTTGTCTACATTATGGTATAGTTCCATCAATATTGTTCAAGTCAATTCCGAGAAATAGAATGGACAAAAAAGTGTGGAAGAATAAATATAACTAGAATTGCCATTGCAAGCAATAGCGGATGTCACCTTTCCCCCATTGCCACTAAGCGGAAGCCATTTCAAAATAATAAAACAGTGAATACAGATCTATGAATTGCGATATATATCTTTTTGTAAATTTTGAGTTCATTTAGGGGATTGTCAAAAGTTTCACATTTCTTCTGTTTCCATGGCAACGGCAGCCATTTTGGAAATTCCAAAGTCAAAAGTCTCATCTGTACATGCCAGTTAACAATAATACTAAATTTCATTAAGTTTGGAGCATTTTGAAAATATTTGACATTTCTGCAGTTTCCATGGCAACGGTAGCCATTTTGGAAATTCCAACTTCAAAAATCTCATGCAGACCTGACAGTCAACAATCATATTAGGTTTCATCAATTTTGGAGCATTTTGAAATTTTGGAAATTTTGGACATTTTGGTTGGTTACTATGGTAACAAAGACTTTTCCAAAATTTTAGTGGCAGATACCACATTGGTATATGGGAGGGAATATACCATCAGAGTTTCAATGGATTTGACCTACCATTTTAAGAGAGTAAATGCCACTTTTTAAGGTTTTTGAAGCATTTTTACCGTTTTTGCATTGTTTCCATGGTAACGGTAGACATTTTCGAAATTCCAACGCCAAATTTCACATCTTCCCATGTTGCTCATCATTACTGTGAAGTTTCATAAAATTTGGAGCATTTTGATATTTTGGAAATTTTTGGAGTAGTTTCCATGGCAACATAGTAGTTCCAATGAGTGCCAAAATCATCCAACACCTGTATATAATGGGCACCTACATTGTTTTAAAATATAATGATTCTGAGTTAAATAGTATCCAAATAGTTCACCAAAAAAAACAACTGATTTTTTTCACATTTGTTTCGTTTCCATGGTAACGGCAGCCATCTTGACGGTGCCATACCCCACTGCACTATAGAATGTTCTTGTCTACATTATGGTATAGTTCCATCAATATTGTTCAAGCCAATTCCGAGAAATAGCATGGACAAAAAAGTGTGGAAGAATAAATATAATAATAACTAGATTTGTAATTGCTAGCAATAACGGATGGCACCCTTCCCCCATTGCCAGGTGAGCGGCAGCCAGTTTGAAAATTCCAAAGTCAAATACTGCATCTACAGATGTCTAGTGACATTTTTGCAAAGTTTCATTAAGTTTGAAGCATTTTGAAATTTTGGATATTTTTGCTGTTTCCATGGTAACGGCGGCCATTTTGAAAATTCCAAACTCAAAAGTCAATTCTACATAAGCTAGGCAACATTTGTTATAAGTTTCATTAGATTTAAAGCATTTTGAAGTTTTTCATATTTTTGCTGTTTCCATGGTAACGGCGGCCATTTTGAATATTCCAAAGTCAAACCACTGCTGCAATTGTTTCCCTCCATAATCATATACCATTTTATGTCATTAGAATAAATTTAACATTGATGTTCTGGAATGTTCTGTGAAAATTCAAAGTTTTGACCTTTTTGCATTGTTTCCATGGTAACAAGAGATATTTTGGAAATTCCAACGCCAAATTCCACATTTTCCAATGTTGCTCATCATTACTGTGAAGTTTCCTGAAGTTTGGAGCATTTTGAGAATTTAGAAATTTTTGGTGTTGTTCCCATGGCAACATAGTAGTTCCAATGAGTGCCAAAATCATCCAACACCTGTATATAGAGGGCACCTACATTGTATTAAAATATAATGATTCTGAGTTCAAACATATCCAAACAGTTCACCAAAACAAAAAACTGGATTTTTTCACATTTGTTCTGTTTCCATGGAAACGGTAGCCATCTTGAACCATTCCATGCTTGCTGCAACTCTGCACGTGGGGGTCCTTACTATAGTAGAGTTCCATCAACACTGGTCCATTGGATTTCGAGAAATCACCTGGACAAAATTTGTTGCAAGAAGAAAAATAATAATAAGAAAAAAAAGAAACGTAGAATAACAATATGCCACCCAAACTCCGTTTAGGGTGCCATAACTAGAATTGCCATTGCAAGCAATAGCGGATGGCACCCTTCCCCTATTGCCAGGTGAGCGGTAGCCTTGATAACGGCGGCCATTTTGGAAATTCCAAACTCAAAAGTCAAGTCTACATTAGCTGAGCAACATTTGTTATAAGTTTCAATAAATTTGAAGCATTTTACATAGTAGTTCCAATGAGTGCCAAAATCATCCAACACCTGTATATAGTGGGCACCTACATTGTATTAAAATATGATGATTCTGAGTTAAAGCATTACCATACAGTTCACCGAAACTAAAAACTGTATTTTTTCACATTTGTTCTGTTTCCATGGTAACAGCAGCCATTTTTTACCATTCCAATGTATATTGCACAACTTCACATGGCGGTTCACATTATGGTATAGTTCCATCGACATGGGTTTGACCAATTCCGAGAAATAGCATGGACAAAATGTGTGGAAGAATAAAAATAATAACATGCAATAGCGGATGGCACCCTTCCCCTATTGCCAGGTGAGCGGTAGCCATGGTAACGGCGGCCATTTTTGAAATTCCAAACTCAAAAGTCAAGTCTACATTAGCTGAGCAACATTTGTTATAAGTTTCAATAAATTTGAAGCATTTTGAAGTTTTTTGTTTTTTTGCTGTTTCCATGGTAACGGCGGCCATTTTGAATATTCCAAAGTCAAACCCCCGCTGCAATTTCTTCCCTCCATAATCATATACCATTTAATGTCTCTAGAATAAATTAAACATTGATGTTCTAGAATGTTCTGTGAAAATTCAAAGTTTTGACCTTTTTGCATTGTTTCCATGGTAACAACAGCGATTTTGGAAATTCCAACGCCAAATTCCACATCTTCCAATGTTGCTCATCGTTACTGTTAAGTTTCATTAAGTTTGGAGCATTTTGATATTTTTGAAATTTTTGGTGTAGTTCCCATGGCAACATAGTAGTTCCAATGAGTGCCAAAATCATCCAATGCCTGTATATAGTGGGCACCTACATTGTATAAAAATATAATGATTCTGAGTTAAAGCATATTAAAACAGTTGACCAAAACCAAAAACTGGAATTTTTCACATTTGTTCCGTTTCCATAGTAACGGCAGCCATCTTAAACCATTCCATGCTTCGTGCACAACTTGATCTGGGGGTCCTCACTATAGTAGAGTTCCATCAACATTGGTCCATTGGATTTCGAGAAATCGCCTGGACAAAAATGTGTGGAAGAAAAATAAGAAAAAAAAGAAACGTAGAATAACAATATGTCACCCCAACTCCGTTGAGGGTGCCATAATAAGAAAAAAAGAAACGAACAATAACAATATGTCACCCCAACTCCGTTGAGGGTGCCATAATAAGAAACCGAACAAAAACATAAAGTCCCCAAAACTCCGTTTTGGTGACTTAATAATAAGAATAATAATTATAAAAATAATAACTATAAACATGATGCAAATAACACAAAATGTAATAACAATAATTGTCATACCTCAGTATATTTTTTCTATAAAGAAAATAATAAAAAGGTTGTGCTATTTCATTCCACAGACTATTTGCCAGTCAATAGTTTAACCCCGGTTATTAGTTTCATAATCATCTTTCCCGTACTATTTTATGCTTATTCATTGGACAATAATGATGTCATTGACTAGTTTGCTTTGCAACGTCAAACTTTAATATTATAAACGGTATAATCTGTTAGTGTCGATTATAATTTCACTTACAAGAAGCAATTATAAAAGAGAGAAAATCTTCGCGCGCATTTTTTAAAGATCTAAAATATAGTGCCTTATTCATAATATGGGTTCGGTCGTCGTATTCTAAAGTGAATTTGCGTTTGGTGTACTTTAGCTTAAATTTATCATATGCACGGAAAATTTAACACAAGTATTTCTAGTCTTGATTGCAATTAATAAAATATTAACAAATACAAGAAGAACTATAAAAACAAACTTATAGTTCATCTTGTGCATGTCAAGTTATGTGACATTTTTTTTTCTTTTCTTTCAGATACACAGCTACTTTGCATATGTACTATTTCTGTACTAAAAATATATAGTACTGGAAATTCACTTTTAATATTTAGTACTATTTCCTTACTTTAAAATTATTGAAATTTAGTTAATTTGGTATATAAAAACACTTAATGACTGTGTTTTTCAGTTTAATAAAACACCCAATGACTGTGTGTGTTGGTAATATCAAGTTTGTTGTCCCTTCGCATTCCAACTATTGCTCTCGGCTTTGCCTCGAGCAATATTTGGTAATTCAGAGACAACAAACTTGCTATTACCCGCACACACAGTCAATAGTTGTATATAATGTAGTCTTAAATCTAGATCAATGCGCACATGTCGTAGTACAAGAGGTTACTAAAAGAGGGACGAAAGATACCAGAAGGACAGTCAAACTCATATATCGAAAATAAACTGACAACGTCATTGCTAAAAATGAAAAAAATCAAACAGACAAACAATAGTACACACGACACAACACAGAAAACTAAAGAATAAGCAACACGAACCCCACTAAGTTATACATAGATATAAAAAAGAAGATGAAGTATGATTGCCAATGAGACAACTGTCCACAAGAGACCAACATGACACATACATTAACAACTATAGGTCCATGTACGGCCTTCAACAATGAGCAAAGCCCATACCACATAGTCAGCTATGAAAGGCTCCGATATGACAATGTAAAACAATTCAAACGAGAAAAATAACGGCCTTATTTATAAAAAAAAAGAAGTGAACGAAAAACAAATATGTAACACATAAACAAACGACAACCACTGAATAACAGGCTCTTGAAATTGGACAGGCACATACATGAATAATGTGGCGGGGTTTAACATGTTAGCGGTATCCCAGACCTCCCTAACCTGTGGCATGTTAGTTTAAAACTATCGTTCAAAAAGTATAGATACCACAAACCATTCAATCAATCTTGAAAACAAATTCAAAGGAGGAGGTCCTGTAAGGGCCGATTTCGGCCTCAAATTTCAAGTTCATCTAACGAAAGATTTTCGACGCTTTTTAAAGACTTAAATGTCTATTTCAATTGATTCAATTAGTTAATGTGAAATATTTTAACTGATTAAGTTATTAAAACCCTCCGATTCAAGCTAAAATATGAAAAATCGTCATTTTACAGATGGTTTTTCGTGTTCATTCATAATATTGAAATGTTAGTTGCATTTGATGATAATACATAACATATATAAAGGTTGAGGATGAACACGGATGCAGCCACTTTCATGTAACATGGAAACCGTCTAAAATTTAACTAAATGCTAATATTGTGAAGATTTCAGTAATTTAGCATGACTTAATGATGTTAGTTCCCGATATATGTGCATTGTATTGTCAAAAACAGCCCATATTTGTGTAGCAGAAGCATTCTACTTTCCAATGAATAGCTACAAGATTACATTTTCACAATTTTGCAAAACTGCTATATTTGGGGCCAAAATGGGGTCTTACGGAACCTACTCCTTTGAACTACATGTGACAGACCTAATCTACGTTGGCATTTTCATAGTCCTATAACATGTAAAAATACATAGGAGATACAAGAAATAATCATGTATGACAATAACGTTGAATGATTTCTTTAGTCTTTTGTATGAACATGAATATAACACATACATACCTTTAGCAAAATCAGTGTTACTTTTAACGTCTGTTACAAATGATGATAATTTTGAATCAGTTAACTTTTGCTTTTCTTTCATTTGCTCAATTTCTACCTTCAGCTTATTGTCTATTGTAGTCAACGAACTGATGTCGCTTGCAAGTATGTTCTGTTTTGACATTATGAGTGCATTTTTCTTCGATGTATTTTTTTGAACTTCAGTTAACTTTCTGCCAAAATCTTCTGTTTTATTATATACAGCAGTGACTAATTTTTCTAATTGTACAGTTCCGTCTGAAAGAAAAAGAAAAGTTGATTCACTCATTGATTAAAATATTCCTTGACAATAAGGTACTGTAGATACAGTATTAGTCAGAAAAACTATAAGTGGTCGAGTAAAATTGAACAACATCATGCCAAAAAAAAAGAATAACCATCAGCAGTGCGCCTTACACTTTCTAGGTAATAAAATTGAGTAAGGAAATAGGGAATGTGTCAAAGCAACAACAACCCGACCATAGAGCAGACAACAGCCGATGGCCACCAATGGGTCTTTAATTTAGCGAGAAACTCCCGCACTCGAAAGAGTCCTTTAGCTGGTATCTTAAAAAATATGTATAGTAGTACTGTGATAATGGCCGTCATACTAAACTTCAAATTATACAGAAGAAACTAGAATTAAAAATCATACAAGACTAACAAAGGCCAGAGGCTCCAGACTTTGGACAGGCACAAAATTGCTGCGGAATTAAACATGTTTATGAGATATCAGCCATCCCCTATACATCTAGCCAATGTGAACAGGATATGCATAACAATACGCACATTAAAATTCAGTTCAAGTAAAGTCCGAGTTCGATGTCAGAAGATGTAACAAAAGAAAACAAATAAAATGACCATTAACAGACTACTGGCAGTTAACTGACATGCCAGCTCCAGACCTTAATCAAACTGATTGAAAGATTATGTCTGCATCATGTGAATATCAGGCACAATCCCTCCCGTTATGGGTTTAGAATGATACTATCATAAAATATATGAAAAGAACATAACCCGTATCATGCCAGCAACTGATTCTTAAATAAATGTGTTTAGTTCCGATGCAAAGACCCTATAAGTGAATCAATATTAAAGCCAAAATATGTAATCTTTAATGACCTGACAACAGTATCGTAACTATATCCCTTCTTAATAAGTATGTTTAAAGGTTTTGTAAGCTTTTGAGGTGAATACTGACATTTGTGCTTTGTTAAGAATATTAACATAAAGGATTGGATGTGAAATACCTGAACGTATAAGATATCTGCTTGTTGAGTTATATTTACGAATTATTTCCTTATACCGATGAAAACAATAGAATCACCAACAAAAACTCGTACAAAATGCATGTGTGTCTTTGAACACAGCAGTGCATGCTAGCGATGCATTTAGAACATAATTATATCTAAAAAAAAACATTAAATTGAAACTGCAATCATTACCATATAATATTCAAAGATATTCTTTGAGTATACAACGTTTTGATCGTATTTGAAATACGTTAAACAGTAAAAACACAAAGATACTAAACTCTGAGAAAAATTCAAAAGGAAGTGAAAGGACCTAATCAAATAGCAAAATCAAAAGCTCAAACACATCAAACGAATGAATGACAAATGTCACATTACTGACTTGGTACAGGCATTTTCTTATTTCAAAAATGGGGGATTGAACCTTAACGATTTGTTAAACAGCCATTGTAAAATATGAATAAATCGATATGTCAGTTCATCCTCAACGTCATGGATTGTTTGGGCTTTTGTGAATAAGTCTCACTTAGTTTTTGATGAATGGGGTTAAGTGTTGAACCTGAACGATGACATAAAATATGAACAATGTGAATCGCAGTATAATCTTTTTTAACGTGTTAACCTGAAAAGCAAGTTGGTTTGCCATTTCTTGTGTCAATTCGTTATTTTTAATGATAGCCACAACGTTAACGAATGGCCAACGAGATGTCAAATGCCTGGAGAAAAATACGTGATTAAAGGTTGATGTATGAAAGCTCTTAGAATTACCAGTCAATCATTTTTGAAATAGTATACAAGGTTAAAATGAAAAGCAACGTAGTAAATCGTAAATATGAAACTGATTGAATTTTAGTATGTGTAATTATTTGTTCTCCCGTTCCGAATGTGTTAGAAAAAACGAAAGAAAGGAGAACAATAAAACCCTGTTTGGTTCTAAAGTAGGTTGAATGCTACATTATAAATTTATAGTCTTACCTTCTATCTTCTGTTTAAAAGTTGACAGTGTAAGAGTGTATGATTTCCCCAAATTGTCCAAGGCAGTTTGTATCCTCTTTTCCAAAATATTTTCCACCAGATTTTTCATCTCTTTAGATACAACCACTTTTACCTCCTTTTGTATAACTGCTCTCAGCTGTTTGGTTAGACTAGATATGTCTAATTCTGCCTTTAACGGTGCGTTAAGCTTTGAAACAAGCGGGATATCAATTGAAGACGAACAATTGTCATTTTCGCACGAATCATCACTAGAGTATCCAGTAAGTAAAATGCTGATTATAATAAGCGTAGATACATACAACATCTTAAACTCCATACTGACATTAAACTTTTTCGTGAAAAGATCTATATTTTATACTTCAAATCTGATGAGATATTTGGCAGAACGGATTTAATGTTTTAGATAATATAGTGATCTGTATCTTTTGAACGTCAGTTTATTTTGGCACGCAATACAGAAAGAAGATTTAATCGATATTGTTATGATAAATGAAACTGAATTATTGTACATCAATATAACATGATTTGAAAATTAAAACAAATTTAGACGAATAACATATTTAAAACTGTTTAAAAAGTTTATTAGATATGATAAGCTGCAAACCAGTTATGTTTCTAAACTCTTTATGAACGTGCATTTTAATCATATACTGATAACTTTCCGAACGATAAATTTTCTTAACTACTTAAAAACAAAATGCGATATTAAGTGCATTCCATTTCTTCTTTTTTCACAAAACACTTACAATCATATTTCAATAACAATTTATTTCACATTGAAGCTTCCACGAAGTTTGGAAACTAATGATGCTAAATTCTGACGCCGGATTATGACACATGGCATTATACTTAATATGTTTTTGCGCCTGTTCCAATTTGGCCTTTGTTAGTCTTGTATGAATTTTATTCTTAGTTTCTGGTGTATAATTTGGAGTTTAATATTGCGTTTATTATCACTGAACTATAAAATTGAGAATGGAAATGGGGAATGTGTCAAAGAGACAACCACCCGACCAAATAAAAAAACAACAGCAGAAGCTCACCAACAGGACTTCAATGTAGCGAGAAATTCCCGCACCCGGAGGCGTATATATATGTTTGTGTAGGGGCCAGTTGATGAACGCCTCCGGGTGTGGGAATTTCTCGCTGAGTTTAAAACCTATTGATGACCTTCTGCTGTTGTCTGTTTTATTGTCGGATTGTTGTCTCTTTGACACTTTCCCATTTCCATTTACCTTGATCATGTTTATATATATACTAAGGAACAGTAACCAATCTATTGTGTAATAAAAGTACTGTGGATTCATTTTTAATCGTGGTATACCAATTTTCGTGGGTTTCGTGAGTCACTGCGAACCACGATTTTTTTCAGAATTCAACGAAGAATAATCCCGAGAAATATATATGGAGTCGGATGTTTATTTCCGGTTACGTTATGCAGTTCTAGTATAGTGTTGCTTAGCGATAAACATTGTAACATAACACGTGTTTTTTATTGAAAGAAGATACAAGTATTTTAATTAAATCAATAGTAAATATATCGAATATCAGTGATGATTTAATTTTTAAATTTGATTAAAACTGTTCATGGAAAATAACTGCAAGTTGTTAATTAACGTGTCATAAGTTTCGTTTAGGATTAAGTACGGTGTTATGGGGATATAGCCCGTAGGTATTGTTTCTGACAGGAAAATTTATTTTCACACCTTATACTTTTATGACTGTTTATTACATCGTGATTAGGGAAATGAGCTTTCAATCTTAAAGTTTTGATTGCCTTTTAGAATTCGACAAGAATTTGTAAATTGTTAAACAAACAATTAGTTGTCTCTGTCCGTTATTGTAATAGAAGTTATTTATGAACACTTTAACCTAGAATGACTAGGCGAGGATTTTGACAATTCAAAACTTTTTCAATGAATTCCTTCTTTTTTTGTTTGTTTTATTACTGATCAAACCAAAGAGGTTATATGATATCCTAAATCAAAAAGAAATCCACGAATTACGTATCTGATTTTTTTTGTTATCAGTGATCCACGAATTTACGTATAACACGAAACGTCTTTTTTTCTCTATCCACAAAAATTGATACCCACGAAAATAAATGAATCCACAGTAGTATGTATTTCTATATAAAAAAGCAATCTGAATTTTTTTTTACTATAACATGTATAAAATTCTGGCAGATTTGTATGACTCTTTTAAGGAGTCCTTTTTTATCGGATCTCGGATATGTTTCTTTTATATGTCATGACTAGAATCCCCTTCCCTTTTCATCAATTTGACAATTGACGATTGTTTCTTGTGTACAATTGTTTGTCTGTTTGTCATTTTTATTTTTAGCAATAGCGTTGTCGGTTTATTTTCATTGATGAGTTTGACTGTTCCTCTGGTATCGTTCAACCCTCTTTTATTTTACTTTGTATAGTAAATTATGCATAAGACAACTGATCTTTGAAACAGTAACTATCGTCTGCACGTTTTGATGCAGTTGCTATTATAGTCTACTTTTATATTTACGAGAATTCTGAACTTATAACTAAAATTGAAAGAATCTAGATACATGTTTTATTTTACGAAGATTTTACATTAGGTAGATTGTATCTTTAATTGATTTTACATTTTGATTTATCCGGGATAAAGTTAGATTTATTTATATATTTAATGTATCTAATATTTTCGATTAAGTTAGTGCGTAGATAGATGTGATGGACGTGATAGAAGTAATTATCAAATATTACATCTGTTCTGTTATATGATTCAGTAGATAAGCAATTTGTTTTGCAAAGACAGGAATAGTTTTATTATTTGAAATGAGTCCTGTAAATTTGTTTAGAAAAAAAAACAGATATTTGTGTAGCTCACCTTTTTTTTAATGCGTTCAATTAAATGATAAATATATCACATACGTTTTAGTTCTTCAATTCCGTAGTGTAAAAGTAAATGATAAAACCAAAAACTGATTTGTCCATCCGATTGTTATGAAAAAACTTTGTTGTTACACCCGCCTCATGTTTGTATCCATACAAAGTAGGAGCCTTTGTCCTTTGTTAGTCTCTTTTTTTTTATTATCTTAGTTAATTTATATGCGTTGGGTTTAGCGTAACGTATATTTCATCGAAATGATTTACATTTCTGTTAGGGTGCTAGCTAAAGCCAACCTGTGCGTATTTGATTTTCACACTGTCTTGACGACTATTTGTGACCTTCGTCTGTTTTCTTATCTCAGGTCAGGTTGTTGCCCTTTGACACATTCCAAATTGCTATTCTCAATTTTATCTGTTGCTGTTTCATATAGCAAAAAAAAGTGTTTTGTTTTGGCATGTTAATTTGTTACAAATTTTACCCATACTTAAAAAAATATGATGGCCTGCACAACAGAATACATTAATCAACAGTAATTATTGAATCAAGTCGTATAAAAAATTTAGATTATGATGATATAAAGAAGTTATTGGTAGTTGAATATCATGTGACAGCATTCAATTAGCCAAATTCCAAAGAATATTGCTGCATGCAATTCATCAGTAAGTAATCAAATGTTTAATGTTTGCTAAACTATTTTATTGATCAATCAGAATCGATGAAAAAAACAAATGTGTTATTTAACAGTTCTATTCACTTTAATTTAACCGTACCCAGCATCTTAAAATGGCACTGAAAAATAAAAAAAAAAGGATTATATCATATGCTGTAAAATGTATATTATATTTAAAAGTGTTTTTAAACATAAAAACAACTGGGCAGTAAAACTTTTTATAGCTTGTTTATTGCGATTATATGCAAGAGACAACTGCAAATAATGATTGCTTAAAAGCTATCACTTTCTATGTGTTTTCTTGTTCCTACCCTTAACAAATCCTAGTTTTAAACGATCAAATGAAAAAAATAACAGAGGTGGTACTCTCCTACCCCAACTCCCTTCTCATCTACTCTTATTTCCTCACCCATACATGTACTGTCCAACCCTTACGCAACGGCGAAAATACCTCAAATTGTTTTTGATCGAACATTGCTTTTTCTCACTCTCTTCAGAGGTTCGCGTTCCTCTGACTTCCGCCTCATCTCTTGACTCCCGATTCCGGTCTACTCATATTAATGTTACCTTATCCACGTGCTCTGCTGCAATCACAATCTTAATGAAATTTAAAATATTTTAATTACATGTTCGGTTTGAGACACGGTTACGTGTTGAAGGCCGTACATTGACCTTTAATGGTTTATTTTTTTACTAATTATGCCTTGGATAGAAAGTTTTTTCATTGGAACTGATAGCACATCTTATTGTTTCGATGAAATACATAAGGAGCACAGTGTATATTATTGTCAACATAATCGAATTTGATGCGACTGTCGTACATTTGAGAGATTTGGCGCTATAAAACCAGTTTCAATCCACCATGTTCTACATAAAAAAAATGATATACCAAATCAGTAATAAGAAAGTTGTTATCTTTTCGTTTCATGTGTATGAACTTTTGATTTTGTTATTTGATAAGGGACTTTTCGTTTTGAATTTTCCTTGGAGTTCAGTATTTTTGTGATTTCCCTTCATTTTTTTTGGGGGGGAGGGGGTAAACTGTCTTCCTTCAATTTGCATTTGGCCTCGTGAGAAGTTTGATAAGCCTCAATATTAAATACATATACCTCTGTAAACAGAGTTTCTATGTCCTGATCCACAATTCCTGTTTTCTCCACTACATTTCATGTTACAGTCGCTTTCGGGGACGGATTTGTACCGATCAGTATTTAGAATGTTACCACAGAAACACTCGTTAGAATACTGTACAAAAAGTAAATGCACATGTATTAATTATACGTTTTTGATATAAGAATTAACTTTAAAGAATAACTTATCTTTGCAAACAATATAACTAAACAAATTTGTGATCTTCAAGGAAGTCGTATTCAGTATCGAGATAAACGGATTCAGAAATCTCAAAATCTTGTTGAAACCAGTATCAACGGAATAAATGCTTATTTCTAAAATTAGACTGAACGTTAGCCAAATATTTCGAATCATTTTCAGTGCAAAAATCGAAAATAGATTTTATCTATAATTGAATGATGTAAAGAATCAGGGATGATTGACCAATTCTAACGACTGTAACGCATATGCATTATAGACAAATAGCTAAACAATTTTGTATAACATTTGACAAAGACAACAAAACTTTATTCGTATTGTACTTTATCTGGATACTACACGGATAATGAATGTAGCAATTGCATCATATGCATTGCACAGTTCAAATGCAGATGTTTTAAGCTATAGGGATGTAATCCAATAAAAACATTTATCCAAATAGCAAATAAAAAATAAATAGACTATTAAACTAAACTTACTTGCAGTCCCAAAAATGTGTAACCCTGGCATTGATGTTGGCACTTCTTCAGAGTCAAATCTGGAATACTTTTGACAGTTCTTGATGGAAGCATAGTATTTTCTATATCCTTGAAACATCCAAGGTAGCCTAAATTATAAACCGTATTTCAAATACTGCCCATGTTAACCATGATATTTACAAGTTATTGAGGAACCTAATCTGTTCAAATTAGTTAATTGCTAATGTAATGCTTTTTTACTTCGAACGTAATTTTGCCTTTTTAAATATTGTGGATTCGAGCGTCACTGATGAGTATTTTGTAGACGAAACGCGCGTCTGGCTCAAATACAACATTTATATGACATGTATGATGAGTGTGATGATGTATTTTTATCACAAAAACAATGTAAAAAAAACAAAAACATATTCAGTGAAGTAAAGAACGTGCAGGTCAATTTGCGTTTTTGCTATTTTTTGATTACGGCCGAGATCAACATTCCCCAAAAAATCTGTTCATAAAGTATTCCATCAGCTGCTTATACATTTACAGCATATTACTTTTATCAGAATATATCTTAGCTTTACTATAAACCAATTAAATCTGCATAAAGAGAAACACGTATATTACCTTCTGCCACTTGTTCTATTAACGACACACACTGACCAATCTCATCTAAACATACCGTTTGGTGGGTACCAACAAAAACCAAAATACAGACAAACAGAGTTCTCATTTTGATTAGCTACAAAAAACAAACAAAAACACGTTCAAAGAGTATTGGCTATGACCAGGCCGTAAAAACATAAAACTTTCGGTTCAGTTTTACATACTCATACTTTAAAATCGACCAACCGAAATGCTGGTTTTCATATTTCAAGAATGACTTTTGAGCTCAGAACACTAAGCAAAGTTTTATGACTTCAACTCTAGGACAGTTTCATGTAAAGCTATTTTTGTGAATTTACAGTACTTAGAAAGTTCCAGGATTTACGAACGTACTGATATTGCCTACTTTTTAAGATGGTACTCCATAAGAGTAGTCTAAAATTGTCGGACGCTAGAGTTTTTGATGGCATTAATGCTTCCATATTGCAGGCAGAAATTCTTAAAAGTATAATGTACCTGTCTGTCATGATATGGTACACTTATGAACCAAACAATGGCATGATCACTTTTTAAAAATCAAATGTTGTTTGAATATATACATCCTATATCGATCTTTTGTTTTATCTTAAATGATTTTTTAAAACAGCATCTTGTCCATTGTATCACTGCAAAGTCAGCAAAAGTTTGTATATAATTGTTCCATTCATTTTATATTCAAACTTAATCAAACCATCCATCAATGTGAAGTGCGTATATTAAGTATGCATGTAACTCAATACAACCACGCATTCAAGTTTTGTACAGATAAACTAATGATGAATGTCATTTCTATTTATCATTATAAACCCCTTTACCCTTATTACTTATAAAATTATGCTCAACTTCACGTTATGCACCTTATTTTTGACAGCTGCACCCATTGAACATAAAGAGGAATTACGGTCCAGAATCATTTCAAAGAACAAATTATATCATATATGCAAAAACTAGCTAACAGAAAATATAAATAAAAAATATGTTCACCTGTAATTAGCCTGTACACAAATAAAAGAGTGAAAAACAAAATCGACGCAAATCAAATGCAAATCGGCGCAAAACTACAAGTGATTTCATGTGGGAAACGGCAAATTGCGAAAACAACAAACTAACGATGTGAAAAGCGTATACATAAAAACCTACATGTATTTTTACGGATAAGTTCTTACCTCTTTTAAATAGCTCTGTATTCAAAAGAAATGATTTAACTCAAAAAGGCTACGATTTGTTTTATACTTAAGTACACCATACCGCATGTAACAAAACAACCGGCGAGGAAGCTTGTAGGAAACAATATGTTTCCGATTATATGTTTTTCGCTATTATACAACGCAAATAAAGATACCTTGTACATGTAGTACATGAAAAAACACTACAACAAATAGCTTGGTCGAATAGTTCTTTTTTACTAGATTAAACATCATCATTACAAAAGAGGGACGAAAGATAACAGAGGGATAGTCAAACTCTTCAATCGAAAATAAACTGACAACGCCATGGCTAAAAATCTAAAGATTGCATAATATGGCGTTAATATTGATTCACTTATAGGGTCTTTGCATCGGAACTAAACACATTTATTCAAAAACCAGTTGTTGGCATGACACGGGTTATGTCCTTCTCATATAAGTTATGATGGTATGATACTAAACCCCTAACGGAAAGGATTGTGCCTGATGTTCATATGATGATATCATAATCGTTCAGTCAGTTTAATCGAAGTCTGGAGCTGGCATGTCAGTTAACTGCTAGTAGTCTGTTGTTATTTATGTATTATTATCATTTTGTTTATTTTCTTTGGTTACATCTTCTGACATCAGACTCGGACTTATCTTGAACTGAATTTTAATGTGCGTATTGTTATGCGTTTGCTTTTCTACATTGGCTAGAGGTATAGGGGGAAGTTTGAGATCTTACATTATCACTGAACTTGTATATATAAAAGAGGGACGAAAGACACAAAAGGGACAGTCAAACTCGTAAATCCAAAACAAACTGACAACGCCATGGCTAAAAATGAAAAAGACAAACAGAAAAACAATAGTACACATGACACAACATAGAAAACTAAAGAATAAACAACACGAACCCCACCAAAAACTAGGGGTGATCTCAGGTGCTCCGGAAGGGTAAGCAGATCCTGCTCCACATGCGGCACCCGTCGTGTTGCTTATGTGATTACAAATCCGGTAAATAGTCTAATTCGGTAGGTCAAATTTATGAAAGGGAAGGGGATTGTAGTTACGACGTAAGGAACATATCCGATATCATTTGTGAAAGGGTTATTCCATAACGGTCAACCAACTCGTGATGGCGTCCGTAAAATTTACGAAGGGATTATTTCAACTTCACCATTTGGAACTCTTGGTTTAATAGCTTCCTTGTGAGCAGTAAACCTCTATCAAGAAAATCATGATAGGAAACGCAAGCACGGAAATATCGTATCAATTGGGAGATATATACCCCGTATGCAGGTGCTACTGGAATATTGCTACTCAGAAATGGAAAGTTCACAATTGGAAAGCTGAAATCATCTCTTTTGTCGTAAAGTTGTGTCTTCAACCGACCCTCATTGTCAATTTCTAGATGTATTTGTTCAGGGGCCAGCTAAAGGACGCCTTTCGGGTGGGGAATTTCTCGCTTCATTGAAGACCTGTTAGTGACCATCTGCTTCTGGTAGGGTGGTTGTCTCTTTGACACATTTCCCATTTCCATTCTCAATTTTATAAACAATAGTGAACAAGACACAACATAGAAAACTAAAGAATAAGCAACAGAACCCCACCAAAAACTAGGGTTGACTGCTTTTGTTGTTTTTCTTCACGTTTGGTGATGTTTTTTTTTTTGTTCTATTAAATAGTTGGTTGTTAATGATTTGGTTGTTGTTATACAAGATGTTTTACAGTACGAAAGCATGTTTTTGAGTTTGTCTACACCAATAAATATTTTGAAATAGCTTGGATGTAATACTATTACAGTGTGTGTACTCTAGATACATTTTACTGCAGTTTTCTCTTTTATATAAACTAAATACAACTACTAATTATGTAAACTTCTCTGCTGGCTGAATAACATACTTTCAACTGCCTTGATTTTGATAATTAAATAAATAAAAATAATTATATTAAAGATTACAATTGTTTTAAATGAACGTGAATTAAAAACAATTGGACTGTACTAGATATGTATCATCATTGCGTTAATATGTTTGTCAAGTCGTCATTAAATTAACAATGAAGTTTACACTGTCATATAACCCGATATAAGCACTAATATAATGTAATAGATGTCGATTACGTCCAACTAAATTTGGCTAGGTCAGTCTGATTTGTAAGTCATCTTTTTAATTTTTGTATATTGACCAAATAAGTAAATGGTTCATCCTGGTATTACTTTAGTGCTTGCGATCTTGCCACATTCCTACTATTTGTTTTCCAATTTTGCAATTGAACTGATGTTAACTTGTACTCTTTTTTTTTGTGAAGCAAAAAAAAATAGGGATTGAATTCAATTTTACAACATCATCATTTTGATATGAGCGTTACTGATATAGTCGAAACGTCTGGCGTTCTTAATTATAACCCTGTTGCCTTTGATAACTATTACACATACTTAATTTATAACATCAACAGAGGAATAATCTCTAATGCTTAAAAGTAATGACTGTATTTTACCCGCAACTACTTGATAATTGTTTTGAAATGTATAACAAAGTTTAGTGTGTTTTGTTTTGTACACAGCTACTTTTTGATAGGCACTATTTCTGTACTAAAACTATGTAGTACTTGAAATTTACTTTTAATACTTAATATTTTACTTTACTTTCAAATTATTGTAATATTTGGGTACTTGTATTTTACAGTACTTGATTTGTACTAAATATGTTGGTAAATAAATAGTACAATATTTCATGTTTGAAAATCATAACTATAAGGGATTTAAAATAGAAAAACTTTCAAAATGCTTAAAATGTAACGGAAGTAACCAAACATCTGTAGTTCCTAAATTTCAAGTACAAATCAAGTACTGTAAAATACAGGTACCTAAATATTACAATAAGTAACACAATAGTACTGAATATTGAAAGTAGATTTCCAGTACTACAGATTGTTACTATAGAAATAGTACCTATTGAAAAGTAGCTGTGTAGACATATTAGGTTAAATGTAATATTGATCAAATGTTGGCATAGGTCGATCACACTACTCAGACAGACTTTCAGCTATTTAGATGTCGGTATATTGTATGAACAACTGTATATTTTTGAGGATCGTACTAAATATACTATACTGACTTTTCTTTGGATTCTCTGTTTTGTTTGTTAGTTGTTTTTTTATAAGTATCTTAGTGTATTGCAAAAACAAAACTTTTTTATTGACTGGGAATGGTAGTTAAGTGAAATTGTACGTGCTCTTTACATGTAAAGTCTTGCATATCGTTATTAAAATAGAGCAATAACCTACATGTAAATAAGAAGATTTGTTACATGTATCAGTGCCAATTAGACAACTCTCTACATGCTCTATACAAGTCAGAGATTGTTATCAGTACACAGTTATAGGTCAGTTGATTACCTGCAAGAGAGTTTCTTTAATGACCATTTAGAAATTTAAATATCAACATTATCAATAATGAATAAAGCACTAAAGAACGTATTCTCAGCGGAGACTTATTTCCCCTATCCCTAAAACATGTTAAACAACATGATACAGGAATGATGGTGATTTTCTTAACCTTAACTCAAAACTACAGAATACATAAGATTAAAAAAAAAGATTAATTTAAGTTTATGCATGGGTTTTTGATGAGGATTGACAAACTAGAATAATTATTTTATATTAGAAAGTTAGTAACGATGATTAATAATAATAAGTCAAAAAGGGCAAACATCTGTCCGAATCAAAACACACCTTTATAATGTTAATTAATATACAGAAAGATAGAAATCATAGTCATAAATTGAATATTTACAGAATGTTGAAGACATAACGGACAAAATTCATTAAAAAAAAGTGGTTTTGTTTTTTTAAATTTGATTCACTTGTGCTCTTCTTTAAATTAAACAAATATGGTTAGGGAAAAGTTTGGTGCCAGCAACAATGAATCGTTAATAGACTAATAAATTTTGAAAAAATTTCAAGCTTCATGATTGGTGAAAAAGAATTACGAAAATGTGTATTATAGTTTAATGTTTTATGGTATATAAAATAAAGGTGATACGTAACAGTTTTTATCCAGCTAGTTAACAACTTGTATATTACATGTAATGTTATATTTTCTTGGTTGGTAGCCCTACCTATGAACCGCAAACCATATTTTATAGATATAATGTATTTATGCTCTTAAAATAAATGAAGGGAAACTTATCTTAAATGGTTATCTTATCTTAAATGCACTTCTGGCGTATTGAAATTCTAAACTTGTTGCCTGTTTTAGCTATTATTCGTGTGTTTGTTTATCAATTGTATTCTCCGATTTATTTATATTGTAGTCCTGTAAAAGTTGTGTTGTTATTTTGACGTGATATTTCACATGGCCATAAAAGAGGGAGGTTTGGCATGCCACAAAACCAGGTTCAACCCACCATTTCTTCCTTTAAAAATGTCCTGTACCAAGTCAGGAATATGGCCATTGTTATATTATAATTCGTTTCTATGTGTTACATTTTAACGTTGCGTTTTCCTTGTGATGTTTGTTTTCTCTTATTTTTTTAGTGTGAATTCACAATACTATGAGACGTGTCACGGTACCTATCTATCCCCTATTCATGTATTTGGTTCTGACGTTATATTTGTTATTCTCATAGGATTTTGTCTAATTTTTGGTCCGTTTCTATATGTGTTGCATTCTAAAGTTGTGTCGTTGTTCTTTTCTTATAACTTATGCGTTGTCCTCAGTTTTAGTTTGTTACCCCGATTTTGTTTTTTGTCCAGGACTTTATGAGTTTTGAACAGCGGTATACTACTGTTGCCTTTATTTGGACCTTTCCAATTGTCTCAGAGGAAAAAAAATAATTGCTTGTTCTCTGAAAACAACGGAGGACGATATGAACTAAAACAAACATATATCAAGTTGAATCAAAATCCACAGGTTAAAAAACAACACTTTGCGGCCAATTGATGGAACATTAAAAGATGATTACGAATCACTACACACACAATTACAAAATTATTAGCTGAACAAAACCTGCAAATAAATCCGGGAGAATCAAGGACAACTCCAGAAGAATCAGGCGTTCTGTTCTGCCTTTCGATTTCTCGTTTTGAAAACATGTAAATATAAAATTTCTTACACTACAAAAGTCAAAAAGTCTGAAAAGACCAGTTTTTGTCTTGATTTGCATGAACTTTTACATGACATTCTCCAAAAGTATGACTTGTGTCTTAATTTTTCTTGACAAAATCTCATTTATATCAAATTCGTATGACATTTACTCGACATATTCTTGACATTCTGAATATGGTCTTAAAATTTCTTGACAAATTCTTGCCATTTGAATACTGTCTTGAAATTTCTCGACATATTCTCGACATTCTTATTCTTTCTCAGTTTGGCTTGACATATTCTGAACATTTTGAATTGTGTCTAAAATTTACTTGACAGTTCAGAGTTTTACAAATCATGACCAACAATCATAATATAACTTTAATCTTTATTTCTTTTTACATAATATACTGTTATTTTTAAGTTACATGCCTTACAACAAATATGTAAGCTGGGCATGTAAAATAATTGAAAATTTGGGTATTTAAATAGTTTCACAAATGCAAATTTGGCTACGAAATCGAATGTATAAAATAATTTAAATGAGGGTGTGTTGATATAAAACAATTTAAATGTGTTTTTTTTTGTAAAAAATACCACTTTTTATTCCTAAATCTTAATTATTAACTAAATTATTAAAACCAATCATATTGTAGACATATTTCACTCTACATTCATAATATCCAATGTTAATATGGTAACTAATTATTGTACACAAATGTGGTTTATATAAATAGCAAATTATTATGATATAAAATCATTTATTTAACAGAAGAAAAATTTGTGTAATGTCATATGTTGGAATATATATATTAAGTATTATACATGCACAGGATGTTCCCCATGAAATTAAGTTATAACACACACAAAATACACGCAACTGTCAAATAGAAATTACTGATTTACCTGCAATCAGCCATACAGCTTATCAGTTGACCTGCCATAATCATTCCAAAGATTAAAGGAAAATTATTATCTACTCCAAGAATAATAATAAAACAAGTATTCATAACGGGTCCCATCAATGATTTCTATTTACTGTTCAAATTTGAGTGTTGAATTTTATAATTTTTAATCAATAATTTCATTGGTCTCAAACAAACATACATAATATAGATCTATAAAAAAATCTTTTCAGGAAGGAGCCCGTTATCACAAATTTTTGTTGATAAAAAATTATAAAACTCAACACCCACATATAAAACAAAAATGTTTTGGGGTTGTTCTTAAAATATAGTGTTTGAATCAAGACGAGAACAAATTATTTGACCAACACGAAAGCCCCCCTCCTCTTTTTAAGCCACACAAACCCAAAAGATTTCATAAACCGTTCAGGCGAAATTTATACTGTTGAGATAGTGTCAAGACATATTTAATACTGTCAAGAATGTTTCAAGACATATTCAGACATTATTAAGAATGTCAAGAATATGTCAAGACAAATTCAGACATTATTAAGAATGTCAAGAATATGTCAAGACAGATCGAGACAAATTTAAGACAGTCAATAATTGGTCGAGACTAATCCAGACTCTTATCAGATACAGGAATTGTCGAGCAATTTTAAGACAATGTAAATACTGTCAAGACACTTGTCAAGAAAAATCAAGAACCTTTTTAGACAAACTAATACTATGTCAAGTATTTTCAAAAATTATGCAGACAAATTAAGAATGTCAAGTAAAAATTTATGCAAATTCAGACAAAAACTGGTCTTTTCAGACTTTTGACTTTTGTAGTGTTAGCAGTTGTTATAATATGAACCTTATGATGAAATAGTTAAAATGCGTATAAATAAACGATTTCGTTTAAATTCAAGCATATCAATTGGATTGTAAATAAGATAAATGAAAGATATACGTGGTCATTGTGTAAGATACCTTGCTTAAAACATTAAATCCCGAGGTCGAAAATTATTAAAAAAATTTAATCCCGACATCCCGAAATTCGAAAAAAAAAATTCCGGATCACGAAAGGATCAATCCCGAAATTTTGAGCTTAGAAATGACCAATCCCGAAATCTTGTGCCTAAAAATGACCAATCCCGAAATTTGTATAACGGTTGTACACCCGTCCCTAACTCCCCTCTTTCCATCCCCTCTTCCCCACGCCCGCCATATACAGTGGTGCTTATCAACGCAATCTAAATAGGAGTAATTATTATGAAATATATGTTCAGTTTGAAAATATATATCATATAGATGTATGTAAGTGCTGAAAACGTTGCTAGAGTTGACAAGTTGGTCCAAATCTATAGATTTATCCGTTTAACCATTTATCAGAAAATAATTTTAACTATATGTTTGTACGGTTTAACAAAATCATCAATTTCGCAGTTAAAAGATATATACGACACTCACAGAATCACACAGGCGTTATGTTAGTTTTACTACAGGTATATATTTGGACGGAATTTGATATTTAAAATAATACACAAGGCGCTAGTTTGTCTTAATACACTCACCAAAATATATTTATTATCAAAGACTCATAAACATATAGTTTAAAGGGAAACTTCAATATTGCATTTAAAGTGCACCAACAACGATTTTAATGAACAGTAAACTTAACGTCAAAGACCTTATTTATGATTCATTAGTAGTTCATCGGAAATATAATGCATACTTGCTCGCAAAATATGTGGTTTAATCATAGTTATCAAAAATACTTGGATTATAAATTAATACGCCAGACGCGCATTTTATATATGCTGTGTACAATATGTAGTGTTGTACAAATTATAATTTGTACAGATATTTTGTACAAGTTGTCAGTGTTTTACATCTAAACAAAAATAAATGATGCAAGCACACGGTCTTGTCTTGCATATTTCTGTCATATTTCCATAACTACTTGGTACATTCTAATTACTGAGCATTGATTATAAGAACACAAAAAGACTCTCTTATGTATTTGATTTTTGTATAAGGAGAAAAATAAAATTAGATTTTAAACCATTCAGGTATCTTTAATTCTAGTTTTAGGGCAATGAGAATAGCACTAAATGTTATGTTGAAATATTTAAATTTGAATTAAAGAAATTAAACCGATACATTTTAAAAGATACATTTGTATCCCCTGGTGCCAGAAGGTGTGTATCAAAAAACTTATAACTTGTATATAAATCCTGTAAAAATTATAATTTGTACAAACTTACATCTTGTACACAACATATACATAAAACTGGTAAGTGACGCTCGGACCAAAATAGTTATAAAGCCAAACAAGTGCAAAGTATTCAAAGTCGTGTTTCACTTCTGTAAAGTAAAAATTGAAAAGATTTGGATTTCATTAAGAAATTGCATTGGTTATAATTACAGAAAAAACGCAGTGCTCGAAACATTACTAGTAAATGCAAATATCAACAGGATGCAGGTAAAAACCAATGATTTTGGCACTGTTCTGGTATTGCTTAAGAACAACGAATAAAGCAATGCTATTACAAGATACCGATTAATTATATCTGCTAGTATTTTATGCCATTTTCGTATTAGCGATGAAAGCCGAAAAGCTCTTCGAGAAGAACTATTGCATTTAGTTTCAATTTGGACTCGAAATATTTCTTTTTATGTCAGTTACATTGATACTTGATACAATAACACATGATTTACGTATGTTTATTTTATGCCTTTCGTATCATCATTTTGGAGCTCGAAAAATTTTTGAAAAATCCATGCCAACTATTACCATAAAGCAAGCCCCATCCAATTGTTACAGTTGGTCCATTTAGGCCTGATAAACCACAATCGATGGGATATCACCATGGCCCTCCTAAAACATTCACACAGTTTTGATCCTTTCGACGTCCATCATTTTGTCTGTCTGCAGTTGTAAATTGTGCATGATTAGCCAAACAGTTTCCTGTAATGTAGATACACAAAATGAAACTGTTGTTTTTAAATCAGTATAACATATCCTTTCATATGACATCGAAATTGAATGTATATCAACAAGCAGATGCTTACAATCACACTTAATTCACATGAAAGTACATATCATTCATATTCTGTTGACATCAATGTTAAGACAGTCTGTTTTCACACACTTTTAGGTTTTGTTGTTTATATATCTTAAAAAACACTCGAAAAAAGGCAACAGTAGTATACCGCTGTTCAAAACTCATGTATCCATGGACACAAAACAAAATCGGGATAACAGACTAAAACCGGGGGAAACGCATTAAATATAAGAGGAGAACAACTAGGCGAGTGACTTTAACCATAAAATAAAATTTTTAATGCACCTACCTAACACACGGCTAAATTATATATCATTTGAAAGCTACACATCTGTACTATCTGTTTTGCCCGGTCGTAAAAAAATCGTACGGTGCAATTTCCGTCAAATCAAGATCAAAGGTCAAGGACGAATAAGTGCATATTTTCTAAGATTTCAGCCTGATTGCATAATATGACTTTTATATACTAAATTCACATATGCAAACAATTCAATTTTTTAGCAGAGAGATTCACAGTCATTATTCAAATGCATTTTTTTATATTTAAAGCGTGTTTTTGACATGTTTGACAGAGAGCACATGTTTCCTGAAATTCGAATAAAAGTTGACAAAATATGTGAAAACCCAAATTTTTCTTTCCGATGCAAATGCTAATCAATCAAAACTAAGTAAAACCCTGTAATGACTATCAAAGAAGTTTTTGACATCATAAAAGTTCCTAAAATTATGCTTACTTCTAATCAAACAGCAAATCATAACAACTCATACATCTGCCCAAAATACCGCCATCTGCGACAAAAAAGCTTTTAAGCATTTCTTCCTATTTAAACATTGTATGTGGTCAATATAAGATTTAATAAACAAATTCTTAAGAATCTGAAAAATTTAGAGTAAAAAAATATGTGCGCGAATCATCTTATTGCTTGAAATAAAGGGGGTGGAACCAAGAGATTGCAATCTGCATTGTAACTACCAGACTGAAATAAACATATTTCGACTTTTCTAATTGTTTGATTTGTAGCTTCATTATAAATATTGATGTAATGAAAAGACCTTTTATTTATTTAATGTGAATTGAAAATCTAGACCAAAATAAATAGAAAATAAATTGATGAAAATTGAAATTTCAAAGAATTTCAAAAACTAGTAAACACATTATAAAAAATTGACTACTTGATTGCTTAAATTGTGTTGTTTATTGTTTACATGCATTAATTCATCAAATAAGAATAATTTTGAAGAAAAAATATCCATTAATACGCAACGATTCTAGTTACAACTAGACTTCCTGAATATCTTGAATGACTAGTTCATTTTTCATACGAGAATGACTTCATGCAAAAGTTTCAGATGACGACTGACAAGAAGCTAACATTATCTTGAAACTTCACTTTCCATTATATAGATGATGTCATCTCACTGAATAGTGTAAAATTTGTGACAATGTTGGACTCGTATTTTTCATTGAAATTGAAAATAAAAGACTCAACAAATAGAGTTTACTCTATCACGTATCTTGAAATCGATGATGAGGTTTGGTTGAGAACAAGTTTTACGACAAAAGAGATGAGCATAAAACAACCCATAAAAACACCCCTTACTACCAAAGTATAAACTTTTCATTTCTATGTAACAACATTATAGCAACGCCTGCATATCTATACTACTAAAGGAGGAGACCGATTTCATTGAGCCTCAACTCCTCTGAAATGAAGGCAACTATAGTATACCACTATTCAATGGTCATCAATTGATTTAGTAGTAACGGAAATAAATCCGGGTCACAAAGCAAAAACTAGGAAAACGCATCAACTATAAGAGGATCACAACAAATATAACAGAAACACAGAACTGCTACAAAAACAAACGCCAACATACAAAGAAACAGATTATTCGAAACCAACTGCCATATGCCTGACTTGGTACAGGACATTTGAAGAAAAATGGTGGTTTAAACATGTTTTAAACCAGAGTTCAAATGCAAAGTTGAAATCATCCCTTTGAAAATTTCATGGACGCCACTACGAGTTGGTTGACAATTATGAAATATCTGTTTCGCCAGATGACGACTGATAAGTTCCATCGACATAACTAAATTGCCGTCAATTCTGCCATGAATGTCACCAACCGAATAAGGCTTTGCACCGAGTTAGGAAATACATGAGCCACAAGACGGGTAAAAGAGAGCCGTGGTGTAGTGGTTAGTGCATCGGACTACTAACACAAAGGTTCCTGGTTCGATTCCCGTTCCGTGATGAAAATTTCAGGGACTGAATTTTCGGCTCTTCCTTGACAACATTTGTGAGTATGGTCTTGAGGAAACGATGAAAGTCAGTCAGAAGGGGACGAAAAATGGCTGACACGTGTTAAGGGAAAGCCATATATCTTGCACCTTAAACACACCTTTGTAGATTTCGAAAAAGAGCAGGCTAATGCCGCTACAAGGCAGCACTCGCACCCGCAAAGTGGAAAGCGAATAATTTAAGTTGCAAAACTTGTTTCCCAATCCACTATAAATAAATATGTTTAAACTAAGACGGGTGTCACATGTAGAACATGATCTGCCTACCCTTTGGGGGCCCCTAAGTTCACTCAGAATCTTTTTTGGGGGGGTTGTGTTACTCAATCTGTAGTTTTATATGTTGTGTATTGTATACTGTTGCTTGTCTTGTTTGTTTTTTGCCCGGCTTTGTCAGTTCGTTTTTAATTATTAGTTTGATGTCCCTTTGCTATATTTCGTCACTATTCAAGTAGTAAAAGGTTTAACAATTATAGATCAGTGTAGGTAAATGCATCATGATAAAGATTTGGTTCTATATATATATCACCGGGAGCAAATTAAGTTATTTTCGCGGATATTTGTCTTATTTCGTTAATCTTCTTCACTTTACTTTGAGGTGTTTTTTGGCCGATTTTCATTACTGCAAGGTAATGTCTTTAAAGTAAAATAATACCAAAGGGACAATCAACATCTCAAACCATGAATCAAATAAAGTTAATTAAAACCATGAACAAAATAAAATTAAAGTCCAAGAGACGAACAACAGTCCAAAAAACACAGCATACCATGAAAACGAACACTCCTAAAACAGCGAATGATCTTATGAGGTCAGGAAGGGTATTTAACTTTTTCATTTTGTTTTTTTCACAACTGCTTATAGTGTTTTACATACACAACGACATGCATTTGTATTTTTAAAGCTTATGTAGAAAATACTCAAAGCATTTTTTATTCAAATAATTAAAGCGATTTAACTTCTAAACACATTTATTATGACTTACTATAACACGATTTTAAACTAAATAAGAAGCAGCCGCATTTTATTTAGTTCGTTTACATCCCACTTTAAGACAACCAAGTGTTTCTAAACAAGGTTACTTATTTCAATGTTGCCTACGATTTAGTCGCAAAGTAATGTTTGCATTTAAACATGATTACAAAAAGTAAAAAAGTTTGACTTCGTACAAAAAACATATTTTAACCTCAATTACCTCGCATATATTCTTTTCTTACTTTAAATACCCCTTCTTTTATTATGGAAAATCATTCTCCTCCCTGATATTCACAATTAGCGATGTGCTATTTTAACATAGATTAACAAAATGATCGCTTTTTGCAGATGGTAGATTTTTGGGCAACTGCAAACACTTCAATAGAAGGCTGTTCCATGAACAATAATTTATAATTGCATCTTAAAATTACAAAACAAATATTCCTTGACCTAAAACATATACATTGATCTATTTTTTAGCATACAAATATCGATTCCCCAAGATATTTTTTACTTTTTGAATAATATTTCATTTTTAAGGATTTGTGATAAATTTCAATTTTCGGGAAATTTTGCGCATCGAATCTCGTATTTGTTGTTTGATTTGGAAATTATGTATCATGTTCCATAAAGTTTATATGATCTTTTGAAAAATTTTATGGTACAAGAATTAGAAAATGGCGTTTTATTTAGTAATCTCAAAAATTGGAATGTTTTTTCATGACCTTTGACCTTGATTTAACAAAAATTGCACCGTACGATTTTTTTACGACCGGGCAAAACAGAAAGTACAGATTAACAGCTTTCGAATGATATATAATACAGCCGTGTGTTAGGTGGGTGCGTTAAAGTCGTTAACTAAGCGTCTTTTTGAAATAAGTCACTCGCCTATATTGAACTAATCCATTTGACATATTTGTTATTGAAGGTTACAACATGAATAATCAAAGGTTTATAACATTATAGAAAACAATAGCGTCATATTAATTTATTTGCAAAAACGTATAGCGTAGTGAGAGACATTTAAAATTTATTACAAATAATTCGAGGTAATGACTTGAAGAGCTTTATATTAACACTAAATGCAATTTTATAACATTGTTTTTATTGAGAAAGATCAAACGCATTAAAACCATATTGAAAATTGTAAATAAATACTGATTAAGTACAATACAGTGTATGTAAAGTGTGGATCCTAAAATATCATTTTCACTGTACATGCCAGAAATTTCTGATGTAGAATGATAAAAGAGGGACGAAAGATACCAAAGGGGCAGTCAAACTCGTAAATCTAAAACAAACTGACAACGCCATGGGTAAAAATGAAAAAGACAAACAGAAAAACAATAGTACACATGACACAACATAGAAAACTAAAGAATAAACAACACGAACCCCACCAAAAACTAGGGGTGTCTCAGGTGCTCCGGAAGGGTAAGCAGATCCTGCTCCACATGCGGCACCCGTCGTGTTGCTTATGTGATTACAAATCCGGTAAATAGTCTAATTTGATAGGTCCAATTCATGAAATGGAAGGGGATTGTAGTTACGACGTAAGGAACATATCCGATATCATTTGTTAAACGGTTATTCCATAACGGTCAACCAACTCGTGATGGCGTCCGTAAAATTTACGAATGGATGTTAAATAAACAGACGATGTGTTTTTTTATTTATGAAGAAAATGAAGAAAATTAATTAAAATGTATATGTTAAGAAATAAATAATACTAGTAAAACAATGTAAAACGCAAACGGGGTTTTATCGCGCCTAAAGCCATCTAGCTGTGAAATATATAGCGAAATAGGTGAATATGTAGGACATTTCACGAACAGATCGTGCAGGTGATTTAAAAACTACATGTAGTAGTGGAGCGGCGAATGTTGAAAAAGTCGCTTAGTTAACGATTTTAAATTACCTAAATACCTCATGGAATTTTAAGGTCTTAAAATGTTTATCGATTATTCAGCTTTAGAAAAATATTTGTCGTCTATATCAAATGTGGTACAAATGACGTTAAAAATAGCCTTTACTGACGTTACCCAACTTGCACCGAATACCCCACTGCCGATTCAGTAGTCAAATTTCACAACAAAACCGTTCTAAAAAATAATTTTTGAATGAAATTGGTAAATAAAGTTATTCGTGAACTTCATACAATGTAGGGCATTTCCAAAAAGTCCTAAATTTAATGCTTAAGGCATCTGAAAATGGTTGAAAATAACACTGTAAAAATCATCGTTTTTCATCTAGCATTATTTGCACGTGCAGTATAGGTATATTTTAAAGGCAGAACAATGAAGCCGCCGTATAATACTTCAATCGACCCGATTTACTTTTTTAAGTTAATTCCTAAAAATGTAAATATTTGACTAAATATCTGCTTTTTATCCAGATTTCAAGTCCGAATATTTGTCACAGATTTACCGACATTGTTGTGGTTTCTAGTTATATTCACACATTCAGCAATTTAGCGAAGGTCATTTGTGGTCATTTTTAAGCATATTTCTTGTTCATTTTATAATTTCCAAAGCCTTGTGATTAATTTATGTTGTTTGGTATTGTTGTATACTCGTTTTTGTTGAATTGAACTGGGAAAGTGAATTTCATTTTAGGGTTTGTTTGGTTTTCAGGTGTGTTTGATTTGGTTTTTTTTATTTCAATTACATGGACAATTTAACAATCTCGTTAAAACGGGTCCCGCTAGATGCCAAAAATGACCTTATTCTTGACCAAAATTCTCTAACTTGTTTAATCAACACTTTTGACAAGGTATCAGTCTTTTTTACTTGATAAAATAAAGATGAAATAAGTAAGACATACTGTAGTTCCTCTTAACATAACGCTAAACTTGAGATGTACTACGGGGATGACATTGCCTTTTTTGCTCAACAAGGACAATATAAATCTAGCATTGTATTTGCTAGCGGATGGAGACATCGAATAACACCAAAGCCTAATTAAAAATGGTTGAGATAAAAGCCGACTTAAGTACATGTAGCTCCACCAAAACCAACGACAAATCGGTATGCATGTACTTTATGAAGCAGCCTCAATTTTATGACAAAAAATGGATTTTTTTTTATAAATCTAGGGATTATTATCGTGCAAATAACCAAGTACAAATGCATATCGTTGGAAATGTCAGAAGCAATGTTGTTAACCTATTTGATAAGTTTTGTTACTTGTCTCTTGACAAAGTCTTTTGAAACATTTTCTTCAGTATCGATGAATATTTCGCATGACATTCAGAGAAAATATGCTACTTTCGCAGAGTGCCTGGTGTCAAATTGTAATAACATAATTACTCCATTTAAAGTCTTATTATGCCGGTCGTTTATGCTCTGGGTTGGTGTGACTTCACTTCAAGTTTTTTTTTTTTGGAATCGGTTAAAAGTCGGTATTCAACCTCTTTAGGACAAACCCAAGCCGTTTAGGTAATCATGTAGCCTTAGGTCACCTTACGGCCTTCAACAATGAGCAAAGCCCAAATGGCCATACCGCAGTCAGCTATAAAAGGCCCCGATAAGACAGTGTAAAACAATTCAACCGAAAAGCTTTCGGCATGTGAATTCGTATTTAAGCATCACGTACTACGTACAATGTGACAAAGCAAAGTTTGGTTGGCGGCAAATCTAGTCAACCGAGGTAATGGCTCCCCATGTGCTTTTGTTGGAAAACTGCGCAACATGACACGTTAGAGCTAGTTTTCTTCGAGGGACAAATGGCATCGGACTTTCTACAAGATCTAATTAGTGCATGTAAGGGGGAAAACATGATAGGAAACACGTGTTTGTAAGGAGCAGGGTCTTCCTTGCACTGATTTATGTCAAAATGTAGGTAGTTGTAATGAAATACCATGAAAATAGTTCTTGTAATATTTGGCAACTTTATTTTAATTTGCTATAATGTTTTCGACGTTTCATTTGGTATGAAAATAAACTCATTATAGATACCATAACGGTCATGTCTCAATTTTAGGAATATGTTCTACAACACGCTTGCACTAATTGAGTAATATATCAAACTCCATTAACTATATTGAATAAAAAGGTATCTTGTATTGAGATAGTTTGAATTCATTTTAAGAAAACTCAGTGACACGTCGAATCCTTGAAAACTGAAACGAATTTTTTCATGGCTTCATATTTGGTTTGATTTATTAGCTATGCATTTCAGATACTCTTTGAAAACTTTTCAACTATGAAAGTATTCAAGAAATGCTATTTGTCGATGTCAATTATCAATGTTAATATGTTCCTGTTTTCCATTAGGTATTAACATTTGTATGTAACATGGACTATCTTTAAAAAAGTTAAATAAAACGTTGTTCTGACGTCATGTGCAAATATGAAAAAGATTTTGTATGAACTAACGTTTTTCTACATAATACTACTCGTATAATTTATTGAATAGATTATCAATTTTGAAAAATATCAATGGTATTGTTTCTCTAGATGAAAGTAGGATTTTTTAAAGTGATGACCTTTGACCTTGATTTTCGATATTATTGTACCAGATTTGATATTGACGACACATATTTTCAAAAAGTACAGGATTTCAGCTTTCCAATGAGCTATTAAAATCCCATGAGGTATTTAGGTAATTTAAATTTCTAAAATTGTCCTCTCCGCCGCTCCACTATAGTAGGTAATATGTTTTTGCAGAAAAATATTTATTTCAACACAATTATTAAAGTTGTATAACGTAGGTTATATTTTGTCATTCAGTTCCTTCATATTGAACTAAATTCCACTATGATGCTTTCTTTATGCGAGTCATGTTTACTGTCGAATAATGATACCATACTTTCATTTTCGCTGTAGAGCGATTCACTAGTATTGTATAAGCGGTGCATTTTCACTATTATAATAGTATTTTTTATTTTTTTTTATCTATTAAAAACTTGCTCAAACAATTATAAAAAAAATAAAAGAAGGATTTGATCAAGTTTAACTTGTGGAGGAAAGTTCGATTTAACACTCTTATAAATTCATTAGAAATAACATTTATTTTGAATGTATTCCATTTAATTTCTTGTAAATTGTAGAGATCTTATCCTTGGTTTTATTTATCCATTTCCATGACGCTTCATCACCAATTACGTACATCTTGATATAGATTAAATAGTTGGGTTTCCCGTTTGAAAGATTGTTCACTGGGTCCCTTTATAACTTGTTGTTCGGTGCGAGCCAGGACTCCATGTTGAATATATATAAAAAAGAAGATGTGGTATGATTGCCAATGAGACAACTATCCACAAAAGACCAAAATGACAAAAACATTAAAAATTATAGGTCACCATACGGCCTTCAACAATGAGCAAAGCCCATACCGCTTAGTCAGCTACAAAAGGCCTCAATAAGGCAATGTAAAACAATTCAAACGAGAAAACTGACGGCCTTATTTGTGTAAAAAAATGAAGGAAAAAAATATGTAACACATAAACAAACGACAACCACCGAATTACAGGCTCCTGGCACATACAGGCACATACATAAATAATGTGGCGGGGTTAAACATGTTAGCAGGATCCCAACCCTCCCTCTAACCTGGGACAGTGGTATTACAGTACAACATAAGAACGAACTATAAAAATCAGTTGAAAAAGGCTTAACTCATCAGATCGACAAAAAGTACAAGTGGACGTAACCGGGTACTTATACATTCCGATACAAAAAGACAAAATGAACAGATCTGAGAGTACTCGAAGTTATCTGACAGCTAGGTCAAAGCCACTGACAACTAATAAAAAATCATGCATCTAAGACTAAACAATCAATCCTGCACATGCAATGGATTTAGAGTAAAGACGTCATCAACAGCCAGAAAAAAACATGACCTTGTGCAGTGCCAAGTGAAGACCATATTTTGACTAATAATGGTCTACTTTTATAAATTGTGACTCGGATGGAGAGTTGTCTCATTTTCACATATGACATCTTCTTAATGTGTCTATCAATGACTCAACCTGAAACAAAACGGATAAAAAAGGGACAAAAACACACTTCTTTTCAGATATATTTATAATGGGCATATTTGTTTTTCGTTCATTTTTTTACATAAGTAAGGCCGTTAGTTTTGTCGTTTGAATTGTTTTACATTGTCTTATCGGGGCCTTTGAAAGCTGACTATGCGGTATGGGGTTTGCTCATTGTTGAAGGCCGTACGGTGACCTATAGTTGTTAATGTTTGTGTCATTTTGGTCTTTTGTGGATAGTTGTCTCATTGGCAATCAAACCACATCTTCTTTTTTATATTAATATGAGTGATTTCAAATCGTACAAATTTGCCTAACCGGTTACTCGTATAGTCGTTCGACCCATTAACCGGTTAACCGGAAGTTTTAGTTCATGTTGGAGAGCCTTACCTATAGTACACTTCAAATGTTAGTTTTCATAATACGATGAGTTTGTATTTCAATTTGAAAAATGTTCATAAATACTCAAGTCATCAACTAAGTTTTTTCATTTGTTGCAAGTCTGTTCATCGCATAATCTACAATAAAAATTCCTCGCATCTTCGAAAAATCTACATCAGAAATGTTTGCATTAATAGTGATAATACATCGCATCTATATTTAAAATGGGTCGCTTTTAATCATCGATATGCTATATTATGTTGCTTTTATAACTCTTATTTGAACTTTAATTATATGTTTGTACATTAAAAAGACATACCACAATGAAAAAATGTTGAATCTAACTTTCAAATCAATTATTTTGGTATTTTCAAAACGTAAACAAATACAGTTTTCCCATGATCCTTTATTCTACAATAGACATACTCTCATATGATAGTGAAAAATGACCTAGCTGGATTCGTACTTTATATACACTGCAATATGTCTGTTTTTAAATAAAACTGTTCATCAACACGGTCACTTTTAAGGCCGCGGCCGGTTGATGATTAATGAAGCCATCAAGAAATCTATAAAATACAATGATTCAAAAATTGTTTTTAAAGACTGATTTTAAATCGAGATGTCATTGTAGTGTTTATTCGTCATTAAGATTACAAATAGGTAGAATCTCATTGTATCAATGCATGGTTTACGCTTGAAAAAGAGTAATCTGGAGTTAGACGTTTGACGGGAAAGTTTGTTGCTGGGTCGAAGGTTCTAGGGGTTATTGTAATGTACTTTCTATGTTCCGTAAGGGTAACATTTAGATAACACCCCTAATTAATGATCAAGATGCCTGTGGTACTTTTACATTCTGTCTGATATTTCTCCTATCTCAGCACTACAATTTGTATTAATTTAAAAATAAGCAAGCCTCACGCTAAAAGTATCTTAACTAAACTGTCTCGAATAGAGAAATTTCATAACATTGATAAAATTGAGAATGGAAATTTGGAAATGTGTCAAATAAACTCATCATAGATACCAGGACTAAATTTAGTATATACGCCAGACGTGCGTTTCGTCTACAAAAGACTCATCAGTGACGCTCCAATTCAAAAAAAAATAAAAAGGCCTAATAAAGAACGAAGTTGAAGAGCATTGAGGACCAAATTCCTTAAAGTTTTGCCTAAATACAGCTCAGGTAATATATGCCTGAGGTAGAAAAGCCTTAGTATTTCAAAAAATTCAAAACTTTGCAAGAGACAACAACCCGACCATAGAGGAGACAACAGTCGAAGGCCACCAATTGATCTCCAATGCAGCAAAAAACTGCCGCACCGAAGGTGTCCTTCAACTGGCCCCTAAACAAATATGTTAACTAGTTCAGTGATAATGGACGTTATAGAACTGTAAGGTTCAAAGTTTGTATGAACTATATTTAATTAGATGTCAAGATTATAGATCGGAATGTTCCCCAAAAAAGGTATTTTTAGATAATGTGTTTTTTTTTTAGACGAAACGAAGTTTACAATATACTTTACAATAATAAATTACATTTGCCATGAACAAACAAGATAATGTATGGCTTACACAAGAAAATCATTCAAAAATATGTTTATCAAAGATGAAATTTAAAAGAAACACCATACAACAAACAAGTATTGCCTCTATGTAAACTATATGTATTACTTTGAATTGTCTAATAATTTTGCAACATATGTTCTGCGGCAAATGCAGATTTGTCATGAACTGAAATAAATCAAACTTACAAAATGTTAAAGTCATTCTGTCCAAAATCAGGTGAATGCCTTTATCAGTTTTTGGTTTTAAGTAAGTATATATGTCAGCCAGATCAAAACTGTGTCGTGTTTAGCTGATATATTCGTGCTTCGTTTGTGATTATCTATTTGACAGGATATTTGAAGAGAAAATAAACTAATTAAGTTATCGAATGAAATAAAAACCTTCAGAGTTATTCCAATATCATTGCAGCAAGAAGATCAAAGGTAGCAAGGAGAATGATCGATTGAAATAGATAACATTTAAAAAAATCGCAAAATTTAATTATTTATGTCGACGACCATAGCAGAGTTTTAACATGAAAAAAATAACGACGCCTTTGTTAGTGATTCAGTTGAACATCTTTTTTTTTAATATTTTACCTTGTATCATTGCAAACAGTTTGTTAATGTTGTATAAGAGAAGAAATTCCTAATGATCAGAGAAAACAGTAAGAAGAAAATGAACAATCCATGTCAATTGAGAAAACGCACCTCACTGGAGTGTGGAACTCGCTACATCTATTTTGAATTGCTGTAGATGTACCACTCAGGCCAAAAAGCGTCAAATGTTAATATGTATCAAGGGTACTATGAGCCTGTAGTTCAGTGGTTGTCGTTTATCTATAAGTTACATATTTGTTTTTCGTTTATTTTTGTACACAAATAAGGCCGTTAACTTTCTTGTTTGAATTGTTTTACATTGTAATTTCGGAGCTTTTTATAGCTGATTATGTGGTATGAGATTTGCTCATTGTTGAAGGCCGTACAGTGACCTGTAAATGTTAATTTATGTGTCATTTTGGTATCTTATGGACATTTGTCTCAATGGCAATCATACCACATCTTCTTTTTTATATATGGACCTATAATTTAGTGCATCAGACGCGTGTTTCGTCTTCATAATACTCAGCAGTGACGCTCAGATCAGAATCCAAACAAATCTAAAGTTGAAGAGCATTTAGGAACCAGAATTCAATACCGATGTGCCAAATACGGCTGTAGTAATCAATGCCTGGGGTAAAAAAAAAATTTCAACAGTTCATACTTTTACTAAAAAGTCAATTGATAAAAATGACAGTTTAATTGAGATTATATTGAGATTGACAGGCTATAATTAAATACGCTAGGCGTGCGTTTTGTCTATATAAGACTCATCAGTGACGCTCAGACAAAATTAGTTAGATATCCACAAAGTTCACCGTTCGGAGACCGACACATCCTTTCGCATTCAAACAAAGCGAACTTCAAATATGGCGTCGAAACAGTTTAACTTGTAACGACCCTTAATATGTTCAAAGATGTTTACAGAAAAAAAATATTTCCATCAAAATTAATTAGAAAAATGAGAAGTTAAGAATAATCTTTATTTCATTTTTGTTTTCTTGTTAGTGAATTGATACGTGTAAGAATATAATGCAGGTCGGAAGTAACAAAGACAAACGAACATCTAGATAACTTTCAGCATAAGTAAAGAAAAACATCAAAATTTTAACTCATATTGAATTGGATGGTAAATATGTATCAAAGAAAACCTGACCGAAACCTTCATTCCGAACAGAAAATAATAATTGTTTATGATTTGAGTTCTGAATAAATCAATTTCTGGTATACTTCTATTTACATTTACACCAATTGTTGTCCTCGCAGACAAAGCCCCAAATAACATCGTTTTTATCTGTAAAAGTCATTACATTAATTGCTTGATAAACGAATTAGGTATAGACAATACCCTTGGAACCCAACATATACCCTCACGGCACTAACCAAAGAGGAAATCCTGGATAATCATAGGTCTGTTCTTTGTTCCTTTGGTATTTCAACCACAGATGAAGAACTGGATCTTCCATCACTGTATTGGATACCTTAACTACATAAGTGTCCTTACAAACAACGGTATATTGCTGGGTCTTCCAAGTGCTCCATGAAACCCCTTTCTCAATTATTAACATCCATTTTATCAGCAATCAAAGACGGGCTTCAAAGTTATTGTGAAACTGCCTATTCTAGAGGTGGCGTGAATCAGATGTGGATTCTTAAAAATTCCAAAGATCTTTTAGAGTACATACAATCTAACTCTCTTTCATCTTGTAACAGTATTAAAACATTTGACTTTTCTACTCCTTACACAAGTATTCCACATTCCAAACTAAAAGACAAATTAAAAGAGTTGGTATTTCTTTGCTTCATAAAAAAAAATGGCCAACGTAGTTACAAGTATCTTGTCTTAGGGAGGGATAAATCATACTTTGTAAAGAATCATTCTGATTCAAACAAAAAATTATCTGAAACCGATATTATCAAGATGCTTGATTTCTTGATTGACAACATATTTGTTACGTTCGGAAGACGTGTTTTTCAACAGACTGTCGGCATCCCAATGGGAACAAACTGTGCCCCTCTACTTGCTTCTTGTTTCTTCATTATTATGAGGCTGACTTCATGCAGGAACTTCTTAGGAAGAAAGATAAGAAGTTAGCAATATCCTTTAACTCTACTTTCCGCTATATAGATGACGTTCTTTCACTAAACAATTCAAAATTTGGTGACTATGTGGATCGCATCTTTATTGGAGATAAAGGATACTACAGATACAGTTAAGTCGGCTTCATATCTTGACTTACATCTAGAAATTGACAATGAGGGTCGGTTGAAGACAAAACTTTACGACAAAAAAGATGATTTCAGCTTTCCAATCGTGAACTTTCCATTTCTGAGTAGCAACATTCCAGCAGCACCTGCATACGGGGTATATATCTCCCAATTGATACGATATTCCCGTGCTTGCATTTCCTATCATGATTTTCTGAATAGAGGGTTACTGCTCACAAGGAAGCTATTAAACCCAGAGTTCCAAATGGTGAAGTTGAAATCATTCCTTCGTAAATTTTATGGACGTCATCACGAGTTGGTTGACCGTTATGGAATAACCGTTTCACAAATGATATCGGATATGTTCCTTACGTCGTAACTACAATCCCCTTCCCTTTCATGAATTGAACTACCGAATTAGACTATTTACCGGATTTGTAATCACATAAGCAACACGACGGGTGCCGCATGTGGAGCAGGATCTGCTTACCCTTCCGGAGCACCTGAGATCACCCCTAGTTTTTGGTGGGGTTCGTGTTGTTTATTCTTTAGTTTTCTATGTTGTGTCATGTGTACTATTGTTTTTCAGTTTGTCTTTTTCATTTTTAGCCATGGCGTTGTCAGTTTGTTTTAAATTTACGAGTTTGACTGTCCCTTTGGTATCTTTCGTCCCTCTTTTACACCAAGTTAGCACAATGTAGAAAGAAAAAAAACGAACTCCAAGGAAATTGAAAAAAAAACAGAAAAATCTTTTATCAAATGACAAAATCAAAAACTTTGAATTTTTCGAAAACCTAAGGAATTTCTTATCCCAGGCATAGATTATCTTAGCCGTATTTGGCACAACAAATTTTGAATTTTTGATCCTCAATGCTCTTCAACTTTGTATTTGTTTAACTTTATAAATATTTTGATATGATGAGTCTTATGAAGACGTACTAAATCATAATCCGGGTACCTTTGATAACTATTTACACCACTGGGTCGATGCCACTGCTGGTGGACGTTTCGTCTCCTAGGATATCACCAGCCCAGTAGTCAACACTTCGGTGTTGACATAAATATCAATAATGTGGTCATTTTTATTAATTTCCTGTTTACAAAACTTTGGCTTTATAAATATTTTGATATGAGCGTCACTGATGAGTCTTATGTAGACGAAACGCGCGTCTGGCGTACTAAATTATAATCCTGGTACCTTTGATAACTATCATATACTAGTATTAATGCAAAGTGATATACATAGTAATTAGCTTGAGACATAAAACTTTTATTTTTTAAGATTTAAGTGATTATCGATCTTAATAATTCGTTTTACATGTTTCATCTAACTATGAACTTTTTGAAATACTGTGGCCTGAAACTGAATCAAGAACTGTTTTCGAAAAGAAAAAATATAAAATAAATGTCAGCTTTTTGTATAGCATTCGTAAGTTTATGTCCTCAAAAACTTAGTTCAAAATGATCGAGTTAAAAGGATATTTCTAGCATGTCTTAATATATTTTCTGTAGATTAAATGCAATGCTCGTTTAATAGTTTTTGTTATATTATACTTCAAGTAAACACTCTAAACAAACAGCGATTTCATAAAAAAAAACAACATTATAATAATGCATTTGTTTTGTAGTTGATGATACGTTTTATTTAGTTTAGTTATTACAATTATATGTTGAACCTATGTTGATATCTAGTTACACCACTGGGTCGATGCCACTGCTGGTGGACGTTTCGTCCCTGAGGGTATCACCAGCCCAGTAGTCAACACTTCGGTGTTGACATAAATATCAATAATGTGGTCATTATTATAAATTTCCTGTCTACAAAACTTTGAATTTTTCGAAACCTAAGGATTTTCTTATCCCACGCATATATTACCTTAGCCGCATTTGGTATAACATTTTGGAATTTTTTTTCCTCAATGCTCTTCAACTTTGTATTTGTTTGGCTTTATAAATATTTTGATACTAGCGTCACTCATTAGTCTTATGTAGATCTTTGATAACTATAATCAAACACATTTAACTAGTTAATTCTATTAAAATGATATTATAGAGACAAAATTGATAAATTACCCCAAAAGAAATTACTAGCATTTTCTGACTTCTAGATTAAAGCAGTAATAACTTAAAAAATCAGATTCAAATATTTATCATTACAATCAACATCCAATGAACTTATTTCGCCACTAAATGGATTTTGTACTGTTATACCACTGTCCACAGTTAGGGGGAGTGTTGGGATCCCGCTATCATGTTTAACCCCACCACATTATTTATGTATTTGACTGTCCCAAGTCAGGATCCTGTAATTCAGTTGTTGTCGTTTGTTTATGTGTTACTTTTTTGTTTTTCGTTCATTTTTTTTTTACTTAAATTAGGCCGTTTGTTTTCTCGTTTGAATCGTTTAACATGGTCTTATCGGGCCTTTTATAGCTGACTAAGCGGTATGGGCTTTGCTCATTATTGAAGGCCTTTCGATGACCTATAGTTGTTAATGTCTTTGTCATTTTGGTCTTTTGTGGATAGTTGTCTCATTGGCAGTTATAGAACATCTTCTTTTTTATATTAATTTTTTTGCTCCGGTTCCGGCTCAACTTTAAAAAAAATATGTTTTGGTTCTTTTTGAATTTTTTTTTGTCTATCAACGTTTATACAAACTTTGTTTCGGTTTTTTGCCTTGAATATTATAAAATATGGATTCTTAGTCGTATTTTACTTTTGGTGATGCAAAACTGGTTCTAAATTTTTTATATCTTAAACTGTTCAATGTATCTTCTCGTGGGTTTTGTGGCAACAAATGTACCACAAACAAAAGTAGATGGCCTTAAACACGAGTTTCGGTTTAGTTATTATTTATTTTATTAATATGTTATACATTTGAAGAGTTACAGCTATGCATACGAAAAGTATATAAGTTTAACTATAATATGGATTGCAATTAACCTTAAGTAGACCTGAAGTAGTAGTCTCATTTTTTTCTTCATTATTATCATCATAGTTAGTCAGACTACTGTTTTAAAATTTAAAGCATTTAAAACTATAAGACATCAGTATCATTATACGTATAATTGTTCCCATCATTAAATTGCCAATATATATCAAGGTTATTCCGAAAGTTTCAATCATGTATTTTATGTGTTGATATATTTGAACTTATAAACAATTCTTATAAAAAGGACGAAAATGTACTCTGTATTCAAATATATATACAACACACTTAAAAGTATACGTGAAAATTATTTTGAGTAATTTTACAATTGTAATTGAGCCAATTGGATACCGTAAGGTTTTAAATACATGTAAGGTATTTTTTTTCAACATAGTTTCATGCTTCAAGTATAACAGTTTCTATGTAACGTCTAGACCTTTTGCTTCTGTCCTAAGTCGGGAATCTGATGTACAGTAGTTGTCGTTTATTTATATAATTTATACGTGTTTCTCGTTTCTCGTTATTTATAAAGATTAGACCGTTGGTTTTCCCATTTTACACTTGTAATTGTGGGACCATTTTTAGCTTATTATTCGGTGTAATCAGTGTTGAAGGCCGTACATTGACTTACAATAATTTACTTTTTATTAACTGTTATTTGGATGGAGAGTTGTCTCATTGGCACTTACACCACATCTTCCAGCATCTACTTTCAATCTCCTTTCATAGTAAATATATTTATGATCCGGATATATAACTATAAAGTATAATATGACATTTTAGGTGTTCGATGAAAAATGGAGTTATTTTCTTAACTGGGATAATTATATTGTATAATATGACATTTAAGGTGTTCGATGAAAAATGGAGTTGTTTTCTTAACTGGGATAATTATATTATTTAAATTCTACAGCGAATATTGCAATGAATGAAATGTAACAGTTGATCAAGGTTCAAGTGCGGATTAACAATCAACATACTAGGATGTAATATCCTATACTTTCAGAATTTTTCCAGTTAACGTTGCTTAAAGTTATCTTCATCTTCTATGATTCTACACCAATGTATCTGAATGATTTGTTAAATCTATAAAATAAACAATTACAAATAATATTTCTCCAAACTGTATGCTTTTACTTTGATATAAATTTAAACTTTAAACTTTAAGTTATTCATCTTTATTCATACTAAAAAGAGTCATCAACGATCCGAAAATGTAAAAATAGTTTTAGTGTTATATTCGGTCACTAGACCAATAATAACATATAATCAATTCAAATCATTATTCAAAATCTTTGAATATAACCAAGAATTAACAACTTAACTTGTTTACAGTAAACCTATAACAAAATGTTATAAATTATATGCCTCTACATGTAATTAAAAAAAACGTGTATCATATTTGAAATCGTTTACGGTAAAATGTATCATTTTCAAGATAATTTATTAAGAAAAGTCCATTCGTATTCATAGTAGCTGCTCACAAAATCAATTGTTGATAGTTGTAAGTGTATATATCTAATATATCTAATTCTAATACGACGTGTTTCGTTCGCTTTGTGAAAAAAAACATGCTCTAAATACAATTAAAATAAATTGTAATTGCGTATATTGAATTCTGCAGAATAATTAATTTTATTAAATTGGAACGCAATTTTAAAATTCATTAATTTAAAACACTCCCAAACTCTTAAATGATGTACATGTTATTTCTAATTAATGACTGTAATGTGCTGCAACTCAAAATTGACATATTTGACCGACATAAGACTACCGTTCACGCTGGCTATTCAAAACTCCTCCCTCTACACAATCACATTTCCACTTATTTGCTTGTTTACAAACAAAAAAGAGAGGTTCCTACAGATGCGCTCTACACTAAAACACATCGGACATAGAATTTACCTTAATTGTTCTTATCAGAATCGAGATATTTGAAACAAGCTATATTTTATTGTAGTTTTAACATGGGAAGACAGAATATTCGTGATTTTTTTTTGCCCCAGTGATAGCGATAGCTTGCACTATTTATTTTCTAAATAACATTCCAATAACCTCAACAAGTTAATAATCTCAATTATAGTTAATTCAACGCTCGGTTCAGTCAATCAGGTGTTAATTCAAGTCATTTTCTTTAAATGTTAAAAATCAGTTAGTATAACCTTCTTTTGGCTATTTCAAAATGTTTAATGTCATGTTGAACACAAATATGCTAATAATACTTATTCGTGAAGTGATGTGGTAATGCACTTTTTACAATTGTGAAGTGTTGAAATGTTAACTCTTTTTATCTACTTACCCACACCGGCAATTACTAATAAGAAGAAATAATGTTAAATTCAACAAAACAAATACAATGAAAAACTAATATTTATACATTGAAATAGAAGAAATTGGTATAGGACTTTCTACAAACTGACTCTGGAATCCTGTATTTGATTTAAATTACAACCAAATACGGATTATTTCTTCTTTAAACATAAGTCTTGTATACATTCTTAATCACTCTAGTTAAGCGCTGATGATAATTTGCATTGTATATAATTTAAATATATCTTCAAATACTCACGATTAAGGAGAATAAAAAGCTATATGATGATTATTTCATGAAAACTAACTAAATTATTTTACTTTACATTTCATGATTAAGTACATGAGTTTTTGGAAAGGGCAATATGCAATTTTTGTGATTTTACTTTTTTTTTATGCCAATGAAACAGCCAGTTAATGTCACATCATCAAATGAATTTCGAAAAGAGATGATAATGTAAATTACCATATGAATTGCATTACCGTCATATTTCAACCGCTATCTGATAAAGACAAGTAATGCCTTTATAGATAAGAAGATATGGTATGATTTACAGGTTCACACGAGCATCACCAGACCAGAAGTCAGCACTTCTGTGTTGACATGCATTATCATCGATATGGTCATTTAAATAAATTAACTGTTTACAAAAAAGAACTTGATTTGAAACCATACTGGTGAAACTTTTGATCACAAACGGCTGGTCGGTTGAGTTTGAGTATACAACGTTTTATTTTTACTGAGATTTTATATCTTACTAAATACCTTACTATAACATCATCAAAAGAAAATGACATCTTCTTGTATATTTACAACGTGATATTTTTAAAGACTTTCAGGACCCGCCAAATGTATTTTACACGGTTAATGATTAACGATCATTTCAATTGAATACTAAATTGAACATTTCTGAATTTGTACGTTTTATAAATCTATAAATACAATAGTTCAGTTGGTACACTACGTAAAATCAAACTTACTCGACGACTTCCCTGAAAAAAAATATAAATATGTTGCACTTATTTCAATGAAATTCTGAAATAAAACGTGTCGTATAGTTGTATCTGTTATCTTGATTCTACATACAAAATTGCTTAATGTAAGTTACAATGAATTATTGAATCTTCTTTAATTTATCGAGTTCAATCACTCAACTACATGTGGAATAAAACACGGTAACTATTTTTTTTATACATCAATTGATTTTTTGTTTACCTTATGGGAACAGTTTGACACAAAAGAGTTAATTTCGATAAAAGTTCAAATTAAAAATTGACAAAACGTTTCATGCTGACACGAAACAATTCACATTAATCTGGTGCTGACACTTTTTTTCCTCTTGTTTGAAACGATAAGTATCACAACTGTGGTGATTACAGACAGTAACTGCATTTCCGTTTATATTATAATTTCAGAGAGAGAAAAAAGTCATCTTTAACGCTTATATTTGACACTTACGGAAGAGGTGCTTGCCCTTGTGGAAAGCTAAAATTGCAAAAGAAAGTTTTGTTAACATTTTTTTACGAATCATTTTGTTCATTAACTTACATATTGACAATGAAAAATGTATTTATCAACTTTATTTTATCTCAATATCTTTAATAAGTACTTTCTTCAACGTCAGCTGGATGCAAACTAAAAAAATAATTTCGGGGCATTTTATAACTGCCTATGCGGTATGGGCTTTGTTGATTGTTGTAGGCCGTACGGTGACCTATAGTTCTAAATTTTTGTGTCATTTTGGTCTTACATTTTGGAGAGTTGTCTCATTGGCAATCATACCACATGTCCTTTTATACATCTAGTCGAAACAGTTTTATTTCATCATGTCAATTCAGAAAAATTTAAAATAGGTTTTATGAAACATATATATATATATATATATATATGTATGTCTCCGATATAAAGTATACTAGATATTGACATATGCATTACACTAGACAGTGATCTGTCTAAAAAGAAAACTAAATATGATTTGCAAACGATTAAACAGCGGATTTAAATCAAATAACTGTATGCTGGCTTTATTACAGAAATATTCATTACACTCACCTTCTTTTTTCAATATAGCTGAAAAAATCAAGCAAAATAAATATTTTCATGAAAATTTGTTGCACATAGTAACAACGCATCAATGATTTTAATTTAAATACGAAAACGTATCTATTTCCGTAACATATCATTTTTGCTCAGTGTTTGTTTTTAGAAATTATACAAAGCCGTTTTATACATTTCGAACTCAAGAACAATTTTTAGATACTTCTACTTTGCGACGTAGTATTTGTCATCAATGAACAGTAGTGTTTAGAATTAGATAAACACTTGTTTCGATATTCATGATAGTTTTTAAGGCAACCATTCATTTACATAATCACCACTTAGCCAGATCGTACCCTTTGCTCTATTTGATTTAGTTGCGGGTGTTAGAATAACAAAACATCACATTGCTATGATGCTTATATGATTGTAGTGTGTATAGCTTACCTGGAACAAGACGTGCATAAATAGCTGCATTCAATGGGCCTGAAATCAAAATATACATTTTGAAATGGAATTAAGATACAATATGTGTAGCTATTTTACAATCACAGCTCATTATAAGATCTGTTCATGAATTTATGTAATCAAATGTGCAATACATTCATAGTTTACCAAGAAATGTTTAAGCCAGCGTAATAACTTTGGACGTATGCAATAACTTTAATCTGCTTAACAGTCTACTCAAGTCAATTGTTATTCATCGTCGTGCAGTTCAAGAGACAACGAAATATGCAAATCATGACATTGGTTGTATTTATTCACTGCCTTCGTTTAATTTAAATCTTAATGATAGGACCAATCTTTTTTTTCTTGATAGATTGTTAACTTGCGTAAATATGCTTTAGTGCCGTCCACGTCCATCTATTTGTAACTATTTGTATTTTTATCCATCTGACGACTTAAGCCTTTTTCAACTGTACTGTAAAGTTACACCATGGTCCCAGTTTATGGGAGGTTTGGATTCGCTTACATGTTTTACACCGCCACATTCTCTATGTGGGTGCCTGTCCTAGATCGGGAGCATGTAATTCAGTAGTTGTCGTTTGTTTATGCGTTACATATTTGTTTTTCGGTTCTTTTTTGATTAATGAATTACATGATTAGGCCGTTAGTTTTCTCGTTTGAATTGTTTTACATTGTTATTAGGGGCCTTTTATAGCTGACTATCCGGTATGGGTTTGCTCATTGTTGGAGACCGTACGGTGACCTATAGCTGTAAATGTCTGTGTCATTTTGGTCTCTTCTGGAAAGTTGTGTTGGCAATACCACATCTTCTTATTTTTCTTTTTTTTTATGTTTCTATAACTTAAAAATACACAGATTGCTAATAACGAAAGCCTATGATCCGGATGATTTACAAATTACTCAAGAGTATGCTATTTTTTAATTTCTATTTTTCTAATTAAAAAACTATTAGTATTTGAGGGAAATCAACTTTTGCGGTATAGGCTTTGCTCGTTGTTGAAGGCCATACGGTGACCTATAGTTGTTAATTTCTGTGTCATTTTGGTCTCTTACCACATTTTCTTTTTTATGATTACGTGGATTTAGTGAGTACAGGCAAAGCATAGATTAAAATGCCCAAAAGTACAATTTCATTTGTATATATTGAACAGTAAAACATCGAAATTAAATATCAAAGAAAAAACAAAGAAAGTTGTATCGATGGAAGTCAATTACTTTTGGTGAGACACGTAAAAGGTTTTGTTGTTGAAATAAGCATTTGTCCTCGTCAATATTAATTCGAATATGCGTCAATACATAGTATGTCATAACTTACTTCTGATATTTTTCGATCTCTTTTTTATATGTTTCTATCTTCTTGTTGGCTGTCAGTATTGTGTTCTCATAATTTTCTGTCTTCGTTTCTAACGTTTCTTTCATAATGTCGACTTTTTTCATTTTTTGCTCATTATCGACAATCTCTTTTATTTTGCTCTCTAGTGATTGTTCAACTATTGAAATGCTAGAATAGATTATGCTTAAAATGTTAAATTCTTTTTTGATTTTTTATAGTTATACAGAGCAACTATAAATATGAGTAGCGCATGTGTATTTTGTTGTAGTAAATAAAGAGTTTAGCTTACTACGGCAAAATATTTTAAGAAAGATAAGTTATTATGGAACAAGTTATTTCCCCCCTTATTTGCCAATCCTTGATACATCTTACCTTAAAATCATCGTTATCTTTAATTAACTTGATTAACTTTTTGTTCAATAAGAAATGCTTGTTTTTTCGATATATTTATTTATTTGTTTTGTATCATATATTTTTTTTTAATTTGGGGCAAGATACTTTTAGAGAACCTTTTAAAACTGCATTATCTAATATATTTATCCATCTTATCTGCGAGGAATGTATACAACATAACTTAACCAAGATAAAGAAATCGATTAAACATGAAAGTTAAATGTATTTTGCTGAGCAATCTTCACAACCACTCAACATGAAATATCTCATAAAATTGAGAATGGAAATGGGGAATGTTTATTAAGACTCGATTTGTGTTTTTAGTCACTATTTAAGTTGCCTATTTACGTCTGATTATTATCTAATGTGTTGTATTAATATTAAGCTAGTCAAACTCTTGGGGTATTTTCAAAACTTTTTTTCTTTTTTTTTTTAAATTTTTAAATTTGAATTGATTTACGGCCGCAATACATTTCTGATCTCTATAACTAGTGTGCTACTTTGCGTGTATCGTAAGTTCATATTCTTAACAAAACAAAAGTGATGAAGGTCACTGCTTTAAAAATAACAAAAAATGGAACAACAGTTTTGGTTTTTTTCTGAAATGTATATTTAGTCATCTGTGTTGCGTTTGTAGACTGGTGTTTGCTTTTTCTTATATTTTTACCATGTTCTGTACGTTTGTCATTGACTTATGAGTTTGAATGAATCCTCATCTCGTGGTCCAATACATTATTTTTTGTTCATGTCACTTAATGTGTTACCATAACATTTATCTAAATACCGATGATTTTGCAAGTCCAGTTTAAAATCACGTTTCTTACAAGACACAACTCTGAAAAATAAAAATTTAAGGACTGAACAATCACTTAGCGTTATCTTTTCTAAACATTGAAATCGTACTTGAAAGCATATATATGGACGGCTTGTAGTAGATAGTAAGATACTCTAAATACTAGGTTAAATTTACAGCGTAACATACCCTATAAATACAAATACAATAGCTCAGGTAAACAAATGCACTACGATATATTTAAAAATAAAGTACAACATCATGATTGCGTTCGTGTTTGGTAACTTGAAAGGTTGTTAGAAAAAGGTTAAACTAACTACAGATAATGTAGTATGCTGCGTTTACATTTACATGGTAGGACTGACTTTTTAATATATTTTTAAAACAATTAAACACAGTTTTCTAAAACTGATTGCTTTTGAGTATCAAACAATAAGCAAATTGACATTTAATAAGACTATGTAATATTTTTTTTGTAGAAATGATTTTTGTTCGTTGTTCTTTTACGATCATCAAAACAAATGATGAAATACTTCGCCTATATCACACTGATATCTCTCAGTTGATATCACAGAAATCATGTATAAGAACAGACTTGACCTAGTTCCAAGGAAAACAATTGAACCAAAGGTTTCCAGTTATATGATAAGTTTAAATATGAGGGACGTGATCATAAATTGATTGATCGTTAATTCTATAAAATAACTGTCACAGATGACGACCGATATATAAACACTTGACATTGTGGGTTTTTTAATCATATAATAAAATCAAATATAAGATGACAGCGGATCGATATATGATGTATATTTTAATGACGTATGGGGTATTTTGTATATTGTGGATATTAAAATGGTGTATGTGAGTGGGAAGTTTACACAATTACAGATCTATAATATAAAACTGGGTCAGTTAAGCAAAGTAATAATTACTGAGTGTTGTCAAGTTCTTGGGTCAGTCTACGCACTACTTGTTGGTGTTTTTCTGTTGTGCCTGAAAGCCTGACAAAAAATATATAAGATATAATATCGATTAAACAGTGTTGATCATCTTTAATGTGTTGTTTTCATTTGAGGTCAGTCTCACTAAACACAATCGACCGCAATAGTATCTACATTTGAACTTATTCTTCGTAAATGAAGGTAATCTTTATTACGTTTGTCAGAACGAAATTATTAAATAGTGTTTCTTTTCCTCAATTTTAGATTCAGAAGGGATTGTAAAACAGTAAGCATGGTTTTATTTTTTGGCAAGTAGGAAATGCACATTATTGATAGACATTATAACATAAAAGGTGAATACATTATGAGATTCATTCAGCAAGTCAGAAAAAAATATAATACTTTTTTTTTCTTTATAGACTTTATAACTTGAATAGTTCACTCGTCTTCGTGTGTTTTTGTACTAATATGTGAAATACTCAAGTATGAATCCTTAAGCCATCGGAACATTATATGTAATTCGTTATGAGATGCAAATGATGCATTTGATAAATCTGAAGAAAACAATCAAGCTCCATTTTATCAAATGAATTGTTCACTTAATTCCATGTGTGTTTCCCCTCAATTATGTTATAACGAGATTTGTATTTTAATTGATATATTTTAAAACATTGATTGCAAAAATCTATGCAAAATAAACAAATTATATTTGTACCTGTTTTCGAACTCCTCTACTTGTTCTTCAAGCCCTCGTATTTTCTGTTCCAGGTCTTCTTTTTGTATTCTTAGTTCTGATTCATGTGCATTATCCTTCGTTCTGTTACTGAATATAATTTCATCACTTTATGACTATATTGATTTTTGTTTTGATCTTCTTATGTAATTTTTTGTCTTTGTTTAAAAATTATGAATGTTTATCATGTTGATTTAATAAGAGACATAATGTTAGACTTCTGACAGCCAACAATTACAAGATTTGAACACTGCGAAAGAGTATTCCATCTTTTTTTTATTCAGAATGTTCTATTCCTAATTACATGAACAAATTTGTGGCAGTTTCAGTTACAAAATTTATAGAACATATTTGCTCTTTTATTTGGATTGGTAAGCCTTTTAAGTACATTAATTATCTATCTAAGATGGAATGCAAATGAATAAAAAAGTAAAAATCGTCTCTTGGTTTCTTATAATAAAATAATAAAACAAGTTAAGTATCCGCATATTGCTTGTCTTTGTTGTTTCAATCTACATAATCTCCGAATAAGGACAAAAAATGCGGAAATGCTTAGATTCGTCAATTTATGATAAGGGTTGATTTATAATAGGGTAATCAAGCCTGTTGGAATTATTAACATATTTACATAGTGTTCAATTCGCTTAAGTGTTGTTGGAGAGCATTATATTCTTCGGTTAATGTTTCTATTCTTCTCTGTTTCTCTAGTGCCTCTTCTTGATTCGTTAAACTAGAAATACAATGCAGTAATCGACATAATGTTTCAAATGGACCTTATTCGATGTCAGTTATAAGTTTTTTTCTTTATTATAAAATAGTTTAAATCAGTATCAATTATGATTTTATAAGTACCACATAAAAACTACGATTACAAAGGAAAAATCAAAGTAACTAGTTTGCCCCATTTTACAAGTCGAACTGTTTAGTCTCAAACTGTAAAACAATGCTTGTAGTTTTTCAGTTAATCCGCAATAATTAATTATTAATGATCGTCTAGGGTCAAGTATTCAATGTTGTTCTATGACGTAGATGTGTTTCGATACTGATATGATTCATGTAAAAGAATTATTTCATGTTGTTTTTTTTGCATTTAAAGGGGAAAAAGAAGACCGTCAAACCCAGACTCGTCGATTTCACGCAAATTTCATATTGGATTGATATTTTACTTAAACCTTTATTCAAATTACAAAATGTACATTATTATCAATAGATTTGTTACAATATATCCACACTTCGTCCATACTTTTGACAATGATCCATCTAAATTTAATAATCATTAGAAATCAACTCTGGAGACAGCAGAGTGTAAGATAAATCGTTTTCTCTAATTCTTACTCGATTTATTCCTTTCCTGACCTGTTGATTATTTCTATTTAATCAACGTGTGTTTCGTTTGATCTCAGTTGTTCATTGGTCAAAACTCGATTATAACGTCAAAATGTTCTTGCTTTCCTCTGAAATTCCCATTGTGACGTCATGAAAAAAGGCGACCATGCCTGATGACGTCGCATAGAAAAAACACATCTTTTGTGGGCTGTTCAAAAATAAGGATTTAGATTGTCTGCATACCGTCTAAAAATCATTAGAGAAACAGATTCTTCCACCAAATCTTGTGCAAAACGAAATGGCTTTTCATGATGTCTTCTCTGTTTAATTTTAAAGGTCGTCGTTTTTTTTTCTTTCTTTTAATGTATGAACAACATGCTAACCACGTGTAAGAATCATCTCCATTAAAGAAATATGTAAACTGAATACGGATTTATCAGCAATATTTTTTGGTTTATTTTTAGGAAACTGATCCAAAAAAATTTGCATCCTCACGTTGTCATCAATTTCTATCAATATCATTGAAAATAAGGTAAGTTCGTTAGAGAATCGTCACATCTTTCAAAGAAAACATGATCAAGAGAACTATTTCAATGTGTTACTTGCATATAGGCGTTGTTTTTTTACAAATCTCTATTGATTTGTTTTTAATTTCAATATGTTCATAGAAAACAAGTTTCGAGCCCAACTAAGAACAAATTACCTGTTTGCCACGCGCGTTCATTCCAGATATTTTTTTCTGATTATTTCGATGGGTCGGTGGTAAATATACTGCAGCAAATAAGGGACAATTGACAATATGTGAATTTCGCATTTAAAGCTTCTTTTTCTACGCATATTTATAATTTATGTTAATCTCTCAACATTACTATCTCATTTTGTTTTTGAAATGAACCATTTATTACAACAAATAACGTTAATTTTCATTTATTATGTGCTTTAAACTTGAATGCAACACATCTTTTTCAAACAGAAATTCGACGTTGTATATTTTCGTCTTCCCTTGAAAGTATTGCGTAGACATTTTGTTTACATGTATAAGGTAGGTTGAACCGTCATTTTGTTTCTTTTGTACTTTACGACAATTAAACGAGGTTTTTAATTTCATTCTAAACAGTCAAGTAGGAAAGGTAAATTGAAGTAAACATTGAATAAAATCTTTAAATCATAAAAAAGGTCTAAGTTTGTGTTCGAACTTTCTGTCAATAACTCTCAGTATTATTTGATAGCCTGATAAGAAAATTTCGATTAAACTGTTTACATTTTAAGATCTTACTTACGTTATTGATTAGAGTAGTTTTAACATATAACTTATCTTTTATAAAGCATGTGGTTCTATTTGACGTTTTTTCAGGAGGGAATGATAAGCCACTTTTCCGTAGTGTTATGTTTAAGGAAACAGAAACAGAGGAGTGTGACGAATAGATCGTCGATGATAAAGCAAGCAATAGTTAACCTATCTCCAATTCTTATTAATTCATTAATCCGCTAGAAGATACAAAGCAATATAAAGAAACAAATGAAATTGTTGAATCCTTAACGAGTTAAAAAAAATAGTGCGTTAACAGTATGTGTATCCCACGAAATTAATTTACAAATCAGGCCAAGGCAGGTGAACAAATACTTCAAATCGGATAGAATATATAGCTCCTGTGTACGACTTCTATAGTATATTCATGTTTATGTGTATGTGTGTTTATCATTTGTATAACATAAATAATGACATTTATCATATGTTTAGTAGTAAATATAGTAATTTGCTTATATGTGATAAATAGAGAATAATACATGGCAAAATCCGTATCATATGTCGTATCATTCCGAGACATCAATATCAGCCCAAGGGCCTGTAGGCCCGAGGTATGATATTGGTCGAGGGTGATACGGCATGTGATACGGATTGTGCCATGTATTATACGCTTTATCATATATTTCAACAGAAGAGTATTATATAATATGAACTGTTTTCTGATCCATAGCACTGGGTTACCTTCAGTTCTACTTTTGTCTTGTTTCAAAGGCCTTAAAAGAACTACTTATTATATCTTATTTTCTTCATGATGAAATATGTTTTCCTTCCAATACGTGTTCGTGATGATATATAAGAGTAAATACATACCTATTTTCCAATTCTCTTATGCGCAGTTTGAGAGCATCATTTTCCTCAGTTAACTTCTGTCTTTCTCTTTCCTTCTCATTCAGCTCTTCTTGGTTGTTGAGTCTACACAAATAATATATTAACTAAGTACACATAGATTTAAATACTATCATTTCTACTATAAATATATTTAGTGGGCTTTTCAAAACTTTAAGAGAAATGTATTGAAAATGTTGATAATTTTCTTATTGTCAAAATGTGATTTTCCTTCGGATAAGTTTTAATTTATTATTTCACAATATAACTTGTTTGAAGTAAATATATACCTAGTTTCCAGATCGCTTATGCGCTGTTTGAGAGCATAATTTTCCCCAGTTAACTTCTGTCTTTCTCTTTCCTTCTCATTCAGCTCTTCTTGGTTGGTTAATCTACACAAATAATGTATTCACTAAGAATTCTTAGATATATATACTATTATTGCATTTCAAATGTGCTAACAATTCTTTTGAATATGTTAAGCCAAATAAAATTACATCCTTTGTAATTAAAACATGGTTTCAATATCAATAATATATTACATCAACTTCAAAGGAAACGTCGAACTCATTGTAGCTAGAGACAAAAAAATCAATTTTATCTTATGATTAACAATGAGAAATTTGTCTAGTCATTTAAGTTTATTGATGATGATTTATTAACTGATTAATCCATGCTTTACCGAGAAAATCAATTTTCCTGCCCCTTATTTTATGAATTTTAAAGTTTCAAGTTATCTGGTACCTAACGGGGTTTTAGATTGTCTTACCAACTTCTTTTATTTATTTCGAATACAAAATTTTTACATAAACATTCCAATGCATTTATAGAAATGACTCCTATCTCGTAAAACACATATGGTCGTCACTGTGTATACATTATCTCTCGGTTTGTTATATGTAAAAAGTAAAATCACAAAATACTGAACTCAGAGGAAAATCAAAACGGAAAGTCCATAATCACATAGCAAAATCAAATAACAAAACGCATCAAAAACGAATAGACAAGAACTGTCATATTCCTGACTTGGTACAGGCATTTTCAAATGTAGAAAATGGTGGATTAAACCTGGTTATATAGCGCTCGCCCTCTCTCTTTAATAACAGTCTCTTCAAATTCCGTTATATTTACATGATGCGTTAAATAAACAGTCACAATTAATGAAATAGTCAAAATAATACCTTTCCTTAACTTTTAACAAATGCATTTGATAAATTCATTCGGGATATGTAGGGTCGACAAACGGGATATACTTGTCAATTGTGATTTTCAAAACTTAGAAATGATTAAAGTTGCCACTACATTAACCAATAAAGGTCTAGATGAACCAAATAATCTCGAATCAATTATATTTGCTAGAAAAAGACAAGAATACTTACAGAGACAACAATTTATTGGATTCATCTTGCCATGGTTTGCCTAACGCAGACGGACATTCTTTGCAGAACAACTCTCCTGTATTCTCAAATAAGTTGCAATTGATGGCTGATGTCTCGTTTGTTGGAGGTAATACTATGCTGATAGTTTCAGCCATGGTTTCGTAATGCTATGTTTACTACAAAAGGATAAATTATAAATGGATCAAAACAGTACTGCTCCTATCCGTGTTCAAATGCTGATTAGGGTAATTGAAAGGTGTGTTTTTATATATGCATCAAGAGGAGAATTCTTGGAATTAAGTAAAGTCTATATAACCAGAGTACACTTTTTGAGAATTAACTGATTTCTTGGAAAAGGAGTAGTTTAGAAATTGATAGACTTCCCAACCTGTAAAATAAACGTTTAAATGTTTTATATATCTTGTAAAATATTCAATTGATACCTTTTCATATGCAAACAATAGTCTGTAATAAAATAACGATATACCGTATGACGTATTTCTTTGTAAGCATATATCACATGTACATACAATTCAACAAAAGTTTAAACCACTTGATTACAACAATCATATATTGTACTTTATTGTTTCAAACCATGTATATTACATATGTGATATTTACGATAATTGAATTCGACGAACGTTTGGGATTGCTTTTATTGGTAGTTACCTTTTTTATATTTTAATATGAATTTTGGTCACTCATTTGAACTATTTTAAACGTTTGTACATACTTTTAAATAGAAAACATAAAAGAAAAGCATTTGTTTTGGAAATGTTTAAGATATATCTACATTCCTTGTCTTTATATGGGACGAGAAAGTGATAATCGGTCGGTTTTCAGAGAATGGAAAATATATGACTCAACTTTTAAAAGCACTTAAATATGATTCTTCTAATATTCAGATTTAAAATAGATATACACTATTTCAATCTTAAACAGAACAATCAATTAGTTTTCTGTCATTTTTGTCTTTTCATAAACATTCTTCATAGTCAACACGTCTAGATATATCGTTATTTATTTTGATAACGATTTTTATATACACATAAAAGATTGAAAAGTTTTATGTTGTTGACTTATGGCTCTGTACAGATAGCTGTGATCATCCTAACTCACACACTACGTTTCTGACTTTTTTCGTGTGTGTCATGAATTTCCAATTTAAAAAAACAATTGTGCGCTATCTCACTGTTATAGTTTTCATAAAAAAAAAAGGTGACATCAGATTAAATCCGCCAACGAGTGTTTGTATCAATTCAATTGTCCTTACAGTCACTTCTCACGCTAAAAGATTTGTTGAAAATGTATATCATTAAAAATTTATAGTTTACACAGTGTTCTCAAACACTGATAGTGACATTTCGAAATATGCAAACTGTGAACCAGACTTTGAATGTGAAATTGTTGTTGAGGCAACAGAAATTGATCTAAAACATAGTTAATTATCAATTAAGATTGCCGATAGCAGCGAGTGGAGTTGGAATACTGTACAAATTCAAACCTGACTACAAGTCATGCCAACACCCCCAATAAATTAGCCCATATTGCAAAAGAATCCTTATTGCGAATATGTGTCGCACTTAAATGAAAGTGTATATTTAACTCAAAAGCAGTCGATAAAACGGAATGCGTTTATCTAGAAAAATATTTTAATTTTCATTTTGAAGGTAAAAAGGTCGAAGATTAAACTGACGTTTTAATAAAACAAAAAAAAATGGCAGATACTGTCATCCCATTTTTATTTTATTGTATGTTATTATGTTAGTCATATTCGTATGGACAATATTATATTAGGATATACAATCTTTTTGAAAATAAATAACACTTGCATTGCTACAATTTCGTGAACACCTTAAACTTTCGACTTATTAGAGAATTAAATGCATAACAAATAATTTCATCAGTTTTTAAACATGTTTAACTTAAGCAGTTTGGACGCGACCCATATCATGTAAATAATCACTTATGATTAGCATGCAGCTGCAATGAACATAATAACTTAGTAGATTAGTGCATCAATAATTTGTATGTCAGTTTTCATCAGATAAGATAAAATTATTCCATCGTTTAGTTCCTGAGGTATTTTATTGCAAAACATTAACATTAGCAAGCAGTTAGTTTGTTTTCTTGACTTTACTACAATACTAAATTGTCAATCAACGCCATAACATCCCTGATTATATTTCTGGATTCCGTTGAATCTTTTTATCATTCTAATATGCATAACCACCTTAGCTTACAAATTAAATCTTTAAAAGTTAGAGTTACTTTTTTGATCTGAGCATCATTGCTGAGTCTAATATTTATGAAACGCGCGTCTGGCGTATTAAATTATAAGAATGTAGCCATTTGTACCAAAAAATACGGAATTATACTTTTTTTTGAAAAAGGGGCTACAGGTACCTATGATAACTATTTATTGATACCTTGGACACTTTAGAATACATACTATGCATATAAGAAACTAGGAGAAAAACGTGCAAAATAATACATAAGAATGGCTATAAAACAGGGAGTATACTAACCAATGAGACAACTATCAATCAAATATTCAAATAATGTAAGCAATCATAGACAACTCAACAGCCTTCAACAATAAAAAAAAACAATATTGTTTAGACGGCTATAAAAGGCCCCGACATAAACAATGTAAATCAATTCTATAGTAAAAAACTACTGGGCTGAAACATATATATAACAACATAACCATGTTCGAAAAACAAATATGACAGCTATGAATACACGACAATCATTGCATTACAGATGTCGCAATCATGATAGGCAAATTATTATGTATGTGCCTGTCCCAAGTCAGGAGTCTGTAATCCAGTGGTTGTCGTTTGTTTATGTGTTACATGTTTGTTTTCCGTTAATTGTTTTACAAAAATTAGGCCGTTAGTTTTCTCGCTTGAATTGTTTTACATTGTCTTATCGGGGCCTTTTATAGCTGACCATATGCGGTATGGGCTTTGTTCATTGTTGAAGGCCGTACGGTGACCTATAATTGTTAATGTTTGTGTCATTTGGTCTTTTGTGGATAGTTGTCTCATTGGCAATCATACCACATCTTCTTTTTTATATATAATTATTACACTACAACATGTCCAATGATCTTTTGATAGTGACTTAATTCATCAGATCGATACAAGCAGAAAATCACAGACCAAACGAGGCAGGAAATTTGTATTTGCCTCAAACCAAAAAGAGACTCTAAGTATAGATCTTAGAGTTGCCCAAAGCCAATAACAACTATTATCTTACCTCATATACATTTCCAGAAATAAGATAGGTTAAAAGCCAGCTCGTGGAGAACGTGTATAAGACATATAATTTAAGTAGGAAAGGCTTATTCAAATAAACGTTTAGTAGTTGTATTCTGTTCTTTTATAAAAACTAAACGGAATCGAGGAAAAATGGAGTCAAATTCCTGACTTGGTTCATGCATTTCTGATGAAGGAAATTGTGGATAAAGTTTGTTTTGTAGCTAGCATTCAACTCCATTATATTGACAACGATTATGAACATCACTTGCAGAAATAAAAGCACAATAACACAATGACAAAATGTATAAATGCAGTCATGATAAACACATGACACTGCGCAGTACCAAAATATAGGTGTTGACATTTTGTAAACTTGTAAACGAACATAGCGATTTTGGATGCAAAATAACATGGTAAGATGTTGCTAAAGGAACATCAACTTCAAAAAATGGACAATCTGCTAAAGTAAAAAAAGACAGGTACCATCCTCAAATAAGAAAATGTTTATTTTTACGGGCACATCATTTCGATCTCGAAACCGACCTGTATTAAGGTATATCAATTTATCATTTACGTTGTCGTACATTTTCACTTTTTTAAACGAGTCATTGATCGAATATGCATTGTTTTCCATTGCCAAATATTTGCCAAAGATTTGGAAACAACAAAAATCAGATTAGGAAATTTAAAAACTTGCAATGAAGTAGGTTTGTTAAAACATTTTTGTAAAAATCTGCCACATTTGCCATAAATTTGGAATCAGCCAAAGATTTAGAACCCACCATAGATTTGAGTCCTGTATATAAGCGGTCTACTATATCGTCCTACTGAAGTATAAATACAACCGAGACCTGGATAAAACAATTGAAAAACAAATACCTAAATAAATAGGATATTGAATGTGCATCCCCAAAAGTATCTTCTAACTAAGCGTTAAGCTGGTAGAAAAAACAGACAATTAACACTTATGTCTATATACTGGAAGATTCAAAAAGTTTTACGGCAATGGAATAAGTTACATTAAATAACATATGATAAATCGTGATTAAATATGTTTTTGTTAATGGATTTATGAGTTTTGAACAGCGGTATACTACTGTTGCCTTTATTCATCTTTCAGAATTCTGAAATTCAGCCGAAATCAAAGATGGTTATTTATGAAATAAGAATTCAAATGAAATCAACTTGGTATAATGAAAGCAATACCTTTGTAAATACTCGTTGTGAAATTATTTATTTGTTTGTAGAAATTATTTTTTAACAAAACCGTACTTACCAATGTTCAAAATACTTACTATGAAGCCAAACTTCGACTCTGTGTCTGGTAGAAATGGCAAAGATTTTAGGAAGCTTATCAGAGAACACAAGTGGTATTTAACCTTGCTTCGAAGAATCGTTAAGTCTTTATGGTGCATATTATCACAAAGTATACAAATGATCTGTGTAATTGAATCGATAGGTTTATGTGAATTTCTGAGTATAACAGTAATGTGCACAAAACTGCATCGCATTATTTGTTAAAATATGCTTAATAGGAAATTGCATCGTTTGTTATATAAGTCAATAGGACCTTGTTTGTGCAAGGATAATTTGAATTGCATGTTACGTCAAATAAATGATTGAAAAATCATCGCAGATGAAATACAGATGGTAAAATGATTGTTACTATACAAAATGTTAGTTTAAAAAAAGGCCATTTCATGTTTGGGAGAATAGAAATAAATAATCATAACAGCTATTAGATAAGTCAGATATTTAAAAAAGGAATTTTAACATTAGGATATGTTGTATCATTGCCAAAAGTCCGTAATTACCACCAAAAAGGCGTAGTGATCATTACCAATATATTCGAACTTTTGTTTGAATCCTTGTTGAAATACCTTATGAAGATTGAATAGCCATACTAACGGCAGATCAGTAAATTCTATAGAAGGTGGAAGTATGATCGTTGTACAGTCTCGTATTTCCAAAAACCTAAACAGGGTAATAATACAGATATAAGAAGTACTGTTTTTATGACAGTTTTGAAAGACAGAGAGATGTATGTAAATCATTTTAAGTTCAATTACATTTCTACGTTATAAACGTACTAAACCAAAACAAGTATCTGAGGGTCTCCTGTTCCAAGTTTTCACAAGTGTGACTAGATCTTGAATATATAAATCATCATCTGAGTACACAAAAGATAACAAAATAACTTCAGTTAAACTTTTGAGAGAGATAACTTCGATTGTATATTACGTGTATCATAAATTCTTGAATATATATCAGTACACAGATGATGACTTTTAAAATGATTTAAATCCAATCTTGGAACAATAGACTTATAGTAATTCTTGATTCAGAAGCTTCTCTAAAAGGGGAATGATAGAATACTTTTGATTATATGATTGTTGGTGTCTCAATATTTGTAGCCTCATTCCAAACTCTGACAAAAAGTATTAAGGTTGTATATTGGGGTCTAAATAAAAAGTGATTGATATTGTTGGCCAAAACGTAGTATATCCTGATGTATGATCAAAAATATAATAAATAATGATAGGTCACCGCGCATTTTCTCAATCTGCAGATTGTGAAAAAATGACACAGTTTGTATGGATTATTCAAGAAAATCATTATTATGTGACCAGGAGCTAAAACTAAATGATAGAATTGTAAATATAAAAAAGATAGCTTTTTAAATTGATTTGAGAATATTAAAAGAAAAGATAGGATCTCCATACGTATATTTCCGGCTAGAGTACAAAATCGGAAAATTCCTTGTATATTCCTTCAGAAATTCACTATTCAGAGTTACCTCCCTTTAAAATACTAATTAAAAAACATATACAATCTAGAAAAATTGTAAAATAGGAAAATTCATATTAGTTATCTGCAGTTATGTATCAAGTTTGCTAACTTGATTGAAAATCTGGACCTTAAGTTCTCTGGTTTTTTCAATCGAAGATGGCGAAAGACACACATACCTCCTTTAAATGTTATATTCTAATATTTCAGACTTACTTAACAACAAATCATGTCTCCCAACAGTCTCTTGTGCCCAGTATCGAGATTTATGACTGGGTCTTTAATATATCAACCATCATCTGTGTAATGAACACAGGGGATATCAAAATAATGATGACTCCACCATTTTCTACGTATTTTTAAAAGAAAAATACAAGTACCAAGTCAGAAATATCACCATTGTTATCCATTCGCGTGATGTGTTTGAGATTTCGACTTTGCAAATTAGTTAGGGACTCCCTTTCGATTTACCTAGAAGTATATTTCTTTTTCTAGATTTAACGTGTTTCAGTAAAACTTTCGAAGATAATGTCGATTATATTACAATTATTATGAATTCTGGAATATATTTCAGTACACAGCTGATAACTTTTTTTTTTAAATATTTAAGTAATTATGTGTTTCAGTACCTTCGCTAAAAAGGGATTATCTTTATATTTATGTACCTATCTCTACATTGCATGAATTGTGTATTTAATACATAAAATCACATCATCTGAATCATTCCTATTGGTTATTAAGGTAGTAACTTGAACATCTCATTTTATAATTTATTACTGTCCTTATTGGTGAAGTATTTGTATTTAGTTTTATGTTAATTATTATCAATGGTTTTTTTTTCATTTTGAATATTATTGTGCTCTCTTGAATTTGCCCCACAAAAAAAATATTGCACAAATTAAAGCTACCAAAGAATATTTACAACCGATAGCGTTTGTTCCGTTTAAAAAGGTTATAAACATTGTTTGCACTTCTATGAACGAAGAACTTTCATGGACTACAATGTACGACAAGTCCCGTTTTTGGCCCCCCCTATTTTCTCATTTTTCAAATTCTGTTTGGAAATCTATTTAGTATGTTAAATTATCCCTAAGGTTTGAAGTTTGTTTGGCTGAATTTCAAAACCACTAATTCTAACAACTGGGCGAGGTGAGGGGGTAAACTTTCTGTTATTATTCAAATATTGTAATTTTTATTCACTTTGCATGTGTTCTGTAGAACCATTTTTCTATTTTTTAAGTGCTTGCATCAACGTGACGAAGGATAGTTTTTATTCCATTGTCATGAGGACTGTTATTGCTGTCTAAATCACCATAATTTTCTCCGGGTCACGTAGGCACATACTATTTAATTTTAAGAAACAATGGCAAAACTCGTTATTTTTCATACTTTTGGCGTTATTGTTGCCCTTTTAGCCCTCTCACCTCACCCATATTCTGAAATTAATGGTTTTGAAGTTTATCCAAACAAATTGCAAACCTAGGGAAATATATTAATGTGATAAGAAGCTTACAAACCAAAATTTGAAAAATTACACAATATGGGGGGCCAAGACAGGCCTTATCGTACCTTGTCCACTGAGTATTCCTATAATTAATATGGTAATGGTAATCTTCTATTTCTTTTTATTACGAACGAGATACGTAATTTGTTCGATTGATTTATAAACAAACAATAATGTTTCCATTTGAAAAAGCAACTGTAATTGCTGACAATAAATTTTAAAAAATCAATCAAGTGTATGTTCATTGAAATTGAAATTGACGAGTCAATAAAATAGAGCACTAAATTGTTAAAAATATATCTTGAAATAACATCTACAATAACCTCATAATGACTTCGTTAAACATGTAAAGCGGATCATGCATCAGGTATAGAATTTAAAAAGACATTTGTGATATATCAAGATAAGAATTAAGTGCATGTAAAAATAATTAATATATATTTATATAAGTAATACGGAGAAATATACAAGACCGTAAACGAAATGCACATTAGCAAATGAATGGTGAAATATCCTGTCATATCGTAATTCATGATAGGTGACACTTTGTAACAAAGCGTATAGAGTATAGTTTCAACAATTTTGATTAAATTTACAACTTGGCTATTAAAGGTGTTATATAACTCTCATTTATTTCATTATGAACGAACCAGATATTTTATATGGATTACACATGAAATAATATTTCAACTATATTTTAACCATTTAAACTACAAGCTGGAAAAAGAATAAAAAATCATTAGAATATATCACAATATTTGTACAGTAAATTTATTAAATATTATTGTAGAGATTCTGCACACTACTATTATTTTCTGTCGAAATAGTTGAAATATGAAGTACAGACTTAACAAAAGATGCATAATATAATTGATTGTTGTTAGGTATGAATTGTTCAAACTATTCGTAATATAGCTTTTATTTTTGCTTCTCCATCTTTTTTACATCGATGAACCACAGTAAATATGGAGACCAACTCTGAAAAGACATAAATCTCATTTAACAGAAAAAAATAAGAGACATCAATATAACTAATCTACAATACTAAAATAACGAGGTCATATTTGTCAGCCGTCATGAGCATGATGGGGTAAAATCGACAAATCAAAGAATTCAATTTTATATATATCCAATATAGGACAATGGTGTTGATTAAAATTACACTACTCCAGACCCTTTTGTTTTCAACATAATTAATATTGTCAATAATTAACAAATTATGGGGTCGAATCCAATACCGATAACAATAGAATGTTAACCTGTTACCTATGACCTTATCTGTACGTTTCTAATCTGACAGGCGCACCACCAAACGGTGTATTTCGTATTTTGTTATATACAAGGGTCCTATTTACAGTGTTGACACTACTTATTTCAATCATTGTCAAATTGTAACCTAATACAGTAGTTTAAGCAGTACGACTTTCTAAGATGACAATACGAATAGTAAAAATCTGGATTTGAAATAAGGTGTATCGGTACAATTTAAAATTTGTTAGGGGGCATGACATTAAAAGAGGGACCAAAGATACCAAAGGGACAGTCAAACTCGTAAATCTAAAACAAACTGACAAAGCCATGGCTAAAAATGAAAAAGACAAACAGAAAAACAATAGTACACATGACACAACATAGAAAACTAAAGAATAAACAACAAGAACCCCACCAAAAACTAGGGGTGATTAAACATCGAATCAAAGAATTCAACTTTATTTATAACTAAATTAATAAATATAGGACAATGCTCTTGATTAAAAAATACTCCATTCCAAGATCTTGATTAAACAACACTATATTCCAAGACCTTTTGTTGTCCAAATAATTAATATTACCAATAATTGGTAAGTTCCAGGTTGAAGGATTCAAACTGAAAGATTTTGAAAGCAGAGAAAACTGTGCATCTTATAATCGGCATGACTTGATCAGATGACAATACCAATACTAAAATAAGGCTTACGCATAGTTATACTTTAATTCAGTCACGGACCCGCAATGTCACGGGTGTGTTCTAGTATGATATAAGATGATCATTTTTTGTGGCAAAACGTTCTATCTAAGTTAATATTAAACAAGGGGAAGTGGAGTCTCAACCTAAAAGTGTGGGTTCCCACGTCAGTCCTTATGATATACTAGAATTAGTTTTACGAAATCACAATTCATGTATATACATATTTACAAACCATGAGATCTTATATTTAAAGGAGACCACATGGGACCCGTGAATCATATTATAAGATACAAAAGGTCAGAACACAGACATACATAAATAAGGCATTTAGTTTTCTCGTTTGCATTGTTTTACATTTGTCATTTCGGGTCCTTTTGTAGGTATGCGGTATGGGCTTTTCTCATTGTTGAAAGCCGTACGGTGACCTATAGTAGTTAATTTTTGTGTCATCTGGTCTCTTGTGAGGAGTTGTCTCATTGGCAATCATACAACATCTTCTTTGTATAAATCTTAACAGGACATGAGCATGTTTGACATATTGACATATACATTCCTACCAATATACCACTTTCGAGTTTGTCCTTCACCGGGAAAAAAATTGTCAATAATGCGCGTCTTTATGACGTCATTTGCCAGATAGAGGGAATCGCCTGCATCCCTGTACTATTAACGTTCATCATGCGTCTTCGTGATCGTCAAAGTGAACGATAAACTAAACATATTTTTTTTGTTCTGTAGGTACTTAATCATAATTCCCTTATGACAGCAGTGGCAATTGTTGATTATGAGAATTCAATTTGCGGAATAAAATTTGCAATTAAGCATCATTGTTTTCTATCTACTAGCTCAAGGGAAGTGACGATGCCACTAACCGTACAAATGATGTTCACTAAACCCAAAGTTGTTGATGAAAATGCATCGAACTCGAAAGTTGTATCCCATTGATAGGAGTAGGGGCAATAAGGCCCTTATCTGGCCCAAACATTACTGCAAATTTAAAAGTTATCATGTATTCTTAAATAACTGAAAACCGTACTAAAGTACAAGGTACTCAGATAAAAAAAAATTGACATTAAACAAGTTTCCATGGCAACAAATCCTGATTAATTTGCATATTTTGTAAAATTTCGTGATTTTCCTTGTTTTTCACCAAATTTTATATATATTTTAGATTGAAAAGGTATCAGCGCAACCAAGAAACATTTTTATATTTGGTGGGATCATGTCAATAGTAATAATAAAGCTTCTCTTAAATTATTTTGTTGTTTCTTGCCTGCGCACGATGTTTTCAAAACAGAAATAAAGATGGAAACCTGCATAAAATCTGTATTTTTCATCATTTTAAAAAAAAAAAAGAACATATTATGACGTAATTATGACGCCATCAGGAAAAATAGCTATGTTTTTCTTTTATATTTTTTTAACCTATGCATTTCTTAACATTATGTGCCAATTTGAAATAGATATCAAACATTATTTTTTTTTGGGGCCAAATCCAGGCCTTAATGCCCCTACTCCATCCTAAAAAAAGTTATTCATATCAGCGGCACTTCTGTGTATACCTGTATGTAGGGAGAGACCCTTGATTATAAACCACTTGTTTTTTTAGGCGTACATAATGGATGTTTCTTTTTTTTTGTCATCAGCTAAGGGCATGTGATACGACAAAAAAAATATTCAGATAAAAATAATCCACCATTAAATGCAAAGTCGACAATGTGTAGCAAGATCTATATTATATTTATCATGCTTCTTGGTTCATACGAAACAATTTGAATCATTATAAATGTAATCACTATTTTGAGTATTTTTTCGTTGATCTTTATTTTTGTGGTATTATTGGTCTCATGCTTCTGGCTTGACATAGAAAAGTGTCGTCAGAACTACGGGTATGCGTGTCGTTGTCAATGTAAACATCAACAACGTTATAGCAAATAAAACGATTCACAGATTATCAATGGTCTTTCAAATTAGTGGATGTTTCTTGGCTACCATTAATATCCCGGCTGTTGACACTCGATGAGATTGTACCTGAGAAACAATCTCTCGTTTGAAAAGCCATTGATAATCTGTAATTATATGATTATAAATAAAAATCAAACATTTGGATTTGTATGAAGCATATACTTAAAAATTATTTGAGTGACATGTTCTTCAAATTCAATACTACTAACATTTGCGGTATCAATTGTTTTGACCTAGGTAGGGGCTACATACACATTTCGACAGACAGGGTCTCATCATTGAAGCTCGAGACCAAACTATAGAGTACAAAACATAAAGTAAAACCCGGAAAAGGAATCAACAATGTAAATGAGTGAGATACATCCCTGAATTTTAAATGCTTTCAATTTTCAAATAGCAAATTGAAGACGTGTATTTTGCGCCTTTTAATGTTTTTAAACAAGTGTACATTTTCTATTGGTAAATAATATTGAATTTACTCACCCACACATACACATCCTAAAATAATTAATATAGGTTGATTATAACATCAAAGTAATGGGTAGTAACGAAAAGTATCATCATGACCATTTTAACTTGTGTGATTCTATCGAAAACTTATGAAAATTCTCTTATTACTATTTGCAAACATGAAATCTTTTCTTCGTATGCGGACAATTAGTGTATAGGTCATTGATCAAGAATGTTTCATACATGTATGTAGTTGTTCGTGACGTGGACAATCATATTATACCAAAACGATGTGTTTAAACATTTGAAGGCCTATCAAATCTTAGTTGTTTATATATTATGCTAGTTTCAAATATGTAAAAGTAGACGTAAATTGAATTTTCGAAAAAAAGTATTTTACAATGCATCCACTCTGTTTTGTTATGATGATTACTTCCACATAATGTCTGTATCCCTATTTATAAATTGATGAACTGTTAAGGTCAGGGTTTCCCCGGGGTCAATTATTTTTTTCGCCACCCCTTTCGCCAAAACAATATATTTTTCGCCACTTTATCATTTTTTTCGCCAAGTAACACAAATATTTTTTTTTTTTTATTTTTTTTTTTCCAGCCCCCCCTTTCCTCCTTAAAAAAGAAGTGGTTTTTACAACAAAACAAAACACCTTATCACTTGAAGTTGATCCCTCTTGCAAAGTGTAGTCATTACATTGAAGGGTTATTCTCATGCCAACCTTTTGAATAGATTTTTTCATAACGACAGTTTTCTTTTCTACTTCTAACCTTCGTAAAAAAGTCAAACTATATGCTTGAATCACGTGTGTCAGTGAAACAACTTTAAAGTACCCACTCAAATCAAAGATCTAAATGAAAGTTAAATGGTAAAGATTTAAATCAGAGACCTTCCTTGCTTTTGAACATTTTTCGTCATAACAACAGTTCTTTTCTGGACTATCATCAAAAGAAGGCGAGGAAGCGTAAACAATTTTGCTTCTAACACGTGCGTCGCAACGCGGTTATAAATCCCTTTGTGACATTTGACAGAAGCCATTTAACCATATCATACAATCAACACTTTTATTAATTAGTCCTTTGATGTCGGTAGCTGAAAATAGCTATAAATGCAATCAGCTGATTATTGATTTTCTGTCAAAATCTTAACGAGTTCAAGGTGAATTCCGAGTATTGTCTGATCGGTAAAGTCAGAGAAACTCGAAAAAAGTAAATAAACAAGATGGCTGAAAATAAATCGTTATATATATTTCTTTCGCCAAATTCTCTCGCCAATGACGAATTTTAATCGCCACAATTATTATTTTTTCGCAAATTGCGAAAATGGCGACCGCCAGCGGAAACCCTGGTTAAGGTCATAGAGGTCCAAATTGCAAAACGATCATATCGAAATATGATTTCTATATTATGGAGTAAATCAAAATGACTAACTGCTGACCTGTATGCTTTCTCGTACATAATCATTTGATTATGATACCATGTATGCAATCTATAATAAATAGATATCTTTAAAATCATTTTCATTTTTATTTTTGTTCATGTTTTAGCAATTTTTTAAAAATACTTACCCCATAATTTGCCTGAAAACAAACAAAGAAGAATCTCAATTGTTATAAAACAAAATAACTATGCATTGCGATTTTACTGGCTCTGATAAAAAAAAAATACTGTTTTTTTTTAATTGAGGTAATGATTAATTGTTTGCTGATTTGGCAAAAAGCATTTACTACATAATGGAGATGCATATCTCCAAAATTTTATACTAAGAGACATATTGTGACTGCTAGATAATAACCAGATGTGCATTATACATATCTTTGCATAATGAGTTGGTTCATATGATGGTAATAAGATTTAACTCGAAGTGATGTCATACAAAAATGGATTATCTTTCTTTTAACTTATTCCAAAAAGACGTGTATGTAAGTTACCACAAAATATTTTCAATGTATTATTTCATCCTTTATACCGAGGTGACGTATAACAGATTAAGACGACGGTTTTAAGAAAAAATCATATCATTCAAATTGGACATTCACTTGGACATTTGTAAAGTAGCATAACAATTCATTAGTCAGAAAATAAACTATAACGGATAAATTCTCATTCAAACTGAATATCAGGTGATATCATTTTGTTCATTAAGGCATTCAAATGTATTCCAAACTATTAAACTTTGATTAAATATATAACTGTGTTTGTTAAACAAAAATAATGCATCTACTGGTACTTACGGTGTTGGTGGCATCCCTTGAGAAACGCTGAAATTGACAAACAACAAAAATGTTACAGAACAATATCGTTAGGAAACTTCACTTCTAATTATCTAAATGATTTCGACTATTCATAAATCGTAATCAACTATTCACATTTATTATCGATTTCTCCATTCATAAGAATATACAACTTGGTTCAAATTACTCTTCAATGAAAGTTTCACACATCCTTTAACTGAATTAAAGACACAATAAGCATGCTTATTTTCTGGAACTAGCTTCGTTTACTTCAATCGTACAGTTAAAATTTGACAAAAAATAATCGTATCGATTAATGAATATTTTTTAATTTATGCATTTGGCTATATCGATAATAGTTGTAACTTTTTATTTGCGGAGCAGCTAGAGATTACTACATACATTCGGCAGAATAATCAAAATACTAGCTTATACACCCAGAACCTTATCAAACTTTCTTACAAAATACCAGCTTACTAACAAGAAAATATCGTATGATATCCAATGAGACGATTATCAAACAGAATCTAAATGACTTGGATGTAACAAAATAATTTCACCGAACGGCTTTGAAATTAAAAGCAAAACGAATACCAATGTCAGCTATAACATGCATCGCCTTAACATTGAAATTTAAAGTAAATGGCTTAAGGTGGAATGGGAGTCTAAAATAAAAATGAAAGAATTTGTTCATACTTTGCCAAAACGTAGTATCTATTGATATATGTTGAAAAATATAATAAAAATGATAGGTCACCGCGCATTTTTGCAAGCTACAGGACGTGACAAAATGACACATTTTGTATTTATTACACAGAAAAAAACACCATTTTGTGATTAGAAACTACACAAAATGATAGAATTGTAAAATACTTAAGGAAAAGATAGCTTTCAGACAATGCTTTGAGAATACCAAAAGAAAAGATAGGATCACCGTACGTTTTTTCAAGCTAAAATACAAAATAGGAAAATTCCATGTAAAATTCTTCAGAAAATGCTGTTTTAGAGTTACCTCCCCTTAAAATGCCGATTATTTTTATTTTTCTAAACAACCAAAAATAATCATTATTTGCAAAAATATTAATATTTATAAGTTATATTCTTATTAATTGATTATTTTAAATGAAATTTAACATTAAATATTTGCATTCTTTCATCAAATTTTGCAAACTTGATAGAAAATCTTGACCTTTGGTTCTCTGTTTTTTACAATCCAAGATGGGGGAAGACACCCATACCACCTTAAGAGTGCCGACAATTCCAGATAGAAAATGTCTAGATGTTTTACCTTGATATATAAGCTAAAATTGGAAGCAATTACAATTGCAATGTTTCTTCAGCGTCACGTAAGAAATTAACTTAAACAATAATTTGCCAATTGACAGCATAATATAAATAAAAACCATGATAAGGTTGTTAAGGGAAACAATCTTCTTTGGCTACTACAAAACTCACTTTGAAGTCATCATGTTGCTAAAATAAAAAATAAAATAATAAGAAAAACAGTCGTCTGTGTTATTACGTTATGAAGTCAGAAGTTTAACAATATTGAATTATGAAATTTTTAAATTACTTTTGCTTTTATTCTTATCTAATAAGTTATTGCATTATTATCTGTTCAGACTTAACCACACATTCATAAACAGAAGAATTTCACCTTAATGGTAATATAGTTCTTAAAGTTCTTTAATGATATATCATAACCGTGTTGTCAGACAGAAAAAAAAAGGTAAAATAAATTGTATATGAATAGACTTCCGTTCGAAATAACAGTGTGCAATACAATACATAATAATCAGCGAAAATACCATATCGCACACAACGACGTCGTATTATATTAAAATTAAAACTAGTAATATGTTTACGAATGGAATGTCAGTCTTTATTCAAATAATCTGTAGTTGATAGTTCCTATTCACTTACAGTATATTACTAGACTAATAAATAACTATAATAAAAACGTGTGTTTTCAAAACCTACCAGCATTTAGGGCACATATATTTGCATACATACGGTCTAAAAATACAAAAAAAAAAGAATTAAAATACAGTTTAAGTATTTAAGTATTATTGTTGTAAGAATCGATGCCTCTAAAGTTTCATGTTGTAGTTCTTGAAAAATATGTTTCCGATTCTAGTATTTTCAATCTGTAAATGTTTCAGTCTGATTAAGCAAGAAACATCAAAGTTGTAATTAGAAAACATTTTTTTCGTACACTAGAAACAGACGGATAGACGGACAAACAATGCGATTATGCTAAGCTCTCTTGACTTTGACCATGACTGAAACGAAGCAAGACCAACACACAAACAATAGGTAACAGAGGCCTGCATTTACATAAGAATACTGAGCATCCTTAACTCCAGATTGTATTGTGTTGTTTCTAATCACATTAAAGCATCCGACTTGTTGATCATAGGAGCTTACAAATCCTGTAATAAGCAGCATCAGATACTAAGGGGAAAATGACGGCCCGGTGCAGAATGTTTTTCGGGTATCAGTGACAATATATATATATCCATACTCTCAATTGAACCATGAACGAGTCCATAAAACCTTTTATGTGTCATTAACACATGAAATGCAACATTTTTAGAACAATTAATGACGTGTAAACTGGAAATAGATACTCCATAGGACGTAGCTTTTGAAATTATATTAGAGACTTTATAATAATGGAAACATTAAAACCATCTCTTCTGTGAAAAAGATAATTTTTCTATAAATAAAGATATGAAACATACATGTATACCAATTTGTTATATCCAAGTCAGGAAAAATCACAACAGAGAAATGTGTAGATGAGTAATGACGATAGCTGTTTTTTTTATTAATCTTGTGTGACTCCTTCGAAACTTGAATGAATTGTTATAAGAGTAAAAGAACGCCATAGAAAACACAACAGTGGGTAACGAAAGTAACCTTGATTCGAAAGATCTATTAAATCAAGGACTGTGACTCTTAGATAAAAAATCTAAATTACTGTTTATTTAATTCTTTACGTCCTTATTGTTACACTTTGTTATGGATTGAAAGACACATGATTTTCAACTCAGATTGACAACAAAAATAGCGTTTTGAAAAGTTTGCAAAGATGTACCAAATAACAGTTGATAAAATGTAAAAGTTAAGATATCTTAACTGAGCTGAACTTCCAAAGGACTATAAACTTAATAAAACTATCCTTGATTTCTTTTTACACAATTTTCATGTAAGTACGTAATCATTTTTCAGGTGGGCATTCTATTATATCATAAAATACATCTTTTAACTGATATCTAGTAATATATGCGGTGATTGAAATGACATGTGAATTTGTTTTCAAGTAAAACCAAATACTTTTTATGGAGATAGGACAGTCATTTAACAGAATTTGTTGTTCTGGAATAAATGTAACATGAGTATTATTGTCCGATTTTTTTTTCATTTCGATTTCATATCTATAAAAAATCTCACACGTGTTGTCCATGTTCTGACATTATCCGCGCATATGTCCTTCAATTTATCAGTAAAGGTTTAATGGTATTTTATTCGTAGAACCACTTTGAATTATGATAAAGAGCAATACTTGCCTTTGATAACCTTCGATCTGCTGCTGATACGTTTGTATCGTTGAGTTGGCCTTCGACGCTTCTTGCTTGTAACCTGCAATCTGCTGCTGATACGTTTGTATCGTTGAGTTGGCATTCGAAGCTTCTTGTTTATAACCTTCTATTTGTCTTTGAGCCTCTGTTTGTGATTGTTCAGCCCAGTAAATCCTTTTAAATAATGTTGTATATGAAATGTATGCTGTTAGTCACATGCTATCCGGAAATTGTAATATACTAGTAGTATATATCAGGAACATGCAATTCTCTAGTGTCAAAGTGCAATTTTCTAATCACACAGATATGTCAGATATGACAATCCAATTAATTCCTTTATTTAATCAGTAACCAGATATGACTAGATCCAAAACATGGTTGAGTCATTAAAATTTGAATATTTCTTCTCTAAAAGCACCATGGGGTCTTTTTTTATTCAGGGAAAACAATATTGTTCACATAAGTATAACTGACATGATCGCATCAATTCATTTTCATCTTTCCAAACTATTATGGTTATCTTGTATTATTAAGAAGCTCGGACTTTCCAAGTTATTGATTCGAAAATTTTAATTCCTAAGCAGACATGGTAGAATAAAAGGACCATTCAATATGTGTTTCCCATTTTCAAATATTTAACAATCAGCAAGGACAAATTTACCCTTTTTTATATTCTGAAAGTCATTTTTGTAAAGGGAAAAACGTTTCAAAAATTCAGAAATTCCAACGGTTTCGGATGCTCCTTTCATTTAATGATAAATCAAATGATGTCTTATATTCCATTGTTTCCTTATAAAAGTTTTGTCACATATAGGTTAAAAAAACATATAAAATCCTAGGTATTTTGGGTTTTTAAATACAAGCGTGTCATTGTGAAATATATGAAATATGAGATAATCATTCCCAACTGACTCTTCAATTACTTCTATTTAAAAAACATGGACATTTCATTTGTTTTATTCTTTTGAACAGAGTAGCGAATATTCCTAAACGTTTTCACTTTACAAAACCTTTACTCTGATAAAGATAAAATGCTTATATATCGGTACAAGGAAACTGGGAATTTTACTTTGAGATGTAAAACAATTTAAAATATATGAAACATTTCTTTCTATTACCATGATTACTTAACTATATATATTATGCATACCTATTATTTAGGTTTTGTACTTGCTCTTCACGTTCCTTTGCTGTCTGCTCCATTCCTTTATTTTGGTTTGTAAGCTCAAATAATTTAGCACTTAATTCACCTCTGCAATTATATAATTTTTATAACGTTTGTCTTGTTTGCATTTTTACAAAATGAAATAGGCAATAATGAATATAATACATAATTTCGTGACTTTCATGTTGTTTTTCTTTCTTATCTTACACCATAAGATCAAAAAAGAAGGTATGTTTTCGCATTTTGTATTTTTATGATATTATTTTTTTGGGACTGTGCTGTAAATTTCAAGAATTATACAATATACTAGTATTTACTAATATTTTTTTCGATTTAGCGTAGTTTCGCCATTTTTATGAACGTTTGCAGCCATTAGTTAGCTTCATTACCAATTAAAAGATATGTTTTTTATATGATTATAGTTGCAATATGGTATTAAAGCAAATATTCAACAGTCTTTTTCTGCAAATAAGATATATGTCAAAGAACATTTAAATTCGGTGTCATATCAAACCTTTAAAGACCTATTATAAATCACTTAATTCCACATTTTGGTGTTGCATGCCATGTTACAAATTAATGACAAATCAACATTCAAACTGTGCATTGGAAATGGTACAAAAAAAGTGTAGTTCCATATCTCATCAATTTTTTTAAGATTGTCATCTTTCTTTTTATTCTTTGTTTGCTAATACATCTGGATTAATCAAATATGCAGTTTCTTTTATTTAAACTACTTTGATTTTCAAAACGTGAGAAGCGTCATTCGCTTGTCATGTGCGATGCGAGAACGTAGACAATGTCCTTTTTCGTTTGTCTTTTATAAACCACTGAAATGTTAGATAGAATGTGTGACGCTAAAACTAAATATTACCGAGTGTCATTTAGTGCTTTTGTCAGCCGATTTACTTCCTGTTGATGAGTGCTTGCTGTGCCTGAAAGACTGGTTAAACATAAATAATATTAAAGATACACTTGTGTTTTGATGTTTATAGATCAAAACCAAAGCCAATTGAAAAATTCGATTAAAGTCGACCTAAATAAATAATTGTTCTGTTTTGTTTTTGTCATAAAAAATCCAAGGAGCGGTCGTGTTTGTTTTTTTGTTTTTGTTTTTTTTTTTGTTAACGGAATGAAAAATGCAGTTTAAATGCTGTAGTAACAATAACAAAAACAAGAAGCAGACAAATCAATATGTATTGGTACATGACAGGAAAACTAAATAAAGAGATTTTTACAACCGTTTCGCAAATACATGACGCTTCCATTTATTACTTATTACGTATATTACATGTCAGCGTTTGAAAGCAAACAAAAGAAAAAAATATTTACCCATGACGAGATATTTCATTTGATGTTTACTCCAAAAATCACACAAGAAGGAAATATTTAACAATATGTTACAAAATCTATTATAAATGTACCTGTTGTTAAGGACTTGTACTTCTTTTTCCAGGTTTCTCGATTTTTGTTCTAATTCGTTCTTTTGGCTTTGCAGTTGTGAAACTTGTCCCTTTGCATTTGTTCTGTAATTTATTGGATTTAATTACTTATTTATGTGTTGTTTAATATGTTAATACCATTATACAACCCGATATATAGATCCTTTTGGTTTTTTTTTATGCTGATTGTTTTAGGGAGCAGTGATCATTTATAAGATTGAAAATCGTTTCAAATTTTCCTTTTTTTTTTGCTATCTTGTCATCTTGATTACATAATTTGATGTTATGTTGTGCAAAATAAAGGCAACAGTAGTATACCGCTGTTCAAAACTCATAAATCCATGAACAAAAAAAACAAAATCGGGGTAACAAACTAAAACCGAGGGAAAGGCATTAAATATAAGAGGAGAACAACGACACAACACTGAAATGTAACACACACAGAAACGGACTAAGCATAAGACAAAATTCCACGAGAATAACAAACATAACATAAAACCCAAATACATGAATTTGGTATAGACAAGTACCGTGACACGTCTTATCGCAATGTGAATTAATACTCAAAATAAGAGAAAACAAACGACGCAACGTTAAAATATAACACACACAGAAACGAACAATAATTTAACAATGGCCATCTTCCTGACTTGGTACAGGACATTTTTAAAGGACAAAATGGTGGGTTAAACCTGGTTTTGGGCATGCCAAACCTCGCACTTTAATAGCAATGTTAAATATAAGATTGAAATAACAACATAATATTACAGGACTGCAATACAAATAAAGAAGAGAACATATTAGACAAAGAAACACATGATAAATAGATAACAAAAAGCATCAGGTTTAAAATTCAATACGCCAAAAATGCACCTCGTCCACACAAGACTCACCACTGACGCCCAGATATAAAATATCGAAAGTGAAAAAAAGTACAAAGTTGTGCAGCACTGAAGATCAAAAGTTGAAAAAGGTTGTGTCAAATACGGCTGCGTTTTTATGCTTGGGATAAGAACATCCTAATTATTTAGAATAATTAATGCTATTGCAAACAGTAAATTTTATCAAATGAATATAAAAGAGATATACATAATGAAACTAAATTATTAACTAATTACAGAAAACTTAACCCGAATACATAATGCTAAGACCAACACAGAATAGACACAATCGACTCAGTCCAGGCCTCAACGCAATAAATCATTAGAGCCGTGGTGTAGTGGTTAGTGCATCGGACTACTAGCACAAAGGTTTCTGGTTCGATTCCTATCTTGGATGAAAATTTCAGGAACTCAATTTTCGGCTCTCCCTTGACACCATTTGCGAGTATGGTCTTGAGGAAACGATGATAGTCCGTCGGAAGGGGAAGATAAATGGCTGACCCGTGTTAAGAGAGAGCCATATCTCTTGCACGTTAAAGACACCCTTGTAGATTTCGAAAAAGAGTAGGCTAATGCCGCTACAAGGGAGCACTCGTACCCGCAAAGTGGAAAGGGATTAATATAAGTTGCAAAACTTGTTTCCCAATCCACTATAAATAAATATGTTTAAACTATAAATCATAAAAATGACGTTACATACGATGGCGAAAAGGCACAAAAAATATGTCACATTTGAATTTATGAAATTTCTTAAAGAGCACAAAAATGACGTCACATATGAAAAACTATAATTCAAAAGTAAGATAGAATTAGGATAGATTTAAGATTATATTAGAACTAAATACTTATATTACATTTAAACACAATGCATATTGCAATACTTATTATTAGCAATGAACTATAATATATATATGCCCAGTTTGTTATGAATCAAACTTCAAACGTTGAACAAAATTCAATCAAATAAATGAAGCGGTGATTAATTTTCCTTTCCATAACACATAAATATAATAAAAAAGACGTCAACACATTTGACAATATCCGATGAGAATTACAAATATAACATTAAACTTTAAAACTGAATACATGAATTTGGGATAGACAAGTACCGTAACACGTCTTATAGTAATGCGAATTCACATTCAGCAAAACAGTCACAATCGGGAATAAGTCACGTTTGGTAATTAAAAGATTAGACGACACAATGACAAACCACAATCTACCATGTGGTAAAAATGTCCTTAGCTAGTCTGATTAAATACACATCGTATGGATCCACCAATTCGTGATGGTGTACATAAAATTTACAGAGTGTCAATTTTAATCTGTCCTCCTCATGACCTTGTTGGAGCAGTTTCTGCGTTAGGAGCACACTCCTGTATATGAAGTCCGTATAGTGTGAACAAGCACGTGAATAACGTATCAATTGTGATATGTAAACACCATACGAAGGGACAGAGGGTATTTTACTAGTGAGAAATGGGGAATTGATAATTGGGAAGTTGAAATCGTCCCGTTTATCATAGATTTTCGTGTGAAGTCGTCCATCTACGTCAATATTGAGGAAAAGATCAAGGTATGAAGCAGTCCTTCTAGTATCAGTAGTATCCTAAATTTCAAGTTCACTAGGATATATGAGATGTAAGTATTGGCTGAAGTATGGGTTAGTCAATGATAGAACATCATCAATATATCGGAAAGTAAAATTAAAGAATTTAGCAAGGTGATTTTTCTGTTTGTCTTTTAGAATGTTTTGAATTAATTCTGCTTCATACGAGTACAAAAACAAATCCGCCAGCAGGGGTGCACAATTAGTACCCATTGGAATATCAATTCCAAGCTCTATAGTGAGACATTGTAAATAATGTTTTTTACATATGAAGACAATATTATTGAAGGCTTTATCGGCTGGAACAACGACATATTTGTCATGCAAAGAGGATAAAGCATCCACAACCTCCGGATTCTTGATAGGGTTAGAAACAACATATGAAAACACAGTTTTGTGGTGTCATTTTCACTTGGACACGTTAAATATGTCTTCACACCCATTGGTCATGTTTTTTTGTGTTTGACCTTGTTTCAGCGATGATCAATTATTAATTCATTTCCATATCATTTCTCATACAGTATGAACATAAAAGGAAGCTTAATTTAACCAACCTAAGATTTGACTTTTTTCATATTCATTATATATTCTTCTCTATGAATGTATTGTAACGTTTCAATGGTAGGTAATACTATATACATGTATAATTCAAAAGTTTTGTGTTTAGTGGAAGATAAGCAAGCAAAATCTAGGGAGTGGTGCAAATTATGATACAAGCATGAATTAAGCACAAATCATCATTATTATATACTTTTTAAGAAAAAAACTGCTGGCCATTAACAAAAATATTTTTTCAAGCTAGCCACGACTTTTTTCTTCGTACACTTTTCAGACATTTTTACATTTTTCTTGAATTTGAGCGTCACTGATGAGTCTTTTTTTCATTTCCGATTTCAAATACTACTGTTACGGTCAAATCTATACAATACCTAGTGCTACTTAATTCTTGTTTCAGTTGATGAATTTCTTGTACATGTCCATCTGTATTGTTTGAAAGCCTTCAAATACATTGTTTAAGATAAAGTTTTTATGACATAATTAACACCAATGGGATACAAAATGTTTTAAAAGAAAAAGGTATATATAAAAAAAAACTGTGATTAATTGTCACGGTCTAGTCTTGTATTTGTTAAAACGAGATTATAAAAGAGACTGTCATGTACATTGCTATTCATTGTTTAGGACCCATGTAAAGAACAAAACAATGATAGGATGTAAATAGAATGGTACATTAAACGGAATAATATATACCTTTTTCTTTTATTTAGAATGGCCATTGTTACATTATAGTTCGTTTCTGTGTGTGTTACATTTCGGTGTTGTGTCTCTATTGTGTCGTTGTTCTTTTATATTTGATACGTTTCCCTCAGTTTCAATTTGTAACCCGGATTTGTTTTTTCTCTATTGATTTTTGAATTTTGAACAGAGGTATACTACGGTTGCCTTTTTTTAGCAGTTTTTACAGTGCGATAACTATTCTCTATAACTGGATTTATTGGTAATATGTGCGAGGGAGATATATAGATCAGGTATGATATACAGGAAGACAGAGGGGAAACTTCTTTGTTATATAATAGTTGTAATTTAAACAAGATACATTTCAATTAATGTTGATGTATTACATGGTCAAAATATATTGTGCATATATATAGCGTACCTATTTTTGAGATCTTGAACTTCCTCTTCAAGCTTTCGTGTTTTCTGTTCCAAAACATCCTTTTGTTTTGTTAGTTCTGAGATGTTTGCACTATCTTTTAATCTGTAAGCGATTATGATATTATTCTGTATTACCATAATGTTATAAATTGCTATGAAATATAATATATTGTACTTTAAATATGAACCTGGTTTCTTTTCTGAATTTAAATGTATTTCTAAAGTTGATGGGTAGTTGATCTTTTTGTTTTAAAGAAGAGTAATATTTTCCACTACTTAAGCATATTATCAAGTTGTGTTTTCCCTGTATTAGAAGACGATAGTTTTTTTTTTTGTATAAAGCAGTCTATAATCAACAATTAAACTTGTATACAAGTTTTAGCGGGACAAAGTATTTAGATAATGTTGAAAACCGTACTTTGACCTTTTATGGTTTATTTTTACAAATTGTGACTTGGATCGAGAGTTGGCTCATTGGCACTGATATCACATCTTCTTATGTCTAATTACTTTTACAGTTTTGATAGGCTTTCATTATCTCAGTTTCTAGTTTATTTGAAGTCAAAAAATTTAAACAATTAGTGGAAGAAAATTAGTTGGATCAAATCGTTGGGGCCCTTTGATTGAATAAAAGCCACCATATTTGAAAGATTAGAGACATTAAAAACAGGTTTGCTTGTTCATGCATACTTTAAATACACATTTAATATTTTAATAGTAGGGATAATAATTTCCTTTTCACAAAAACATCTTAAAAATGAAAAATTTTATTGACTAATGATTTGATGATCAATTGAAAAAATGTCTCCATAAAAACAATATAAAAAATATATAAAATTGGCTATGAGAAAACATATAAATTGAAAAAACTGAGAGTCTAATTTATTACAAAACAATTTACGAAATACATAATGACATATTTATATATCCCGCAATATTTAAGATATCACAAGGAAGCTATTAAACCAAAAGTTCCAAATGGTGCAGTTGAAATCATCCCTTCGTAAATTTTACGGACGCCATCACGAGTATGTTGACCGTTATGGAATAACCGTTTTTCACAAATGATATCGGATATATATGTTTCTTACGTCGTAACTACAATCCCCTTCCCCTTCATGAATATGACCTACCGAATAAGACTATTTACCGGATTTGTAATCACATAAGCAACACGACGGGTGCCACATGTGGAGCAGGATCTGCTTACCCTTCGGGAGCACCTGAGATCACCCCTAGTTTTTGTTGGGGTTTGTGTTGTTTATTCTTTGGTTTTCTATGTTGTGTTATGTTACTATTGTTTTTCTGTTTGTCTTTGTTTTCATTTTTGTCCATGGCGTTGTCAGTTTGTTTTGGATTTAAGAGTTTGACTGTCCCTTTGGTATCTTTCGTCCCTCTTTAATCAATTCCAACTGCTAAAATTTCATTGATTTGTTAAATGACACAACTATTATTAAATCTTAATGTAAATGGTGTAAATCATATTATATAACTTAAAGAGACTTGAGAGTAGAATCTATGCAGTAAAATTTTAACTGGAATATATGGTCAAATAATGAAATAAATCGTTATTATTAACTGTATTTAATTTGGTTATAACAGCTTTCGTATTTAGAATGTGTTATTAAGATATTTCTATGGTGTGATTTAGTCCTTTTAATTTCCCTTTGTTTTTAAACAGGTCGGGGATCACTACCTTATATGGAAGTGCATAAATTAGCATACTTATTTCCTCGCACATTAAGTTGTTTATTTACGTGTTACGCAAATTTTTTTTTACCTGTTTTGTTTTTTTATCAATCCACTAAATAGCTACCTAGCATGATGGACTCCTCAACAAAGAACATGTGTTATTTACTGAAATACAACACGTTTTTTCGTGCAATGCGGGATTAACAATTTTGCTTAGTTTTTCAGATTAACGAAGAGTTGTTTATATGCGAAGAAACAAGTGTTTGAATTACCCGATATATAGCCCTGAATATGTTTGGTGATGACACGAAGATTTTATGAATTCGTCCACCAGACAGCATCGAAACAAGTGAAAACACAGTGAAAACACAGTGAAAACACAGTTACCCATAAGCCAAACTTACTAGTCTTAACAGTCGTGCTAATATTCATGGGGGCAGCAACTTTCGTATAGATAGTTAAAGAAAAATGTGTGATCCTTGAATTTTGTATTTGTAAAAAAGCGAAGACTTGGTTCTTCATTAATATGAAATATTTATATACATAACAGTGTTAACAGAATTTATAAGTATTGATTTTTTCCGTATTTAGGACCTTCAAACTGTTCCCCTTGTTCTGAAGGTAGTAAGCATGCAACTGTACTTTTACTTTGTTTTTGTATCTGCGAAGTTTTTTTAACATGTTTAATGGACACGGACATGTTGTGTTTTTGTTCGGATTGTTTTACACAAGTAATTATTGGTCCCGTCATAGCTTAGTTTTCCGCATTCAACCTATAATTGTTTTCTTTACAAGATTGTGTCTTGGATGGAAGGATGTCTCATTCTCATTTTCTTCTTTCTATATACAAAGCACGTTTAAGAAAAATTAATATGTAATATATGGCATCCAATATGATTCAGAATATATATACGCACATTAAACTCAGTTAAAGAGAAGTTCAAGTCCGATGTCAGAAAATGTAACAAAAGAAACTAAACAAAATGACAATAATACACAAATTAACAAAGGACTACTAGAATTTACTGACATGCCAGCTCCAGACCTCAATTTAACTGATTGACAGATTATGTCTTAATCATTCGAATATCAAGCACGATTCCTCCCCCTTTAAAGCACTTAATTTAAGCATACTGAGTGAATATTATGATGTTCTTACTTTTAGTTCAGGTCCTGATAAAAAGTTTACACATCCAGATAGAAGTGTTTCAGTGCCAGTATTTTTGAGGCAGAAATGTTTTTAAAATGACATTATACAGGTTTTAAAACTCTCAAAAAATTTACGTACTTGACACCGGTCACTTCATCTGAAATTTTACTGTTCCACGCCGTGACATTATTGCACAGGTACAATACAAAACAATACAACAAACCTGTTCACATACTTTTACAAGGGGAAAAAGAAAGTCGAATAGTGAAGCCCGTAAACAATACTTTTTTAATCTGAGCATGCAAACTGAAAATTATGTTATATATTTTACAATAAACATGTTCGCAAAACAAAAACAAAATTGAGAATCCCAGACACTATTAGTTGACACTTTTTGTGTTAATTACACGTGTTTTCAAGTGATAGTAAACAAGTAGTTGCCCACAATGTATTGTAGTTCATTGAGTCGATTGGTCAGTTTTTCAAGGCCATCATTGGCCTTGTGTTTGGGAAATTACTATGCAAATATATTCTGACGTCAGTAAATCTAGAAATCTCGACCTGTAAAAGATAAAACTTCACAATACCTAGTGCTACTTAATTCTTGGTTCAGTTGACGAATTTCCTGTTGATGTCCATCTGTATCATTTGAAAGCCTGGTAACAAATTTGTAAAGATAAAAAATCGATTAAATGATTTACAGTGAATTTGTATAAAGCAAATGTTGATAAACATCCATTAAATGCACAATACTTGCAGAGGTTACTACGATTTATAAAAAAGGTGCATATGAAATTAACATTTTAATTTTAGAAAATACACACTTTTAATTTTATAAAGGAAATAGAGATTTTATTATATAAATAATAGTAAAGTGAACTATAGAAAAAAGTGAAATAGCAAAAAATCGTGAAAAATATACCTTTTATTGAGTTCTTGCACCTGCTCTTCAAGCTTTCTTATTTTTTGTTCTCGGAACTCGTTTTGTTTTTCTTTCAGTTCTGACATTTGAGCATTTTCTTTTGTCCTGTAAAAGATTTTGATTTGATTTCAGATTCAATCGATTTTAATTAATCATAAGGCATAAACATGTGCATCTAATATTCACAGGTTGCATTCGTGTCTTTCGTCATAGTTATAGGTAATCTTTTTTATCAGAAGGCTAATCTAAAATATGTTTATAGTTCCATAGCCAGCATGAACTCTTTGTCACTATTTACATGAAACAGAACATCCGTTTATGGAACTATAAAATTGAGAATGGAAATGGAGAATGTGTCAAAGAGACAACAACCCGACCAAAATAAAAAAAAACACAACAGCAGAAGGTCACCAACAGGTCTTCAATGTAGCGAGAAATTCCCGCACCCGGAGGCGTCCTTCAGCTGGCCCCTAAACAAATATATACTAGTTCAGTGATAATGAACGCCATACTAATTTCCAAATTGTACACAAGAAACTAAAATTTAAATAATACAAGACTAACAAAGGCCAGAGGCTCCTGACTTGGGACAGGCGCAAAAATGCGGCGGGGTTAAACATGTTTGTGAGATCTCAACCCTCCCCCTATACCTCTAACCAGTGTAGAAAAGTAAAAGCATAACAATACGCACATTAAAATTCAGTTCAAGAGAAGTCCGAGTCTGATGTCAGAAGATGTAACCAAAGAAAATAAACAAAATGACAATAATACATAAATAACAACAGACTACTAGCAGTTAACTGACATGCCAGCTCCAGACTTCAATTAAACTGACTGAAAGATTATGATTTCATCATATGAACATCAGGCACAATCCTTCCCGTGAGGGGTTTAGTATCATACCATCATAACATATATGAGAAGAACATAACCCGTGTCATGCCAACAACTGTTTTTAGAATAAACGTGTTTAGTTCCGACGCAAAGACCTTATCAGTGACTCAATATTAACGCCAAAATATGCAATCTTTAATGACTAGTTTGTTTGAGTTGTTTGAATTATAAACACTGCACTTTATTTGATTTTTTGAAAAACTAAGACTTTTCTAATTCAGGCATAGTTAACCTTAGCTGTATTTGGCAAAACTTTTAGAAATTTTGGTCCTGTATACTCTTCAACTTTGTATTTTATTTGGCCTTTTTAACTTTTTTGGATTCGAGCGTCACTGGTTTGTCTTTTGTAGACGAAACGTGCGTCTGCCGTATATCCAAAATTTAGTCCTGGTATCTATGATGAGTTTATTCATATGTTGCATAATTCAAAATATGCATTTCCCAATATTCCAAGTCAATATAAGACGGATATTTGTTATAATACGATACATGTATCTATACACATGAATGCAAGAAAGTATACTTTATCTGTATTATAAGACATGAAAGATTGCATACTAGTATACGTACACTCTAATATACATGTTATAACGCTTTCTTCATTAGATATCTCATAACTTTTTATAAGTTATCTAGTATAAATTACGAGAAATGTTATGTGCTTAGCATGATATCAGATAGTATCTGTTCACCTTTTTATCTATATAACGTTTAAACTAAAATGTATCTTATTAAGTTTTTGAGATCAATGGTATTCTTTACATAATAATATATATTAGACATATTTAGTTAAATAATTCATCAAATATCTAATATTTTTTGTTGGATAATTTATATAATCTATATGATGTCTTATATAAGATATCTCATATAGTTGTATTATTGTATTAGTCCAGTCAATCTAGCATTAATTTGACCCTAACGTATAGTCATTGCAACAGAAGATTTTTAAGTTTAAATCTTTAGTATTATACCCTAAATATTCAAAGAAAAAAGTCCCAGGAAATCTTACTTAAGAAAGACTAAAAAATCAGGATTAAAAAATTCCTATGGAGATTTGCATTGAAAAAGGGAGATTACTCTTCAAAAATTGCAGAAACCTATCAATAAAAATTGATACAAAATTATAACTTTACCACTTTTATTCAACAGAATGTATTGATTCTTGTTATTTTAGCCGTTTTTGGAGTATGTAAAAGACAACCTTAAAGGTGTTTTCAAATCTTTTATAAAGCTATAATATAGATTGAATAATTCATTAGTTGACCATTTATTGAATTTTCTAAAGGGGCACTAGCTACGAGATATATAAAAAATCTAAAGTTTGATTTTTCACTGTCCAATCAATAGTGAAAGTGAAATAGTGAAATAACAATTCGCTTTTTGCAGTCAAAAAGGTTCAATTTTGTCAAATTACACTAAGAAACTTTGATAATTAGTAATTCACTTGCAAGTGAAAGAGTCGATATTTTTAAGTTCTTATTCATGTGAACTTCAATTTAACCCCTAGCTAGAGATTGACAACGCATGCATTGTACGTGTACTGGTTATTTAAAGAAAAAGAATGTCAACAATGAAAGTAAAACTACGGTAAATCAGTTGATTACTAATTCGATGCACATAAAAGCATTCTTATACGGTTAAAAACAGTTAGAAACATCAGTTTTTAATATATAGATAAAATCTAACAGACCTATAAAAATCCAATTGCACGTATTAGTTTAATCTTTTCATATCTTTATTTATGTAAACATCGCTTTAATATATGGTCATGTGAGGTCAAATCGATAGTTAATTAGATGGCGTCTGGACTAAAATACACACGAAACGATCCTATATATTATCTACCCCATGCTCTGTAAACTGTTTATTTTAGACTTTTGATAGTTTTGAAAAATGTTTCACATTGTTATTAATCAGATATGATATTTTGAGTCAAATCGGTGACCATGAATTTGACAGCTAATGCCCCTTTAACATGTGTAAAGAATCTCAAATTTAATTAAAAAAAAATAATAATTACGCATATATTCTTCTTTTTGTGGTTTGAAGTTTTTTGCAATAAGGTAGATGCTGAACAAATATAATATACAGATATGAACAATACAAAATTTCACATAATTTTTTTCAAAATGGTCACAAAGCCACAAATTTGCAATTTTTTAATAAAAAATGTACAAAAAATAAAAATACCGATAATACTTCGGTTATGTACATGTCATTAAGCAGAATATTATATAATATATTCAAATACGAACTAATAACCCCATCAAAATATCATAAATACATATATTTTAAGAAAATCAACTAAAAACTGACAATTTTTTTTCGGAATTATCTCCCCTTCCAATGTTAATTTCCATAGGATATTAAAAATGCTGATTTTCAGTTTTTCTTCAAGTAATATTTTTATGGGACTTTTTTCTGTGTATAGTTAGGGCTTAAAGCCAAAAGAATAGAACTTAAATATTTTGTTTTGCAATTAGTTTCAGGTTAATACTTAGTTTGACTGGACTACAAGTTTTCTGCATTAGCTGCGCATTTCGACAATCAGTGTTTTTTTTCAGTGACGTCGATACGAAAAATTATCAAAACAAATAAAGAGATATTAACTAAAAAGGCAAATTAGTAGAGCCAAAGCTGGGCAAGGAATCAGATCTTTGGATGGTGTTGTAACAGCAAATTTTAATAAACACATTTGTATATTTCGTCTCTCCCTCTTCAATGTGAGATTGACATCTTATAAACTATAGATTTTAAGAAAATGAAAATATGTTAAATTGCTTATTAATATGAATGTTGTGTGCAATATTCGAACTTTAAGACAAAACAATACCTTTTGCTACTAAATTCATTTTTCAGATGACGAATTTCCTGTTGATGTTCAACTGTCTTTGTAGAAAGCCTGGTAACATATTAGAAGATAAAGTTTTAAAGAAATCATGCTTATTTAGTTGTTGACAACAACAGATGACATGCTAGTTGTTATAAACGCAAGAGGTCCGATTTAGACATATAAGTGACATTTGAATAAAAACTGTAACAATGCAAAACAATATTCGAAGTTGAATTAAGCGATTTTAAATAAAAACTTTCAAAAAGGTTGTATCAAACCTGGCTCGACTATAAATGCATGTATTTGCTATTGTTTCAGAAAAAGGGAGAAGGTTTGGGCCCATTAAAACGTTTAATCCCGCTGCAAATGTTTGCACCTGTCCTAAGTCAGGAATCTGATGTACAGTAGTTGTCGTTTGTTTATGTAATATATACGTGTTTCTCGTTTCTCGTTTTGTTTATATAGATTAGACCGTTGGTTTTCCCGTTTGAATGGTTTTACACTAGTAATTTTGGGGCCCTTTATAGCTTGTTGTTCGGTGTGAGCCAAGGCTCCGTGTTGAAGGCCGTACTTTAACCTATAATGGTTTAATTTTTAAATTGTTATTTGGATGGAGAGTTGTCTCATTGGCACTCACACCACATCTTCCTATATCTATGTAGAACAACTAAGTGTTTTCAACAATTCAACATGTATAAGGTTACTTCTCACAAGGAAGCTTTTAAACCAAGAGTTTCAAATGGTGAAGTTGAAATCATCACTTCGTACATTTTACAGACGCCATCACTAGTTGGTTGCCCATTATGGAATGAACGTTTCACAGATGCTATCGGATATTTTCCGTATGTCGTAATTACATTCCGCTTCCTTTTGACCCAGAATTTATCAGGTTTTTAATAACATGAACAACACGACGGGTGCCACATGTCGAGCACGATCTGCTTATCCTTTCAGCGCATCTAAGATCACCCCCCAGTTTTTTGTGGGGTTCGTGTTGCTTAGTCTTAAGTTTTCTATGTTGTGTCTTGTATACTATTATTTGTCTGTTTGTCTTTTTATTTTATGAGCTGGTGATAATTGTAGGGACGAACTATTCAAGCACAGCCAGTGTCATTGAACCAGTTGTTGTGAACATTTATTAAAGACACAAGGATTCAGATTTAAAACGAAAGAATCGATTTTCGTCTGCATACGACTTATTTCATCGTGTATACAAAAATGAGAACGTGCATAAGACGGCGTATGATACAAATATACAAAAGTGATATATGCAAATTGCAAAGTCAAATAATAGATACCTTTTGTTAAGATCTTCTACTTGCTTTTCGAGATTTCTTATTTTCTGAGTCAGACCTTCCGTTTCTTGATTCAGCTCATATATATGTAAGTTGTCTTTTGATCTATAATCGATTATGATTAGATTTCCTATCAAAACTGTGCTTTAGTAATAGCTTCTCTGTTTTGGTATGGATATTTTATGTGAACGGATATTTAAGTGAGCAGATAAGCCAATGTTAATTTTATCTGATGATATATCATCACAATCAGAAAATAGTACATGACTCGTTTACTTGAAAGTTTAACCCTTAATATACTACTGAATTAGTTAGGGGGACACCTATATTGTGCAAAATATATATGCTAATCCATTCTTGTTATTCCTTTCCTACGGATATCCAAGTGCTCCTGTATTCAGGCAAAACAATTGTGTGCAAAGCAAACATTACTCGTAAATACCGGCAACCAATATGTTAGTGTCTGATCAATCTGAAAACCTGGATAACAGCTGTTCTAGATGGAGTTTACATATTGGAGTATAATGTATACTTTGATGTATTTATAAAGATAAATAAATATTAGCCTGATGCTGTTAATACAGATAAATGAATTTAAAGTAAAACATTATGAAAAAAGAAATAATGATATCCTCCCCTTTTGTCAAATAATGTCTTTTTCCAGCATTTATATATTTGTGTATCAACAGTTAAGATATGATGAGCTAGGCTGTATTTTTCTCCTCTTGAATTTACTTGTGCGTTTTAATGTTATTGTCTATATTATGTTAATTTGTATATTGTGGACCGTTTGATTGATTTGACGCTATGTAAAACTCCATAAACGGAATCTTAAAAGCTTAGATTTACACAATTATACCTTATGTTACTTAGTTCTTGTTTCAGCTGATGAACTTCTTGTTGTTGTGTATTGGAAGTACTTGATAGCCTGATAATAAATTATTAACGATTAAATTTCGAATGAGAGATCACTCTGTTTAATATCTGCAAACGCAATTAAGATAACGCAAAAAGTAATGCTTTATTTGGATTCAAAGGGTCATCAAAGCCACATAGAAATAGTTGTAAAGCAAAATGTACTTTAAACTGTCTATTTTTTCAGGGTCACATACACATGTAAATGTTGTTTGTCAATGGTGACCAAGATGCTGTTGGCATCTAATACTGCTTTGATAGTTATTACTTGATTAATTTCACTTGACCTGGCGGGGTCTAGCAGATTTGTCTATCGTAGACCAGTCCATCCATAGACAGGTGTTTCGGGATAATCTTATCAATGAAGTTTCTCGTTATGGTCATGGATCCAGTTAAAATATGTAAACAGTATATGAGTATTCGAAAAGTACATAGTGAGACACAGTCATGATTTTCCTTTAAAATTGAGTTTATAACTGTGTCGTAAGCAATTGCAAAATTTGCTTATGTCGTTATTTCAAAGCGAAAAAAAACAACAAAAAGCTGAAAACCACAAAAACTTTAAAATCAGAAGAAAATTCAAAACGGACAGTTTATATTGCTGAATCGAAAGCTCAAATATAGCAAGCGAAAAAATAACAAAATAATGTAATATTCCCGGCTTGTAGAAAATGTTTTTCTTAAGAATGGTAAATACATTTTGTACTTACATAGTTTTCAATTCTCTGATGTTCTGTTGGAAAGTTATATTTTCTTCCATTAACTGAACTATTCTTTGTTTGTCCTTTTCTGAATCCTCATGGCCTGATAGTCTATAGAAAAGTAATATTTTTTGTTAGAGTGTACTTAATACTTCCCTTATTTTAAGACTATAGAAACACAGACACAATCACAACAAATATATCAATACAATGCCAAAACAATGAAGACATCTATATTTTATTAAACTTATTTTCGTGAAATATTCTTTTACTGGCTTTTATTATAGGTTGTTTACCAGAAATCATACATGCTTTCCCGGCCCTCATATTAAATTTTGTGAAGTTTAGTCTCTAAAGAAATCATATTGAGAACTCTATAACGAAATTTTATGGACTTTCGGGATATATAGTATATATTTGTGTCACTGTCACAGACGATTTTAAATCTTGCGATTTTACGATATTTAAGAACGCACTAAATATGTTTCCCTGTATTTAAACTAAGGTGCCAGTTCCAATAATTGAACTCAAACAAATTCCTAGAAGTAACCTATCCAAATTATTTGATGAAACTATTATGTTGCCTTCATAATGTTAATTAGATATATTAGATCGTGGTTCTACCTTCTTCTGTATATACATTTGTACAAATAAATATTTCATATTTATATTACCGTATATCAAATTTCCAAATCTTATATGCTCTTTAATTTTTAATTCAAACCGTAATATAGTTAATTTAATTGTGATGGGGTGAAAAAATATTCATAAATTTTTTGTTCACTGAGACATATCAATTAGCTGTCGGTGTATGTCGACCCGAACAACTACCTTTCATTAAACCCAGCTTTGACAAAAAAAAATCGTCTGCATCTAATTGAGAAAGAGAAGGGAAAATAAAGGCAACAGTGGTATACTGCTGTTCAAACCTCATAAATCCATGGACAAAAAACAAAATCGGGGTAACAAACTAAAACTGAGGGAAACGCATTAATTATAAGAAGAGGAAAATGCAGGGCAAATCCATAGAAAAAATATCACCTCATAAATAGTATAATGATATTAAACAGATGTGCATCTATTTTAAAGAAATGATATTGAAAAACAGAAGTGCTTACCTCAGCTCAAACCTCGCACATATTGCGTGTACAATTTCCTCTACGAAGCTTTTAGAATCGAATTTTGGCACGTTTGGAAGATCAATATCTTTCAGCATATCTTCATCAAAATCATCAATATCTTTTTTCAGATTGTTATATGAAATATAAAATGTAACTGCATGGTCCTCTGCTAGCATTTTCTCAATGCTATTGAGGAGGTTGCGATACTCAGACAGGATATTTTCCCGACTTTGCAATTCCCTTTTTGTGTCCAAGTCCTGTAGTTTCTTAAAATCTTCATACTCTGTCGTTTTTATGTCCTTTCTGACATCTATAGCTTGATTGATAGATCTTAATGTAGAATCGATATCCTTTGTAGTAGCCTGTAAATCGACTTCATTTTCGGGCAATTTCTTAGATTTAGTTTTGTCAAGTACTTCGGATAATTTCCCTATTCTCTCTTTGATAAGAGAGACATTTCCGCCAGCAGATTCACGTAATTTTTCGACAATTTTTTCTATACGAGAAGAGTTATGACCATTATGGTCTTCCGCAACACACTCATAACAAATTAACAATTCGCATTGATTGCAATAAAGCTTGAACGGTTGTAGATGTGAGCTGCACCGAGAATTACAACTGATCGTGAAGGCAGATCTGTCGATGGTTTTGATGTTTACAACTGTATGTCCCCCTAGCAGCATATCATGTTTCTCTCGACATGGTTTACATAACGCAGACGGACATTCCTTACAGAAAAATTCTCCGCTATTCTCACATAACTTACATTTGATTACTGATGTCTGAGCGCCTGAGGGTATGATCACAGCTTGTGCCATGGTTGGTATAATATTGCCCCGAACAAAAACTGCTTAATTGAATAAATGGAATAAATTTACTATCCTTTTCAAAAACCTTCTTTCTTTAATTGATAATTCCAAGAATTCAAATCGTGATATTCTATAATGAAGTCCGGTCCGTCTTAGTGTTTAAACTACACGCAAGAATGAACACCTATGTACCGAATAATAACTTCATCAAATTTCTACAATCTATAACAATGGATCTTTAAAATGTAAATTCTATCCTATTGAAACACCGCATTATGTGAAATATAATTTGATTTTATTAAAGTTTTAAACTTCACGAAATTTCTAGAACTTTCAAAGTATGAATGTTGATACTAAAAAGCAATAATAAGGTCTCCTTTATATAGTGGATAGTTGTTTCATTGGCAAGCATACCACATTTTCTTTTTTTATATTTGGTCACATATCTCTTTATGTATCTAAGTACTTATAGATTTAATTTTGTAGATATAGACAATGCTATTTCCTATCTAGGAACTCCTTTTGGGACTTAAACTGTACCACTTTTATAAAAATATATAATAGAATTGAAAGCTCGTATGCATTTCTATGTTTGCAAAGGTTAAAGTATAGGGTTTCAACTTGTTTATCCCCTAAACTTTTAATTGTTCAAACTTATACTAAAATCTGTACTACACCTCCCTTCACTTTGGGTCTTCCTCTAGAATTCAAGGCGAACGCTGCTTATGTTTACTTATACTGGTAACATGAAGTTCAACCCATCATTTTTTCATAAAATGCCCTGTACAAAGTCAGGAAAATGGCCATTGTTACATTATAGTTTGTTTTTGTGTGCGTATATTTCGGTGTTGTGTCTCTGATATGTCGTAGTTCTCTTATATATCCCGCAGTTTTAGTTTGTAACCCAGATTTGTTTTTTCTCTATCGATTTATTAATTTTGAACAGCATTATACTACTGTTGCCTTTATCGAAATATATATATACGTTTATAGTTGTCACCTGGTCAGTATCTGTCATTCATCAATTCTATAACAATTATAACCATAAAACACTTTATCAAATGGGACAGGACAACACTGGGTTCACATTTTGCTGTGAAAATCTGAGGATTCTAAATTTATCTGTATATATGAAGATATGAATATATACAATATATCACGTATATTTTACAATTAAGTTGTTATACACCCCATGCACTTATATATAAATGCAAATTACATAGAAAACATAAGTAGTCAGTATGGATTAGAATGTATCGTAATACTGACAGACACATTTAAATTTATATTTCCTGGTATTTTGTTTAAACAGATATATAAAGTTCAAGTTAGATTTTTTGAAAGGTAAGAATATAGAAACTAAAGAATTTTATATTCGTGAATTAAATCCGCGTGCTTTTGTACAGCTATAATAAATTTTAAAAAATATTGAAAGATGTAAACATACTTTGGACAAAGGTTATCAAAAAATCCACGAAATGATTACATGGATAACATAAAACTTTTACATGGAAATTCGAATTGTGATTTAGAATGCATATAGGTATCACGACATTGGGATAAGAAGAAGACGACTCGTAATAACAGGTTATCGTTGAAAAGAGAGCTTTAAAATAAAGGTTATATGACTAGACGGATCGTTTGTATATGTACAATGTCGGTATAAGCTGGTAGAGTGTGCATTTTTTAACAATTCATAAACATGAAACACAATTCAATGGATACTTACATCATGTTACATGAATTAATAATCACACCGTATTTACAAAGCAGAAATTCAGCACTTTTTTTTACATGTTGAAGTAAAATTAAAAACTAATTACCCTAGCTCCTACAGGTGCAGAACAAATACTTGCTTTAACAACAGTAGCAGGTTTTTGCTAACTTTTAATAAAAAAAAAGTAACTTAAAACTAAATGATAAGATTAGACAGGCGAATGTAAAGACTTTACTAGTATTCGTAAAATATAAGTAAATTGAGAGGTATTATTGACCAAGTTAGTGATTGTGAGGAAGGTTTTTTTACTCAACTCCTTGCCCCAAAACAAAACATGACTTCCAGAAGCTATGTAATTAATTGAAATTGTGAAAGGAAATGGGGAATGTGTCAATTGTATACTTGTAGGTATAAATTGTATACTTGTAAGTACTAGTACATTTCGTAAAATATGATACAGGTAAAGTAAAACATTTAATTCATACAATGTGATCTGAAATTTGTCATGATAAAACTATTTATCAAATATCACATCGATATCTGCAAGAACGACGAAAACAAAGCTCAGAAAACAGATCATTGGCGTGATTATTTTAAGCCTACGGACCATAACTCTGCAATACAAATTCGTACGAACAGAACAAAAGTACAACGTGATCTGCAAGTTATGGAAAACTATATACCAAATATGAAATAAATATCTTCAAGTTAATTCTAAGAACCACAACTCTGCACAAAAGTATCAGAACGGAACGAAAACTTAAATAGATCTGTGAGTGGTCGGGATAAATAATTCTACACCAAATATCCAACAATATACGTCCAAACGCGAAGAACAAAAGTGACGAAAATTCATGTTCTGGACTGATTGACAGAAGGACAGACGAAATGCAAGCATAATATCACCTTGAACCTTGTCGGTAATAGACCAATACAAATTTTACCTGGGACCAATATTAAAGGGAAATTACATTTGTCACTGTCTTCATTTCGTAGTTTCCGCTGGTTTTTGTACTAACATTATTATTTGGGTGAGTTTCTTCTCGATTGAATTGTTAATATTGTCATGTCGGGGCCTTCAATACTTGCTTTGATTTTGGGTTTATTACTCATTGTTTAAGTGACACACAATTGGTTTCTTCCACCTCAGATGTTTTGAAATTTGTTTCTATGGCAATCATACCAGATATTAATGTTAGATAATCAAAGCACCAAAGGCGCTGTAGGCAGTTAAATAAAACAAGAGGCTCTCAAGAGCCTGAATCGCTCACCTGAATTTTTTTGGTTTAATCTCTCCTCAATGATTATTTTGGCTTTTCAATTTATTTAAATATTCTTTGAATCGTCCTATTTTCTTCAAAAGCAAAAAAAAAAAAATTTTCTCCTATGTTCTATTTTAGCCATAGGAGCTATGTTTCTTGACATACAAGGAAATGAAATATAAAATTTATACTAGATACTCTGAAACTCTGAAACTCATTTACCCTAAGTTTGGCTGAAATTGATACAGCAGTTTCAAAGGAGAAGATTTTTTAAAGTAAGTCAACATGATGAACAAATTGTGAAAAAAGTCTTTAAAGGGCAATAACTCCTTGAGAGGTCAATTGACAATTTTGGTCAAATTGACTTATTTGTAGATCTTACTTTGCTTAACATTTTTGCTATTTACAGTTTATCTGTATCTATAATAATATTCAAGATAATGACCAAAAACTGCAAAATTTCCTTAAAATTACCAATTAAGTGGCAGCAACCTAACAATGGGTTGTTTGATTCATCTGAAAATTTCAGGGCTGATAGATATTGACCTAATGAACATTTTTACCCCATCTCAGATTTCCTCTAAATGCTTTTATTTTTGAGATATAAGCCAAAAACTGCATTTTAACCCTATGTTCTATTTTAAGTAACGGCGGCCATGTTTTTTTATGAATAAAAAATCGAAGCACACACTTTGCGCAGGATAATCTAAGGAACAATCATGCTAAGTTTCATCCAAATCCATTCAGTAGTTTCAGAAGAGAAGATTTTTTAAAGTTAGCAAATATGATGAACAAATTGTGAAAAATTGTCAGTTGACAATTTTGGTCATATTAACCTATTTGTAGATCTTACTTTGCTGATCATTTTTGCTGTTTACAGTTTATCTTTATCTATAATAATATTCAAGATAATGACCAAAAACTGCAAAATTTCCATGAAATTACCAATTAAGTGGCAGCAACCCAACAATGGTTTGTTTGATTCATCTGAAAATTTCAGGGCTTATAGATCTTGACCTAATGAACATTTTTACCCCTGTACGATTTGCTCTTAATGCTTTGGTTTTTGAGATATAAGCCAAAAACTGCATTTGACCCCTATGTTCTATTTTAAGTAACGGCGGCCATGTGTTTTGACGGATCAAAAATCGAAGCACACACTTTGTGGAGGATTATCTAAGGAACAATCATGCTAGGTTTCATCCAAATCCATTAAGTAGTTTCAGAGGAGAAGATTTTTTAAAGTTAGCAAATATGATGAACAAATTGTGAAAAATTGTCATTAAAGGACAATAACCCCTTTAGGGGTCAATTGACGATTTTGATCATATTGACTTATTTGTAGATCTTACTTTGCTGATCATTTTTGCTGTTTACAGTTTATCTTTATCTATAATAATATTCTAGATAATGACCAAAAACTGCAAAATTTCATTAAAATTACCAATTAAGTGGCAGCAACCCAACAATGGTTTGTTTGATTCATTCTGAAAATTTCAGATCTGATAGATCTTGAGCTAATGAATATTTTTACCCCATGTCAGATTTGCTCTAAATGCTTTCGTTTTTGAGATATAAGCCAAAAACTGCATTTGACCCCTATGTTCTATTTTAAGTAACGGCGGCCATGTTTTTTGACGGATAAACAATCGAAGCACACATTTTGTGCAGGATACTCTAAGGAACAATCATGCTAAGTTTCATCCAAATCCATTCAGTACTTTCAGAGGAGAAGATGTTTGAAAAATTGTTAACGACGACAGACGACGACGACGACGACGGACGCCAAGTGATGAGAAAAGCTCACATGGCCTTTTAGGCCAGGTGAGCTAAAAAAGCGGAGGCAAACTTGGCAGAAATTAAGACGAATATTGTTGAAAAATTGGTGAAAATATTATCTTGCCTATTTCTCAAGTATTAAATTATGTTTGTATCCTAAAACTTTCACTATCCAATCCCGCCACTTTCAAAAGTTATGTTTGTAATTCCTGGTCTTTTAAAGCTTAATATGCAGCATACATGTAGGTTTTGTTAATAGTTTCAAGCTGCATGGAGGAATATACAACTGCTAACCAAATACCATTGACCTTTCATAAGTTGTCCCTTTTGAAAAAACCTTTCGTTTTCTAGTTTGAATGGTTTTACACTAGTAATTTCTGGGCCCTTTTAATATAGCTTGTGGTTCGGTGTGAGCCAAGAAATTAAAAGTGACAAAGTTTATCCAATTGCACACCAAATATCATTGACCATTCACTAGTGGTTCCTCAATAACTGACCTAATCAAAAACTTAAGCAATAGACCATGACAAAGGGGGTGGGCTAAATATTCTGGTAATGAGATATACCTACATTATTTATGTATGTTCCTTTGTCAGGAGCCTGTAATTCGGTAGCTGTCGTTTGTTTATGTTGTACATAACGTAGAAAGGGGTGTATAGTCCGCGGTTTTTCACCCTGGAAATGAAATTGATGGATGGGGTGCGGACTTTGCAGTACTATAGGATTTCATGACATTTTTTTTCTGAGGTTTGGCCAAGTAAACAGAAACATCATGTGTTGTCAATGTTATAATTTTTTCTTGACAACTCTTTGTATTTTTTAGAAATAAAAGTATTCTTCACTACTCTTTGTTATTATTTTTAGATAAAATAAACAATCTAACAGTGTTGACTTAGTAATTTGCATAAAAACCAGCCTTTGGTCGAATGTCCGCTTCGTTTTGGATTTGGTAAAATTTGTGTCATTGTATCTTAACAGTGTACCTGAATCCTGAATATAAATAAAAGATAAACCCTTCAATGGTGAAACCATTTTGGTCAAGATAAAACCTAGTGAAATCTTCCCAAGATCGATTTCGTTTAATGTTATTCACTTGTGTACAAGAAAACCACGATGCGCCATTTTGAATATTTGTGATTAAATTATCAAAAATTTTCGTATCCGACTTTTTGTGTTTAACTCTTAACTTATCGACTTAAATAAATCAAGACCTAACATTTTTAAATTTTAAATTGTAACCATTAATAATGAAAGTGTAAACCTGAAAGAAGTGGAATTATGTATACGAAACTATATTTCCAGGTGAAAGGTCACATTGTACAGGTGTATCGTCTTACATGAATGAGTTTACAGGTTTGTGTCTAAAGCAATTAATTAACAATGTCAACTTTAGATTTTCCTCTAAGTTCAGTATTTTTGTGATTTTACTTTAAACTAAAAGACGATGAAGGAAATCATCATGAAATGACCTTAATTGACATCGACAAAATCTATAAATACGTATTCAAATGAGGTCCCCATTGAAATTGCAACGGCCCTGATCGAGTATATATAATGTTTGGGGGTTTACACGATACATATAGCATGTACGGAGAGACACGATGACAAATAATGACATCAGCTTGCATTAAATAATTAAATAAAGTACATATATTCATACAATGTAGAAATAAAATAATCAAGTATTCTTACAAATCTAAGACTTATACAGAGAGGAAGTAAGTCAATGCTTTTAAATATTTACCTTTAGTAGGATGCAAAATAATATCCATGCGCCATTCATGCCATTTAGCAAATTTTAATGCCTTCATTACAAACATTTTCGGCGATGAAATTATTCTTAAAATAGTTCACTTACTTCTTCCTCAAAAGCACAGACGATAAAAAGCTATGCTTAACTTTTTAATTAGCACTTATTCAAATGGGGTTCATCAATTTTTTTGGGAAAATCGACGATCATTTAAGGTAATCGTACTTATATTTATAGTTTTGTATAACAAAAAGTGGGAAAAAATGTCTAATTAGTTATAAAGAAACTACCAGACCTGCCAAATCAGAGCAATGGCACTTTTTCAAAAAAATCCCAGGGGGGAACCCAATCCCAGGGTGCTCGCATAAGGCAGCTTAACTGCCTAAAAACTGCTGGACAGACATGTACGCCTCAATTTTTCAAAATATAGTAGACCTTCGGCATTGTCATGTAATTTTAACTTTTCAATGAAATAAGACACAAGACATATGTGACCCCTGTCCGACAGGCATACCGGTATAGTAATCGATTCCCCATATTTCACGTATCATTATCCTGTTTCACGTAATAAGGGAGAAACTCAAACGACTTAAACATATAGTGTTTAAGGTTTATGTACCCTTCTGTTGCCATTTTTGTACGAATTTTTCAAACCTCAATTGTATCAAAACTACAGATATAATGAATAATAGAGATAGGCCAATTAGTACATATTCCAAGGGGAAACTTGAAACAAAGTATTTTTTTATACTGTTTCATTGCTTTTGAGGGAAAAAGGGGACTTTGTGGCAAATAAATCAAGATTTTTATAGAAAATCCACAGCCTTTAATAAAGAGATTTTTGTTATAAAATTTGAAACATAAATTACTCACTTGATTTTCTATAATGTGCTGGGGTTTATTTTTTCACAAAAAGTTCTAAGCAATCTGTAAATTCCAAAACACCTCGTGCTGAATGTGTGTGAAGTTAGCAGCCGGTTCGTTATTCGATATTCGATATTCAATATCCAACCGGCTGCTAGCAGTCGGTTGGATATTCAAAATTAAGTTGAAAATAAAAAAAGAATAATACTTAATAACATTAAAAGCATGATGATTTTTATAGTAAAAAGAACTGATAAGACACGTAGGAAATAGTTTCATGACCTCTTCAAGCTGTCGCAAATTCTCGTTGTTCTCGAATATAAACCCTTTTCTAATTTGCATATTTGTCTAAATGTAATATAGATTGTTGTCAATAAAAAAAAATCAAAGAGGTACAGTACTTTTACACAGGATTTTTCTTAAAAACAAAAACAAAAACCGATTACTCTAGAAAACAATTAGGATTATAAATAGAAATATTTATGGAAAGCCCATAAAAGAAATATACAGTGAAAAGCTACCTGAGACCGCTTAAATGAGGGTGAGACCCCCCTGGTCTTTCAATGTCCACAAAATTTAAGAAAATCATAGACTCTGTATATATAAAGGTTGTATCAGAAGGATTGCCAAGAATAATGTCATATTCGATATCTATGGAGGGCTTGTATTGTCACTTTTCAGCTAAAAATTATCAAAGTTTTAGGACAAAGAGTACAGGGCAATGGTGAGAGCCCCCTAATTGCTCAATCTGTCTAATATTTTGCAGACATTCAGTCAATAGGTAGATACACACGTGATTCAAAGGAATTTGGGTAGACTTCCTGTCTTTTATGTTTACGGAGCGCCCAAAGTGCCAGTTGGATATTCAAAATATATAGTGAAAAGCTACCTGAGACCGCTTAAATGAGGGTGAGACCCCCCTGGTCTTTCAATGTCCACAAAATTCAAGAAAATCATAGACTCTGTATATATGAAGGTTGTATGAGAAGGATTGCCAAGAATAATGTCATATTCGATATCTATGGAGGGCTTGTATTATCACTTTTCAGCTAAAAATTATCAAAATTTTAGGACAAAGGGCACAGGGCAATGGTGAGAGCCCCCTTATTGCTCAATCTTTCTAATATTATGCAGACATGTAGTCAATAGGTAGATACACACGTGACTAAAAGGAATTTGGGTAGACTTCCTGTCTTTTATGTTTACGGAGCGCCCAAAGTGCCAGTTGGATATTCAAAATATATAGTGAAAAGCTACCTGAGACCTCTTAAATGAGAATGAGACCCCCCTGGTCTTTCAATGTCCACAAAATTTAAGAAAATCATAGACTCTGTATATATGAAGGTTGTGTCAGAAGGATTGTCAAGAATAATGTCATATTCGATATCTATGGAGGGCTTGTATTGTCACTTTTCAGCTAAAGATTATCAAAATTTTAGGACAAAGGGCACTGGGCAATGGTGAGAGCCCCCTAATTGCTCAATCTTTCTAATATTATGCAGACATTTAGTCAATAGGTAGATACACACGTGACTAAAAGGAATTTGGGTAGACTTCCTGTCTTTTATGTTTACGGAGCGCCCAAAGTGCCAGTTGGATATTCAAATATATATAGCTAAAAGCTACCCGAGACCGCTTAAATGAGGGTGAGACCTCCCTGGTCTTTCAATGTCCACATAATTTTAGTAAATCATAGACTCTGTATATATAAAGGTTGTATCAGAAGGATTGCCCAGAATAATGTCATATTCGATATCTATGGAAAGGTTGTATTGTCACTTTTCAGCTAAAAAAAATCAAAATTTTAGGACAAAGGGCACAGGGCAATGGTGAAAGCCCCCTAATTGCTCAATCTTTCTAATATTATGCAGACATTTAGTCAATAGGAAGATACACACGTGACTTAAAGGAATTTGGGTAGACTTTCTGTCTTTTATGTTTACGGAGCGCCCAAAGTGCCAGTTGGATATTCAAAATATATAGTGAAAAGCTACCTGAGACCGCTTAAATGAGGGTGAGACCCCCCTGGTCTTTCAATGTCCACAAAATTTAAGAAAATCATAGACACTGTATATATGAAGGTTGTGTCAGAAGGATTGCCAAGAATAATGTCATATTCGATATCTATGGATGGCTTGTATTGTCACTTTTCAGCTAAAAATTATCAAAATTTTAGGACAAAGGGCACTGGGCAATGGTGAGAGCCCCTCAATTGCTCAATCTTTCTAATATGATGCAGACATTTAGTCAATATGAAGATACACACGTGACTAAAAGAAATTCGGGTAGACTTTCTGTCTTTTATGTTTACGGAGCGCCCAAAGTGCCAGTTGGATATTCAAAATATATAGTGAAAAGCTACCTGAGACCTCTTAAATGAGGGTGAGACCTCCCTGGTCTTTCAATGTCCACAAAATTTAAGTAAATCATAGACTCTGTATATATAAAGGTTGTATCAGAAGGATTGCCCAGAATAATGTCATATTCGATATCTATGGAGGGGTTGTATTGTCACTTTTCAGCTAAAAAAATTTCAAAATTTAAGGACAAAGGGCACAGGGCTATGGTGAGAGCCCCCTAATTGCTCAATCTTTCTAATATTATGCAGACATTTAGTCAATATGTAGATACACACGTGACTAAAGGAATTCGGGTAGACTTTCTGTCTTTTATGTTTACGGAGCGCCCAAAGTGCCAGTTGGATATTCAAAATATATAGTGAAAAGCTACCTGAGACCGCTTAAATGAGGGTGAGACCCCCCTGGTCTTTCAATGTCCACAAAATTTAAGAAAATCATAGACACTGTATATATGAAGGTTGTGTCAGAAGGATTGCCAAGAATAATGTCATATTCGATATCTATGGAGGGCTTGTATTGTCACTTTTCAGCTAAAAATTATCAAAATTTTAGGACAAAGGGCACTGGGCAATGGGGAGAGCCCCCTAATTGCTCAATCTTTCTAATATTATGCAGACATTTAGTCAATAGGTAGTTACACACTTGACTAAAAGGAATTTGGGTAGACTTCCTGTCTTTTATGTTTACGGAGCGCCAAAAGTGCCAGTTGAATATTCAAAATATATAGTGAAAAGCTACCTGAGACCGCTTAAATGAGGGTGAGAACCCCCTGGTCTTTCAATGTCCACAAAATTTAAGAAAATCATAGACTCTGTATATATGAAGGTTGTGTCAGAAGGATTGCCAAGAATAATGTCATATTCGATATCTATGGAGGGCTTGTATTGTCACTTTTCAGCTAAAAATTATCAAAATTTTAGGACAAAGGGCACAGGGCAATGGTGAGAGCCCCCTAATTGCTCAATCTATCTAATATTATGCAGATATTTAGTCAATAGGTAGATACACATGTGACTAAAAGGATTTTGGGTAGACTTCCTGTCTTGTATGTTTACGGAGCGCCCAAAGTGCCAGTTGGATATTCAAAATATTTAGTGAAAAGCTACTTGAGACCGCTTTAATGAGGGTGAGACCCCCCTGGTCGTTCAATCTCCATTAAATTCAACCAAAGTATAGATTTTATATACATAAATGATTGTATCAAAAGTGGAATGTTCTTGAACGGACTGTTTGCTGCCGATCAGATCAGATCAGAACCCTAGGCCTAGTAGAATCGATGACCTAGTTTCAAATACAAACCGTCACTATAGGTTGAAGGGAAAATATACAGACCTTTATCACGCACCTTCACACAGATCACACAACCACCCCTTTTGATGTAAAATCCAGGTCCAAATGCATTGTTGATCTCTATTTCACACAGACAACTTAGGGCTCCAACACCTCATGCTGCCATGAGTTTTGTTCGCCAACATAGGACGGGCTCGCATTGCCCTTTCCGCTAACATGGATAGGAATCCACTTTCTTTTTGAATGTTTTTCTTCAATTGGTTAGTGCTTTTTTCCACTAGAATCATTTTGTAGGAGCTTGGTGATCTTTTCAATCAGTCGCGGGGTAAGCAACATCTTGTGTTCACCTTGCAGGTTTGTGTGTGATAAACGAATGGTGACCGGGAAACCTTTTTTGTCTGCTCTCTGTAATATTTAGATTGACCTTTTATAAAGTTCAAACCGTATTTCGATAGACTATTTATTCATGCCTCGCGAAGATGGAAGCGGATGGTGAAATGTTCTCTGCGGAGATTGTGGAGGATCGCCGTCTGGATCGGTGAGGTATGCCTGCATGCGATTGATGGTTCTCAAGATCACGGGTAAGTTCACCATATTTTTGGGGGGTTTGAATGATCTTTATCCCAGGATCGATTGCGGGGGGGGGGGGGGGGGGGGAGCTTCAGATAGTGGACTGTTGGGTGCCGTGTATGTAGCTGCTATTGATGATGCCACTGTTCACCAGGATGCTGTTGATTCTTCTGATGCTAACAATGTATTCACCCTCTTTGTAACATGTGTTGCCCGATCAAATGTGTAGAGCTGTCTCTTAAATCCCAATTTGGTGTTCAATTCCTTAAATTGTAGTTGGGCGAGGGGGGTTGAACCGAGTACAAATGTGACTGTCGTTTCCAGAGACAAGGATGGAAAACCCTTGTTTTTGGTCTGTGTTGTGGACGATTTGCTGCAACAGTGGTGTCCATTTATTTATTAAAACACGACGTTCAACTACTGACCGACCGATTCGAACTGGAGGCATAGGACTCCTACGGAGATTGGAAGTGCAAATGCTTCGGTGTTGGCGGGAACATAACGCTCGAATTCCGCTCGAATCTGGATGTCCGCTCGGACTGATGACTTACATCGATGACAAACAGCGGCTATATGTCAATGAAATCAGAGGGGTTGACACCACCGTTACTGAGGAGGGTGTCAATGTTGTAGAATTTCTTTCTGGAGTCTACATCCTCCTTGAACACTCTGGCAACCTTGTTTTGTGAAAAAAACGGCATTAAAGTCGACGGCTGAGTAGCGTTCACCTTTGAGGGTGACATGGATATTTTGCAATCGACAGCGATTGAACACGGAAGCAGATAGATTTTGACCCAACTGTTCAGGATATCTGGATAGTCGACAAGGTCTTTTCGAGGCGATGCTGCATGTTATTGGCTTGAATCTTCCGCTTGATCTCTTGCAACTCCAAGGCGAGCGCCTCACACTGTTTAGGGTCTGTAATCTTTATAAACGTTAATTTATTCAAAGCGTTGACGTGAACCTTCCTAAGTGAAGGGTTGAATACCTGTAAGCGTTTGTTTGAACGCCCCTAAGCGTTGGTTTGAACAGTTGTACCTTTCCTGAAATTATAGGCATATATCTATCGAAAGGTTAAAAAAACACACATGCATTTTTGCTCGTTTTTCCATAAATTGAATTGAAAAGGTCGAGCGATAAATATTTGTTGATAAACACTACAATAATTTATGGACCTATGGGTGGTACGGATAGAAAAAATACGGACTGTCAAACAGATAAATACCATATAAAACATGCTTAAAACAATCTAAATGTTCATATAACCCCACTAAGGAGGCTATATTATTCTTTAATTATCTAAAAATCTACTAAGTATTTCATTGTACAAAAACTTTCATATTTAAAAAAGTCACCATGGCCATAATGCGACACTTATAAACTTCTAACTGTGTATTGCTACAGAACCTTATCGTTTTTTGTTTCAACCTTATCGGTAAATCAAAGCACTCAAAGTCCGCGTACACTACGAAAGGGACTCTCATCGGGTGGGTGTTGTTGACAAAAGTCAGCTGGTATGTCCCTTCTTTTGGCAGCTCTGATTATGACTGCCTTGTGGTTGACGCAACACTCTTTGTTGGTTTCCAGAACTTCCTTGTTATAAACGTGGTTCAAGCACATATAGCCTTCGATCAGCAGTAAGTTTGGTTCTCTCTCCCTCTGTTCACCAACGTTTGAAATGTGCAGCGGGTATACTTCACTATCATCTATTCTAAATACATTAACCGCCAGGGTGGAATTGGTCTTCTCAACTTAATTAATATCCTTAAGGTTTACCAGATTGAGCTCTGTGTAACACTGTCCGTTTTTTTTTGGGTCTACCTGCAAGGCCGAAAGTATGGCCCACTTGAAACACTCCTCGTCGTTATTTTTCACATTGATTACAGCCTTCTTGAATTTGATCCATGCTGGCTAATCAATGTACTGTGACCTACCCAGCGGTCGTTGGTAATATTGACTTGAAATTTTACAATTGCTTTCGATGTCCAGTCACTTTTTTCAGAGGTCCACTGTGCAATCTTCTCTCCGATCTTTTCATCCATCTTCTCAAGGGTTTCAAGCAAGTCCGTGGTTGAGGGGAAAATCTGGTTTCCCGAGTGAAAGTATCCCACGTTCTCATCATCCATCTTACCTGTTGGGTTAATCTTCACAGTGCAGCATCACATTGACTTGTTATCCTTTCAATGCCCAATCGTCTATAAGTTCCACCCTTGACATCTGAGAGACCTCAAGGAAGGTCTGCACATCCATCTTTCAGGTAGTAAATACATCTTTAAAGGCTTTCTTCAGTTGATGTACCTCAATTTTATCCCCAATGATTTCCTATCTTCTCTGATCTGTTCCTGTAACTTCTCCAGTAGTCGATCTTTCTACATCCTGCTAACCTCTATCAACTCATGCTGTTTAGCTTGGGTGATAATATCCTTCTTAGTATAGGGTTGGGACAACGCTAAAAAAATGTTGGTCTTCGTTACGATCAACTGATCCAACTGATCCTTCCTCATCCGGGAGTACCATCGGCGGTGGTTCATTTTGGTAATACCACTCAGGGCTTTGACGTTTTCAACAACTAATTCCAGCTATTAATAGCTATTGGATCGATGTCTTAATCTTTATAACAATCCAAAATAAAATCAATTTGTTTCACCCAAAACCAATATCCACGATTAAATGGTTTTAGACCCAGCTTTTGATCTTTCGATCCTATCGTCCATATCAAAAAATATAAAATTCGTGGTAATCATAACCGGTGCGCCTGGTTTTTTTCATCCCATAGCTCACAATTTGCCGAGCTCAATCGGTCTCTCTCTTTGTCAAGACGGTGGTCAGCTGCTTGTTTAATCTCTCACAACCCCAAGTGGGGATAGTTGCCCCCTTCCAACATCAGGTTATAATGTCTGCCTACCTATTAACTGAATGTCTGCTTAGTAATACAAAGATTGAGAGATTAGAGGGCCATCACCATTGCCCTGTGCCCTTTGTCCTAAAATTCTGATTATTTCGGCTAAAAAGTGACAATCTTAGCCCTCCGTAGATATTGAAGATGACGTTTTTCTGAAAAATCCATCTAATACAATCTTTATATATACAGGGTCAATGATTTGGTTGAATTTTATGGACATTAAAAGACCAGGGGGGTCTCAACCTCATTTTAGCGGTCTCGGGTAGGTTTTCGCTATATATTTTGAATATCCAACTGGCACTTTGGGCGCTCCGTAAACATAGAAGACCGAAAGTGTACCTAAAGTCCTTTTAGTCACGTTTGTATCTACCTATTGACTAAATGTCTGTTAAATATTAGAAAGATTGAGAGATCAGGGGGCTCTCACCATCACCCTGTGCCCTTTGTCCTAAAATTTTGACATTTTTTGACTGAAATTTTGTTTTTTTGGCTTTCCATATATATTTCTATTTATAGTTATAAATATTTCTGGAGTTATTGGTTTTTCTTTTTGTCGTAAGAAATATTATACACAAAAGTACATCTTTGAAGTCGTTTTTGTGACAAAACTCTATGATACATACAGACAAATAAGTCGCACGGAAAAGGGTTTATATTCAAGGACAACGAGAAATTACGACAGCTTGAAAAGGTCATTTTATGATTCCTACGTATCTAATCAGTCCTTTTTACTATGAAAATCATGCGTTTTATGATTTCAAGTATTTAATTTTCTTATGATTTTTCACTTAATTTTGAATATCAAACTGGCTGCTAGCAGCCGGTTGGATATTGAATATCGAATAACGAATAACGAACCGGCTGCTAACTTCACATACATTCGTGCTGAGTCACTAAAGTCGAGCACACCTTAAAAGGTGTACTTGATTATGGCCACATTTATATTTGTCTTAACCAATAACTACATTTATAAACTTATTTTAAGGAAATCAATGCTAGCACTGCATGCAATAATCACATATCCATCAGTCATCGAATTGCCAAATATGAGAGTACAAGGATAAAGCCTGTGGATTTTCTATAAAAATCTTGATTTATTTGCCACAAAGTCCTCATTTTTTCTATTTAATGCAATGAAACAGTAAAAAAATAATGCTTTGCATCAAGTTTCCCCTTGGAATATGTACACAATGGTCTATCTATATTATTCATTATGTCTGTAGTTTTAATACAATTGAAGTTTGAAAAGTTCGTTCTAAAATTGCTACAGAAGGGTACATAAACCTTAACCAGTTTATACTCAACCATAAAGCTAGTCAGTTATTGTTTGCTGCACTGTACTGCACATGATTTCGAAATAAGCCAGTTTTATCCCTTAACATTATAGGTATACCTATTTCTGCTACGGCAGAGCATTTTGGAAAAAGACTTATCTGCAGTAATGCCCGGTCCTCGATGGCCGAATAGTGCAAGTGTTTTAACCACTGTATCACCACCTTGTCACGTTGAGGTTTTTGAGTTCAAATTTCGCACAAGCAAGGTGCGCTCGACTTCAATCGTGATTGCCTAAGACGGGTGCCAAATATGGAGCAGGATCTGCTTTCCCAACTTGAGCACCAGAGATCACCCTCTTTTTTAGGTGGGGTTTGTCATGTGACGTCTTTAGTTTTCTGTGTTGTGTATAGTGTACCTTTACTTGTCTGTCTCTTTCTTTTTTAGCCATGGTGTTTTCAATTTATTTTCTATCTAAGAGACTGATTGTCCCTCTGATATCTTTCGCCCCTCTTTTTGCATGAATGAGGTAAATTTTTTAATTAAAAATAATATCCCTAATTTTGTAACAGCACATTCTAATTACTTTTTTCTTACCAGGACCATATCGGGCACGCGTAATTGTCTACTAACTTCTTCAATTGTAAGTCTTTAGAGTTACCTTCAAAACTTTATAAAAGAATATAAATTTGGAAAATAGATAAGAGAGAGACATCTTGTACAAGAAACTTGATTGATGAATTATGGTCCTGGCTTATATTGAATGTCCCTCTGATTTTTAACGCTCCTCTTTTATTTCACCACATTTTGAGCATAAAATATTGTAATAAATGTTCTCTAATATTTTATTATCTCTGCATTTGCATTCAGATATCGCAGATAAAATTTATGCGTTCATTGTGTATTAATTATTTATGTTTTTTGATTGAGTTAAGTCTGCCAATTGATATTTTATCGTGTGTTATTCTATGTTGTTATGTTATGCTATTGTTTCAGAAAAAGGGAGAAGGTTTGGATCCATTAAAACATTTAATCCCGCTGCAAATGTTTGCATCTGTCTTAGTCAGGAATCTGATGTACAGTAGTTGTCATTTGTTTATGTAATAATATATATGTGTTTCTCGTTTCTCGTTTTTTATATAGATTAGACCATTGGTTTTCCCGTTTAAATGGTTTTAAACTAGTAATTTTGGGGCCTTTAATAGCTTGTTGTTTGGTGTGAGTCAAGGCTCCGTGTTGAAGGCCGTACATTGACCTATAATGGTTTACTTGTTTTTTTCTTTTTTTTTTAAATTGTTATTTGGATGGAGAGTTGTCTCAATGGCACTCATACCACATCTTCCTATATCTATCTCAAATTAGATTGCTAATAGTTTTAATTATGCAAACTGAAAGTTATGCCAGGTGATCTATTCAGGCTCAACTGAGTCTCTAACTAAAACAACTGTGTACAAATTTCCTTCTCCTCCCTTCTAATTTAGTTAAAGCAGTCATGTTTACATGTTTACATGTGCAATAAATAAATATTGCTGACGAGTTTGAAGATTTAAAACAGACATCACAATGATTATTGTACAAGTTTGGGGTTTGTATTGATCGAGAACTTTATACAATATCTTTTCTATACATTTGACAAAAATAATGTTAATAAACTCATCATTGATACCAGGATTAAATTGTTATTATTAACAGTTATATTTTATTCAGACGCACGTTTTGTATAAGGCTCACCAGTGACGCTCAAATCAAAAAAAATGTAAGCGTCAAAAAAAAGAACAAAAAACTTTGAATTTAAGTATTGATGTCAGACCAAAAATTACTGAACGTTTTGCCAAATGTACAGCTAATCAAGTTGCTGTTAAAAAAAAAATGCATTACTTTTTATTTTTAATGACATTTCTATTCTAAATTGACATAATTGACACAAAATTATATTATTCTACCACTAAAAGGGAATCAGAGTTCTGAATATCTTTTGATTTGAAGTGAATTTCAGGATCTGAAAAATTCTTAAAATTTGGCAGACTTTCTGTCACTAAAGCAGTAGATAGTCCTAATTTAATATTCTTAGGTAACGCACCCGATTTCTTAGGTGAAATATTTGATAATCTGTCCTTGATTGCAAGACCGTGGCAATAAAGCATGTGTCTTGCTCTACTATCAGAACGACTAAACAACGAATCACAAAACTCACATTTGTACTTTACAGCACCACAGGTTGACCGCTCATGGCGATTTTTATTTCCAGAATTTGTAAACCCTAATCCACAGAATTTACAGTACACTTTCTTTTGTTCAAATGACAACACTGGCATTGGCTTGTTTCCAAGTTGTCGATATCTCGATTTCGCAAAAGAACCTTTTAAGGATTGTTTTATTTGAGAGAGAGATTTTGTGTTTGTTCTGTTTACGTTTTCTAGTTTAAAAGTAGGTTTTGTCTGCTGAGAGGTACAGGGGGTGGAATTGGTTATGTTTGTCTCAAATGATGTCTGCACATTGTCATATATTTTGAATTTTGCATGTGTCCTGTTCATTTCTTCTTTTAAACGAGATTCTATTTCTGACTGAACTTCAACAAGATCTGGATCAGTTTCACTGAGGTCTATACAAACAGGATTACCATATTTGGCAGTCCTACTACTGTCACTTTCAGACTCATCTTCATAGTAAATCATGTTTGATTCCTGATTGTCATTCTCAACAAAGTACATTTCATTATCAGATTCAAAATGCTGTCCCTGATCCATGTGTTCTTCGTCTGTATCCAAAGTATCCCTAATTATAGCATTATTTTCACTGGTAAACCTATTAATGATTGTCTCTAAATTACTTTTCTTATTAATAATGCTAGACTTTTCTGGTCCATTCCAATCTTCCTTCTCAATCTTAATCATATGATTGTCTTTACCTATGTTGCAGGCATTACTACTACTAGGTTTTTCAGATTTGGTTAATGTTTCAGAATTTGAATAAGGGGAGATAATATCTTGAAATCTTTCTTTTTCAGAGTTATTAGTTTGATTTGATTCAAAATATTGGCCATGACTTCTTGGAAATCTAGCTATTAAATGCATTCTTTCACCATGGTCATCATGTTCAGAAGAAAAATGAAGATCATTCTCTTCGCCATGTTCATATAAATACATTTGTTCATTGTTTTTATTCTGGGCATCAAGTCTATTATTATCTATTGTACTCTGTGTCACTTGTTTATCTAAATTCTCTTCCTGATAATAATTCAGGCAGCTTTTTGGTTCCTGAACCTTATTTGGCTCTTTTCCAAGACTTTTGTGTATCCGGACAACACAATTGGTGGCAGGGTTTCTGAATGTGACACACACAATACCATCAACCTCTATACCCTGTGATGAGTAGTTTTCTGAACAAACCGACAAGATGGCATCCTGAATTTTGGAGCTGAATGAATCATTTACACAGTAAAGTGTCATTTCTTCTTTTGGATTTATAAATCCTACAAATAAAAAAAATTAAAATCAACTTTTCATTTCATAATACATGTAATACAACAATGCAGATCTTCACATATAAAACATAAACATGATAAAGTTATTACCCTAAAAAATTGTCTTTGGTGACTTCTGTCATAAAGATACAGTAGTTAAATCAAAATTCCCAAGCTGTGGGAAATCTGGTGTCAAAATATTACCTCCCCTGTAAACACTGAAAATCCTTAAATTTTATCTTTTGAAAGATTGTTTTGTTTTAACAAGGACAACCTTCACAATAATAACTGTATGTACTAATAATATAACATTATGTATAATACTTAATAGTATAATGTAGTATCATATAACACTGTTCTCCCCAGGACCTTTTAACATTCATAATAATGTGATGCTATATGAATTGTTCATTTCATAGATTACTCTGACTAGATCTATAGCCTGTTATTTTTTACAGTTTCACAATTTTCATTAAATAAGGTTTACAAAATATTTTGGCAGTTATAATTTTGCCGGATTCAAAACATTTAACCATACTTTTGCATGTACACTTAAAATTTTGTGGAAATTATTTTGGCGATTTTGTTCTATCCGCGAAAATTTACGCCTTGCAAAAATAACCCGCTATAAAGTATGTTATAGGTGTTATGCTATAATTTTTAGAAAAAAGATGGTACATTGTATTTTAAATGCTTACCAGGATGCTTAATTAAATTTCTTTGGACAACACTGTTCTATATACCGTACAAGTTATATTAGGGTCATATGTTACAGTAATCATCCCAATACACACTTAGACTTTATTAGATTTCAAATAATATAAAAAAGAAAATGTGGTATGATTGCCAATGAGACAACTATCCACAAAAGACCAAAATGACACAAACATCGTTAACAACTATACGTCACTGTACAGCCTTCAACAATGAGCACTTTATTTTCTGTCAAATTGTTTCCTTCTTTTTATACCAAGTTTTAAATATATTTTGGTTGTAAAAATGTACACATCCATACTTTTGAACCACATTTCTAAAATGTTTAACCCCACACATTCTATATGTGTCTGTCCCAAGTCAAGAGCCTGTCAGTTCAATTGAATATTATGGCTTCATATTTTTCATCTTTGGCCTTTTATATCCAACTGTAGAGTTTGGGGTTTACCTCATTGTTGAAGGCAGTACAGTGCTTGTATGTAACGGTTTATTCTTTCCTCTTGTGATATTATTCCAGACATGGTATTTCACGGGTAATTTTTTTCCAGTGAAGTGATATTCTATCCCTCTTATACTGAAAGTGTTTTTGAAATCATATATCTTTTGCATGTTTTCAATCCTATTGTCTACTATATGTAGGGTTCTTGTCAAAATCCTAATAAATAAATGCAAGTAAAATAAATTCTGAATTTACAGTAAAACTTTAAAAAAAAAAATCATCATACTAAGATTCCTCAATTACTGTTTACTGTAGTATTGTAACTATAGTTCAACCTTAACTTGTTTAACTGACATCTGAAAAAACTAACTTTGATGTGTATTTTACTTACCCTATGTTTATTGATATTATTTCACCATTCAGATCTGTGAAATTATTTCTGAAATCAAAAAATATAAATTAATTCCATTTTCTACATTTATATCAGGAAATGACTAAAATTATTGTGTTATGTTAATTACTCAGTTTTGAGCTGGATCTTGTTGTAAGTGGTATTTTAACTGTTAATAATTGTTTCAAAATTGTAAAAAAAAAGTATTAATAAGAATAAATACATGTACATGATGTAGGTCCAGGTTACTTGGTCTTCAGTTGTTTTATATTAACAGTCAAGGGTCTAACTTAAATAAGTTATTAGAGAAAATAACATACATGTCATATTGAGGGCTTACATATAAAAAAAACTGTGTATGTAACATATTTCAAAGGGACAATTTATACAACCTTTATTTTGTTTAAATTTTTCATAAGTTCATGAACCTCTATGAGTCAAAAGCAGATTCAGACTTATTTATGTCTGAGCTCTGACTGAAGTTTTACTGTTATTATAATTTTCTTTATGTATACTTAACAGTATTATACCGCTGTTCAAAACTCATAAATCCACGGGAAAAAAAAAAATCGGGACCAAACTAAAACCGAGGAAAACGCATTAATATAAGAGGAGAACAAGGACATAACACTCAAATTTAACACACACAGAAACAATTAACGGACCGAGCATCAGACAAAATCCCACCAGATTAACAAATATAACATCAAAACGAAACACATGAATTTGGGATAGACAAGTACTGTGACATGTCTTATCGCAATGTGAATTTACACTCATGTGTAATATGTCATATGTCTGTAATAACTTAAGCCTTGTTATTACAGGTTAGTTTTCCCTTAAAGGCCTTGTCTCATATATTGATTTACTATGGTTCATCAAAATTGTATTAATGGAATTAGAAAATTAGATATCAAGGTAATATACATACTGTAAATTCAGAAATTATTGCGTGCATTTATTATTGCGATTTTTTCATTTTAGACTTTTAGATTTTAATTTTTACGATTTTGAGAAAAATCCTGTTAAATTCATATGAAATATTTCAAAGTACGAGTTTAAATTATTGCGTTTACAACTCAGTCGCATTTTTCGCAATACTAAAAACCTTGCATTAATTTCTGAATTTACAGTATTAAACTACTGTGCAAAGTTTTAAGACTTCTTAAGTGCCCACTAAAGATAAAATATTAATGATATATTATATGTTATTACAGATTAAGGAAAAAAGAGTAGACAACTCATGAAAATGTCTGTAATTGCATTAAAAAAATAAAATAATCTTTGTCATCAAAACAAGACAATCTAAAATATATTGTGACCCATTAATTTTATGAACTCTGCTTCTGCGGTCAAAGTTACATCATTTTTCAAACCAATGATATGTATTCTCTGTTACAATCAATCAACTGCGTTTGATATAAATATTTTAATAAATTAACAATGTCAAACATTCGATTTCAAAAGGTAAAATTTATACTGCAAAATGTTTACTTTTTATTTTTCATTGAAGGATATTTGAAGATGTGTAAGGCTACAATATTTATTATTAAAAAAAATTAAACAAATGTAATTGACAAAATCTGGACTGACCATTTCCATTTGAATTAATTAATGTGGATGATCATTAATGATCATGACCCACCCGATAAATGGATTACCTACATAACAACAGCATGAGATTATGACACCTGTTGTAACGTGATTAGCTTGGGGTTGTAAATGAAGTCATAAACTTGTCGCCAGGTAAAATTTTGTACAATTTATTTTTCTAACTTTTACCAATTAAAATGAAGATCGATAGTGTCAAGAAATGAAAATTTTTACATATGAAAACGTTGGCGCCAGAAACATCACCAGCAGCGGTATTTCGTCGCCAGTTAAAACAGCGTGGTCCCTGGTGAAATAATAACTCGCTTTTAGCAGCCACAATGATTCAATTGTGTCAAGATAAGCTAAAATGCTAAAAAACATTGATTATGAATCATTCACTTGCAAGTGAATAATTCGACCACATTGAATCTGTATTCATGTTAACTTCAATTTAACCCATAAGCTTGAGATGGATAAAATGTGAATTGTATGTGTATTGTTATTTCAAAGGAACACATTGTCAACATTGAAAGTGAAACAAAAGTAAATCATGTGATCAACTGATGTGATCCACAAAAACTCATAGTAATTTATACAGATAAAAATGATGATAAACATTTACTTTTTTATCTATAGTTTGAAATTAAATAGACCACAGTAAAATCCAACCGCTCCAGTTGGCTTCATCTATTTATATCCATAATTATGTGTACATTGCTATAAATATGGTCAATGGATGACTTAAGAGATCAACTCATCTAGACTAAAATATACATGAAACAAATCTACATATTTTTATGCCTGCGCCCTGTAAAATTGTATAGTTTTTACTTTTTATAGTTTGGATAAATGTTTTAAATTGTTATGAATCAAATATGGGAGTTTGATTAAAATCGGTGAACAGGAATTAGACACAGCTAACTTCATGCATGTCATGTGTCCCTTTAAATAAGGGAGTTTGCTTAGCCTCAGTTCCCAAATAAGTAACTTTTCAAAACACTAGTTTATATTGATAAAGGCCGGGATAAATAAATGAATCAAAAGATTAAAATATATATATATAGGTCAATGTATATGTGTTCGTGATATAAGCCATTGAAATTATGACGGGAAAATATTCTCTCTTGACTTTTCATAGCTTCATCATTGACAAGTTTAAGTTCTCAAAAACTATTAAAAAATAATTAAAATTTTATAAGTCTTTTAAACAGATGGCTTATCATTACTCATGTAAAAGATTTATAAAAAGAACTAGAGGCTCTCAAGAGCCTGTGTCGCTCACCTGTTACTGTATTTACTGATGTCGGTCATCTTGGTTGGTAGGTGGGGTCATTAGACACTTTTTTTAAAAAGATACCATAGTGATGATTGTGGCCACGTTTAGTTTAATATGGCTCATAGTTTTAGAAAAGAAGATTTTTGTACAAGTTACAAAAATGACGAAAATTTGTTCAAAATTGACTATAAAGGGCAATAACTCCTTAAGGGGTACTCTTACAATTTTTATCATGTTGACTTATTTGTAGATCCTACTTTGCTGAACAAAATTGCTGTTTACAGTTTATCTCTATCTATAATAGTATTCAAGATAATAACCAAAAACTGCAAAATTTCCTTAAAATTACCGATTTTAGGGCAGCAACCCAATAACGAGTTGTCAGATTCATCTGAAAATTTGCGAGGGGATAGATCTTATTCTGATGGACATTTAAATCTTGAAAGATTTGCCCTAAATGTCTTAGTTTTAAAGATATAAATCAAAAACTGCATTTTACCACTATGTTCTAATTTTAGCCATGTCGACCATTTTGTTTGGTAGGCGGTGTCATCAGACACATTTTTCAAACTATATACCACAATGATAATTATTGCCAAGTTTGGTTTAATTTGGCCATGTAGTTTCAGAGAAGAAGATTTTTGTACAAATTACAAAAACTGACGAAAATTTGTTCAAAATTGACTATAAAGGGCAATAACTCCTTAAGGGGTACTCTTACAATTTTTATCATGTTGACTTATTTGTAGATCCTACTTTGCTGAACAAAATTGCTGTTTACAGTTTATCTCTATCTATAATAGTATTCAAGATAATAACCAAAAACTGCAAAATTTCCTTAAAATTACCAATTTTAGGGCAGCAACCCAATAACGAGTTGTCAGATTCATCTGAAAATTTGCGAGTGGATAGATCTTATTCTGATGGACATTTAAATCTTGAAAGATTTGCCCTAAATGTCTTAGTTTTAAAGATATAAATCAAAAACTTAATTTTACCACTATGTTCTAATTTTAGCCATGTCGGCCTTTTTGTTTGGTAGGCGGAGTCATCAGACACATTTTTCAAACTATATACCACAATGATAATTATCGCCAAATTTGGTTTAATTTGGCCATGTGGTTTCAGAGAAGAAGATTTTTGTACAAGTTACAAAAACTGACGAAAATTTGTTAAAAATTTACTATAAAGGGCAATAACTCCTTAAGGGGTTGACTGTCAATTTTGGTCATGTTAACTTATTTGTAGGTTTTACTTTGCTGAACATTATTGCTGTTTACAGTTTATCTCTATCTATAATAGTATTCAAGATAATAACCAAAAACTGCAAAATTTCCTTAAAATAACCAATTTTAGGGCAGCAACCTAACAACGGGTTGTCCGATTCATCTGAAAATTCTAGGGCAGATAGATCTTGACCTGATTAACAATTTTACCCCATGTCAGATTTGCTCTAAATGTTTTGGTTTCAAAGATATAAGCCAAAATATATATTTTACCCCTGTGTTCTATTTTTAGCCATGGCGGCCATCTTGGTTGGATGGCCAGGTCACCGGACACATTTTTTAAACTAGATACCCCAAGGATGATTGTGGCCAAGTTTGGTAAAATTTGGCCCAGTAGTTTCAGAGGAGAAGATTTTTGTAAAAGTTCACGGACGACGGACGCCAAGTGATGAGAAAAGTTCACTGGACCTTTCAGGTCAGGTGAGCTAAAAAGGGGGTCAATGGGCAAATTTTTTAATGCATTCAAATGGATAAAACCAGAGGATTCGGAAAATCTGACAAAAATCCCAAAACATGACAAGCAAACTTCCTTAAAGACAATTACATGTACCGTATAGCGGGTTATTTTCGCGGGTGTAAAATTTCGCGATTTTCATTGAACAAGGTATACGAAATATTTTGGCGGTTATTATTTTGGCGGTTATTATTTTGGCGGTTATTATTTTGGCGGTTATTATTTTGGCGGTTATTATTTTGGCGGATTAAAAACTTTTATTAATACCTTTGTATGTACACTTTTAATTTGGCGGAATTTATTTTGGCGATTAAGTTCTGTCCGCGAAAATAAGCGAAAATTTCCACCCCGCGAAAATAACCCGCTATACGGTATTATAGTGAACAATCAATGCTCCAGAACAACCCAGTAAATTCAAAATCTTTCCCTGTATTTCCATGAATTTCGAGAATTTATACTACATGTACATGTATTTAAAAATCTAAATAAGTTTATAAAACTCATAAAAATATAGTACAGTACTACCTGTGACTTTATCTTATTAATGGTGGCCATAAAAAATATGTTGACCATGGTGGCCCTATACGTCCATCATCATACCCCATGTTGCTTTTTTAATACACAAGGTATTAATCAAAATCTAGTCAAGGATAAAGAGAAATCTTGAATGCATTGAAGTGTTAAAATTATATAACTTACAGGTCAGGTGTCTCAGGTAAAATGTACATGTATGTGTTTGTCAAATTTAATAACTGTGATTATGACCATGATGACAAGAAATTCAAAAATGATAAAACAAGTTGAACAAACAGCTTAATTAAAAAATAGTTGTCTCCTGACTATAAGTTTTGATATTATGCCTTTTAAATAATTTTTGATCAATTTAAGTTAATTTTTATATTAAGTCTATTTTTTGGTAGTGAAGAATAAATGAATATCATTTTTAAATATACTGCAAACATTTACAATGCCTGCCTTTTTCTATATATTGACAAGGTGTTTCTCAAATTAATTTTCTAAAATCAAAATAGTTTATTATTGTAGATAGACTGATCTGCATTCAACATTGTTTAACCTAGGATTAAGATTGTCTTTAAGACTTACCTAGATAAAATTTATGCAATTCATTATTTCTTTACTGAATAAAATATTTATAAGTATTAGAAATATTCAATACAGCAAAATTTGATATAATTTTTATTGTCATATGATATTTTAAACATGACCCATGATTTAGAGGTTAAGCATTTCTTTTTTTTTTCTTCTTGGGTTAGAGACATTTTAATGAGAAGGTAAATAATTTTCAAATGGATCATCTCAAAGTTGTTTTGTTAATTTTACAATCAAGCAATAGGTGTTCTTCATTGACCTACAAGAGGCACACTTTATACATTCTATCCTTTCTAGGAATTTTATATTGTCCACTATTTTCTATTTCTAAATTATGACCAAAAATTCTCTACCAATTGATACAATCAAGTTTACCTAAGTTTTTATTTTTAGATTTTTCTGTAAATTCTTTTTTTATTAATAACTTTAAAAGTCTTAATTCATTCAAGTCCCTGCAATCATCATGATCATGGCAATTATTAACTTTATCTAAAAGGCCTAGGTTGATTGAAATATTCTTTGTAAATGTATACCAAGAATATGTATCATGCCAGTCCAGCACTATCGACAATATAATACACTGAAAAAATGATTTAATAATAGACTATTAAAGTGTCACCATCTTTAGAAGTGCACTTTATTTTTTCTGGAGACAAATTTTGAAAGAAATTAATCAAACTGAAGATAATATAATATTTTAATAAGTCATGTAAGTTTCAAGACAATTTCTTTAAATAATTTCTGTTCATCAGATTCACTTGATTCAGATATATAAGAACATTTTTCATTATGATTAGCATTTTTAATGAACATTTATCAAAATTTGATGATAACTAGGTGGGCCTTTGGAAAATAAGTCTTTTCAGTGATTGTTTGTGCACAACTCTTTGTTTTGAGATTTGAAGAAAATTTAGATAAACAATATTTTTTTCCTAAACCATATAATGGTCATGATGGTAGTACTTGTCGTTTTCCTGAATAATATTAGATGTTATCAAAATTTATTGTAAAAGGTTTGAAATGATCATCTTATTTTGTTAAGAAACCAAATTGTTTAATTATTTTCATTTTTTTTAATTTAAAATATCACTTGCATGATTATTAGTTATTATTAAAAGTATGTTTATTTCAAATGCTAGTCAATAACTTGATCTTTGACTTTTTGCCATTTCTATTCAAGATTCTTACTAAGAAGAAATTAAAAGACTAAGAAAAAAAGGAAAGAAACAAAATATATAAAAAAGAAAGAAAAAAACAATTAAAAAATGAAAAAATAAATAACATTAAAGACAAAAAAATAAAAATAAATTAACAGACTAAATCAATATTTTATTCTACCTTTTCAAAAAAAGGTAAAATGTCAATTTTAAAAGAAACCTAAGTTACCTGTACAGGTAAATTTTAACGAAACATACCAGCTGAAAACTTCAACCCTGATTGATTTTAACAGGTAACATAATTAGATAAAAATCTGCCTGTGATTTATGACCCCCAATAAATGGCCAACATCTCAAGATTGAATACCCCAATAGATGTCCACCATTGGATGTTGACCATGCAAGAGGGTGGACATTACTAAGAGGAAGTCACAGGCTGTACTGTATGTATACCAATACACATAATTAACAGCGCCTGGTGATGTTTGATAGCCTGACCAGTTTCGGTCCATAAAGGACCTTCATCAGAGGCAGAATGGTGGAATAATGTTTGCACCCTATTTATATAGATATGGTAACTGGCGGTTGTTTTAACCAGCGGTTGAGTTAACCGGCGGTTGAGTTTACCGGCGGTTGAGTTAACCGGCGGTTGAGTTTACTGGCGGTTGAGTTAACTGGTGAAAAATCCCAGTGGGATTTTCCATGGTTACAATTATCTATATTTAGCTAATGTTCATGTTACAGTAAACTTTTTGACATGTTACGGTAAACATTTTTACACTATACGGTAAACATGTGACCTGTTGATATAACCATATTTGGGCTTTAGCATTTGATAAAGGGTGTTTTAATAATTTAAGAAGTACATAGTAATCATTTAGTCTTGATCTTTGGCTTATGATCCACCTAAATATCAAGTCTTGGAATAGTATTTCATGGTAGTTATGTGATCTTAATATTTGGCTTATGATACACCTAAATATCAAGTCTTGAAATAGTACTTCCTAGTAGTCATGCAGTCTTGACCTCAGGCTTATGATACACCTGTATATCAAGTCTTGAAATAGTAATTCATGGTAGTCATGCAGTCTTGATCTTTGGCTTATGATACACCTAAATATCAAGTCTAATAATAGTATTTCATGGTAGTCATGCAGTCTTGACGTTTTAGCTTGTGATACACCAAAACATCAAGTCAAAACTATTACCCCCCCCCCTAACCAAACAAAATTTGGTTTAGGGGGGGTTCTTATTGAGAATGCTTCACTTAAGCCTTTAGTACTCCTTTCAAGATCAAAGGTAGATGAATATTAATCCTCGGTGTTAAAAAGTTTTCAACACCTTAAGTTTGTAATGTAGGTATTACATATATACATCAATTTCAGGTAATCGCTAGGCTTACGCTTAGAGCTCTTATGCCAGTGAAAAATCAATAACCTTTCCTATATTGCCTATTGATTTTTCACTGGGATTTTTCACCAGTTAACTCAACCGCCGGTAAACTTAACCGCCGGTTAACTCAACCACCGGTTAACTCAACCGCTGGTTATCTCAACCGCTGGTTAACTCAACCGCCGGTTAACACAACCACCGGTTACCATATCTATATAAATAGGGTGCGAACATTAATCCACCATTCTGCCTCTGATGAAGGTCCTTTATGGACCAAAACCGGTCAGGCTATCAAACATCACCAGGCGCTGTTAATTATGTGTATTGGTATATATACTATATTTTTATGCTTTTACATTTTTCTCACTGATACACATAGTTAATATGGCTTCTACTAACGAAAGCTCCATGGAGCTAATGTGTTAAGGGACTACTTATGTATGTCAGTACACCTTTCCTATAAGTTTATTAAACTCACTTGATTCATGATATCAATAAGCTTAAAATATAATTGATATTTTTTTTTATAAAAGTAGGCAAAACAAAATTAATGCAGTGTGAACAGACTCTAAAGGCCAACCAACTCAGGGCGAACATGTAATCAGGGCAAACACACTTGATATCATATATGATCGTAGACAGTGTCTACATCAGTCATCATTGGGCCACATGTACAATGTTTTTACTCTCTTCTGGCTTAAAACTAGGTTTAAACATGTTAAACATGTTAAAGACCAATTTAAAAAAATAAAATAATCTTTGTCATCAAAACAAAAAATATCTAATGTTTAATATTAGCATATTAGTCTTCATGCATCATTGTGCAACAGACTGCCTGGTGTCCAAGCACTCCCTTTGTGTTGGGTAGGGATTGATTGTCCTTGTAAACATAATTGTCGTATAAACATATGTTAGTGACACATCTTCAATAATCCTGTTAGGGAGTGTACATGAGTGCCACTGTACCCTGGCAGCTTTCAAGGGGTTCTTCAGATATCGGAGACATTCATTTTGACATTTACCAGTGCATACATACATGACATACATGGATGCCTATCTGAATAAAAAAAATAACTTCAGAACAATAAAAGATTTTGAGTCTACAGCTATTTTCTGGGTAGGTACAATGTACATGTAGGGTTAAGGCAAACAAACCTATCTTTTATCAGATATCTGTTAATGGCCTATTTGGACTATTATGGGGACGAAGTCCCCAATAACAGTAGAAAATTCAATAAAAAAAAAATTCTGGGAAAATTTCCCGAATTTGTCATTGTATTACATGTATTAATGAACTCAAAATCATTCAATTTTTTTTTTGTCGTGTTTTGAAATCCTGGACCTGCGCAGAAATCTACAATATGGACCATAATTTGAAATTGGGCTCCGTTTCCTATAACTATAGAAAAGTGATAAAATATGAATTACTGTAAGAAAAGTTGCAACTACATCTAAAGATGCCATTATTTTTATCAACATACAAGTGTATGCTACTCTTCCCTAGAAAAAAAATTAAAATATACGAATTTCAAAGATTCTACAACCGTATTTTTGTGTCGTTTCTCGCGTTACTTATTGCTTCCGAAGAGCATAACGCTGACTGATTTATAGATAATCGTCACCGGCAAATTCGTAACTTTTGCTTTCAAATAACAAAGAACATCGACCAATAAGAATAGTGAGAAGAAAATGCAGAGAACTATAAGTATTTATGTAGCAGATGTAAGAACAGTGGCGTGATTTTTGTGTCCAATTTCATAACGCAATTTTTAGATGATGTAATCTGCTTTGTTGTAATAGAATTCTTAAAAACAATATGTAAATATGAACTCTCTCGAGATGTTCAAACAGGTAAATCCGAGATGATTTACATTCTTGTTTTGATCTTCGTAAAATTAAGTAAGAAAATTACGTTGTCGTTATGCGTTACATTTCACACGAAACAGAAGTCCAGTTATTTATTAAAATTGTTTTTGTCCTTAAGTTCTAACCATTTCCGGTCATACGTGAAACACGTGACTAACATGTGATAACGCCATTACGGCCGGATGTACAAAATACTAGGTCTAAACATTGTTTTTGTTTCCAACGGGATGTTAGCAAACATAATCTGTAGACTTGTTTCGTCTTGTTTAAAAGAGAAAAATACAATTGTCAAAGAGATTGTGCCGGTGGTCTGTTATTTTTCCTATATGCATAATGTTACATACGATCCTGGGTGAAAATAAATGCCCAATGACTTGACAAAATCGATTTTATATTTGACAGACGTTAGAACACACTTCGTTTCCCGATAATGACGTGAAAAGTCCTTGGAAAAATCAATCGAAATTACGTCTCTTATCATTGTACCAATGCTCGTTGGATTGATTTAACTTCAGCAGTAAATATTACTGGATATTTTAGGTGAATAAATATAATTTAATAACAAATACATGTTAATATACCGTTACACTTAGAATGTACAAAGTTGGAATCCTGTCACAGTTTTTAATTAATATTTTTTATTCATGTTCTGCAAACACTTATCAGAAACGCAATAAACTTGTCAAAGGAGAAGTAAACTTTTACCATGCATGACTTGAAAGGAAGTACTTTATTGATTTTAGCCCACTAAAGTAGGTTAAAATGTGGAAACCATGTAGATGGTGTACAGGTCAAAAGTATCACATTGTGCCTATTTTTAAGATTTTAATTCCAAGTCAAAAGTTTTTTTCTTTACTGGATTTAAAGAATGTTACATTGCCAATGATTTGGAATAAATTGTATATAACTGGAATATCAAAACCAAATATAAATACATTTTTTTTTGCTTAAACATCAAGATACATGTACAACGATTATGGTATCCTGTATCAATGGAGAAAATATGGAAAATTCTGAATAAATTGTACTAATTGTTTTCAAAACAAGCACATATTTAGGAGTTTTATAATACTGTTACATTTTAGATTGATTTTAAGAAAAAGTATACTGTTCAGATTATTTTAAGCAGATTTTGCAATAAAATAAAACTAAAAAAATGCTTTCGGTTTCTTATGGTTTCCTGTCAGGTTTAAAAAAAACTTTAATATAACATTGAAAATAGATTTTAAATATTAACATGAAGCAAGTAACACTAGTAATGGTGTTTATTTATGCCTTTTGAATTATATTCTGCAAAATAAAGAAAATAAAGATTGGTTTCCTGTTTGGTTTCATGTCACGTAAACGGTGAATCAAAATGTATCAATTTTTTCTTGAAAAAACTCAATTGTTCCATTCATACTATTCTAACACCAACACAACCCACAAAATAAAAGTTAAAATTTTAGAACTTATAAAAAAGGATAAAAAAAAAACCAAAGGCCGAAAATACCAAATTATGGTCCATATACTTCCTTTTTCCGGTCTCGTGTGTATGAATCTTTGAGTAAAATATATATTTATCAGTCTAGCATAAATAGGAAGGACTGCAATACCAATTTCATTTTTTTTTTTTAAATTCCTGTTATCAAAAAGTTACCTGATGATAGCGTTTCTTTGTTTACATTGCATATGACGTCATAACTAAACTAACGTCACAACAAAAAATCCCTAATAACAGACATGACAGAACCAAAATTGGAAACGTTACGGTATTTCCGTTTCTTTTTTTTAACAAATATTTAAGTTACAAAAAAATAATTCATACAGACTTCGTCCCCATTTACAGGTTATGCCTGCCTCATATTAATGGCCTTGGTATTGATGTAGATTTTTTCAACCTTGGAGATCATCAGCGTGAAGTTTTATTAGTGAGCTGTTTAATGATGCATGAAAGAAGATGTACATGATGTACATTAATGTAGAGTAAAACAGGAACATGTATTATTTTAACTGTTCCCTGAACGTCTCTGCCTCTGCCCTGAGCTCTGGCTTGTTTATTCGTCATTATTTATGATATTTCATATGATATGAGGAGTATTAGTATAGATTATGCATTAATTTCATCTACTTATGTGATTTTTCATTACCTGCTATGAAATCATAATAATTGGAACTGATTTGTAGTTGTTTGGGGTAAAAAGTGAAAATTGTCTTCTTTTTTTTCTTTTCTTCGTATAAGCTTCCTCTGTTAGGAACACCCCTCTTTTGAGGGTAATATGGTTAAAAGTCTAACTATATACACACTCCAAGAACACTCCAAGAATATATACACTTGCTTAAAATCTAAAAAATTGTCTGCATTTGTAAATAACCGGAAACGATTCATTCATTTCAAAACACAAATGAATAACCGAAAAACTATGATTGGTTTCCCGGAAACGAATGAAATTTATCCCAGTTTTTATATCTTTTTGGCATAATTAACATCAGAGTCTGAGACATATAATCGTCTCTGTTAACATTATGTTAATCGAAAGTATTATTATTGTTTGAAATGAGTAAGAAGACTCTACATTGTAAGATGCCAAGAGCACAAAATACAAAAAATAGAAGCCTATAAAATCAAGAATTGACGAAATGCAAAAACAAACAAAGCACACACGTTTAGCTTACAATTTATCATAAATAAAAAAAAGAGGGTGTTGATTTTTTTCAGAATATTTGTATGCGCAAAGCGCCAACATTTTTAATTGTGTTTTAGACGCTATCAATCAAGTAACTTTTTTTCGCTGAAAATTTAACACTACTAATAGTTATCAAAAGTACCAGGATTAAAGATATGGGGAAAATCATGGATTATAAGAATATATATTTGTGTTTGTCATCTGCTAGAATATATTTTTCATGGAATTTGGGAATTAGAATATTTTTTGGGGAAACCCATCCCTCTTTGAAGTTAAATGGTCCGTTCCCTTATCAGAAAAAAAAAATATTACATAAAAATGCTGATTCATGTATGCAGACAATGTCCTAAAAAAATCTTCCGCCAGTGTTTCATAAAATTCTTTGACGGTAACGAAGACCATGACGACAGAATTTGAATTTCGATAATTGCATTGCTTTGCCATACACACAGATATGACAGTCTGAAAGATGCTTATAGAGTTGAGAATAATAGTTAAAACTTACAGAATGAATGGCTAAAACATAAAGAGAACACAGATAAAAAGGAGAGGAAATGGGCTAAATAGGAATATAGAAAATGCTTATAATAAGAAAGAGAACTGAGTTGTAGAATACCAATCACGACCCTCAGATATGTCCTCTTGTACTGTTTATGGCGTTGCTGTAAGGCATTTTCTTTAGTACAGTATCTGATCTATTTATTAAGTGTAGAACAGCAAATAAATTAGATTAAACAAAACACATGCAATCTCTATTATTTAAACAGCAACACGAAGATCTACCTTTATAAATTGGTAAACTAAGCCAAATACGATGAAATAAATAGACTGTGGAATAACACTGATTGAAATTAATGTTTGGCGCTGCATGTGTTAATAACTTCGTCACAAGTGCCTTAGCTTTGCTGCCATATAATTGCTTTAATATGCGAGATTTCTTTGCTACTTAAGAAATATATCAAGTTGACCACATTTTACGCCTCGCTAACGCTCAGTGTAAACTATCGACAAATATAATGCCTACCCATGTTAAAATGAGCATAGAGCATGACATGAAGGAATTATTTCGATTCTTATATGACAAATACAATATATTTATAGGTCGAAACGTACGAAAATACCGTAAGAATGTTTGGCCGTTCCCGTGTCCTCCCGAGGAGTCTATATATTACATTTCATATTTGATAATTTTAAAACCTACGAGCAGGGCAAATATATGTTGTTGGATAAAAATATATAATAAAAGCTCATGTTAGCTGCTTAAATGTTAATATTTAAAAGGATAACGATGGAAATAGCGTTAATATAAACAGTAAGACCGTGCGCATGTGTCAAACATATTGTTTGTGCTCATTAGAACACGGCTTTGTTAACAAAGCGTAATAAGGACGTCATATTAGAATAGAAGAATCAAACCGCTATATTTGATACACAACAAAACTGATAGTTTAGTATTTATCTATATAGTGGATTAGGAAACAAGTTATTACATCTTATTTTAATCCCTTTCCACTTTGCTTGTGCGAGTACTGCCTTGATGCGACATTAGCCTACTCTTTTTCGAAATCAACATGGGTGTAATTTACGCGCAATAGACATGATAGATCGGTTGTTCCTCTTAACACGTGTCATCAATTTAGCGTCCCCTTTCGACGGACTCACTGTCATCGTTTCTCATCAAGACCATACTCGCAAATGGTGTCAAGGAATAGCCGAAAATCCAGTTTTTGAAATTTTCATTCCAGAACGGGAATCCAACCAGGAACTTTTGTGTTTTTAGTCCAATGCGCTAACCACTATAAACCACCGTCCTGAACCACGGCTCTGGTAGTGCTATCATGATCTATCAGATTTAAAGGATAACATATTATTTTGTCAGTCAGCTGTGTACTCGGAAAATTAAGTGATGCATGAATAAACGGCGAGCGTGTGAATTTTGTATAAGTCAATGAGACAGTAACCACACTAATGAAATAGTTGAAAGACATCTAGAGGGAGATGTGTAGTTTTAAACAAAAGGCAGCTTTTCTCACACTATGTGGATGGCTCCAGAGGTGTTATTAGGACGCACGGTCATCAGATGTATTTTGTATACCCCTGGCTGTATTTATATATTTAAGTTAGATTAGTATCGAGAAAGTGAACATGTTATACTTTAGTTACTATTCTGTATGTGTATTAGCTTATTGTTTTTTGTTGTTGGCGTCTTTGCAACGTGTTAGCTGCTGGGTCCCGATCATATAAGCTTATTATATAAGAATAAGGACATGTGGTATGATTGCCACTGCCTGAGACACCGAAACAAAAAATATTAAAAGGTGTTCGCAATTTAAAGACAATGTAAGGCTTTCAACAAATAGAAAAACATCATACCATATAGTCGACCAAAAAAGGCACCAGTCAACATGTGAAATATGAGACTGGCAATTCAATTGATATAACTAACGACCTAATATATACCAACAGTATATTAAAGACCCCCTCATTAAACACGGATATGACCGGCATTAATCAAAACCCCCTTATTACAGACAGGCGCCTAACTCACCCTGCAAAAATAGTGTAACAGTAAAACATGCACTATAAAAATCTGTTGAATATGGCCGAACTCGTCGATACACAGCAGAAAATACAAGAATTCTGCAAGTATTGCATGGCAATACATAGTCCACTACCGGTTACGGTCCTTTAAAGTAGAATAAGTTAACACGATGTTTGTTTGGATAAATCAATTTGTCCTTTTGGATATTGATTAGTTCATGTTATCCTCGGGAAATCGTTGTACCGATTTTATAGTTTAGTTTATTTATGGAAACGGCAAACATTTTCCTTCACCTAGAGCGCTTCGATCCAAAAGAATTACGTACTTGTCTTTATTAGAATCGAAATATCGCCCAGGGTAAAATATTGGCAGTGGCTATTTGACCGGCACCGGCTAAATAGCAAATTTGCTATTTGACCGGCACCGGCAAAAAAGCAAATTTGCTATTTAGCCGGCACTGAATAAAACTGTTCATTGATGTGATTAGCAGAGAATAAAAAAGCTTATAATAGTTTAAAATCATTTTATCACAATTTCATGCAAGATTAAAAATACACTGAGTACAATAAAAAAAAATATATTGAAGATGTTCATAAATAAATAATTTATAAACTTATAATATTAATTAAAAGCATAAAAACACATTTGTATATAATACATTTTTAAATACAATGTATATTCTTTTCAAAAATATTATAAAAAAGTTGATGTCCAAATCTGTGTAAAATCTATGGTTTTAATATCCTGTCATGCTATAAGAATAGTGTTATGTAAAACTACATACAAGTCATCTTAAAAAAGACAATATTTAAAGTTGTTTGCTACGAATTTGAAAAGGACACATCATCATTTGCCATTGTTACAAAACCAGTTCTTTGCCTTTGAAAGTTGTTTTAATTTAGCACAAGATAAATGTTGCCACTCCAAACAGGAACTACACATTACACTGGCTTTCTTTGAATCTGCATCATGTGTGCATAGGATTCTTTTATTTCTCTTTATAAACGCTCTTAATAGCTTCCCATGCATCTTTTCGACAATACTTTTTGATTAAATTAATGTTTACAATTGAGTCCAAACAAGAGGCAGTTTAAAATTCAGGTCACCCTTGCTTCAACTTGATCCTCGGTTATTAAAATGTTGTTATTAGTAGCATGTTTTGCTAAACCGCTTCCAACAAACCGTCTAATAAAAGAAATCCGATTTCTTTGGAACTTTTCTTATGAAATGGTCAACAATTGCTTTTCGTGTACTCTTTTTTTGAAGACCGATGACTGCTTGTTGTATTTGTCCATTTCATTTCTCTATCACCGCTCTCTTTCTGCATGCTCCAGTTTTACTTCAGACCGTAGTTAAAACTGTTTCAGGATATATGCACAAGCATATGGTTTCACCAACTCTTGATATCTATATTCAGGTGAATCATTCAAGAATGCTGAAACAGAGTCCTCTTTTGAAATATACCACTAATTGTCTTGAGGTCTCGTTCAGTTCGCAAATAATTTACTAGTAAGGCAATCAGAAAGTGTTCAGCAAAATCTGGTAATGCGGAGTAATGATGTATCACAGAATTATAAGTATTTTAGAAAAAAAACATATATTTTAGTAATGAATACAAATGTGTTTTCATGCTTTTAAGGTGGTATGGGTGTCTTCCTCAATCTTGGATTGTAAAAAACAGAGAACCAAGTCCAGATTTTCTATTACTGAGTTAGCAAAATTTGATGCAGGAATGCAGATATTCAATGTGAATTGTCATTTAAAAGAACCAATTTGTAAAAATATAACTTATGAATATTAATATTTTTGCAAATGTTGATTATTTTTGGTTGTTTTTAACAATATTAAATTGGCATTTTAAGGGGAGGTTACTCTAAAACAGTGCATTTTAAAAGGATTGTAAATGGAATTTTCCTATTTTGCATTTTAGCCGGAAAAAACGTATGGTGACCCTATTTTGACTTTTGATATTGTCAAAGCATTTTCTGAAAGTTATCTTTTCCTTAAGTATTTAACAATTCTATCATCTTGTTTAGTTTCTAATCACAAAATGGTGTTTTTTCCTGTATAATCCATACAAAATGTGTCATTTTGTCACGTCCTGTAGCTTGAGAAAATGCGCGATGACCTATCATTTTTATTATATATTTCAACATATATCAATAGATACTACGTTTTTGAAAAGTATGAACAAATTCTATCATTTTTATTTTAGACTCCCATACCACCTTAATTGATATTGTAAAGTTATAAATTATTTATTTATGAACATCTTCAATATTGTTTTTATTGTACTATATTTCTAATGCTTCATATTTTTGTGATAAAATGATTTTAAATTATTATTAATTTTTCATTCTCTGCTAATCACATCAATGAACCGTTTTATTCAGTGCCGGCTAAATAGCAAATTTGCTATATTGCCGGTGCCTGTCAAATAGCAAATTTGCTATTTAGCCGGTGCCGGTCAAATAGCCACTGCCTAAAATATTTGTCATCAAGGGCAAACCCGAGGTAAAATTACGATATATTCAAACACCATGAATTATTTCTTAATAAAATATAAAAATATCTTGAAGAATGACAACAAATGTTGGAAACTGATTATATTTTATGAGAATTGAATTTTCCAAGTTAAAGGACCATAACTCTGCACAAAGTTACAAGACGGAACTAAATTCGAACTTGGTCTGCAATTACACCAAATTTAAAATCAATATCTTCAAGCATGGAAAAAAGTGAAAATATGATTTGCTGGAATGACAAACGGAGTGCAAACCTAACTTCGACTTCATTGGTAGACCAATGGGACTAAAAGAACATCCAACAAAATATGAGGATTCAATTTCTTATATACAAGCCAAGTGTAATACAACATTGAACGGAAACTTAATTCGATGAACTATGGTAACAATATTGATTCAATAATAATTTAATAGGTGCATTTGAACGCATCACACACATCAACTTAAACGAAGAAATTTTGTTAACCCATTGTTAATTTATATATGTACATGAAGGTGTGATAAAAAATTTAATTAAATTCCAGTAATGGACTATTAACATTATTACGTCTGTGTCATTAATGTGTACCAAATATTTTCTGAGCACCTGATCCAGGTTTTTTGTCTTTTTGTAATTTTAATATATGTTTTTTATTTAATTGGTCTTTTCACTACCTCTCTTTAGCAAATGACAGTCTCTATGTCAAAACTCGAGTCTCATTCATTTGACATTTTGACCAATATGCACTTAGCATTTTAAAATTTCCCTCTAATATACATGCGATGCCTTTGCTAGTCTTGTATGATTTTTAATTTTAGTTTCTTGTGTATAATTCGGAGTTTAGTATGACGTCCATAATCACTGTATTAGTATACATTTTTATAGGAACCAGCTGAAGGACACCTCCGGATGCAGGAGTTTCTCGCAACATTAATGACCCATTGGTGGACTTCGGCTGTTGTTGTCAGCTCTATGGTCTGGTTGTTGTCGCTTCGACACATTCTCTATTTCCTTTCTCCGTTTTAGGTCAACTTATCCTTTCTTCACAAGTCCTCACCTGGCCCGAGAACACAGTTATTTCGTAATGCATTTCTTTTAAACAATAAATTCAAATTAAAACCAGATGCTCCGCAGGGCGTAGCTTTATACGACCGCAGATGTTGAACCCTGAACGGTTGGGGCAAGTATGGACACAACATTCAAGCTGGATTCAGCTCTAAATTTGGATTGTGATTAAATAGTTGACACAGCATAGGTTTCTGACACAGAATGAATGTGTTCTAATGAACTTAATTTTTTTGTTTTCTCTTAGAGCAATTCACTATGCTGTTGAATATTAATCCTCTCAAAAAAATGTTTGAAGAAATTTTCTTTTTATTTATGAAATTTCAAACATTTGTCAAATGAGAAAATTGAACCCAATTTTGTAATCACATCCCCCTTTCCCTTATTCCAAAACTAATCTCAATTAAAATTTCTAATGGAGTTTGCAACAATAACTACTCATTTAAATACATCATAAAATATTAAGATGTAAAAAAACTGCTTGTTATCACTGAATGGTAAAGATTATTTTAATTTATCAGTTGGTAGTAAAAAGTGAATATACATTGTATATTGTATATATAACAAAGATTTAAGTTGATTCTGGACAAAGAAAGATAACTCCAAATAAAAAAAATTCTTACAATTAGATATTTCTAGCTTACTATTCTGGACAAAGAAAGATAACTCTAATTAAAAACAAAATTGCTATTTCACAATATTTTGCAATAAGATATTTCTTGCCATTGCGCAATACTGTGCAATTGAAAAGACTTGCTATTGCACAAAACTTAATATAATAATTTTAGATCCTGATTTGGACCAACTTGAAAACTGGGCCCATAATCAAAAATCTAAGTACATGTTTGGATTCAGCATATCAAAGAACCCCATGATTTCAATTTTTGTTAAAATCAAACTAAGTTTAATTTTGGACCCTTTGGACTTTAATGTAGACCAATTTGAAAACAAGACCAAAAATGAGGAATCTACATACACAGTTAGATTTGGCTTATCAAAGAACCCCATTTATTCAATTTTTGATGAAATCAAACAAAGTTTAATTTTGGACCCCGATTTGGACCAACTTGAAAACTGGGCTGATAATCAAGAATCTAAGTACATTTTTAGATTCAGCATATCAAAGAACCCAAACGATTAATTTTTTGTCAAAATCAAACGAAGTTTAATTTTGGACCCTTTGGACCTTAATGTAGACCAATTTGAAAAAGGGACAAAAGTTAAAAATCTACATACACAGTTAGATTCAAAGAACCCCAATTATTCAATTTTGATGAAATCAAACAAAGTTTAATTTTGGACCCTTTGGGCCCCTTATTCCTAAACTGTTGGGACCAAAACTCCCAAAATCATTACCAACCTTCCTTTTATGGTCATAAACCTTGAGTTTAAATTTCATAGATTTCTATTTACTTATACTAAAGTTATGGTGTGAAAACCAAGAAAAATGCTTATTTGGGTCCCTTTTTGGCCCCTAATTCCTAAACTGTTGTGACCTTAACTCCCAAAATCAATACCAACCTTCCTTTTGTGGTCATAAACATTGTGTTTAAATTTCATTATTTTCTATTTACTTAAACTAAAGTTATTGTGCGAAAACCAAGAATAATGCTTATTTGGGTCCTTTTGTGGCCCCTAATTCCTACACTGTTGAAATCAAAACTCCCAAAATCAATCCCAACCTTTCTTTAGTGGTCATAAACCTTGTGTCAAAATTTCATAGATTTCTATTAACTTAAACTAAAGTTATAGTGCGAAAACCAAGAAAATGCTTATTTGGGCCCTTTTTGGCCCCTTTTTGGCCCCTAATTCCTAAAATGTTGGGACCAAAACTCCCAAAATCAATACCAACCTTCCTTTTGTGGTCATAAACCTTGTGATAAAATTTTATAGATTTATATTCACTTTTACTAAAGTTAGAGTGCGAAAACTAAAAGTATTCGGACGACTACGACGAGGATGACGACGCCAACGTGATAGCAAAATACGACGAAAATTTTTTCAAAATTTGCGGTCGTATAAAAATCACACCTGCTCTTTCTCAAAAAGATTCTTACAGCAAAGTGTACTACCAGTGAGACAAATAAAATCAAAATTATAGAAAATTCTACCAGCTCTAACTCAAAATATTGACAATTCTGTGTTAAGAGGGTGTTAAAATCAGTTTGACAGCTTCAGACGTGATAAAATTTGACCTTTTTGAACTGGACCAAATCACTTAACAAAGATTCAGCACCCAAAATTTTTAAACATGTAATTACAACCCCCAACTTAATATTTCATGCATTTAATATCAAGAAATAAATTTGGAAAGCGTATCAAATAAAACATGCAAGTTATACACTGTTTACACTAGGGACTATATTTGTAGACAAAGAAAACCAAAGGACGATAACTGTGTCCTTGGACCACCTATCAATTGAACTAAGAAATAGTCGGGTACAATGCAAGATATCTCTTGAGATCTAAGAAGTGATTCTTTATTGGAACTTCTGCTTCCTCAAACAACTGAACAAGGCACTATGATACTGTAAATTCATAAATTATTGCGAGAAATGCGAGAGTTGTAAACGCAATAATTTAAACTCGCATTTAGAAACTTTTTATATGAATTAAACAGGATTTTTCTCAAAATCGTAAAAAATAAAATTGCATTTTAGTCTCAAATGACAAAATCGCAATAATAAATGCACGCAATAATTTCTGAATTTACAGTATACCATTAGTGCTGAAAGTGACTGATAGTTGTAACTTATATGATTTTAAGTCCCTCGTGGAGATTTCCCCATTAGAAATCATACCATGAATACTTTTTTTGAAATTAAACACCAATGATCTATCTATCAATCCTTAATTCTAAATGGAGACAAATATTTGAATAAAAAATAGAAATCAAACTTCTTATTGTTTAAATTTTCTTATACAAAACAGAGAAATTAATAACTTGTCTGTCTGCAAATCAAAGTGATGGGTGATTGCTGTAGATCCCAATTTGCAACAATACAATATTCAAGACATTTGAAAATGCTGACAGAACTGTGGATGATCAATTAAATCACACAATATGCATGTTACCATTTAAAGGTCAGGAATGAAATATGAACCGGGAGGGACTGAATCATCCAGGTCGCTCAATCCTCCAGAATTAGAACACATCATGACATGAAAATAAACGAATCAACCTTAGATGGTCTAAAAATATCAAATGAAAAATAATCGCCATGGAATATTGTGTTGTCTCCCATTAGGCTTTGTGTTGATTTGAAAAGGAAATTGCTAGTACAAAAACAAACATTTTTTTTTTGATTTTTTCTTTATTACAGTCTATTCACTGTCCACATTCAAAGTATGTGTTCCTACAAAGAAAGAAAAGACAAAATCAGTCAACAAAACAAATTTCTCCACACATTGAACATACATTTACTATCACAAATGTAATACCTTAAGGTAAATGTTTTGTTTCATTATGATGATTGTGTGTAGATGTAAGAAAATGTGGAAGGAGTGCTAATGAGATAACTCTCCATGTGTATGTTTATTTTTTTTTTACTTTTAGTGTAATAGTAGTACGTAAATATTTTTGGAAATCAATGCTAAAATATTTATGTAGTCAAATTTGTTTGTTAATGTAGTTTTTTTTCACATTCACTCTTGTACGATAAAATAAGATATTAATTTGCTTGGAAAATGTGAGGAAAACTGTAACTAAAACAAGTTGAAAATTCAATACAATCTCTTCCGTCATAAAATAAACTGATTGTTGTTGATATTACTTTTAATAATGACTACAGACATATTTCTTTCAAGAAAAAATAAACAAAAACATATATTTATGACCATTGTCTGCAGTAAGAAGATATACCAAGCAGTACTCATTGTGATATCAGACCAAAATACAGGAATCTCGTAGATGTATGCAACAATCTAAGGTTACCACTTAAACAATAATCTGCAATTACCTTGTTTCATTGTTTCTCAACAGAGTAAAAAGTTACTTTTAAATTGACCAACATGGGATGTACAGTACACATTATGGAAACCACACAATACATACCTTTAAATGATGCACAAGGTACAAATGTGACGAGTGTGTACAGTCTGTGAACAGAATCTTCATCGTCGTTTCTCTTTCTAGCCAGACGTACTCTTACTCTGAAGGGGACGCTCCTGAAAAACAAAAATCAACTGAAATTATTTGTCTTATGATTGTTGCCCATGATCACATACATGTATCTGTCAGGATTACACATTTTACAGGTATTTTTAATAGAACCAGAAGACGTAGATCTATACACAATGTAATGTACAAGAAAACATAGTCAAATTTAAATGGGTTATTTTCAATGTCTAAATAATTTCTGTCTGATCTTTTAAGGTTGTAAATATGAATTTGGCCAAAAAAATGTAACATATAACCTATTGTTGTTAATGAAATGTTAGAACTTTTCGATCTGCATTTCACAAATTCGTGACAGTTTGCTTCATATATAAAGATTATAATTAAAGTCAAGGGTACTTCATTTATCATCTAAATATCAAATCTCAATTTTAAAGGTCACACTTTAAGGGACATGATTTTTGAAGGAATGGATTATTGCAAAAAGCATCAACCATCAAAATTAACCTGTATTTATGGATCATGAAATTGTGTTTAATTCCTATTAGATTTGTGAAGTGGTACATGTGGCACTTTGAATATCTTCTGGAAACCAAAAGATTGACACTCAGTTGAAAAGATGTGCAACTATTTAAAACACACTGTTCCAAGTCAGGGCATAAAAATCAATATTTTTACTTTTCCAATTAAAAGTGTTCTACAGTCAGGGGTGCTACTTACACAAGTGATTTCATTATCACCTATTTCAGTGATTTGATAAATTCAGTTATCACCTATTTAAGTGATTGTGGCATTTCCCATATTTTCACGAACTTTTCTATAATTTTCCTACATAGATCAATTATCCCTTTTTCTATGGATATTAACTTCACCAGTGCGCTTGGGCAGTAAGTTAGCGCGCTAAAGCTTATAAAAGTACCCTATGGAATTGTTCTGTTATCAAATATACATGAACTACTCTGACTATCAGACAAAGGTCAACAATATTAGGAAACCCGATTGATTTTCTTCAGAGTTAGAATAATATGCTTCAAAGTTTTGTCCTGATCTACAAATTATTCCAGAAAATGCATATTTTAAATAAATTGTAAAAACTGACAGGCTTATGAAAAAAAAAACAGTTTCTAGAAGTACATAGTTGTTTTTTTCAATGGAAATATAGTCTTTTTACCAATAAAAAAATCAAACTTGTGAGAAAAATATCAAGAAAAGTTATAAACACTTATTGAAGTGATCTTTTCAAATTACTTGTTTCAGTAATTTTAAAAAGCCTGTGTCTATTTAAAGATATTTTTTTTAATATTTCACAGCCAAAATCACTTGAAGAAGTGATTCTGAAATCACTTGTTTAAGTAGTACCCCTGACTGTTCTATGTAAAAGATTGTTTTAGTCTATGCATACCTAACTCCCTTAGACCACAAGTGTTTGTTCAGTCTTGTGTCAATTCTGATATCAGGGGTTCCCATCATCTTCTCTGCAAATTGTCTGACAGCTTTGATGGCTCTGGGGGCCCTCTTTTTAAATCCACTGAAAATAAATAATTAATTTAAATATTTCTATAAAAATATATTTCTAAATTTTATATTATCAGCCTTCCAGATACTACTTTAATTCTGCTAACAGTCTGATATGCCTGGCACCCCATGAAATGTTGTTTCCCATTTTGACATATCAAAGCTTTTTATAACCGAACCTCAAAAAAGATTTTTTCTTATTGTTCAAGACTGAATATTAATGGTGAACAATAATTTGTTGGGTAGTTGACTCATGAGCAACAATACCACAATACAACTACTTTTTTCATTAAGATTTAGTTAATTTATGTTTTGAATATCAGTTTAAAAATACTTAACTTGAGTACAATAACCTACATTAGTAAAACTTTTCAGAGAAATCACAAGTAATGAAACTGACTAAACATTTGAGTAAATTATAAGTTTAAGCGGTCAAGAAAGTGAAAGTGAAAAGAAAACTGAATATCTTGCTATCTATTTCTTCATTTATATAAGACAAACACATTTCCTAACACACCATTTCAGAATCTAATATATTAATGCTTTTTGGGAAATATTTACAAAAAGCTAACAATGAAATGGTCTGCTTTTCTAACAAAATCCTCAGCAACAAAGTACTGTTATACCTATGTTCCATGTCAGAGGGAGGATTGGGATCCAGCTAGATGTAGCATGTTTTAACCAGAAACATTCTGTATGTTTGTGCCTGTCGCAAAATTCAGTGATTGTCGACTCGTTTGATGGTGTTAATTATGTTAAATATTCGTTTAAAAAAAAAAATTGTACATAAATTTGAACGTTGGTTTTCACTTTCGAATTGTTTTACATTTGTCATTTCAGGGCCTTTTACTATATATATGCGGTATGGCCTTTGCTCATTGTTGAAGGCTGTGCGATGTCCTATAGTTATTAATTTCCGTGTCATTTGCCATTTTGGCCTACTGTGGAGAGTTGTCTCATTGGCAAGGACACCACATCTTCTTCTCTGTATTAAGGAACAAATTTGTTTTCATTTTGAATGCACACACAAACTAGAGGCTCTCAAGAGCCTGTGTCGCTCACCTGTTAATGTGTTTACTGATGTCGGCCATCTTCGTTGGTAGGAGGGGTCATTAGACACTTTTTTTAAAAATAGATACCCTTGTATTATGATTGTGGCCAAGTTTGGTTAAATTTGGCCAAGTAGTTTTAGTTTTCAAGTTACAAAAATGACAAAAAGTTCTTAAATATTGACTATAAAGGGCAATAACTCCTTAAGGGGTCCTCTAACAATTTTGATCATGCTGACTTATTTGTAGATCTTACTTTGCTAAACATTATTGCTGTTTACAGTTAATCTCTATCTATAATAGTATTCAAGATAATAACCAAAAACTGCAAAATTTCCTTAAAATCACCAATTTTAGGACAGCAACCCAACAACAGGTTGTCTGATTCAACTGAAAATTTGTGAGGGGATATATCTTATTCTGATGGACATTAAAATCTTGAAAGATTTGCCCTAAATGTCTTAGTTTCAAAGGTATAAAGCAAAAACTGCATTTTACCACTATGTTCTAATTTTAGTCATGTCGGCCATTTTGTTTGGAAGGCTGAGTCATCGGACACATTTTTTAAACTATAAACCACAATGATAATTGTGGACAAGTTTGGTAAAATTTGGCAAAGCAGTTTTAGAGAAGAAGATTTTTAGAAAAGTTACAAAAAATGACGAAAAGTTGATAAAAATTGACTATAAAGGGCAATAACTCCTTAAGGAGTCGACTGACAATTTTGATCATGTTGACTTATTTGTAGGTCTTACTTTGCTGAACATTATTGCTGTTTACAGTTTATCTCTATCTATAATAGTATTCAAGATAATAACCAAAAACTGCAAAATTTCCTTAAAATAACCATTTCAGGGGCAGCAACCCAACAACAGGTTGTCTGATTCTTCTGAAAATTTCAGGGCAGATAGATCTTGACCTGATCAACAATTTGACCCTTTGTCAGATTTGCTCTAAATGCTTTGGTTTTTGAGTTATAAGCCAAAAACTGCATTTTACCCCTATGTTCTATTTTTAGCCATGGCAGCCATCTTAGTTGGTTTGACAGGTCACGCCACACATTTTTTAAACTAGATACCCCAAGGATGATTGTGGCCAAGTTTGGTAGAATTTGGTCCAGTAGTTTCAGAGGAGAAGATTTTTGTAAAAGTTTACGGACGACGGACGACAGACGCAGGACGACGGACGCAGGACGACGGACGCCAAGTGATGAGAAAAGCTCACTTGACCTTTCAGGTCAGGTGAGCTAAAAAGTGACATGATATTATCCATAGTCCTTTAAAATTTGCAACAGCACAGTTATACGACTTGACAACTTACATTCCATGGATTCTCTTGTGTATGTTAATGGTGCATTCTTTTGTGATGACCTCGTTTGTCACCTTCTTCTTTTTCTCACCCTTGCCAGCACCTTTTCTGGGAGCCATTTCTACAAAATATAAATATATAAGTCAACTAATTAATGATACATGAATGGACTCATTTATCTGCTTATACAAAAATAAGATGTAGTTTGATTCACATAATAATGATTGCAAATGATCCTTGAATGGAGTATTTTTTAATCAACAGCATTGTCCTATATTTATTTATTTAGTTAAAAATAAAGTTGAATTCTTTGATTCGCTGTTTTATGTCACGCCCGCAAACAAATTGAAAACTTAACGGAATTAAGTGCAAATAAGACATTGTATATCCACGATTGAATAGGAAAAATTAGAGAGAACCCAAATGAAAACTGAATGGTATAAGAGTCCTTATGAAAAATCCTTGGTCATCGTGGCATCGAATAGCAGTGGGGAACAGTGCATGCCATCGCGGCATATGCCATCGCGGCATATGCCATGTATAGCTTTGAAAGGGTTAAGGTGAAAACGCCTTTACAAATAACCTAGGAAGTTTGGAGTTGGAAGAAAAAAATCTCTGCAGAAAGACTTTTGGTCCTTTCAAATTTGCGACTCTCTAACTCTGTTCTCAAGACTTTTTATCCTGGGGCATTCTCTCCGTTTACAATTCTGACCTTACAAACAGTACATATATGTATCAAGCTAATTTTCTCATCGATATGTATTACAATTTTACACAGATACAAATATGTCATCAAGTCTTCCATGTATGTAAAGTCTTCAACTTTATTTTACTCTTCAAAGGTCCTGGGGTCGGATCAACTTGGGACGTTTACACTTTGAGACCTTTCAGAACAAATAAACATCCAAGAATTTGAAAATGAAACATGGTTGCCTTCAAAATCACATGACAAATATTTCATACAATGTAGGATGTTTCGTGTGGGATGCAATACTCATTGAAGTTAACATTTGAAAGTAAAACTTTCATCGTTTAAAGTGTAATTTCACGAATTACGATGAATATCATTGCATAAATTGTACATCGGCTGATATTCATTATTCCTTCACAGGCTAACTCAATTGTTGTTATATAAAATGTTAAAAAAAAGTAAGTAATTTGCCGTCAATACCGAGTAGTAAACAGTGAAAGGTTGCCTTGGAATGTCAGGTTTTCGATGTTTACACCATTTGAACAGGCAACAAAGAAAGTATATTTTGAAAAATATTGTGTCTATGCTTTGTTTTATTTGGAGAAAGTACTTGTATGGTGAACATTTTGTTCAGATGGCTACAGATTATAACTTAAATAAAAATTAAACCCACTTTCAATGTGTTAATAAACGGAAAAGGAAGTTGCTACCAAGGGAGGTAACGTTGGACAAACAAGAGTCCATCTAACTACCAAAGTACTCTTACGATAACAACACACACGGACTTAATTTAATTCGCCGCGTTTGTATTGTAAGTTACATGTTTTAAAAAATGAATTGATAGAATAAAATACAAATATAATCTTTTATCCTACTAATTTGAGAATATATAACAAAAGAAATTAAATAAAGAAATCAAAACATGATTGATCGAAACGGAAATATTAAAAAAAGAAAAAGAAAAGGGAAACTGTGACAATGTAAACCCAGACAACATGAGTATGTTGGCCCAACATTGGCACAACGTACATCATTGCATTGGCCCATCGTTGTATTTTAACGTTGGCCCAACGTATAAGTGCAATACATAGAGCCAACGTTGGCCCATCATGCGCGTAGCTACGTTTACGTCAAAACGCCCGGGCGTACACTTGAATTGGGTAAACAATATATTTTCATCTAAATAAAAATGAAAGAATTGGTTAACAGTACATCAATCTTCTAAGTCTTTCCTCAATGGATTGAAATGTGGTTTGCATTTTTTGTCGAGCTATTGACATTTATGTCGCGAAAGCGAGACATTTCGGTCCTAAATATCGTCGGCGGTGTCAATAATATAACTATATGTACATGTAGGTTCATTACGTGGTACGTGGTTAAAGTTTGAAGATACCAATCAATAACTTTGTCAAACCTTCGTAAAATTTTACGGTAGCTGGACAAAAACTGTTTATTGCCAAACGAGTATTGAGAGCAAAATGAAGAAATTATATATGATGAGTTCTGTATTTTATGAATAAAAGGATTTTTTTTTGCATCAGTTTACAATCTTGGGTTAAAATTTGTTACATATCAATTATTTTTTTAAACCTTCGTCAGTAAACTTTTTTGAATTTTTTTTTTTCATGGTTAATTTCTGTATCATTTGTTATCGTTCATTTTTCAGTTTTATACTGACAGGCGAAATTTTAATCAGACTGGCCTGGTCACCGTTTAATAACATATTGACAGGGAGGCAAGCTTTCAAATACCTTTTTCATTGAAATGAGATTACGACTTCGGCTGAGAAGGCATGGTATATATCGTCCATTACATATATTAATAACATTTTGTGTACAAATAAAATATTCTTTTTGAAGACAAAACCAGTTAAATATATTTAACAAAACTATCTGTCACAGTGATATATATGAGGGTCTGGATTGGGGACAACAGGGAGGTTTTTTTTTTGGGGGGGGCATCATTTCTATATTTCTTTGTTCTGTCATTCTTTTGGTCATTCTTATCTTATTCAGTAAGAAATATGCTTATTATTTCAGTTAAGTGTCCCTTTTGAATTTGCCGTTGTACTACACAAATGAAACCATTTATCAATTTTGATCAATATCTGATTGAAACCAAACACGGAAAAATATATATATTTCGAATTATTTGTGATAAATTAGATAATGGATAACAATCAAATAGATCAGCTGAAATTAGTTATGTCGTCCTGACGGATGTCGGGTGACATATTGTTATTATACGATTCTTTTTTTCATTCAGGCCCCTCATCAAGGTTCGGGCGTACACGTAAAAATGACCTAGCTACGCCACTGCCCATTGTATGAAAAACGAAATCCATGTTGGCACAACGTTGGACCAACGTAGAAATATCTTTTCTTATGTTGGCACTATGTTGGTCCAAGGTAGGTATTTCTCATTTTTATATTGGCAATACCTTGGTCTATTGTTTCAACCAAATTACAATGGATGCTGCATGAGGAGCTGTATATGATAAATACTCCGGAACGGAATTTTTGTATTACCCATTGTTGTTACTGTCCTTGTTTTTTTCATGAACTTTGCCTCTTTAATTTTATTTATTGTGTGACGCTAAGATATTTCTTTGGCAATGTTTGATGGATCGAACAGATAAACTCTGTGTCATTTGGTGTCTTGTAAAGAGTTGTCTCATTAGCAATCATACCACATCTTCTTTTTTCATATCAATTTCATTTATTTCTTTAACAGAACAAATGATGTATGGCTTATGGCTAGGCGATCATACAAATAGTTTTTTCGGAGATGTAATTTTAGTTGTATTGGTTCCAGATCCAAAATGAAAATTAAATAATTCAGAAGATGAAACTTTATTTATTTTAAATTTGATATCATTGGTCGTCACCACGAGTAGTGTCCTCCTCAATTTGAACTTCAACAGTGTCATTATTATTTATATATGTTATTCTTTTTTTTTTCCCCTTCTCTGTTTCTTGCAACCTTCTCTGTCAAGGCTTAAGCGCCGCCAATCTTTAGCTGCATCATCTATCTCCTTATCCGAAGACTCTTTACAGATATGTTTTTTTCTAACCGACTCTGTAAATTATAAAGTTATAAGTAAACTTGAATTGCGTATTTGTCAAATCATGCGTGCGTAATCTCCCTTCTAGATATGTAATATAAATTAATGTATATTCTAAATAGTTTCAACACTATTTAATACAAACTAAAATCTTAAATGACCATTTTTTTATATTGGTTATTTGTCTAATGGTCAGAAATTCATTAGTATTAGACGGTTTTGTGGGTATAACAAACCCTTATTACTATTATTTCAGAATTGTGTATCATACTTTATATATTCGTAATATACATGATATATAAAGAATAATTTAGATGTGTATTAATGAATAGTTATATATTTGATATATAAAAACACTGTTACACATTCAAGTGTGTATATGATTTCACAAATATATCGTATCTGTTTGCATGCGATTTAGAAATACAATAAAACTAACAAATTCATTCATATTTTAATGAAGTAGAAATCATTATACCACATTTTTGAAACATTACGGAATAAGGTACATCTTAAGACAATTTTATTCAGTTAACTTCAGTAATGATCATACATGTTGTGGTTATAGATTTATATAATTTACCATTTGTTTGAAGATACTAATGTTCAGTGGCAAACATTTCATGATAATTAATAGGATTGAAATGATTTAAAATCTAGAAAATATTTCGCCCGAAACGTATAAACTTCAAGATCAGCATTATAAAATGATAGAAATTAATATATGTTTTGATTTTTAACAACATTCCTCAGATTAAAAAATCATATTGTACATGTATTTGTCATTCTGAATCGTATATATTAGATTTTTTAGAGTTACAACTTACATGTTACTATCTTTCTCTTTGAATCTCAGATGGCATGATTTTCTCTTTTTGTTTTCTTCTTATCACTGCTTTCTTACAAATACACAACAGGAAATAATCACAAAAGTGACCATCCCATTACATTCAGATTTCCTATAAACTTAATTACCATAGCAACTATCTTTGAAATTTGTCAAACATATGGTCAACCTTATCAGAATGGGCTTGATTAACAGACTGGCTGTATCAAATATCACTCTGCATATAATTGCTATTATTATGTTTCACTGTATGAATAAAGTTATTATAAATAATGATTGCAATAAATTTTAATTTTTAACCAGGCAATCTATGTTTACGATATATATTTTTTTTATTACCGTAATAATATTCCAGTACTATACATCTTACCTGACTTATATATAGAGTATAATATATGATCACGCAATGTTGGGCCAGCATTGGCCCAACATATAGAGTTGTAAATGTAATTTCAGTTGATAAACACTTTCGGTATAACATTAACTTTTCATAAAGACTGCTGCAATCGAAATTATCCGCCTCCCAAGAGAAATAAAGCGTAAAATATTATATTATCAATTCTATTAACAAAATTTCATATCGGCCCTATGTTAATGCCAACATTTGCCCGATTATGTATAACCAACATGAGATAATAATATGAATTTACAACAACAGACTAACGTTGGGCCAATGTTGTGCAGCCGACACCAACGTGCGACCAATGTTCCGACAATATGCCAACGTTGGGCCAATGTTGTGCAGCCAACATAAACTTGCGACCAACGGACCGACAATTTGCCAACGTTGGGCAAATGTTGTGCAGCCAACATAAACTTGCGACCAACGAACCGACAATTTGCCAACGTTGGGCCAATGTTGTGAAGCCAACACCAACGGTCGACCAACGGGCCGACCATTTGCCAACGTTGGCCCATTGTTAGTCTGCTGACTGGGAAAGTGGCTTTATATTCATGCCAAGAAACTGCCTCCGTTTAAATTCTGAAAATACCCATGGAGCAAATTACATGGATGACACGCCACGTACATGAAGGTCATAAATTAATTTCTTGAATGAAATCAAATCTTTAACTACTATAATGCTGGGTGCCGTAGGTAAGGATCGGAATTTTTTAGCGAGGATTTCTTGGCATGTAACAGATAGAAAACTCAGGGTTAGAATTCATAGAAGAGAAAAAGGGGCATTGGCAAATATACTGAACGACTTTAGAAACGCAACACTCATTTTGTTGATTTTTTTTTTACAATTCTTGTTTGATTTTCTTACAACTACTTTGCATGTTCACATACTTCTTTCTCCGTAAAAACAATCAAAATCTGACTTACCTGTGGTTATTGAACATACCGAATTTTTGAAGTCGCACGAATTTCTTAAACGAAATTTTGGAACCATGAAAGATTGTTTCAGTTGTTTTGCTTTGTGAAACAGTTCTTTCAATCCTTTGCCTCGCTTGAACCAGTTTAAAAATGTTGCATCTCCATATTTTGCCAAGACTGAGAAACAAAAAACTGAATTACCCCTTAGGAATACTGCAAACATTAAAACATAAACGTGCTGCAATCATACTGTATGACTTCAGATACTCGTCTTACTGTCCTTCCGACAACGATACAAGTAGACAAGATTTGTTCCTGGCCATCAATGAACAGATAAACGTAACGTTTAGTGACAATGAAACGTCAACAGAATTTGATTACGCAACGTCATTTGCCAGACATGTTTAGTGGGTCTCATTGGGGTCTAAGCGTGACGCGGGATTGCCAATTTTTCGTAAGCGCGAAACGTGAAATTCAAATTATTGTGTCGTGAAAACGGGAAATTAGGTCTTGCGGGACCCGGGAAATGACAAAAAAATGAAAATTGCTTACGTACATAGTGTAAGCGGGATACGGGAATCTGACAAAACAGTAAGCGGGATCCGGGATCGGAACCCCCCAATGAGACCCCCTGTTTACGGCCGCAACGTCAACTGCTAATCAAATTGCCGTGTGCCATAGAGTACAGATTCATACCATAAATGTTTCCCATCAACTGAATTGCCAAAAATCGACCGAAGGAAAACCTTAAAAGCCATCAAGTTCCAACCGCATAATTGCCAAAACCATTTAATGGGTTGAACAAATGCAAAACCAGAAAGTGTAAAACAGAACCCAAAACATGTCAGACAGAATTTGTTGACCTTTCTGACAATTATTTTGGCGTTTGTAACATGCAGTCATCGCTTTTGACGGGGACACATTCATTCAAAAATAACACAAAAATAATCTAGTGTTGCGTTTCTAAAGTTGGTCAGTATATTTCGTGTATAATTCAAACACAGAGAGGATTACCCCGGCATCCTTTGCCAAAAAAAAAAAAAAAAGGTGGGTGGGGTAGAGGTGGTCCAAAGGGAAAATTTTTATCTTATGAATTCTTCATTTGAAAGATTTTTTTTATCAAATTAAAAGAGAGAAAATCAAATGTAAGACAAATTGTAAATAGTCTTTCTTCCTTTCTCCCATGCCAATAAATTGCCTCCGTTGAACTGATTTTTGCAAATAACCGGCATGGAGCAAATTACATGAATGATTCAGTGATATTGACCATTTGGTATATTGCCGTATTCTAAACGACACGTACATGAAGGTCATAAATTCATTTATTGAATAAGATCAAATCTTTAACTTCTAATGGGTGCCGCAGTAGGTCGACCGGAATTTTTAGCGAGAATTTCTTGGCATGTATTCATAATCTGACAAGGATTTGTAAAGTAACATTTAGTTTTTATAGTACATGTACTGAATGTGTTTTCGTATTTATTAGTTTTTATGAATTATTATTACTCAATTTTTGCTAAACGATTTTAATTATTAATTTTTACCTATCTCTTATATGTATAATTATTGTCACATTTTCAGAAATACATCATGATCATGTTGTCTCAAACAAGAATACGTGATTCTGTTTATCAGATTTGATTGCAAGAATTTAATTTGGCTGATATTAAATTTGTTGACTTCAATGTTCTTGTAAATAACAGTGTTTGCAACGATTTAAAGAAGATTGAACGTTTTTTTTTAAAACTGGCTTCGAGTGAAGTAAATTCCGAAGATAAATTCTGGCCCCACTTCTTTATTGATTCGTAGATAGAGTCTCTCGTGGTCATTAGTAATTTGTCCTTACGAAACAAAATACGTCGACTCGGGAAAATAACATCAAGGCCAATACCGTATAGTCAACTACATGTACAAAAGGCCACGGAATGACAAATGTAAAAAAAATCAAACAAGACAAATAACGACCTAATTTTATTTTCAAAAAATCAGAACGAAAGACAAAGACAGCAACACATGACAACCAGTGAATTACAGGGTCCTGGCTAGTGACAAGCACATACATACGTAGAGAATATGACGGGGTTAAATATATAGGCGGGGTCCCAACCCTCTCCTAACCTGGGACAGTGTTGGAACAGTACACCATAAGAACGAACTATAAAAATCAGTTGAAAAAGGCTTAACTCATCATATGGATACAAATAGAAAAACATCTAACAAATACACAGAGTGGACGTGACCGGGTACTTGTACATCCCAAAAAAAAAAGATAATAAGTCTACAGACGTAAGAGTACTCGCATTTACTGCCAGCTAGTTCAAAGCCATTAACTAATTAAGTCTTGTGGATATCGAATGCTTATATTTAGCAGATTCCCAGCCCCGGCTACGGAATTTAAGGAACAGAACATACCCTTTCTTGTCTATACGATATTTGTTGATGTCTAATTGATGTACTAAACTAAAACATTGCATGCCAATAAATCGTTGCAAGAATATATATATCGTGTACATATTTCACATCTTAAAACCTCTTTAGTCAATACATGTCTCTGTCTCCATATGATAATTGTGTGCCAAAGATTATATCTCACTTTAAAGGTTATGCAGACGAATATCAGAAATTCTAAGACCATTAGCAAAACCTCGTAAAATGTTTAAGCGCTCTTCTTAATGTAATATAGACATTGTAAGGATTGAGTTTAATAGGTTGTAGGATGCAGTCTGTAAAAGAACAATGATAATACAATAAATAAACTATGTTATAGTACGAAGAATACATCGGTCATGTACATGTAACATGTGTATAGTATTTTAACTTTCACTATATATTTCCAGGCTTATGGAAGAACCAAAGGGATTTTATTTTGTATTTTTATTAAGCCCCATTTATGGGCATTACATTTTCTGGTCTGTGCGTCCTGTCATCCGTTCGTCCGTTCGTCCGTTTGTCCGTCCGTTCCAGCCACTCCAGGTTAAAGTTTTTGGTTGAGGTAGTTTTTGATGAAGTTGAAGTCCAATCAATTTGAAACTTAGTCAACATGTTTCCTATGATGCGATCTTTCTAATTTTAATGCCAAATTAGGGATTTTATCCCATTTTCATGGTTCACTGAACATAGAAAATGATAGTGCATATGGGGCATCCGTGTACTTGGGACACATTCTTGTTATGAAGTAAATATATATTCAAAACACCCTGACAGTTTATTTTGCTAGACTGTCAAAAAAACCCAACAGAATTGGGTTTTTTTCACATGTACGTTCAGCTGTTACAGTTATCTTCGGGTCTTGACTTGTCATATTGTCTCTTTAGATGGGATTTCTTGTCTATTGACTATAGCTTTTATAACTATCGAATATTTTTTTCTATATTAAACATTCTGTTAACATACATGTAGCAGTTGATGATCCACTTAATGAATTTACCCGCTGCATTTGTTTGCACCTGTCCTAAGCCAGGAATCCGATGTTCAATATGGAGTTTAATGCAGGTTATATCGTTGGTTTTCCTGTTTGAGTAGTTTTACACTAGTCATTCTGGGCCTTTAATAGTTTGCTTTTCGGTGTGAGCCAATGTTCCGTGTGGAAGACTGAACTTTGACCTATAATGATTTAATAATTAAATATTTTGTGTGTCGGAATAATTATAAAGAAGCCTTTCAGGAATATTACAGAGCGCATATTCATTGTTGTATGTGACTGTGTAAATTTCTATCTGCAAGTACGATTTACCATCGATTCAACTTTGTCACACGGTTATACCATATAGTAAAATTTCAATGGTAATTAGTTATCAAAGTACCAGGATTATAATTTTGTACTCCAGACGCGCGTTTCGTCTACATAAGACTCATCAGTGACGCTCATATTAAAATTATTTTTTAAAGCCAAGCAAGTTCAAAGTTGAAGAGCATTGAGGATCCAAAACTTCAAACAGTTGTGTCGAATACGGCTAAGGTAATCTATTCCTGGGATTAAAAATCCATAGTTTTCGAAAAATTCAAAGTTTTGTAAACGGGAAACTTATAAAAATGACCACGATATTGATTTTCATGTCAACACCTATGTGTAGACTACTGAGCTGGTGATACCCCGGGGACGAAACGTCCGTCAGCAGTGGCGTCGACCCAGCGGAAACACGCCTTAACTAAGCTCTCCCGTATAGTAGTGCTGGAGTGGTGTGACAGCTTAGAGTATGATCTTATTTCTTCTTCCCGTTAGAACCAATCCAGTCAACAAATATAAACACTCATCGCGTTTAGGCATAATCAACTGACACAATGTTTTAACGAAAGTGCTGTGTACTTTAACAACTACAAAAATTGCTGAAGATACCAAAAACGATAGTCAATTACAAACAAAAAAAATTCGAAAACGTACTGACAATGTCTTGTATAAAAGTCAATAACGACCAAAAGCCAACCGCAGTCTATACTAAACACAACATAAAAAAGTAAAAGACTGAACAAAAAGATGCACACCAAAAACCTAGGACTATTTCAGGTGCTTCAGATGGATAAACCGTGGAACATATCGCATTGTTATGTACGTACACATTTGGGGATACGTCTAAATATGGTCGCGTTCGAGAAAAAGAGAAACGGTAAGGGCATACGATACAGTAGAGATCCCTCGTTAATTTTTTCTTAAAATTTTGATTGAAGGTCAATTTCAATGTGTTCTTTGCAAATATGCAACGAAAAAAGTACCTTCATGACTTACTTTTTGAGATAATTTGGTTTGAAATTTGCATATTTGGAAGAAAATCCCCGAAATTTCATCAATAAGGACTTTTTAAGAAAGTAGAAATACTTTTGAACGAACTTGAAGTCATAACTTAACAGGGTGTTTTGAAATGTTCCCTTGATCCATGGCATCGACATGCTGAAACACTGTTAAGGTTAAATCAAATTATCATTTTCGTTATTTAGATTGTTATATCCGAAATAAAGAAATTGACCATATATTTGCGTCTTTTCGGAAGTGCAGAACACTTTGATCGTTGATTTTTTTGGAGTATATTTAAAGGTCTTAATTTAGATTATATCTATGTTCCAGACCGTATGAGTATTTGGACCGTACACGTACGGTCCGGACCGTATACATATACTCGTACGGTCAGACCATACGCGTACGGTCGGACCGTATGCGTATACAAGTACGATCCAGCTGATGTTTGGAATCATATGGGTTAAATTTAAACAAATATTTATCAAAATCCTTATTATTAGTTATACAAGTTGTTATTATTACAATAAGATGGATACAGTGAATAAGCGAACAATTGAAATTGAATATTTGTTTGATTTTATATCCGTGAATCCTTTTGTGTTACTCTGGCCCAAGGTGACACTGGCTTCCGCAAGGAACGTCACATTTGTTTACATGTTTTTTTTCATGCATGTTCTTTTGCATATGCATTTTTTTGTAAAGTTCCTAAATATTCTTCAACAATTGTCCTCCCACATTATGTTTACTTCCGATAATTTCAATGAGCAATACTTGGCTGAAATTAATGAATTACTGACATGCTTAATACAAGAGATCATTTAATCGAAACCAAATAATTACACTGCTGTGCAGTTAACAATATCCATTTAGTAAATAAATGACATGTTTGTGCTAAACAGAAACAATTTAACCGAAAACTATTGGTTATTGTCACTTATAGAAAAAAAGTATTGGCAAATACAAACCAGATGTAACAAATAAATATAGCAAATTATTCAAAATTTGTAATTGATTTGCTTTATGTGATAATTTTCGACTTTTCATGTCAAAATCAGATACAAGTTAAAATTTTGCAGAACATTTTTGACACTTAAAATATTCGATACAAAACAGTATCGTCTATACTCTTTTTTAAACCGACCGTGCAAGGGCACGGCCGACACTCGGCTAACCGAGATATTGGTCGGTTAATCTATATTGAGTATGTGGCTATATCGGCGGTTGGTCTGTTAATCGGGTTGGCTAAAGTCTGTTAATCAGGTATTATCGAGGAAATCATTGCAAATTCTGCATGTTTATTGTATTATTTTATAAATATATGTTTATCATAAAAATTATTCATGTCTTACAAAACAATTCAATGTACTGAATCCAGTGGTGTAATTATTATTTTTCTAGCTTCGATATTCGATCTATAAAATGAAAAGGCGTGTTACTCATCAATAAATTTATACACATTTCGCACACACAAAATGTACACAGAAAACCCGTTGGTTGAATTTACTTGCATGTGATATTTTGAACATCGAAAAAAGACTGGCATTATGTTTGTCACCCAAATTGATATCATTGTGAGAAAAATCTACACACAAATCTGTATTTTGGTGACATAAATCAATCTGTATGTAAAATCTGGTCTGTTAATGGGTCGGATGTATAAAACCCGGTCTGTTAATTGGTCTGTTAAAAGTTATGAATGGCAATAAAAGTATAATTTTATTGCTGTATGGGGTGTTATCGGATCAAATGGGTAAAATATACGGAAACACCATACGAGCAATGCAACATAATATATACGGAAACACTGATATGAACAATGAACAATTTAGGCAATGAATATTAAAAACTGATATAAAAAAAGTGTAATATAAAAGTATTATTATACTTCATGTTAAAATTTCATATTTTGATTAGGTAATACGAGGGTGTTAATTTACTCTATTACATGGCTGAGCAGGTGACAATTTTTGGGAATGTCACCCTCTCGGCTAGACCAATCAAACATCGGCAGTTTAAACAACAATGAATTGAATCTACATCAAATTATTTTATAGACAATGCTTAAAGATCTAATTTACTATACAACGAAGCGTGGAACGACTCAGACTTATTTATTTTACAATTATTTAGCTTCGCCGCGGATGACAATGTCTCGGGTACCAATCTGCTCTATCACCCTCTCAGCTATGTGTAAGTTATTTATATATGACGAATAAATGCTAAGACGTTACGCGCGATGTTCGTACATGTAACACAACGTCGCGAATATTTCGTAACGTTCAAACCAAAACTTCGACTGAAACGTTGGTTTTAAGCATGTGCGACATTCTTGTAAGACTCCGCAAAATCGACGGTGCGTTTTAACTACTTATCGAAAATTGATGTACTTTAGATTTTTGAAAAATTAAGAAAAATAACCTTTTAAAAAGTAATAAAATTCTACCATTATAAGAGCTCTGATAAGCAAACAATTGACGTAACTTTGAGTTGAGTTCGTTTTTACCTCAAAAAACGGTGTTGCGACAACCTTGTAAGCCTTTGAAAAACGGCTTATAAATTACCATGTATCATTTTTCAGGATATTTGTCTTCAAATTCATAAATTTAAGCAAAATAACATTGATGTAGTAAATACAAATACTAATCTTTTCCATTTTAGATAAATGTTTTTGATTCTCAAATCTGGAATACCATTTTTTTTTTCTCCCGTGGGACATATTTGCCCTTGTAGTATGGAACACTTTTTTTTCTATGACGTCATCAAAACGTCATAAAAAATGCATAAACATGTAGGAACCTTTTTGTTAAATAATGGAAAAAAATGTTTTTCAAAATATTAAATAATTTAGACGAAAATCACAGTTTAGTGGTTACAATAAATGAAATATGTCACGCGGGACACAGCCTAAATATAGCCGTTTTTCAAAACTGAAGCTTGTCGCATGCAGCATAAAACATAGTTTCAACAAATATTTTTCTTTTTTATTTAAAAAAAACATTTTTTTTCAAAATGCGTACAATAGCAATGAATATGATATCACTAAATAAAATATTTTGGACTTGCATCTTGTCAACTACAACGATTTTCCAATGAGGTACGAACATCGCGCGTAACGTCAAAAGGTTTACATGCGGACAATTGCAGTTCTCCTCTGCACTTATGTAGAAAGGAACTATCCGGAATAAAATGAATTGAAACTTAAGATAACCAAATGTAGCTGTATTCGCTCCTTTCCATTTACTTCTTTGGACTGATTTGTAAACAACAGATGACTTAGTAATAGAAGAAAAGAACCAATTGGATGATGCTGACGATTTAGAGTAAAACGTCCAGTGGCAAATATCATGTGCATATGAGAACGACAACATGTTATATGTACCCTGTGCAGGGGCGGATGCAGGAATTTTCCAAAAGGGGGGGGGGGGGGGTGCTATCCCAGGTCAAAGGGAGGGGGTGGTGCAAAACATATGTCCCGATACAAATGCATTGATCGGCCAAAATAAAGGGGGGGGCGAACCCCCGGAACCCCCCTCTGGATCCGCCACTGCTGTGGTGTATTATAAAGACACTTTCGGACGGATTGAGAACGTGCTACTTTGAACAGACACAACAATTAAGACTGAAGAAAACGTGAATGATAGATTCATGCATATTCCAGCAGGCAATCCATATTACGCTATATTAAAGTGACACACCCTTTAATACAATGCAAAGGAAATCAAAATAAAAATGATCTTACTAGAAGGATACTGTTGCAGCGTATTGTTATTTGTTTTTACTCAAGAGCATCTCATTCTTAACTTTTTCAAAGGGAAAATATAAAGGAAGCACAACTATTGTCGTGGCTAAATAACTCGTAACTAACACAAATTCAATTGTCCAACCCATTAACAGACTTTCTTCCCATAATGTTAACTAAAACGTGGTATTACTCACGTTATATTACAATTATGAAATATTTACTAATGTCAATTTAAATTTTAGAATCAAAGTACGATTTTGTGTCCTTTAAATGATATCTAAAATTGTTTGTTTCGCCTTTTATTACAAAAATTGGTAGGCGTATAAGCATAAATACTACATACTTGCTCGACGCCTTTTAGTTTTACTGAAAAGTGCGCAGACTATGAAATGCTTTTACAGTTGGAAAATGTTCTATGATAGATATCATTTTGTTAGACACTTTTCTTTTTTTGATTTGGTTCTTATAATGTACCTAAAAGCAGTATATTTAATAGATTTTAACATTTAAAGTGTGCGTTTTACTCTTAACAGACGTATAACCAACCCATTTAACAGACCAACCGCCCATATAGCTGCATACTCAATATAGATTAACTAACCTATCTCTCGGTTAGCCGAGTGTCGGACGCGAAGGGCTGTATAGCCAGTCAAGGTCGTTAAAAAACTTCCATTTGTCTTTTGTAATAGAATATACTTTATTTTTATTATAAAAATTGGCCGTTTTAGTGTTATAAAATTACATGACCAATATTTTTTAACATTTCAGTGATAACTTTGAGATGAGGATTTTACCAAAGCCTTACTATATGATGGCAAACTCTGGGGTTTTAAACACCGACGAACTCTACCAGAATGGCGAAACATGGCATGGTTTCGGGTGAGCTAGACTAAGTTATAATGCGATAGTCTAAGATTATTTGAATCCATTTCCGGATTATATAGGCCGGGTTTATTTTCCTCAATGTAGAAATTTCTTTATTGAGTGTGTGGGTCTGTTTCTTTTTACATTTGTCATTATGTAACCCTTTCGTCTATGACCCATGACTTACTTAGTATATTTATCTTGATTTACAAATTCCATTCAGGATAATATAAAAGTTATGATTTTCTTACATTACATTCGGCAATCCTCGGTAGAATCCGCTACTGTCCTTCTATCCGTTAGATGAGGGTACGGAATCGTCCGAGTTGAGACGAGTGGGTTGCATTATTGTAGAGTGGCAATCATATTCACATTCAATTGTTAACACTGCAAATATAGCACCTATCATTATTTCATCGTCTCTGTGTCGAATTTTATATAAAAAAAACCTGTTGTCAGCCGATCAGTGCACAAACGCAGCTATCTTCACTTTTTGATTTCATATGGCATGGCAATTAATGTATTTAGGAAAATATAGGAATTGTTTCTTTTGCGACTTTTGTTTAATTTATAAAAGTGAATTGAAATAATCTATACTCTCATGGCATTTCTCTTTCAGAAAAAATGAACAAATAAAGCATTCACACAAAGCTTAAATTCTTTCCGTTGGCACTCAAACCACATCTTCCTATATCTATTAAATTCTTTCCTTAAACAAACATATCGTTGAACAAAGATTGATGACAGTTCCCGTGATGTTTGTCTTCAACGTCGAATCCATGAAAAATTTACGGATATTTAATTTCTTGACAAATTTAATGTTTGAAAATGCATCCGAGTTCATCCTTGTGCAAAGTCCACAGTAATACAAATTGAATCAATACAATATAGTGATATGCCACTTCAGTTAGCTAGTCGTCTGTTTTACAATTCAACCTATAACGTTGACGTTCTGTCCGTTACAAAATTGGCAAGCTCTTTTGACTATCTATCTTGATCCAAACTAAATTGATGTATTAGACATTTTCAATAAATGATCAGAATTATATAAGCATACAGATTAGGGCTGTGAAGCTCTCATATACGAAATATCCTTGACAAAAATGTTGTTATAGAGATTTTACAATTAATAAATATGGATGTGCAGTTGACATTTACATTTGAAGCATCACACCAAGGAATTGTCGTATTAAACGCAAAAGTAACCGTTGATAACATTTATGTCTAAATTTTAATAAAAATGTTGCTTCTATATGGATATCCTATTAGGTAAGTGTTTGTGTTTATTTATTTATCTATCTTTTTATGTATGTACAAAATGTATTTAACTAATCATTTTTTAAAAGGCACATTATATTCACAAGTTCTTTCAAACATACTCTACATTTATTTACTTATAAGAATTTGCATTCACATATCAACAATAAATTATTATACAAACGCGCGTGGTCTGACGGAACTATAAAATTCCAATCGTGGTACATGTATCTATGATGAGTTTATTTAAGCACAAATTTTCAAAAACTGATAAATTGTTTTTTTTTCTTCTTATCAATGCAAACTTCATAAAAATATAATTTACTAAATCACTATCTATTTGTTATGATATTTTATAGGCAGTTCAAAGTATGTTTTATTATGCGTTTACTTTTCTACATTGGCTAGAGGTATAGGGGGAGGGTTGAGATCTCATAAACTTGTTTAACCCCGCCGCATTTTTGCGCCTGTCTGAAGTCAGGAGCCTCTGGTCTTTGTTAGTCTTGTATTATTTTAATTTTAGTTTCTTGTGTACAATTTGGAAATTAGTATGGCGTTCATTTTCACTGAACTAGTATATATTTGTTTAGGGGCCAGCTGAAGGACGCCTCCGGGTGCGGGAATTTCTCGTTTCATTGAAGACCTGTTGGTGACCTTCTGCTGTTGTTTTTTCTATGGTCGGGTTGTTGCCTCTTTGATAGATTTCCCATTTCCATTCTCAATTTTATTCATCTTACAAGTAAAGACTTGTTGAAGGCCGTACTTTAACCTATAATGGTTTAATTTTTAAATTGTTATTTGGATGGAGAGTTGTCTCATTGGCACTCACACCACATCTTCCTATATCTATGTATTACTTCCTAACTTTAATGCGTTTTCAAAGAAATATGTTCACGTCATTACTAGGATACTATTTCCCCTGTCTGTGAAATGCCGGACAATGCACACATATATTTATCATTAACGTTCCATGATGCATTATTTGTGTTTTAAGGGAGTTCGCTTCTCAGTTTCAAAGTAATTATAACTTTTAAAAACACTAGTTTATATTGATAGGGGATTAATAAAGGAACCCGAGAGCCAAAAAATATATATAGGTCACCGTGCTTCTTTTCGATTTAAAAGCTATTGAAATTTTGGCGGGAAAATATTCTCTCTTTACTTTTCATAGCTTTATCATTGACAAGTTGACGTTATCAAAAACTGTAAAAAAGTTATTAAAATTTTATAAGACTTTTACAGATGGCGTATCATTATACATGTAAATATTTACAAATAGAAAAATGGGGGTCACCGGGCAACTTTTTTCAAGGCATTCAAATGGATAAAACCAGAGGATTCCGAAAATCTGACAAAAATATAAAACATGACAAGCCAGCTTCCTAATATACAAGTCAGAAGCTATAATTTTTATTATTCAAATAGAATAAATACTAACAGAGACATTAATTAATATGTTCCTTCATAATCAGAGTTTATAAAAATCCGCATACATCATGTGCAAAGATGGATGGTTCAAATGTTGTAATAGTTATCAAAGGTACCAGAATTATAATTTAGTACGCCAGACGCGCGTTCCTTCTACATAAGATTTATCAGTGACGCTCATATTAATATATTTATAAAGCAAAACAAGTATAAAGATGAAGAGCATTGAGGATCCAACTGAAAATTCCCAAAAATTGTGCCAAATACGGATAAGGTAATACATGCCTGGGATAAGAAAATCCTTAGTTTTTAAATTAGTCCTTCAACTATTCAGGAGATATAGTATACTTATGATATTTAATCATGTCTCAAACTCATTTGATATCGAATATTTATAAAATTATTAAATTGTGATATTTATTGCAGATGACGATAATTTGATCTTTAAATATGTGTAGAGTTCTACTTTTCAAACACAAATATTCAAAATAACATACAAAAGCAAAACAAAGAAGGAAAGACATAATGTATATTGTATCAAGAGTTTTCCCTGTGTCAAATTTTTGTTTCGCCAACTTTTTCGCCAAAACAATATATTTTTCGCCACTGTTTTTTTTGAAAATTCAAAAAAACGGAAAGTCCCTTATCAAATGGTAAATTCAAAAGCCTAAACACGTCATACGAATATGGATGACAACTGCCATATTCGAAACGAAACTGTTGCAATTTGCATTTCATAGATACCCATGAGAAGTGTAAATGTGATAGAAAAACTGTAATCAAACTAATTATAGCGGACTTTTTTCATTCAGTCTTTTTTTGCCGATAAGGGATTTCCCAATATCATAAATTCTTGGTACTTTTGTAAATTTGAGTTTGATAAATTAGTGATGTTATATATTCGGGTTAATTTTTTTTTTTCGTTTTATTTAAACAACTATTATTGTATTCAGTTACTGTTGACAACAAGTTAATTAAATTTCGAGTTTGGTGCGAAGTTTACCGGATCTTGACATTTGACTCGCTGTTCGGTGGCCGACGTTCTCACGAGTGGTCTCATAGTCAAGACCACAGCATACTGACACTGCTATAACGTATAATAGTCTCAACTGCATACGAGAAAATATAGGAGAATAAGTGTACCGGAAGACAATAATTCAATAGCAGTACATTTATCAATATTTTGATAATTAATACAATAGATTTTCTTTTCAAAAAAGTTCACGTTCCCTTGCTTTAAAGTAAAACTCTGTCATTAAGGAACTATATAAAATTACTTTTAGTAAACTTGAAGTTCCATATGACTTTAACAAATACTAAAGTGTAACCGTAATGGCATTTACCATATTTTCATATATACCAAATTTAGAGATGAATTTTAACAAAAAAGTTTGTTTCCCATAAAAAAAGGTTAAACAAAAATTCTTTTCATGTTCAAATTGTATTGTTCCGATTGTTAATACATGTTGATCAAACCATGCTAAAGAAAACAAACCAAATACCGAGTTCATACATTCTTCAGTAATGAATATATGCAATTTAACAAGCTCTAATTGGTTCTCAAATACTGGAAATTCTAAATTAATATAATATTAGAAATAAAAAACTATAAATTTGATTTCGATATGACAATTCCATTAAGATTTATCAAAATAAAACCATCGACGTTGTTCCTGACTTGGGACACCCACATTTACAAGAAATGTAAATAATACTTTTGAAATGTGCATTAACCTGCTTTGCAGCTGTCATTCATGTTAGATCTACTGGCACTTTAGCGCATTTTGCCGTTTAAGTTATTGTTGCAGTGAATGTGTCTATCAAATCCGATAGCTATTGTTAGAATTTATGGCGTAAAAATCGTTTTCAGAATGCATTAATTGAAAGGATGATTCACAATCCCTTTATATTGTGATATTCAAAGACTTGTTATGTTTAGGAAATATTCCGATCTAATAGTTGTACCGAATAAATAAAAAAAACCACAAAGAAGAATATAAATGAAAAACAAATAACCTATTTTGATATGCAGTTTACAACCTAAGCAAATAGCTTCATGGGCATATAGTGTCTGGAAACTAATATCCCTTATGCATCTATCAAGTTGAACTTGATATTCAGTCTTGCTGTTGCTGTAAAAGTTACCCACTGTATTTCTACATTCGGACGTCACTGATGAGTATCGTGGACATTTGTCGATACCATTCCGTTTGCTTACAAGTAGCTTGTACATAAAAAAAGGCTAGGCATATGCTTAGGAAGTCTATGCGACTTTTAGACTTTTATGCTTAAGCTGCCACTGTCCATGATCTCATGTATTATGCTTTTTAACATCACTTTCAAAACGCACCATTATCAGAGATACCGTTGTTTTGAAATGGCTTCCAGTGTTAACAATTGCCATTCGTGATTCAATAACGGTCACCACACCTTTGACCTCTCATCATTGATAAGCAACAATTTAAAATGTAGTTTACACACCAATGTTATCTTACTTACACGTTATGGAATGGATTGGCTGATTGTCAACTAGAAAAAAAATCAATTGAGAAAATTGAATTTTGTTTTATAACTATGAAGATTTATCATTTAGGAAAAGTCTCTTTTAACTACGTACTTTGTATTATTTTAATTTATGTTTCTCTTTATAAAGGGATGTGTAGAGTTGAATACCAAAAATGACAAACTCCAAGGAAAATTTGAAACGAAAAGTACTTTATCAAATGGTACAATTAAAAGTACATTACTTTTAAAAGAACGGAAAACAATTGTCTTTATCCTGACAGCGTCGAAATAGATTTGAAGTCTTATCTTTCCTTAAAAGCTAACTGGACATTTAACAATCACACAGGCTACCAACACATATAGTTTTATTCTGTTCTCTTCTTGAAATCTTATTTAATATAATCTGTACATTGGATTGGATTGAATTAGTATTCAAGTAGATGGCCCACCTTTTCAAAAAATGTGGCAGAATGTGTGATTTTAACCAGTGTCAATTAGGTTACTATTCATTCAGAATGTGTCTTTTATTTCATCATAGAAACAAGGCTTATGTATTTGTTTTATTAAAAGTATCATCGTAGTCTTCATATTTGTACGAAACAATGGCGAAAACTATAGATATATTTGATTAAAAGTTTCAAAATATCTGTTATCAGACTGTTATAAGAAATCTTTTAGGAAGATGGCCATTGTTATATTATTGTTCGTTTAAGTGTGTGTTGCATTTTAACGTTGAGTCGTTTGTGTTTTCTCTTATTTTTGAGATATTGAGATAAGACGTGGCACGGTACTTGTCTATCCCAAATTCATGTATTTGGTTTTCATGTTATATTTGTTATTCTCTTGGTGTTTTGTCTGATGCTTGGTCCGTTTCTGTGTGTGTTACGTTTCGGTGTTATGTCGTTGTTCTCCTCTTATATTTAATGCGTTTCCTCGGTTTTAGTTTGTTACCCCAATTTTGTTTTTTGTCCATGGATTTATGAGTTTTGAACAGCGGTATACTACTGTTGCCTTTATTTAGTTAGATAAATGTGCGCTTTTCTAAAAAAAAATCACGAAGTCAATACGTAAAAAAAGAATATCAGCGTATTTGTTAAATAAATGCAAGTTTTTCTATGATTGTAATAAAATGTAAATTCAAAATCATGATTTTCTTTATCACTAACAATTCATCTGGCAACTGAGCTGTAAACTTCATCATTTAAACATGATATTCTATACTAATGCAAGTTTTCTCAACCGACTTTACATACTGTTCAAAATAAATAAAGACACGCTAAATAACAATTTTAATAAATGTTATCTATTTTATGATACCATAAAAAAAATCATTTTACATCAATCATGTCAATATATTTGATAGACATGTTCGTGTAGAAAAGAAGTCTTAACCTAGTTTTAAAGGAAAGACGCATCCCACGGGTCGCACCAGACAAGTTCTTCTGTCTAGTTAATTTTTCTTGAAATGAGTTTAATCAAATGATTTAATTGAACTTCTTCCCCTGGGCCATACTTACCACTTTAACCGACATTGGAATCGAAATTCTCTGACAAAGTATTGTTCTTCAATAACAGATACATCTCAAAGCGGCAGTAGGAGGAATATGTAGTGTAAAACAAGTGTATCTAATAAACTAGGCAATAAAACGGTATTTTACGTCCGGTAATACTGCACTTAAATCGCGCAAATCACTATGTGATCCATATAAATAATAGTTATCAAAGGTATCAAGGTTATGATTTAACACACCAGACGCGCGTTTCGTCTACATTAGACTCATCAGTGATGCTCATATCAAAAAAGTTATAAAGCCAAACAATTAAAAAGTTGAAGAGCATTTCAGGATCCAAAATCCAAAAGGTTGTGCCAAATACGGCTAAGGTAAATAAACTCATCATAGTTACCAATATTGAAATTGTGTATCTGCGCCATATAATACGCTCGTTTGGTGTACAAAAGACTCACCAATGACAATCGAATAAAACATTGCGTTTAACACTAAATCCCTGATATGTGTTTTAATTGATTGGACACTGATGCATGGTTTAATTTATTATAAGTTATTCTAAGTAGCTTTCAGTAACTTCGATTTTTTTTGAACTGTTGACCCACTTCTGTAATTCATTTTCGTTAATCAACGTGTTTTTTGTGTGTGTTGAAACAATTTGTAGTTCATTTTTGTTAATCAACGTTTTTTTTTGTGATACATTTCGTCTCACTTTTTTTTTTTATATGTACCACCGTTTATAATTGTTTGTTTTCTGTTCTCGTACTGTGAACTAACATTTTTTTGAAAGTATTTCAGTACTCACACAACACAATTATATTTTGCTACCTGTGTGCCTAATTGTATTTAACACCATTTTGTCCCAGGTTATATTTGTTTTTGACATTGTTTTTCATATTGTTTTTATATTGTATCATAGCTAATATGTATTTGTTCAGTGTTTTTTTTATTTGTATTCTTTATATTTCTCTGCATTCGATATAGTTTAGACAATTCAATTAATAGAGTTTAGTCATTTCAATCTAAGTTGTAATGTTAAATTACTGCATCTTTCACGTTAGTGTGAGGGTTTACGTCAATTAAAACATATAATTTCGCTGCATTTGTTTGCACATGTCCTATGTCAAGAACCTGTTGGTTTTTTGTATAGATGAGATCGTTGGTTTCCCTCTGTGAATGGTTTTACACAAGTCATTTTGATACGTTCTAAAGGTTTCCGGTGTGAAGGCCGTACCTTTTGGAAAGCAAATGAATCAATTTAAGTGGCTTCTGTTAACGATGTCATCGATAAAAATAAATGATGTTATTCTGCTATGTTCCTCACTATTATATTGTCTTGAAGGATGAAAAAATTGTGTTAATGATATACACTTTCATACATACATTTTACATTTTAGAAATGTTTTGTAAAGTACTAAACTCCTTTATAACAACTAGAAATATTTGTTTTTTTTTAAATTCCGGTACATGTCATACACGATATTACACACTAATCTAAATTAAAATAAAATGTATGTAAAAAAGGTACCACTTCTCATAGCGGTTAGAATAAAAAAATCTTATCACTTGTCATAGCGGCTAGAATAAAAAAAAATATAATAATTTTCAATAAAAAAATATTATCAGGTTACCACAAGAAAAGACGTTTCATTATATTTTTTTCTGTGTCATTTTTGCTTATACTTTTTGTGTATTCATGTTATAATTTTAAGTTCAAACGCCCCCAGCAAATTAAGTTTTACTTTATTAAAATGGAGATGTAGTATGATTGTCAAGCTATCCACTACGGTTATAATAGTAGTATCTTAGTTATAAATTCATTCGTTCTCTGCATTCTGTAATCAATGTTTATCCATTATACCTATATAAGTGACACTCAAAGAGATTGCTGGGAATAAATAAATTTACAATCTTACTACTCATGTCAAATAAAGTAATTAAATGTTGTTGATGTCCTGCGATATTTCTCTGTGGAGAATACGTTATCCCGATGATAGCTATGATGTTGTCTGTTAACAATGTTTCACCGAACACAATCTGTCTATTTTGTTAGATTTATTCTATGCTTTTCTTTTATTAATGTTGATCTGGTTATAACATAGATAATCTTATTTTGGTAAATAATTACTATGATTATTGCCGCTGTTTTCTATATAGCCTTACTAAGAGGAACAACGCAAAATAATAATTTAGAACATGTAAATTACAAAAAACAAAAAACAAACTTATACACATTTTTGAACAAACGTTTGTCAATATATAACGTTCAATTCGTCAATCAAAGAGAGCTGAAATATATACCAAAAGGAAATCCAAACTGATAAGTCGAAAATAAACAGACAATACTATGGCTTAAAAGAAAAAAAAGACCAACAGATAAACAATAGTACACAAAACATAACATAAAAAAACGAAAGACTGAGCAGCACAAAACCCTAAAAAAATGTGGATGATATAAGCAGATAAGGTGCTGCGGAAGGGTAAACAGATCATGTTAAACATGTGACAACAGTCGGATTATGAGTCTAATTCGGTAGTTCACATTCGTGAAAAGGGGATAATAAGGAATAGCATAGTTTTTGTGCCTCATTTAAACACTATTTAACTTTTTGTATGGAAGGGGAAAAACGCATTCAAGATATTAGGTTTATGTAAGTATCTTGTAATGCCAGAACAATACTAGTCAATAACGATCGCAAGACATTAGTTGTCAAACGAAATTTGAATGAATACGAAGTTGAAGTGTATTGAAGACCATATTGCCATGGCTTAAATTATGACATCCATGCCTGGGCGTACAATACTCCTAATAATTTTATATGTTTCTAAGTTATGTCCTTAAGAATAAATTTTGTATTTGTACCATTATTTTGTTTATTTCAATTTTGCCGTGTTTTTCCCTTAGTGGTATCTTTGTAATATCACCTACGTTGAGATATCTACAATCATTTCAAACTATTAGAAAAATTTGTCTGAAAACTGGATTATCTTTTAACAACATTGTATTGCATTTTTGTGGTTTTTGTCAATAGTTTTGTGTCATTCCTTGTTAACCACTTCTTATCAACAACTTTTGCATCAAAAACAGTCCAAAACTGAACAGCATTTACCTATTTATTGTGCTGTAAATCATCCTGTCTAATTGTAGTTAGTGCTTTTATCACTACCACATACATTTGTAAACCGCGCCATATACTTTACATCAAACTGTCTTCTTTATTACACAACTTTACGCATTTAAATGTATTTAACATAAATGTTCTTCCTTTTTTGTGTAATTTTATACCTGTATGCACTTTACATCGAATCCACAAGTTTCCTTCATTTTGACTGGTCTGCACCAAGAAAATGGCTTCAAAATATACCAAGTTTATCACGTGTGTCTTCGTCACGTTTATATCGTCCACACAATGATTTATTTTAAGATATTGAAATATTTTGCACATAGTAAAAACTTCACATTTTCTTGATACGTTTTTTTATCATTTATTTAAGGGTTGACTAAAGGAGTATGTGATTGAACCAGGACATTAAAATTGACTATAATCGACGTTTGATCTCTTCAAATTCAGTATTTAACCCCTGGTCTTTAATTGCTATTATAGACTTTTATTGCTATTATAGACTTTAATTGCTATTACATACTTTAATTGCTATTACAGACTTTTATTGCTATTATAGACTTGTATTGCTATCATAGACTTTTTAACGTATTGTGATGAACCATTCGTCGTGCGCAATAGAAGAATCAATCGAAAAATCCTATGACGACGTTACAATGCTAACCGGCTAAATTAGGGAGGAATTTGTATAAGTGACTTGTCACTTGTTTTCTCCATATGTTGTATTTATGTACGTATTTATTTATTTGATCTTGGTTACAAAAACCTACTGACTTATATTGCCTCACACAAAATGAAATAGTAAATGCATTGCTAAGCACATATAAATCTGTAATGATCAGTACATTTGTAAAATGATATTAGTTCAAATTATAGTAATAATTACAAGTTGTTTCCCTGTCATTCAAATTGTGATCTAAACCATCGTAGAGGATGCTTTATGACTTCTCGGAGAATTGTGGTGTGTTGTTATTTCCTATAAAACTTTTAGAACAGTCATCTACTGCGAAAAAAAGTCATCACTCAGTTCTTTACAATTCCCATGCCATTTTACTAACTATATCAAATATGTTCAATCTTTCTACACGATTGCGTTTTAGTGTTCCAATTATGCGTAATTTCTGAAGAGCTTTCTGCTTCAAAACTTGTTTTAACGTACAAAGGGGACGTTGATTTGTTTAACGTTGACATAAACAAACAGCTTGCTGACATTGTTTTAGTTTGTTCCTAAGTTCTGAGATAATCTCTTTCAAGATTTATTTGTTGGGATTTATTGAAGCAAATTGTAGAGGAATACACTATTTGGTACTGGGAAAACCACTTAATTTGTTTTGTATATGTCGATTACCATAAGCTTCAATTAGAATATAAAATGAAGTTTATAATGGATATCTAGTACTCATTATGAACATTCATTCGTCGTTATTATATAATTTCGTATTCCTAAAATCATATTATAGCGTAGGTGATTACATTCGAGAGCTTCTGATGGACTTTCTTCTCATTTTAATGTAAGTTTGTTTTTCTCTTAACATACTTTCTAATTACAGTCTTTGATAAATGACAACTAATAAATAGCCAAATTCATTGAATCTTGTTTTAATTAATTTCTAAACTGTTTTAAATACATTTTTGAATTTAGTTTTTCAACACTCTTTATATCTTGCCTCAGAATTTCAAATTTCGTCAACAGTTGTTTCCTGAACGAACCCGATTATGTGTATATATGTTAAACAATTCAGAGCTTTGAATAGCTTATGAGCTTGATATAGTTCCTTGGTAACTGACACCATTGACAATTGAACGACTTGTGCAGGTTTATAACTTTTTGGAATTTTTTTTATCCTAAATGCTCTTCAACTTTGTACTTTTTTGGCTTTATAACTTTATTGATATGGGTGTCACTGACAAGTCGTATGTAGACGAAACGCGCATCTGGCGTACTGAATTAAAATCCTTGTACTTTTGATAACCATTTAAAATTAAGAGTATTATTTTCATTCTCGAAATTGTTGGTCGACCACTATTCTCAGTATAACCTTGTTAATCTTGTAATTATAAATCTTCATCACGAAATAAACATCAAATGAATGCAAGTTTGAGATCACTATGCTATATCGTTGCTCCGAGTTATTAGCGTCAGTTGTTGCTGGTTGACGTTTCGTCCCCGATGGTATCACAAGCACAGTCGTCAGCATTTCAGTGTTGTCATGAATATCAACAATATCATTTTAATAAATGTCCTGTTTTAAAAACTTTGAATTTTTCGAAAAACTAAGGATTTTCTTACCCAAGGCATAGACTACCTTAGCAGTATTTGGCTCATTATTTTTGGAATGTGGGGTCATCTGTGCTCTTCAACTTTGTTATTTTTTAGCTTTAGAACAGTTTTGATCTGAGCGTCACTGATCAGTCTTATGTAGACGAAACGCGCGTCCGGCGTATTAAATTATAATCCTCGTACATTTGATAGATAATTATACATTAAAGTCATATGAAACCTCAAAATAAAAATAAATTAAAAAATGGTGCATATGTTTTTATAACAAAATGGATAGTTTTCATTATTAAACTTATGTACATATACTTTATTTCTTATAAAAAAGTCTTTAATTTGTCCACATTTAGGAGAAGTTTCATTTTTAATTGCTTGCTTCAAGGAAGCCATTTTCTGACATATTTTTCTATTGAAGTAACCTTAGCGTGACCGTCTCGTAAACATTCGGTAATCGCAATACGCATGGATCTGTCACTGAAATAAACTATTGTCTTATTGTACATGTTATGCCTGTGCTCAATATCCGGCAGAGATATTATTTTCCTTAGGGTAGAACAATTGCACACATTTATATTTGTTTCCGAATATGAACAAATTGTTAATTTGATATGACTTGAAAACAGATACTGAACTGATACAACTACGCGTAATTCGAAATACTAGTTTTCTATTCTGTAATCGTCACTGAAAACAAGTTAGTACAAGTATGTCAAGAGCAAACAGCTAACATAAAACCATTTTATCTTATACTGTAGTTCGAGAAACTACGAATATGGGCGGAACATACGCTAATAGCAAAAACAGTTTTGTGATTTTACTTTTTGATATATGCCCTAATTAATTGAATGCTTCTTTTTGTAAATTTATTATCAAGTAAAAGCGTACGTTTTGTATGAGGCGCGGATCACACATTTTTATGGGCACCAATAGTCAAATCTGATAGGTTGTATTTAAAATATTTTCCATGGATATTATTGTCATAATAGTTGCATACAAGATTATAATTTAACAAACTAATTATAAATCATAGATATCTGATATTGACTTATCGGTCAGTTATAGTATCAGTGGCATTTTTCGTAAAAAAAATGTAATAACTGTGTAAAAATACATCACGGGCATATGCATACAACATCACTGACTAAAACCATACAAAAAATTAAGACGACAACACTAAAATTATTGTAAGTGATGATACTAAATACAATGGATATATATATAATAAACTTTCCCCTTACGTTTAAATTAAGTAATATATAAATGAACAGGAAAATAAAATGGAAACAACACTGTAAAAATTGGTGTTTTCATTTTCGTATTTTCTGTCCTTTTCATTTTCTAAATGAAGAAACAAAACACTACCATGAACTGTTTATATTTACTTTTAGTTATCTCCTGGTGGTGTGTATGGGAACAGACAGCTATAAAAGTAATGTTTCCATAGTTTTAGACGAAATATTGTCGACGTATGAAAAAGATCTTAGACCTGGTTTTGGAGGTAATTTATACAGCGTATCATACTTAAAAATAAAGGCATTTTTAGTTTACCGCTGTTCAAAAGTCATAAATGGATTGAGAGAGAACAAATTTTGGTTAGACGCAAAAACCAACGGAAATATTTAATCTATTAGAGGGTAAACAGAACACCAAAATACACTGAAGTACAACAAAAACAAACGAAAATACAACAAACATACTTGGAAACGAACTATTTGAAAACAACTACAATTTTTGTGACTTAGTACCGGATATTTAGAAAACAAAGGTTGGGTTGAATCTGGTTGTATGACTAGCCAACATGATCCAGCTTATGATGTTGGCTTCATATCTTGACTTACATCTTAAAAGTGGCAATGAGGGTCGATTGAAAACAAAACTTTACGACAAAAAGATGATTTCAACTTTCCGATTGTGAACTTTCCATTTCTAATTAGCAACGTTCAAGCAGCACCAGCATACGGGGTATATATCTCCTAATTGATACGTTATTCCCGTGCTTGCTTTTCCTATCATAATTTTCTTGGTAGAGGGTTCGCTGCTCACAAGGAAGATATTAAACCAAAAGTTCAAAATGATGAAGTTCTCGACCGTTATGAAATAACCGTTTCAAAAACGATATGGGATATGTTCCTTACCATCTAACGTCGTAACTACAATACCCTTCCCTTTCATGAATTTGACCTACCGAATAAGACTATTTACCGGATTTTTTATCACATCAGCAACACGACGGGTGCCACATGTGGAGCACGATGTGCTTACCATTCCGGAGCACCTGAGATCACTCCTAGTTTTTGGTGGGGTTCGTGTTGTTATCCTTTAGTTTTCTATGTTGTGTCATGTGTAATATTGTTTGTCTTTTTGTCTTTTTTATTTTTAGCCATGGCGTTGTCAGTTTGTTTTAGATATATGAGTTTGACTGTCCCTTTGGTATCATTCGTCACTCCTTTTATACGGCAATATTGAAAAATATCGCTAAAACGACAATCCTCCGTCACTGATAAACAGCATAAACAAACAAAAAAACAATCAGCACAGAGAAAAACAAAAATAAATAATTTCATTTTAGATACAAGTACCATGATTAAAATTGTGTATGCCAGACGAGTGATTCGACTACATAACAATCGATTTAAATTAGGCTCGTATAATGTAAATTAAATATCGACAAATAATGAGGAAGTAGGAGAGCATTGATAATCAGAACTAAAAATTCAGATTGGTTTTGCCAAAAACAGCTACGGAATTCTATTTCTGTGTTAGAAAATCCTAATATAAGTATTTTAAAACAATTCAATGTCTCGTAATCAGTTGATTCAGTATTAATCATTAAAATATTAAAAAATATAGACCTTAAATCTACTTATTTCTTTATAATTAGGCGTATAAAACTTGTATTATGAAGCCAATCACATTTTCTCTGATGTCATGATTATTGGTTAACGTGAAATCATCGTTTGTAAACTGTTGTTCTTCGTCTAAATAATTCAAACCAATCATACCAAAGAAAGAATGAAATTGCTACAATTGGGAGCCTTCGTATGGTTCTCAAGTTATCGATGGCTATATAATTGTATCTGAGACTCTTGAACATTTAAATGTGTTTTATATTTTAATAGGAAATCCAGTTGAGGTGTTGACAGATATATATCTGAGGTCTATGGGCCCAATTTCAGAAAAAGATATGGTACATGTATTATATTTTCTTTTATAAAGTTGTATTTATTCTCCGCTAACAAATTAAAAAAATATCTATAAGCAAAGTAAGTGACGTTTTATGATAAACCTATCAGTTTATTAACCCTTAGGAAAGTAAATGTGATTTTCCTTAGGAATCATGCAAAACGTAAAAGTATACATTGTTATTACCAACAACAAGATAACACTATTTTTCACTCATTTATTATTTTTCATTTTTTATCAAAAAGACGATGTCGTAAATTTAAATCATATGGTGAAATCTAATTTACCTCGAGTTGTTTATTGAGACAATTTACGGCATTGCGTCTTTCGGGTGTAACATTATAGTTTAACTATGCTCAACTTCATTTAAAGGAAATGCATTTTTGATTTATGTAGAGCTTCATGTCTGTTCAGTTAAAAATACGATAAATTTTAGCTTATTCAAACTGTTTCTGTCAAAAAGCCTCTGCTTTGAAGTGTTAAGAACTGTTAAGGTTTTCTTCGTCTAATTTCTTTAAAACGTCCCTCTGAAGCAAGTAGTTTGAATAAATATATTGCGAAAGCGATTTGTTTTACAATTTAACGAAGACAGTTTCATCGCGAAAATTTCCACCTTCTTTACATCTTTTTTGATAATTTTGTTTTTGTTTTCCGTGTGGTAAAGAGTTACGTACCATTCAACTCAATGGAACGACTGTTAATCATGTACATAAATAATTAACTTAAACTCAAACACATTATGGAGGAATTAACTCATACGCATTCATCAGTTTTCTTCAGAACGTTTCGTGCCCATTTTCAATGTTATTCTTAAACGCATTGGAACACACTCTAGTTAAATATAAAAATGAATACAATATTATGTCAATATATAATATAAATAGTATACTTTTTTTTATATTTACCTGGTAATATTGAACAATTAATATATCTGTGTCAATGAATATAATTGCATGCATGAATAATGTTGAAAACAGCGTTTTATTTCAAACTTATTTCTTTCAAAGGTGTATTCGATTGATATATACTTCAGACAACGATGGATGGACGAACGCTTAGCAACTAATTCATCGACAGAAAAAGAAAACATTTCTGTCAGCATAAAAATTCTTGAAAAAATATGGTTTCCTGACACAGTTTTTTACAACGGACGCAAATCATATTTACATATGGTTCCTACGCCAAACAGATTCGTGCGCATTGGACGGAATGGATCTATTTACTTCTCACAACGGTAAGATCAATCAAAATATAACGTGTTTGAATTTTTGATTTTGATTTTTTATTAGTTTCATTCTGCAAAGAAATTTCCTCGGAGCTCGATATTATTGTTATTTTACCTTTTAGATATGTTTTAGCGTGTCCTTAAATAATCCATCGTGTGCAGAAAAACGTGTCATTTCCAACACTGATGAGAATAGATATTTACAATTATATTACTTATGTTAAAAATGACTTCTACCAGACAAAATACATTATTTTTTTTACTAGTATATCGCAGGTTGCCAATCTTCTATTTAGTATACTAAGTAAGAAAAGAGATATCGTTATATGTCTTTTTCTCCTCTAATAAGAAAGTGACATTTATGTAACTAGGAAATATTATCGAAAGTTTGTAGGGCATTATTAATTCTACAAAACTTGGTTAAAATTCTAAAACACGAAATCTCGATTACGGAAGAAGTAATTCTTGAGAAAAAAATGAAGCACAGAATATTATTGTATAAAGCTCCGAAGCGTTATAGACTGATCTTTTCTTGTTGTACTCAACAGTCAGTTTTGTCTGCCGCTGCAATAAATTGCCTTATCACCATTTTCTGCTGCCTAGTAACGACTTAATCTGCAGTGTTCTTTGACTGACTCGTCTCCCCTTCTTCGACTAATTTCTGTTGACATCAACCTAACCACCCTTTTCATCCTTAAGTTTGTTCTTCCTTTAAATGGTTAGCGTATGTATGACGAGTTTGTCTTGATGATATTTTATGAAAAAAAGATGTGGTATGATTGCCATAGAGCCAACTGTCCACAAGAGACTAAAATGACACAGACATTAAGAATATAGGTCACTTTACGGCCTTCAACAATGAGCAAAGCCCATACCGAATAGTCAGCTATAAAAAGCCCCGATACAACAATGTAAACCAATTCAAACGAGAAAACTAACGGCCTTATTTATATAAGGTTTGTTCATATTGAATATGTGTCCTAACACGAACTGTGAACCTATTAGACTTAGGTCAGACGTAAAAATAAAACGATCATTTATCAATGTAATTCAATTTTTACAGTTTTCGTAAGTTAGTTTAAGGTTCACCTCAGAGAAGTTTGATGTATAGAAGAACGGTTAGTTTTGTCTATAAATGAGGTTAAACATGGACCCATTTTCATTAACGTTATGGAGATTTAGTACTCGAGTTTTATTCTCTAAATTGAATTTGAGATTAAATGTTTGCTTATACTGTGAAAATACAATTCAAATCATCCGCACTTTCTGTTGTTCTTATAACTAGAGAAAAACGATCAATTGGCACGCAAAAGTAAAACAAAATAGAGAACAAATATTAACCTATACCGTTGCTATTTTATGAAGCAGACTGAAGTAAAACTTACAAAAACCGAAAATTATAACAGTGAAAGTTGCAATACGTTAAGATAGATATTCCTGGATAGTTTTTCAGTCTATCATAATTAATGCCATAGTTTATTTTTGAAACCTTCCGGCAACCTCATTCGACCTTTCTCTTCAGGTTAAGGTCGGGACTTTCAAAAATTACTATCGTATAATTACGATACATTGAAAAAATATCTATAAATTACGAAATATCTATAACATAACGGTTACAGTTAAAATAACAAATCATTTTAAGAGGTTGTTTTTGATATTTTGCAGATTGACAGTTCGTGCAATATGCAAAATGGAACTGCACCATTATCCTCTAGACTTCCAGACATGTCCGTTATACTTTGGAAGTTGTAAGTGTCTTTATATTAATAAAAAAAATAGACAAGTTAATGTATTACAGTTATTATAGGGTGTATGGGGATTAACATTATAGAGAATAACAAGCAAAGAACATATAGGGAAAAATTGACCAAATAATAAAGTGTATTATACAATGTCTTTTGATGAGGTAAATATGTAGTTTTATTTACTTTTTAAAAACTGATATTCACTGAGGCCAACCAAAACAAAAAACACTAATTGTGTTTATTCCATCACGGTTAGTAAGGTCGTCATATCGAAGAGCGTTTAGTACAGTGATTTTGTAATAGTTTTGTTAAGTTGGTCATGGATTAGTTATGTTACGACCCGAAACGATTACCTCTGTTCTTTACAAATGAGCAGATAAAAAGCAAATTAAATGTTTGAACCTTTATTGTAAGTCAAACTTTCTAAATTGAAATCATATTTTTACAAGATTAACGCAGGATAACCAAAATATCCAAATTGGTATGGTTTGGTTAAGCGATTGACATGGTTCAGTTAAGACTCTAGAACTTCGTCATGGTTTTGATTACATTTGTCATGGTTTAGATCCAATAAGTACATATGTGTGGCACCTTAATATTGATTGTTTGAAGGCGATCGTGAAAAATTAAAGTTACACAATTAACTAGTCGATTAAAGGGGGGAAAAAACCTTTTGATCAAATTTGATGGGTGTAAACTGCAAATCGTACATTTATATATTTTTGTGTTCAGCGTGACGCATTACGAGGTCAATGGAAATATCGGGTGTCCATCCTTTCGTCCGTCCGTCCATCTTTGCGTTCATCCGTCCGGTCTCACGTTTACAATTCTAGCCGGATTATTTATGAAACATATATCCTAGTTTTATAGTACTAATTTTTGGGCTTGTTCGAAAGTCGGTGTCGTTCATTTATTTTTTAAAGCGTTATGCCCCTTGGAAACATTAGTTATATTTAAATTACATTGCTAGCACTCTCAAATGTACAATTCTTGTCAGAATTTTATGAAACTGACATCATAAGTTTAAATTAGCAATGTTTTGGACGAATTTAAAAAAAATAGTGCCTACTTTTCAAGAGCTGTGTCCCTCAGAAATATAAATACATTGAGAACTGTATTTTAAGAGCTCTCATATAAACAAATCATACCATGAAAGTTAAATCATTGGTAATTATATATCAGCAATGCTTTGCACTGATTTGAAAACTAGTACCGACAGATTATTTTTTTACTGTCTTACTCTTACGTTTTGCAACTCTAATCCCGCAGTCCCACTAGGCCACGATCGCACCTAGATCTGTAAATAAGGCATTTTTTTACCATCGTAGTGACGATCGTGTAGATCACAGTAAGGTCGTAATACGTCGGGGTGAGGTCTTCAATATCATGATAAGCGTGACCAACTTTTAACATGTTCAAAACAGTCGTGGTGCGGTCGTGGCGAAATCAGGTCGTAGTAGAAGCGTAGCAAAAGTAGTAAGATCATGGTGAGATCGCAAAGGGAGCTGTGCCATTGTAGCGAGGGCGTAGCGAAATCGTGATTCTAATCGGAGAGACTGTGCTACGATCTCACAGCGACGTTACTACGATCTCACTACGGCCATAGCGTTCTCACCGCAACCCATGTACGCTTCCACTTTGACTATACCATGTTTACCCCATGCTGTTCAAGACCATAGTACGATTCAAGCACGCCCAGTCCGACCTCATCACGCTATCCTTATGAACTAACTACGTTCATACTACGACCACTATGCTCATTATCATTTTCACATGAAATACCGGTATATAAAAGCTCTCCATGATTTGTTTGTCTGTATGTAATTTCGACCTCTTGTCCTTTTTCTCCAACGGCTCAGCCATGCTTGAGACATCTATGTCATCCATGCTATCGTTCACTAAAATATCGTCATTTGAGCTTGATGGACCAGCTACAGGTTGTGATTCAGGTTAGTTTGGTCGGTCCGACATCTCTACTGGATCGTGATTCGTTACTATTAGTGCTCCCTCTGCCTCTTCATCTACTCCTTCTACCACGCCCACGTATTCTAATTGCAGTTACCGAGATTCCCGTTATATTTTGAATGTTGTAAGTTTCTTATCAACCATAACGTTACAGTTACCTAGATTCCCGTTAAATTATGAATGTCGTAAGTGTCTTATAAATCATTTAACTTAATTACAAAGATTCCCGTTATGCCATGATTGTTGTTTTACAAGCGTCTTATTCACCATCTTAGTCATTTTCTCCACGCTTTGAAAGAAGGACTTACATTAAAAACTACTATTTAATTTGTACACCAGATGCTCATTATAACAACCAATGTCTCTTTAGTGATGGCCGAAGCATTAATATTTGTAAATTTAGAGCTAACATTAAAATGAAAAGCTTATCAACCAAAACAGGCAGTAGACAAATTAATAACCGTTCGAGTTCCCGTCACGCTTGTAGTCATTTGTGTTTTAGATATAGGAAGATGTGGTATGAGTGCTAATGAGACAACTCTCCATCTAAGTAACTATTTATAAAAAGTAAACCATTATAGGCCAAGGTTATCTGCTAGCAATTTGTTGTAGCTTTTTTAAATATTATTAATAGATGTACATGTATACCATTTTCTTTTTTATATTGGAAAATATTTGTGATTCGTGATGTTTCTTTCAACTTGCAGTTGCTTATTCTGAGGACGATGTGAAATACACTTGGAATTCTGGGAAAGATGAGTCTGTAGCTCTAGCGCCTGACATGACAATGTCTCAGTTTGACCTTATTAACTTCTCTGCAGAAACTTCATTTACATACAGAAAAGACGGTGAGTATATCAATCGCACAATTTTCTTTTCCGGTTGGTTGTGTGTTTTAACTCTTTTTCAGGAACCGATCATATCCGGAAATATGAAATAAATCAATACACATTTAAGTTTCTCCCACTTTTGGTTTGGTTTTCATTGGAGCTACGTGCCACTGCTGATGGAATTTTAATTCCCAAAGGGTATCACCAGCCCAGTTGTTAGTACTTATGTGCTGACATGAATTATCATTGCTATGGTTATATTAATAAACTACCTGTTTACAAAACTTTTGAATTTTGAAACACTAAGGCTTTTTTACCTCAGGAATATATTAACGTAGCTGTATTTGGCAAAACTGATATTTTCATATTCTAAGTTTCTATAATCATCTATGAATTCCAAGTCCACAATAAACAAAACTTGACAAAATTGTTATTTAATGTACCAACTTTAGTCAACACAATAATGCTCTATGCATTTTATAGAATTTGATAATTGTGAACGACAACACGATCATAGCAAATGTTTTAATTCATTTGGAAAGATCATATGTCTATCAATGAGAAAAAGAAAGTCTGGACTAAACAGAAGTTATTTGAGATGATATTTATCTATTAATTACAGAAACTATATCATTTATTCATTATGTCTAGGAGATGTCAAATTGATATATTATCTCTAATGCAGAAACAAAATGCCTTGTTATTAATTTCACAAAATGTCAGACACTTTTATCATCGTCTTATAATTCAATGCATAAAAATCATTTCTGAACTGTTGGCTTATTGATATATTCAATAACAGGCGCCTGTCAACTGTTATCCATTCGGAACTCTCTCTGCCTAACCGATAGTTAAGTGATTAGTCAGTTCAATGATGAATGGAAAAGCTAGCTAGTGATATCTACTAGTTTCGAGGAAGTTTGATACAAAATCAAAGCAGTGATTTAACACCAATCTGTTTAATTTGAATTGATTGCAGTCAATATTTTACAACGTTGTATATCTAAGTAATGAAATTCATCGCTGTCAATCAAAGGCAATGTTCTGTAAAAATAAACACCAAATGTTGGTTCGGTATTAAATGAACATGGACATTGTGTCTTCAGTTCATCAAACTTTCAAGATTTATACACTATGCATATTGCTTAGTTAGTCTACATATACACAAGCTGTACATTTTCAAATTATTCTGGAATGTACAATTCTACAGACGTTCGTCTTGGAGAGATAAGGCGAAGTGGCGACTTGCAATGTTTAATACTTATTTAAAAGAGAAACAAACTATTTCATAAAAAACAATTTAAACAATAAAAGATAACATCATTTCGCTCTATTCTAATTGTGACATTAATTTTCATTGTTTCCTCTGAACTTTCCTATTGTGACGTCATGAAGAAGGCGACCTTGCCTGATGACGTCACAGAAAAAGTACACATTGTCAACTTCCTTCAAATCTTTGAAACAGATGGATTAAAATTATCAGAGAAACAGATGCTACCACTATAACCCGTGTTGTACGATATTTCTCCACTCTCGGCACTTTAGTTATATAAAAAACTCGGCATTTAGTCCAATAGACGACCCCTTCCATTATCGTCTTTATGACATCCTTTTCCAGATATAGGGGATCGCCTGTATCCCTGCACTATTAAATTTCATCAAGCGTCCTGGGGATCATCATTAAGAAGGATAAACTATAGAAATAATGTTTGTTATATAGGTACTTAATAACAATTCGCTAATTACAGCAGTCTTGGCGAGCAATTACAATAATTCAATTTGTCGAAAAATTTGTGGTATATAGTATACTAATTGTTCAATCAATCGCTCAACATGGTACATAGGTTATGAGGCCCCTAAGCGAATGATGTTCACTACACCAAAGCTTGTGACGGAAATGCAACTAATTCTAAAGATGTCCAATAGACTACCTGATTGAATTTTATTTTTATCGTGATCATGTGCACATTTTAATTATGACACGTATCACACTTTCACAGTTATGGAAATATACACGTACGTATGTCCGTGTTTTTATCGAATTCAGTGATTTCAACCTTTTTAATCAGTATTTTGATTATTATATTGAATCTAATTTCAGTCCGACAATCCATGCTGACAGTTTATTTCAATCTAAGACGACATACGGGTTACTTTGTGATAAATATATTTGTACCGTGTATGTTACTTGTTATTTTATCATGGGTATCATTTTGGATAAATAGAGAAGCTACCTCAGACAGAATAGCCTTAGGTAAGTGTAGTAAAAGAAAGATCCAAACGGATATTACAACTCATATGTCGAAAGCAAACTGACAATGCCATAGAAACAAAAACAAACAAACCCGAAGAAATGACATAGAACAGAACAAAGAACAATACATATAAAATTTGGCTAAGCAACACGTAAAACAGTCCTGTGTAATTGTAATATCAAGTAAAGGGTGGAGAATATTGATATTGCTTTTCAACATCACATCTGTATCTCTAGTAAAATACATGACATTTATATAATCCAACGAGTTCATCTCAAGACACGTTATTAAATCTAATTTTATACACTAAAAATGCACCCCACTATCATATACATTTAGTTTTATATTCATTTTATGATAAAGCGCTTTTATCCGTGCCTGGATATCTATGACATCGCAAATTATTGGTACAGACCGATTTCTATTGAATATTGACTTGATTTTACTACTTTGATTATACGTATATTAACCTTTATTTTTATTTGTACGTTTCTTTCCCACTCGGAATAACTTAAATAACAGGAGAGAAAAATTCACAACACAGAATGAAAAACCCGAAAATGAATATTTTACAAAAAAAAAAACCAACATGTGTTTGATGACAAAGGATAGACATGAAATTCTAGTACAAAACAGACATTTTTAAATGATGTTACCACTACATACACCACTGAAAACTAAAACAAGCATTTGATAGATATAGGAAGATGTGGTGTGAGTTCCAATGAGACAACTCTCCATCCAAATAACAATTTAAAAAGTAAACCATTATAGGTTAAAGTACGGCCTTCAACACGGAGCCTTGGCTCACAACGAACAACAAGCTATAAAGGGCCTCAAAATTACTAGTGTAAAACCATTCAAACGGGAAAACCAACGGTCTAATCTATATAAACAAAACGAGAAACGAGAAACACGTATATATTACATAAACAAACGACAACTACTGTACATCAGATTCCTGACTTAGGACAGGTGCAAACATTTGCAGCGGGATTAAACGTTTTAATTTGAATCCACTTTAATACAAAATCCAGAGTTGAAACCAACGTCATGTGGAATTAACACAGTTTCATAAATGTGTTTCTTCATTGTTAAGAAATATCCGAGGATAGCGGAACCGGATTCTGACTTTGACAAGTTGAACAAGAAAATTATGTTTATTGCGACGTTAAATACGACTGAATGGACAGTATTTCAAACACAGATAAATCGTTGCAATCTAAACTATGAAGACAATGACAAAAATGCGAACATATGTATGATGATTTTTGTTTACTGAAAATGAAATTATTGCATAGCAATATAATATTTCCCACAGAAAGTAACCAATCGTTAGTGTGCAAAAATTCTAATAGCACTAGTGCAATAAATCTAAATTCATGACGTCATCAACGACAAAATCTTAGTTTAAACCAATTTTTACTCTCAAATATTATATTGCTATACTACAATAAAAGGCTTCTTGCATGAATATTTGGGAAAAATGTTCCTCGTAGAACATATATTGCACTCGCAAGCTCGTGCGATATAAAATTATACTAGGAACAATATTTCCCAATATTCATGCGACAACCCTATATCATCAAGGTAATAAAGAACCAGAAAATTATTGTATTTATTTTAAGGTACGACGACAGTATTGACCATGGCTTTCTTAGCGCTGGACAGCCGAAGTGATCTACCTCGTGTTAAATATGCAACAGCATTAGATTTGTATATTGCCTTATGCTTTGTTTTTATTCTGAGTGCGATTGTGCAGTTTGCAGTAGTTCATCGTTTTACAAAACATGGCCATGGAGATGTCGAGCCCTCACCAACTGATAACGACGAAGAAGACGAGGAATCTGAAGACGAGGCTTCAGTAAGAATAATATCAATAACATATCATATAGCGGAATCTGACAGAGTGAAATCTGGAATTAGAAAAAAATATTATTGTCATCCACCCTACCGATACATAATATTATGTCCGATAACAAAGATGTGTTCCCGTAATCGTTTGCCTTTCAATTTGATACTAAACAACAACCACATTAATAGAACAAAACACACTAACAAAACATAACAGATTGTAGATATATAAAAAAAAATGCACGACTCATACTGAAAATAATAGCAAGTATGATGTCTTCTCGACACAATCTGCTTCCTTCCTCGTCGTCTGGATCAAAAGATGATACACTGAAAACTAAGAGGGGCGAAAGATATGATAGGGACATTCAAACTTATATGTACAAAAAACCAACAGACAACGACATGGCTTTAATATAGACCAATATACAGACAATAGTACACAAAACACAACATAGAAAACTAAAGACTGAACAAAACGAACCTCACTAAAAACTAAAATGTTATTGGACAAGAAAATGAAAAGTATGTATAATTCCATACGAATTGACAATAAAGTTATTGTATTTTCTAACGCTTCACTAATTTGGTATTTGTTTTTATTTTATTCATTTCAGCACAAAAGGAATGGAAAACCTCACAACCAATCTTTCCATCCAGAAACAAATACTCCTAGTAATCGAGTTTTCCTTTGTCGAGGTGAAAGTCGTCTCCGTGTATGGTTATCAAGCTTACGTATTAAGAACCGAAGACAATTCAAAAGACGAAAGCATAGAAACAGTGTCAGTCAAATTGACAGAGTGTCTCGGGTACTCTTTCCTCTAGTCTTTATTTTACTCAACTTTCTTTATTGGAGTTTTTATCTTAAGTAGGATTTTGTTTTACTCAACAATAAAAAGACAAATACTAATCTCGTATTGGTTTACACATGTAAAGTTAAGGACTTTTCTTGTATTTGTGTTTTTCAGTTTTGTTTTATTAGAAGTGGTTCCGAATGGACGTCTGGATTAACCGAAATAAAGGCAACTGCAAATACAGTTAAACGACATAATATTTTAAAGTCATCCGTATAAGTCGGTATTGTCATTACAAAAAAAACCCCGAAAAGTCAACAAATCACAATATAGAAAACAAGAAAACTTAACTAAAAATGGGGGGATGCTAATCTCAAGCGCATCGAAAAGGCGTTTTTCACATTAAATGCTTAAAATACCAAAAACTGATCAAATTTACTGAAGAGCAAACACTCTAAAAGCTAGTTGACCAGCTGTGACAGAGCAGAATCATTCATTTAAAAATACATTCGTGTATCTATTTAGAAGTCATAAACGGAGGATTAAACACTTGAAAAAAACATTTTATACAAATTAAAAGACATAAAAATGAGTTGAGTAACGATGAGAAAAAAATATTAAATACACCAAAAGCTTGTGGATGAGACGGAAAAAAAACCAACTAAAGTACTAACGCAATTATCAAATGAACTAGCACCTATTATCAGTCACCCGTTTCAACAATTCCACCACCTTAATACCTGATGCATAAACAGCAGCGCACTGATATATGTCAATTGATACCGGTAAACTACTTCTATAATTGAAGGCCGTGCTGTGACATATACATATTAATGTCTGTGTCATTTGGTCACTTGTGGAGAAGTTGTCTATTTTGCAATCATATCATATTTTCGTTTTTATATTAACTTCTCTGGAAGATGCTCGGCCACATAAAATGCTCCTACATAATGAGTCATTTGTGAATGTCACATTCTAACATGTATAAAGAACAGCAAACTTATATATTTATATAATACTTTAAAAAGGCAATTAAAAAAGATTAAAAGAAAAATGATAGAAAGCATCTCCCCAAACATTTGTTTACTCCACACCTATCTAGTCGGGGATATCAGAAAATTCAAATGGACTAGTGAATTGCTCGCATGTAAGACGTTCACTGTCAAGAATGCAAAAAGGGAATATGAACTATAGACACAATTGCTAGTGGTTTACGCAATTAAATTGTGCTCAATATGCATGCCATTATTAGATAACTTGGTTTTTCATCTTTCATCATTTATTTCAATATTTTACCTTTCCAAAGTTTTGTTCTTAAATTTATTCATTTCATATGTAAACTTGAGATTGTCCATATACAACATGCAAATGAGCAAAAATAACAGAAAGAAAAATACAAAAAATCTACTTGTTTCCATTTCCTTTTCTGGCTTCTGTTCTGTTTTCTGTTTCTGTTCCGTTGTCAATTTCAGTTCCGTTTTACATTTCAGCCTTTCAGATACGCCTATGCCAACCTTGAATTTAGATAATCGTTTGTTTGAAGGGAAAATATCGGTTGTTTTATAATTAAAATGTTGATAAACGTTTACTTTCTCAGTCGCGGTTAGTAAACTTTTGCAAGAAACTTCTTCTGTAAAATACTGAGGTGTCATGACTGGAAAACGTATGAGATATAACAGACCACCAAGACATTCTCTTACATTCTCGTCCGTTGCTGGTAAACTTTTATTATGGCATTTATTTTGCCCCCACTGTAGCATTTTTTGGAAAATTTGTTTTTCTTCGCAACAGAACTTATCCGAACTGAGTAATAGTTTTAGACATTCCGCTGACAAATTAATAAAATCTTTTGAATTAAGAACATCACTTCCTTTGATGAAAATGAAATTCAAAACTTTCGTTTTTAAGTCTTCCATGTTGAAGTCGTGTGCTGTTTGTAGAACAAGACATGCATCATTCACATTAACATGTTATGTTAAAAACGCGTTGCACTCATCTGCTAACAATTGTAGCATATACTTTTCTGATCCATATAATAGATTCCTTACATTGTTAGAATCCACAGTAATAGTATCTGTATATATAAACCTGTGGAAAGAGAAAATATTGTAGAAAGAAGTGGTAATTCCTTTTCATGTGTACATTACTATCTTAAACTGCGTGATTGTCCACCAGTGATTTTATCTTGACATTCCACATGTGGCACCCATCGTGTTGCTCATAGTATATGAATCCGATAAATAGTCTAATTCGGTAGGTCACACTCATGAAAGGGAAGTGGATTATAGTTACGACATAAGGAACATATCCGATATCATTTGTGAAACGGTAATTCAATAAAGGTCAACCAACTCGTAATGGCGTCCGTAAAATTAAAAAAGGAATGATTTCAACTTCACCATTTGGAACTCTTGGTTTAAGAGCTTCTATTTTGAGCAGCAAACCTCTATCAAGACATAAAAAGAAATGCAGGCATACTAGTTTCCAATAATCTGTATTGCATTATAGTAGGAATCTTAGATTTTATTATATATCACATACACATTTTATCTGGGTGCATAACTTGACGCTTGTTTCGGGCGCATAAGATCACCATGTGAACAACTTTTTTATAAAGGGGTAATAACTCGCGAAACAATACAAAGCGCTCTAGTTGGAACTTACTGCAAGATCATTTGAAAACATTCCGGTTCTAGATCAACTATTTCAACAGTCCCTTTCTCTGCCAGTGGTCCTTCAAACATGCTGTAAAAAACAGGACTGGAACTAGTCAGCATATATTTATGAGCCTTGTTTGGTGTTTTGTCTATTCCGACGTGGAAAGTGACGTCACATATCAGTTGGTTGTTCAACATATACTTCATTCGATCGCAGAGTGATTTCTCTATTTGCCAATCAGAATTTGCTTCCATAATATTCTAATTAGTTATCAAAAGTACCAGGATTATAATTTTATACGCCAGACGCGCGTTTCGTCTACATAAGACTCATCAGTGACGCTCAGATCAAAATATTTAAAAAGCCAAATAAATACAAAATTGGAGAGCATTGAGGACCCAAAATACATTTACTGAACAAATAAGAAGAGATCTCACTGAAAAATCAATATACACATGCAAACATATTAACTGTTTGGCTTTTGGTCAATAGAGCTATTTTAAAAAGTCTTTACTATGCATTTGCTTTTGAAAATAAAATAGAAAATATTTTAGCTCCTTCATTAATCGGTCTCAGTTTGCATTTGTTTCCTAGCCATGACGTTCTCACTTTATTTTCTGCTTAAGCGTTAGAACGTTCTTTTTGTATAATGCGACTCCTTTTTTGCTCCACCCACGATAGTAGAGGGGCATTATGTTTTCTGGTCTGTGCCTCCGGTCATCCGTCCGTCTGTGCGTCCGTTCGCTTCAAGTTAATGTTTTTGGTCAAGGTAGTTTTGAAGAAGTTGAAGTCCAATCAACTTGAAACTTAGTACACATGTTCCTGATTAAATGATCTTTCTACTTTTAATGCCAAATTATAGTTTGGATTCCAATTTCATGGTCCACTGAACATAGAAAATGATAGTGCGAAGTTCAGGTTAAAGTTTTTGGTCAAGATAGTTTTTGATGAAGTTAAGGTTACATCAACTTGAAATTTAGTACACATGTTCCCTATGATATGATTTTTCTAATTTTAATTCCAAATTAAAGTTTTGACCCCAATTTTCCCGGTCCATTGAACATAGAAAATGATAGTGCGAGTGGGGCATCCGTGTACTATGGACACATACTTGTTTGTTTTCTAATATTTGTTTGATTGGGTCACAATCCTGTATTTTTTTTTTCGTACATGAGTAGTAATAAATTATCAGTGTACATGCATGTTTAAATATATTTACTTAAAGAGCAGCACGAAGATATCACAAGTCAATACTCATGAATAATTATATAATAAAGGAACTGTTTACCTCCCTATGGGTTTCTATAAGATCATTACTCTTTCCATAAAAAAATGGAAAGATATACATACGAACATGTTATGAAAAATCAAATGTAATTTATTCTCGCAGATACCAAAAAAACGGGTTGTTTGTTTGTTTAGAAATCATGTCTAGATAATGATTGATAAGTGAACAAAGCACAAATAATAAGATTTTTTTTAAAATTAAACAACTGCGTCACAGCGAATTATACGCCCTGTCTTTGTATATATAACTTGTTGTAAGCATATAATGAAGTCTGTTTAAAGGTTTTAGTGAGAAGTAAGTAACATTTCTCTGTGAAAAGGTTTGAATATAATAATTAAATGCCTCTTTTTGTAACTTCATTGGGATGAACAAGCGTTGACCGAAATACATTTTGTATGAAGCGCGATAGCTCATCATTATTAAAATGTGTGAACGGTCAACGCTTTTATCTCTATGAAGATACAAAAAAGCATTCAATATTAATATTTAAATATATTTAGCTAGGACCATAAAACACTATTTCTATCAAGTTTTTATTTAATTTACATTTGCACTTATTAAGAGACCTCGTGCATCAGTAATGAATGTTAATTTCGAAAGGTACAACATTTTTTTATCCAATCAAAATTACTATATCATAATAGAAACACACATCTAATGTAATAATTGGGATGAAATCGTCCTTAATTTTTAGCATGCATGCCACGTTCTCTTGTTTCGTGCTGTTGTTCATATAAAGGTCATCATTTTAAAAAAATGTAGCTTAACGACTTTGTCATGGGATGGCAAACCAGAATTCATTATTCAAATCAAAAGAGAGTTTCCTTAATTCAATATATAAAGATACACTTGTTAGTGTCTGAGATATGAAAATGGCCTCAAATGATCTTGAATCTAGATATTTATGTATTGCGCCTGTGGATCAACAACAAAATCAAAATCGAATTCAAAATCAAAAGAGATCTTTCTTTTCTCAATACTAACTACAGCAATAAAACAAGAGCTGGTGCCATGCAGGTTAAAGTAAACACAACAAGAAAAGTCTCAGATTGAAGTTATCAATTTTTTATCTTTTATCAAACATAATTAGATCTAAGTGCAAAACTATACTTGGCTTCAAAACTAAAACAGACTTACCAAATAAGATCAAATTAAAAGCTGAAAAGAAACGATAGCCAACTTAAAAAGAAAGTACATTGCTAAATATAGATACATGTTGATAAATATCCTGTCAGTAGAGTCACATGTAAATCAAGTTATATATAGATTTTGCCTACTTCATGTTCTTTTATAATTAGGAGATAACTGTATTGTATTTTAAGCTCCGACGGCATCAATTGGGGATTTGATGGTCGCAAATTAAGTTTACTGGCGACGCGTTAGCGGAGACAGTAAACGGGTATTTGCGACCATCAAATCCCCAATTGATGCCGTCGGAGCTTAAAATACAATATTGTTATCTCCATTCTAATGAAACTGACAGAAAACAACGTTAAAACATGTATTTAAAATCTGTCATATGCCGTCTGCGCTTGCGCGTAGGTCCCATAGCATCAATTGTCAATTGATGCCATGTAAGAAAGTGACGTTATCCAATCAAAATGAACGTTACAAACGTTGTTGCATTAGAATTGGTATTTAAAGTTACAAATTAAACTTCACAACTTTTGAAGTGAACATTGATATGAAATAATGTAACATGTAATTTAAATTGAAAACATGCATTGAAAAGTATCATCAAAAGATTAAAGGCATGCATGAATTAATAACTTTTCTTGTAACATAAATTGGATTTTTTCCTTTGATGTATTTATGAAACAATTTGCTTAAAAAGTGTAGTGAGGGAAAACCATGGTATATTATATGCAAATTGATGTTGTACCATACTTTGCTAATTAAATATGCAACTCAACTAGAATTCATTTCCACGTTATTCCATGGCTGAAGCTCCACCTTCTTTTTGAAAGGTATCCGCCACTAAAATATTTAGGAAACTGGAAAACGTACTAAAAGGTCAAGATATTCATTTGTTTTCATTTTAATATAACAAAAAAGCAATAAATTTTGTGTATCACATTCCAAAAAAACTTTTTCAAACTATATCGGATTGTCACGAATTCCCTTAATTTTGGAAACATTACTAACTGATTCTTCTTTCAGTTTTGCAAATAAAATGTAAAACTATCATTTCCCTTGCGAAAATTCAATTACATTTTGATTTAAAAGGGGGTACCTATAGACAAAGGAATAAATATCGGCTACAAATATCTAAAAAAAAAACAGGATTTTTTTTTGGCGATCAATTAGGGGGACGTAAACTAACTACGCTCCTTGGATTCGCTACTGTTTAAATACAGTGTTTTATGAATTAAAATTGTGTTCTGATAATTAATCTTATAATCGAATTAACAAAATAACGGAAGAAAAGCAGTTTGTACAAAAACTATAAATGTGTAAATATGCATTTTTCAATGAGATGAAAATTTCGAAAAATATGATTTATTTGTATGTTACCTTGAAAACAAACAAAAAAACAATTCTTACCGTCATTAGAATAATTATTTAATCCTTGTCGCTGGAATCCGACTTTTTTGTTTACCTCAATCTGATGACATTATGAAATTACCTGCGCATACAATCATACACGGGGCGTAAAACTAAAAAAAATCTTGAAAATCTGACATTTTCTTTACTTTCTGCAAATTCAGGGGTTCTATTACATGAAATACAGAGAAGATCATGCACGGGCCGCAAAAGTGAATTGCACGAGCTTCCATTTCATAAGATAAAACTGTAACGTGATCAATTTCCAATAATAGTTGAAGATCTTGAAGCTGCCAATCATTTTGTTTATATTAAAAATGTTATATACCATATGTCTTACTCATTAACATATTTAAACAAACTCATCCTTCGGATTCGTTTGTTTAAATATGTTAACTCGTAAAAACCATGGTATATATAGTACTTAATTAGATATGTGTCACTCGCCTGTATTACTGTGCATCTTAGCTAGTTGACTTTCATAGTTGTCAATTGTGATTTGCTTCTAACTGTCTACAGTATCTCTTTGTCAACTATATTTTTGGCAAAAAACGAAAGAAAAAAAGGAATATTTTTTTTTTATTAAGAGTAAAAATTCCTGTAAGTAGTCAATTTAAAAAAAAAACAGTTGTTGGCATGACACGGGTTATGTTCTTGTCATATATTTTATGATAGTATGATACTAAACCCCTAACGGGAGGGATTGTACCTGATATTCATATGATGAAGACATAGTCTTTCAATCAGTTTAATTGAGGTCTGGAGCTGGCATGTCAGTTAACTGCTAGTAGTCTGTTGTTATTTATGTATTATTGTCATTTTATTTATTTTCTTTGGTAACATCTTTTGACATCGGACTCGGACTTCTCTTGAACTTAATTTTAATGTGCGTATTGTTATTCTTTTACTTTTCTACATTGGCTAGAGGTATAGGGGGGGGGGTTGAGATCTCATAAACATGTTTAACCCAGCCGCAATTTTGCGCCTGTCCCAAGTCAGGAGCCTCTGGCCTTTGAAAGTCTTGTATGATTTAATTTTAGTTTCTTGTGTATAATTCGGAGTTTAGTATGACGTCCATTATCACTGTACTATTATGCATATTTTAGGGGCCAGCTCAAGGACACCTACGGGTACGGGAATTCTTGTTACATTGAAGACCCATTGGTTGCCTTCGGCTGTTGTTTGCTCTATGGTCTGGTGGTTGTCGCTTTGACATATTCACCATTTCCTTTCTCAATTTTAATTGACAATTTCGGATATTCGACGTTCTTTTAGATCTCGTCTTCATGGTCCATTTACTCATTACAAGTTTTTATAATTCTCATGACAAATGGCAATCTGCCAGGAAAAAATTCGAACAAAACTGTCAGATCAAGCCGGTTACTAGATATACATTTGCAGTGTACTAAATATTTCAAAGGTCTTAACTGAATTAATGGAAGGTAAAGTCTTAAAATGTTCTTTTAGTGTTTGGTGTGAATCATATTTTTGAATGTATTCATCGTATTTTATCATTTTTGTTTACATCTACAATTATGATGTCTCTTATGTGCTTATGATTTTGGTTTGCTGTGCTGATTGCGACTGTCATACAAGTGAGAGGTGTATCGCTATAAAACCAGATTCAATTCACCATTTCTACATTTAAAAATGCCTGTACCAAGTCAGAAATATGACAGTTGTTGTCCATTCGTGTGATGAGTTTTACCATTTGATTTTGCCATTTGATTATGGACTTTCTGTTTTGAATTATCCGTGTGATTTAACTTTTATCACTTTATATAACAAATCTAAAAATGGAGTGATAAATATATGTGAAGACTTCTTTATTTATTGAGAAAGATACAATTGAAAAAAACGTAAAACTACTTTATATATTTATGATCATACACTTACACACAAGTTAAGAACAAACTGACATAGTTAGCGTCAAGGCAAACAAGAACTATCTTTAAAAAGGATATCCGACGTATTTGAATTTGAGTATATGTTTAAAACTATCATTTCGATAACCTTCAGAAGCACAATGACTAAATGATGCAGGACCTCTTTCAGTAATCTCCATCTGAATGTAACTACAAGAAATGCTGGTTATATTAAGGCAATATATATAAGAATAATTGTGATGACACCTAAAAGCTTTATTTGTCAAAAAATCTAGTGTAAATAAAAAGAAACAAATATACATTTACTACTTGTTTTAAACTTAATTCATGGTTTCCAAAGCTAGAAACTATTGGTAGTATAAGTAGTATCTTTCTGTTTACATTCACCAAAACCCCGCGAAAATCTCACATGCGTAGGTGCGTTCTAAAAGTCATGTTCGACCCGAGTACAACAAACTTTATATTAAAAATTATATAACAGCTGTCATGAATGCAAAGAACTATTGGAGAAACAATTATTTTAATAAAAATATAAATCTTTGTAAGATCTAGGTCAAATATTTATAATTTTTCACTTGCTTTCCATCACGATATAATTTTCGAGACGTTTTTTCAAACACAACCAAATCACCCAGCATGACAGCATTTTGTCCAATCACAGAAAGGATTTTCGAGCATGCGTAGTCTGTTGCCATAGTGAAGCGTCCTTAAGTTCAAAGTGCACAAATCGAAACTAAACCGACTACGTCTAAGTTGGCAGATATTGAGTCTTTTTGAGGACATTTTCATACACGTTACATATGGTAGTGTTGGACTTGTACTGGTACTGGCATAGCTTTTTTTTTGGTGATAAACAGAGGATGAATCAGGTTTATGTCTATATTACAGCAACCAAACGACACGAAAATTAAGGATCATCACGTTGACACCAGTAATACTGTCTTCAATAAATGACAGTTGTTGGTACAATTTGTCAATTTCAAGCTCCGGAAAGTACAGATTATAAAACAATCAATTCAACAGATACTTTGAAAGATCTACTATAAACACCTTATTACCCGGACCCCAACAGCAGTATGACTACAAAAGACTGAGACTAGCATAGAACTTCTAACTAGTGTTTTATCCGACATTTGTACTAATAGTTTAAAATTTATCTCGTGGAATATAAATGGTGGTTTACAAAAAAAACTTGACGATAAAGCATTTATAAAATGTTTATGTACATATGATCTTGTTTTTCCTTACGAAATGTTGGTTTGAAAAAGATTTTTCATAACATTTACTTGATTATAATTGTCATTTATTGCCTTGATTGAAGTCTAAATCTATTCAGGGAGGAGGTAGTGTTATTTTGATTAAATTATGTTTGTCTACTGTAATTGATATTGACACTTGTATTTTAGGCTCTATTGTATGGTTGAATATTAAGCAGGGTATATTAACCGAAGGCAAATCTGTATATGTTGCTTGTATTTATATGTCCCCAGTCAAATCTAAATGCTACTAGAACACATCCGTGATGTTAAGTATTCGTCTTGTTATCTTAGAAAGTCTTACTGATTCAAATACTTCAATAGGGAACAATTTGACAATGCTTGAATTTAGTAGCGTCAACATTGTGATTATGACTCGTGTATATAGCTAAATCCTAAATACACCGTTTGGTGGTTCGCCTGTCAGATGCGGAACGTACAAATAAGGTGTTAATAGGTAACAGGTAAATATACTATTGATATCGGTATCAGATTCGACCCGGCACTGTTCATTATCGGCAATATTAATTTATGAAAAACAAAAGGGTCTAAAAAAAAATCTACACCATTGTCCTATATTAGCTATATATAAAGTCGAATTCTTTGATTTGTCGTTTTTACCCCATGACGGCTGACAAATTGGACCTCGTTAATTTAGTATTATAGATAGATAAGTTATATGAACAATGTGATTTATACAATGAGTTAGAAAACAGCATTGAGTTATACTCTGAACTAACCCTCTATGGATCCGTATGGGGTCAGAAGCGAACCATATAACTTATAGAGGTATACGTCTTGTAAGTAATTTCGCAAAATTATTTACTTCCGTATGAAATCAACGTTTGTTTGACTGTTTCGATTCTTTTGATGTCATTACTGACGCCCAGTTCGGCTTTCGCCCAGGTTTTGGAATTGTAAATGCAATTTTTGCCCTTATTTTAAAGTCCCTATCAACAAACACACGTCTTTATTGTTGTTTTGTTTATCACACAAAAGCATTCGATACTTTTCAAAGGCTTATGCTATGGTAAAAATTATAAAAAAAATGGTATCTTTAAACTGTAATTAAATCTATGTATACTGATGTGTCTACTTGTGAATGTGTTGATGGTTTGAATTCTGAGGGGTAACTTCTTAATTGACAAATAACAGTAAAAATTTTTGCCAAATGACATTTACAGTAATATGACGTTAAAAGGAACACGTTCTTTTAAAGGATACATGTTTTTTTATATCTTTTTTCAGATTACTTTTAATTTGTAAACAAACATATCGGTTGGAGTAATTATTTTAGACCTCTGACAAATTATGACGAGGACTATTTGACGAATCATGGTAAATTTTACCCAGTTTGACGCTAAAGGTTGCCGACAATGACCGTGTGATGTGGGATTAGGTTGAGTGTCCCCATGGAGAATAGTATACTAAAGTAAAAGGTACTTATTTAAAGGAACATGTATTATAGTTACATGTACTATTATTATACCTCAGTATATTTTTTCTATATAAAAAGTAATGAAATAGTTGTGCTATTTCATTCCACAAAACCATTTGCCAGTCAATAGTTTCAAAGACTATTGTCCCGGTTAATAGTGCGATAATCATCTTTCCCGTACTTTTTCATGCTTATTTTTCATTGGACGATAATGATGCCATTGACTACTCTGCTTGGTTACGTATGATTCGCAACGTCAAACTCACCTTTATAAATGATGGAATCTGTTTGTGTTGATTGTAATTTCACTTACAAGAAGAAATTATAAAAGAGAAAGAAAATCTTCAATGAAATGTTTTTAAAAGATCTATAATATAGTACATTATTCATAATATGGGTTCGCTCTCCGTATATTAAAAGTGAATTGCGTTTGTCGTAATTTAGCTAGAATTAATTATAAGCACGGAAAGTTTAACACAACTAGTCTTGATTGAAATAAAATATTTATAAATACAAAACGAATTATAAAAAAAGTATAGTTCATCATTGCATGTATAAAAGTTATGTGACATTTTTTTTTCTCTTTCAGATCATGATATATTAATTGCACTTCTAAAAAATTAGTTATTTAGTATGAAAGAACACTTAATGGGTGTTTTGTTCAGTATAATAAAACACCTAATGACTGGTTGTACGGGTAATAGCAAGTTTGTTGTCCCTTCATACCAACTATTGCTCTCGGCTTTGCCTCGAGCAATAGTTGGTATCTCAGGGACAACAAACTTGCTATTACCCTCACACCCAGTCAATAGGTGTATACTGTGCATCACTCCATAATAGTAAGCTTGTACGTTTTTCTTTCTATTCTAGAATAATATGCAGTCATGCACATATTGAGACAAAATTCAAAGCTTATATACGCGTATTACATTTATTCGACCATATGGATAAGCCTGTGCTTGCTTATTTCTTTTTGTTTTGAACATGTGTGAAATTTCAGCCACTGGACATTACTCAAATAACATTCAATGAATCGTAGCTCGTTAGATACACGTGATATTGCATAAAATACTTGCCGCTGGACGTTGAGTATCAAAGAATCAATCAAATGATTTTGATATCTACCGACATTGGTTACGACATCGAAATAATCAATATTATAGAATTCTGCTATAGATTGCACCTCCCCCAGTTTACATATCCTCCCCTGACAATAAATGTAAGCAGGACAAATGTTTTTAAAAAATAATTTCAATATTTTCAACAATTCTAGATAGAATTGACACATTAGTATTGCACATTCTTTTACAATAAGCGGACATGCATGTGTAAATATATATCTACTAGATATTTAAACTTTAAAGATATTGAATGGTGTCTTTGTTCAATTATCGGAAAATGTTATGCACTTTAAATATACTTTTTTGAATTTTTAAGGTGTACATTGTATACACACGGTCGATCTATATAATTGCCTGTATTAAAAATGACAGTAACTGTTATTTTTGATATATTTTTTTTATCAAAAATAATAATGTAGGAAAATTCAAACCTGTTTACTCGAAGATGGAACTTTATTCAAATTTATTGTCAAATATTATTGGAATAGGAATATGTTTTTTTATAAATTATATTATAACAGGTATTAAAGTTAAAGGGTTTCAGACCACCAATCACTCCCTCCAATTAAAAGTAAAAGTAGTCCTACTCTGACACATAAGAGTGCTTTTGATGACATTGTTTACCTAAACTAACCAACAAATTTGCGAAATGAAACTTTTGGTGAAAGGCAAATATATTTAAACCATTTTGAGCCAAAATTCGGGCATCTTTAACTGTCAACATTCTGTGTAATGTCCCTTTTCGATTATTCTAAAAATTCATGCATCACACACGTATAGATAAATGTGTACTTAAAATACACTCTTGACTTGTACTAAAGTGTAGCATTGGCAAACATCCAAGTCATGATACAAGACTTCCAATTTTTCATCACTTCCGAAAAAGCATGACATGTATTTCAATTGCCATTTACGGTTTCTGTAAAGCGTATCGTTTGTTTGTTTTCGAATGGTTCCCCATCCCCTCTACAACTCTAGATGCGGCGAAGTAATACATTTATTCTGTTATTCTTTGCAGACGCACAGTATTTCACGGACGAAGTTTAATCTCAGAAAATACTTTCATTTGAAGAGAAAATAGGAGTTTATGAACATATCATTGGTAAACAAACTGATATCTTCATATCAAAGCACAGAAGAAACTACTATCATGACTATCGTCTTAATAAAGAACTTTAGATTTTTTACATACTTAAAAGTAATGTACCTTAATTAACATTAAACAAAATGTTTATTGTTGTCTCCCGTTGACCAATAAACTTGTAAATTAAACACAAATCGGATATTTTGACGTACAGTTTTACAACGACCACGTTTAGCTACACGTGGTCGTTGTAAAATTATGATTGTCTCCCTTTCTTCGTTTTGTTCAAAGCTATTAAAATAGCGTATTCCACGAGCTACAGTTTACATATATAGGCTTATAATTGGTCATCGATTATTTCGCACGAAAATATAGTCCCTGTATTGATCAATCTGAATACCATATTGTAAAAAGTAAAATCACAAAAATACTGAACTTAGAGGAAAATCAATTCGGAAAGTCCATAATTACATGGCAAAATCAAATAACAGAACGCATTAAACACGAATTTAAATTGTTTAGTGTGACTTTGTACCAAAAAAATAAAATAGATACATTGCTTGGTATATAATTATGATGCATTTAGATAAATTCTTCGGAAACAAACAGACAAATAACAGTACACAAGAAACAACATTCAAAACTAAAGAATGAGCAACACGAACCTTATCAAAAACTGAGGGTGATATTAGGTGCTTCAGAAGGGTAAGCAGGTTTTGCTTATGCTATAAAAAAAATCCGGTATTTAGTCTAATTCAGTTGATCACATTCATGAAAAGGGAAGGGGATTGAGGTTACGACGTAAGAAACATATCCGATATCATCTGTGAAACGGTAATTACATAAAGGTCAACCAACTCGTGGTGGCGTCCGTTAAATAAACGAAGGGAAAATTTTCTTCACTACTCTCATTTTTGTAATAACTATCATGATTAATTTTGTTTTAGCTAAGTTTAGTTTGTATTTGCTGACCTGAATATAATTTAGTATATTTGAGAAACTACTAGCCACATTTTTTTATTTTATTTTATCATGTATGCATCGTTTTTTTGTTTTTGTTTTTGAGAGCTTTTTAAATAACAAAAATGAAGAACATAATAATTATACTTTGCCGGTACAATTTTCTGTTATAATTTTTTCGGATAAGAACGTTTAAAATTCTAATTCTAAAAGGAACAATAAATAAAATCAATTCTGCCTGAAATCTCGATAATGTGTTGATTGGACTATACGGTGTTTAAGTGAACTTTAACAGTGTTTTTCACCTGTCGTAACACACATGCACCAAATTGGTGATACATGGCTATTTTGTAAATACTCAGAAATCTAAATATTTTAATTATCAGAAATCCTGATTTCTAATTTTGTAACAAAGAAACGACAACAAAAGAAATTTACAGAATTATATTCGTCGGTTTGACCTCTTTAAAACATCACTTTGATGAACTAAATAACTAGTTTTTGTTTGAATGCAATCCTTTTTCCACGAAATTTAAACGGACAGAAAACTATTGAACGATTAAATTACCAAAAAATATTGAATGGACATTTGCATGCTGTGGTGGTTTTAAAAGTCATGAACAATCTTAAATTCGATCTGTTTGAAGAAAGTCGAAGACACATTTAAAAACAGGTATGTTCAACCTGAATTTTACTTTTAGTTTTCAATCATTATTTTTTAATGTTATTTTTTGTAGATTATGTAATAATTACAAGTATTTTTATATGAGCAAACTTACGTTAATTGCAGGTTTATATCTTTATATTTTATTTTATGTACATATTTAATTAGTTGATATCACTAAACATTGAGGTTTAAATGATCATCTTTTTATACCAATAATTTGAAACAAGTCCAACTCCTTCAAAATTCTTTGTCAGTTGTAAAAAAAGGGGGGTATACTGTTTTACCTCTGTCTGTCCTTCCGTCAGTGCGGCAGTCAGTGCGTCCGTCCCATGAATAGTTTTCGTCGCATTTTTCTCAGGAACTACAATACAAGGATTTCTGAAATTTGGTTTCAGGGTATATCTAAGTCAGCTATACTGTGTGATGCGTTTTCAGATTGATCATTTGACAACTTTCTGTTTACCGAACACTTGTTTGATTTTACACATGATAGGCAAGGTGAAAATTTTCGTCACATATTCTCAGGAACTACAATACAAGGATTTCTGAAATTTGGTTTCAGGATTTATATAAGACAGCTATATCGTGTGATGCGTTTTCAGATTCATCAATCGACAACTTTTTGTTTACCGAACACTTGCATATTTTTACACTATAAATATTATCCACTTGCGGCGGGGGTATCATCAGTGAGCAGTAGCTCGCAGTTTCACTTGTTTTTGACTGTATTTCAAAAGCAACAGACATATTAATCGAAATAGTAATGATATTTAAGGAAAACAGACTGTACATTTCCCTTTGACCTTTTGGTTAATTTTATGCGGTCGGTTTTAATGTCTAGATTCAATCCATCTCCAATACGGAATTATTTAAGTCGAACTGAGTGCACGTAAACTTAGTTTTGATGTGAAACATTTAGAATCAAAATGTAGACAAACTAGCAATATGATCGTATCACAAAGAAATGGGCGTGTAAGGTTGTTTCTTGGTCATTATTAAGCCTTAATTATTATCGTGTTACGGGGATTTAAATGTTAACGTCATATGCTATATATAACATGTATAGCAAAGACTATTAAACGATAATGTTGTGTATTTTTTGAATTATGAAAACAACACATTATAACTTTATGGTGTTCAAAGCGTTTATCAAGGTTAATCCTCATCCTAAACGCACATAATTGAATAAATGATATGTTTATTAATTTTAAAAAGATCATTCGAAACCCGCAATTTTCCTTCATATGGAGAAGATTGTTTAAGCCAGATTTTCCCCTGCTTTCGTTTCTAAAGACTTATATCTGTAATATATACAAAAAGCATCAATGAATTATTCCAGCATCCATCTTCTGAAATATGTCCTCAGAAATTAAGCAAATGTACCTACGGTGTATGTTTGCCTTAATCAGAGTCGTTTACAATAACAAGTAGGCACAACTTAACACTTTGAAATCCTACAATGAATGTTATGTACCAATGATTTTGGTTGATAAGATGTATAAACACAAAATCACTTTTTGAACAATACATCCTATCAAAAATCAGGTTCGATACCTAGGTAAAGATTCCATCATAAAATATTGACAGTTATGTTTATTGATAATTTTAGGAACTTGCAATCAGCTATGTCGACGGGAGGAAAACCTGAACAAAGCGCGAAATCAAAGGTGATTATATTTGTCATTGAGGTGTATGCATAACAATGAAAAAATCATTTTAATTAATGCTGTTGGCAAAAAACAATTATAAAAAATTAAATCATGAAAACGTCAACAAGAGAAACTTTTAATAATTTCCGAACCTGTTCCGTTTCATGCCGACATGGTACTGCATGATTAGAGAATATGAGTTGTCGATAAGTGATTCCAGAAAGCTAAATTCAGTGTCACTAACAATATAAGAATAACAAGCAACTACACAATGGACATTCATGAGAAACAATAAAAACATTAACAAAACAATAATCCTTGAGACATCAAAAATCATAAATAATCAGTCATGGAAATTATCTAACGTGAACACTAACGTGATACTGAAACTCTACACAACTCGATTTGTTCAAGAAATAATGTATTTGCATAGTTCTCTCAAAATAGATTTAATCCTGGTGTCTATGATTAGTTTTTTTTCAATAGATTTCTAGAGTTTGTTCGATCTTAACACTGACACACACATACTGGATCAGTGTGGGCAAATGATAAATTTTGTTTAATCAATCGATGATATGACGAAGAAAATTCTATGTTTAAAAGGAGAAAACACGACGTCCATTATCACTGCCCTAGTATACATATGTTTAAGGGACCAGATGAAGGACGCCTCCGGGAGCGGGAGTTTCTCGCTACAAGACCCATTTGTGGCCTGTGGCTGTTGTCTACTCTATGTTGTCGATTTGACACATTCCCCATTTCCTTTCTCAACTTTATTTTATGGTCAAGGGTTAAAACGAAATTCACAGTAACATTTGTATCTAATCGATCAATTCTGACAGCAGTATGTTTTCCTCACAAACATCTTTTTATTACATTTGTAAACACCTAACTGGGTCTCAAATAAACTAAATTACCTAATGTGTATACTCCCAGAATAAAAATCTAAAATAAAATGAGCAGTATGTATGTGTTAAACCAAATACAAAGCAATTAAATACAAAAAAAATATTTTTTGTTTCAGCTTTTAAATCAGCAAGAGGAGAAAGAGATTACAATCGACCCTTTAAACAGATTTTCAGAGAGCAAGAAATTTATACAAAACATAGCAGATGTAGCTCTTATGATGGCAAATATTTCACAGCTGCGAGCAGTTTTGGGTCTAGGGGACAAAAACGAATTTTATATTCCTCTTCTTACACTCATAATTCTATCATTAGTGTCACACACATTGTTTGTTTTTATAACTGTAATTAGAGGACATTTCATTCGAAAACATCAAACTGCAGTGCGTCGAGCGGTGAAGAAGTCCAACTCCCAAGAAGTTAACGCAGAGCCAAACGGAAATAATTCATCGCCATCTAGAGGATCAGACGCAGTTCAGTCAAAGGTGGAGACAGGAACCGTGGGATTTTGTTGCTGTTGTGTTAAAAAGGAAAGAATCGATGAATATTCCGATACCACTTATTGCCAGTGTCCACATTGCCATACTGATCTTTATCTAGGTTATTTATGTTTCTTTTTCGTATTCATAACTATTTGTGCTAATATAGGTATTACCGGAATTGGAATCTCTGGAGATTGTAAATCTTAAGATACAAATAAAATTTAAATAACAATGTTTGACAATGGAATAATAAACTGATTATCTCACCTTGAAGCTAACATAGACATCTATTTTTTTTAAATAAACATAGTCCACTCTGTGTTTTTGTTAGATATATTTCTATTTGTATCATTTGATAAGTTGAACCTTTTTCAACTGATTTTTATAGTTCATTCTTATGTTGTTCTGTTAAATCACTGTCTCAGGTTAGGAGAGGGCTTGGATCCCGCTAACATGTTTAACACCGCCAAGTTTTGTGTGTATATGCATTTTGCAAGTCAGGAGCCTCTTACTCAGTGGTTTACAGTGGTTTTCGTTTGTTGATGTGTTACATATTTGTTTTTCGGTCATTTTTTGTACATAAATTAGGCAGTTATTTTCCCTGTCTTTTATACATGTTAAAGCTACCAATGTGGTATTGGCTTTGCTCATTGATTAATGCCGTACAGTGTTCTATAGATGTTAATTTCTATGTCAATTGGTCTCGCTTGGAGTGATATCTCATTTGCAATCATACCACATCTTCTTTTTTTCATAGTTGTGTTTAACGATATATTCCATGGTGTTATTAACATAATTATTTTACTGGTATAAAATTCATACTCAATATACAAGTGTTATCCAAAGTCTGAAAGCATACACTATTATAACTTGATTGTACTATTTTAAGAGCATAGAAACAAAGAATACACGGATAAATACAATGCCTTAATCAAAGAAATACAAAACTTTCAATTTAAGTTAGGAAGATTTAGTATAAGTGTCAATGAAACAACTCTCTATCTATGTCACAATTCATGAAATTTAACCATTATAGGTCAAAGTATGATCTTAAACACGTAGCTTGTGCTCACTATGAAAACTAAGCTATAAAGAGGAAAACATTATTAGTGTAAAACCATTCAAACGAGAAACCCAACGATAATATTTGTATGAAAAACAAGAAACGAGAAACACTTATGAACAACATCAACAAACGACAACTACTGAACGTCATATTCCTGGCTGAGCACCGGTGCAAACAATTGCAGCGGGTTTAAAAATGCTAATGGTACCAAACCATCACTTTTTTCTGAAACAATAGTGTAGCATCACAACATAGAAAGACACACTTTGAAATATATATTAAGTAGATTAACTCAATCAAAAGACATATCCACATATCTGAACATTCACTGAACGAACAAATTTGACTTATACGAAGTTGTTTTGGTCGTTTTATTTTTGTCGCGACTCGATATTTGATCGTTTAGCTATTGCGTCTTTCACTTTGTGCGTTGCTTGAATTAATGTGTCTAGATGTGACGAATTTGTATACTTCTTTTCCTCGTCATCTATCCCCCCATTTTGAGATCAACCTGAAAACTTAAACACTTTTAAGAGGTTTTGCTAGTCACATAACAGGTTTCAGAATCTGAAAACAATAACCTGACCAGCAAAGATAATATCTACAAACAACGCGATCTTAATTGTCAATCATTATGCCAGTAATTGACATCAAAAAACTTTTATTTTTGTTTTCGTGTCTCAAAAATAATCTGATACTGAGTGTATGATTACCAAATAATCACCACAGTCCATGTGACGTTGATGTAAGTATCTATATAGATTAACCATACGGCCTACATTTATCAACTCATACCGTATACTAGTAGTCAGTTATGGAAATACTTACATTAGAAACAACTCGAACGAGATTACTAACGCCATATAGCAAATCAACAATATATCCCAAATATGACAGACAGCAATTAAGGACAACTGCTATACTGATAAAGGACAAGAACATAAAAAATTGAGAAATATTAATTCAAAGATACGGAGATGTAGGAGAGCCAGTGAGACATATTGCAACAATAGTTAAAATTGTGTTAAACTATTTTAAGTCGTCATTAAGACCTTTAACAATCATTAAAATCCTTACTTTATACTAGTATAGTCAGCTTTTAAAGGTTTGTTATGAAAAATATGAAACAATACAAACAAGAAAACAAAAATTCTGATCATGCAATACAATTTACGAAAAACAAATATGACAAATATGAATCATAAACAAGTACTGAATTTCAGGGTTCTGACTTAAATATCAGCAGATATTTGAAATAAAAAGTCTACTTTATAAGCGTTCTATCCGTCTTGTGTTTTAAATTATGTGTATAGCAGTTGTATAAACACAGAATCTATACAATAGTTTTCTTTTACTTGTCTTTATACATTTATGTCCTAGGACTTTTGCTGTGTCTCGATATTTGTTCATTCATTCATCTGGTGTTTGGCTTTGCGTGTTCCTGGTGCAAGTGGACCTCGAGGCGCAATTGGAACGAAAGATATTTTGACAGTGTTTTTTACAATTAGATATCCGTTTGTTTATAATTTGCCTAATGTATACCTTATTGGGAGTGTACAATAAACGGCATTATAAAATTGTGAATGGAAATAGGGAATGTGTCAAAGAGACAACAACCCGACCATATAAAAAACAATATTCTAACATGACGTCCTTCAAACGCTTTGAGAACACACCCGTGGTAAAATGAGAATATATTGTGTCACCTGATTTGCAACGTCACACGGTTTGTTTACGCTATTCTAATTTACTCCCCGTGTCGTATGTAGTTAAAAATAAACACGGAAGCATAAACAAACGATGATACAAATTTGTTGAGAGCACGATTTAATAAATAAAAATAAAATAAAAAAAATCTATTCAGTAAAAGGTAAGTATTTAAACAGATAAAAAAGATATAGATATAAATAATCAATTTGTCGTCTGCATGTAAACAAACACTCGTTGGAAAATGACGGCAGTACACGATCAATTCCAAATTGGAACACTAGTAGACCTAGAAGGAGAGAGTTACAAGATAATCAATTCTGAAAAACCTTACAAACATTTTGCCGGACATTATACTATACAATCTGTCCAAACTAGCCGTGTTGTCAAAGTTTTCAAGCATCAGTTATGTCAGTCTGAGCCTGTAAATGTAGAGCAGTTTCAGGAAGAATCCCAATCAGATGAGGAACTTTTTAATTTAAATGATGATGACTTGAATATAGAGAGTGCTGATCCACCACAAAATGCTGTTGATGAACAAGATGAAGAAAATATTGTGACAGTCCCTGCAAAGAAGAGATTCAAATCGTGTTCAGAGATTGAACTTGACAAGATTTCCCAAGCAAGAAATGAGAAAAACACAGACAAACAGACACAATGGGGTGTAAAATTATTTAGAGGTATTCGTCATTTAAAAAAAATCATATTGGGTTGAATTTTGAATAATAAAAAACTTTAAGGTCATTTATTTTGTCCTAATTATGGTTAAAAACAAATTTATAGTGATTTTGGTTTTGCCATTTTTATAATTACAGTTTGTATTATTACAAAGTTACCCGATTCTTTATAATGCACAAATGAAATGCACAAAATTTGTCCTAGTGAGGAGTCGAACCTCAATCTCCCATTGTTAATGGGTGTATTTGCCATGATTATACTACCAGAACTTTTTAAGCATTCATTTGTACATGATATTACCTGGTTGTCCATTACAATTAACAAATGATTTACTACATGTTTATAAATGTATACAATAGTTGAATCATGAAGAAAATACCATTCACAGGGGCATGAATTATATGAATTTTACCACGACATTAAACGGGAAACATGCATTGTAAATACATCTATATTTATTAATTCATACAAAGTTGAATCATGCAAGAAATACCATTAACAGGGGCATGAATTATATGAATTTTACCACGGCATTAAACGGGAAACATGCATTGTATATACATGTATATTTATTAATTCATACAAAGTTGAATCATCCAAGAAATACCATTAACAGGGGGCATGAATTATATGAATTTTACCACGGCATTAAACGGGTAACATGCATTGTACATGTATATATATACATGTATATTTATCAATTCATATAATAGTTGAATCATGCAAGAAATACCATTCACAGGGGCATGATATATATGAATTTTACCACGGTATTATATGGGAAACGTGCATTGTATATATACATGTATTTATAAATGTATACAATACAGTTCAATCATGCAAAAAATACCATTTACAGTTGATCATGTAAAAAAAAACATTCAAAGGGGCATGAATTATACAACCGCATTAAACAGGTTCTCATTTGAATTTTTTACATTGTCTTATCAGGGCTTTTTATAGCTTACTATATGCAGTATGGGCTTTGCTCATTGTTGAAGGCCCTACTGTGACCTACATGTATAATTGTTAATGTTTGTGTCATTTTGGTCTTTTGTGGATAGTTGTTTCATTGGCAATCATACCACATCTTCTTTTTTATATGTGCATTACAATTTACAAGTACAAATGTACATGTATATACAAATGTACATACTTTACAGTTGAAACATGTAAAAATCACATTTATAGAGGCATGAATTATATGAACTTTACCACGGCCTTTAACAGACATGAGTTTATATTAATTTTACCACATACAAACAGGTTAACCATTTATAAATTATTCTGATATTTTCTGTTTAAAATCACAAAATATTCATAGGGCAATTGTAATTTCAGGTTGGTTACAGGAAAATGACCACAACTTACAATTTGAAAATCTAGAAGAGTCAACACTGAATGAACGCCTTAGGGTTTTTTATGGAAGCCTCAGAACAAAACAAGGACTAGAATATTCAAAGTCTGCACTCGTAGGAATCAGGGCTGCAATTTCAAGGCATTTAAATAGTTCACCGCACAATAGAGAATTTAAGATCATGACAGATCGTGCGTTCATGACTTCTAACCATGTGTTGTTAGGTTTGATAAAACTCCTTAAACGTGATGGTAAAGATACCACAGTTCATAAAAAGGCAATATCACAGGGGGATATAGAAAAGCTATATTCTTGTGGTGTGTTCAATGTTGATTCACCAGACACATTACAAAACAAAGTGTTCTGGGATGTTATGCTTAACTTTGGACGTCGCGGTCAAGAGGGTTTGCCAGAACTGAAGTCAAACTCTTATCATAAACTCACCGATGATAAAGGAATGAAATATTATACCATGGCATACAACGAATGTGATAAAACCCACCATGGGGTGGATGGAAAGGAAAACATAAAAGAAACTCGCATGTATGAACGTCCAAATGATCTTAACTGCCCAGTACATAGCTTAGATCTGTACATGTACCTTAGTAAGCTTAGCCCAAAATGCTCTGCTTTTTTTCAACAGACACTGGTAAACCCCAGACCCGATTGCTGGTATGCAGCACAGCCTATTGGGAAAAATAAGCTGGCATCATGGATGTCTAGAATATCAAAAAGTGCAGATCTTTCCAAAATATACACTAACCACTGCATTAAGGCCACCGTTGCAACCGTTTTAAGTAGACAAGGGGTAGATTTACTGAAAATTATGTCAGTTACTGGTCATCGGAATGTAAAGAGTCTTGAGAGTTACATTAATGAACCAACAGATAATGAAAGAAGAATACTATCTTCCGCATTACAAGAAGGAACTATCCCTTCACTGGGTTCAGCTACAAATGTTACAACACTCACCTCAAATTCTAGAAATTCTGTATGTTCCTCTTCAGACGCAGGAAGGGATATTGAGGTCAGAATGTCCAAGGAGCAGATGTCGAATTCCGCACTCAATATCATGAACAATGCCTCAATAACTGGCGGCACTTTCACATTCAACATTGTACAGAAAGAAGAAAACCATTGACCTGTTGACTGTTAACATGGTTTATTTGTGTTATGATCATCAGTTACTCACGAGCTATCTTTAGTTCTGTAATATATCTTTAGTCTGCCAAAACTCCATGTTGTAATAAAGTTGTGAAAATATTATAAAAGTTTAATCCACACTTGTGTTAATCTGTTGATTTCGTTTCTACTCGATAATTTACATGTGTACACAGGTACACATCAAAGTAAACTGTAAACAATGCGACATGGATTTGGTCTCCCCATGTAATTTCACTAAACAATTACATATAGTATCCACTGCTCTTTACTTTTGTTAAAAAAGAGAGGAAAAGTTGTATCATTTTCCTCGTGTAACTGGAAACAAACCACTGTTTACACATCGGCGATACACACTCAACTGACCTCATTGACAGCGCCATTTTTGAATATGATTAGCCTGTAAATCAAAGTAAATAACCACTTCAATCTTTTCTGACAGTTAAACTCACATGATTTCAAATACATGACATTAAAATTACATCCGAAAACGACTGTAATTGAAAAATCATTTTAAAATATACACATATTTAGTTTACACATCTATAACGTCAACACTCGTAGTGTGCTCAATAACGGGAACAGCCAGAATTTGCCTTGACCTAGACCGCTTCAATTTAAAATTTATACCGTAATTGTCCTATTAGAATCGAAATAATTCATGGGGGATGGAATATATCGTGATTTTACCACGGGTTGTCCCTTTATGCCAATATTTTACCCCTCGCTATCGCTCAGGGTAAAATATTTGGCATAAAGGGCCAACCCGTGGTAAAATCACGATATATTCCATCCCCCATGAATTATTTCTTAAATAACAACAGAAGGTCACCAACAGGTCTTCAATGTAGAGAAAAATTCCCGCACCTGGAGGCGTCCTTTAGCTGGCCCCTAAACAACTATATACTAGTTCAGTGATAATGAACGCCATACTAATTTTTTTAAATTGTACACAAGAAACTAAAATTTAAAAAATACAAGACTAACAAAGGCCAGAGGCTCCTGACTTGAGACAGGCGCAAATATGCGGCGTGGTTAAACATGTTTATGAGATCTCAACCCTCCCCTATACCTTTAGCCAATGTAGAAAAGTAAACGCATAACAATACGCACATTTAAAATTAAAGTCAAGAGAAGTCCGAGTCTGATGTCAGAAGATGTAACCAAAGAAAATAAACAAAATGACAATAATACATAAATAACAACAGACTAGCAGTTAACTGACATGCCAGCTCGAGACTTCAGTTAAACTGACTGAAAGATTATGATTTCATCATATGAATATCAGGCACAATCCTTCCCGTTAGGGGTTTAGTATCATACCATCATAGTATATATGAGAAGAACATAACCCGTGTCATGCCAACAACTGGTTTTTGAATTAATGTGTTTAGTTCCGATGCAAAGACCCTATAAGTGAATCAATATTAACGCCAAAATAAGCAATCTTTAATGACCTCACAACAGTATCGTAACTAAGTCCCTTCTTGATAAGTCTATTTAAAGGTTTTGTTAGTTTCTTAGGTGAATACTGACAGTTTTGTGCTTAATAAAGAATATTTCCATAAAAAATGGATGTGAAATACATGAACGTATAAGAAGTCTGCATGTTGAGCTACATTTACGAATGATGTCCTTATATCGATGGTAACATTAAGTAAACGTTTTGACTAGTTTGTGATATCGAAAACCCTGGTGTAATAATTTTTCAGTAACATATGAAATTCTCTCGTTAAAATCTAAAACATTGTTACATACACGAGCGAATCGTACAAGTTGAGATATATAAACACCGTAAGATGGTGACAAGGGAACGTCACCATCTAAAAATAGGTAATTAACAATAGAAAATGAAAAATCATCTCTTTTATCATATATTTCAGTATTTAGCTTTCCGTTAGTGATATAGATATTAAGATCGAGGAAAGGGCAGTGGTCATTGTTAGTATTAACTTTTTCTGAAAGTAAGTTCAACAGTATAAATTTCTTTGGTATACATACTGAAGTCGTCATTATTGAGAGCCAAAATATCATCCAAATATGGGTCTTTGCTGATTTTTGTCATAAATTGTAACTCATAACAATCCAATATTAAGAGTATGTACTATTAAGTTATATAAACAATCAGATGTGATTGCAAATGAGGCAACCTCCACAAGAGACCAAATGAAACTGAAATAACTAATAAAGGTCACCATACGGTCTTTAACAATGAGCAAAGGCCGTACCGCATAGTCAGCTTCAAAAGAACCCGATATTACAATCAAAACAATTGTAACGACAAAAATGTCATTCTCCTGCTCCTTCTGTATCTGCTCCTCCTCCTTTTCATCATCTTATCGATCAAAAAATCCATTCAGAAGTTATTGCTAGTTGAAATTCTTTTTTTTTATTACCATGCTATCATTCTTGGGTTTTAAGTTGTGTATGTTATTGTTGTATGAATAAAAGATATGGCAGTCCTCCACTGTAAACCAAATGATGCCAAACCAGTATAATTCCGCTGTTGGCCTTGAACAATGATCGAACTCGTACCGTATATTATTACATTGTATTGCTAGCTATATATACACAAATTACTGATTTTCCTTTTGTAAAACATTCTAAATGAGAAAAACATACGGCATACTTTATTTTTCAAATGTAGGCTTGGGTTTGCGTTTGTTTTTAGTAATTAAACGGGCTTTGTATTCTTGCCGATTTAATATCGCACATTCTTTTTCACTATTAATTATTTTGAAATAGCTTAATTTTACTTTTCATTATTTTGTTTGAAATTCGTGATAAAAAAATTACGTTTTATGATTTGAAAGTGACTTATAGACCCAATGGGTCGGATGTATTTTGTTGTGTACATAATATATTGTACTTTACTGAAATGTGATTACACATGTCACTTTAATAAAATAATTTACTTACTTACTAACTTACTTACTTCTTTTAGTTTTGTAAATTAAATTAAACTTCTATAATAGCAACACAAATCTTCGGTCAACTGTTGTTCTTTATTAAATGTTAGGGCATCCAAAAGCAAACCTATAAAAACGACATTCACTACGTGCACTCAAATAAAAAAAAAAAAACAACATAAGTTGTGACAAAAAGAGATACGATACAAACATGACAAAGTGAGAGTTCGAAAATCACGAGTATTATAGAGATAGATAAATGTAACAAAATATTTGAAATATACAAAACATTTTGTCCTAATTTCTCAGTTAATAATTACAACTATTACCAAGAAGCACAAGAATAAAAGTTTTTTAACAGCACTTAAGAAATGATTAAATAATGGATCTTTGTCGTATAAAGTCCTTTCCGGGAATTTAAACACAATTATTTTTTATTGTAAACTCGTTTTTAAAATAGATTTACCAAGAACTTTAATTGATATGCAAACCAGGTAGTTATTTTGAAATGATTTAAAGTTCATGGTTAAAAATATGTTATGAATGAATAGATCGAAAATGGCAAATCAAAATGTAAGTTAAACTTCACTCTTCTATAACTAGTACTGTATATATTATCAGTATCATTTTTATCAGAATCACTACATTTTCTGTAATATATTTATTATTATCGAAATACTCTTTGAAAACGACACAAAGATTTTTTTTGCGTTACGTTGGTGGTATTTACAATTGATGAATTTAATTTTTCATTTGACATATATGGAACGTGTATGTAGATCATTAACAGTTAATTATAGATGCACAAGGTTGTCTTTCTTATAGTTCATAATCTATTTGCAAGTCCCAGATTTGACCAGGTTCGTGCAAATATTGTGCATTTGCATGATCCAAGTATTTTACTTCATTACAAAAGGTAAAATCTTTTAACACATGAAAGTCCGCGATGCGTGAAACACTGAAACTTAAGTGATAAACCAAACCGATATGAAAGGAATACCTACTAATGCTACTCTGACATTTTGAGATATTCTTTAAATAGTTATCAAAGATACCAGGGTTATAATTTAGTACGCCAGACGCGCGTTTCGTCTACATAAGACTCATCAGTGACGGTCGTATCAAACATTTATAAAGCCAAAAAAGTAAAAAGTTGAAGAGCATTGATATTCCAAAATTTAAAAAAAATTGTGTCAGATACGGCTGAGGTAATCTAGTCCTGGGATAAGAAAATCCTTATTTTTTCGTAAAATTCAAAGTTTTGTAAACAGAAAATTTATAAAAATGACCACGTTATTGATATTCATGTCAATACCAACTGGGCTGGTGATACCCTCGAAGACGAAACGTCCACCAGCAGTGGCATCGACCCAGTGGTGTTAATAGTTATCAAAGGTACCAGGGTAATAATTTAGTACGCCAAAACAATTCTAAAGTGTATTTGAATACACTTAAAATTCAAATTCGTAATAGAATGCCGAACCCAATTTAGTTTATTTTAAATTTCAGGATTTTGAACTCGCAAACATGGCCGAATTGTCTGTTCAAGATCACATAGAAGATGAGGATGTCCGAGAAGAGGTGCTTATATTGATTATATAAATTAATGAAACAGAGTTGAGGGTCCAGTTTTTGGCCTCAAATTGCAGGTTCATCTGACGAAAGATTTTGGACAGTTTTTAAACACTTATAATAAGTGTCTATTTCAGTTGATTCAATTAGTTAATGTTAAATTTGAAACTGATTTAGACATTTCCCACTAACATGTTTAACCCCGCCACATTATTTATGTATGTGCTTGTCTCAAGCCAGGAGCCTGTAATTCAGTAGTTGTCGTTTGTTTATGTGTTACATATTTGTTATGGTTGAATTTTTTTACATAAATAAGGCCGTTAGTTTTCTCGTTTGAATTGTTTTACATTGTCTTATCGGGGCCTTTTATAGCTGACTATGCGGTATGGGCTTTGCTCATTGTTAAAGGCCGTACGTTGACCTATAGTTGTTAATGTTTGTGTCATTTTGGTATTTTGTGGATAGTTGTCTCATTGGCAATCATACCACATCTGTCACTTTTCAGATGTTTTTTGTCAAAAATGAAAGTGGCCGCATCAGTGTTAATCCTCTACTCCTATATGTTATATATTATCATCAATATGTCAATATTAAGAATGAACACACATACAGCAACTTTCATTTGAGACGGAAACTGTCTTAAATTTAACTAAAATGCTAAAATTGTGAAGATTACAGTAATTTAGAATGACTTACTGATGCGAGTACCCGATATATGTGCATTTTGCTGTCCCGCGTTTATGTAGCAGCAGCATTCTGCATTCCAATACATAACTAAAAATTTAAATTTTAGTTATCTATTGAAATAAACATTGTTTACAGACATTAAAAAAATAGATATAACATAATTAATTTGGTTATTAAACTATTGAAATATCAAATGAATATGAGCCCATGCCCAAGTTGACACACCAACTTCTATAAATGTCCACACAAACTAATGTATTTTTATTACTAATGGAATATAGTTTATTACAACAGATAAACATACTACATGTACATATAGATTTAAAGAAGATTGTTTGTTGTTGTGGTTGGTTTGCTATAAATTGTACGTGTTTTATTTGTCTTTTTTCGGTTTTATCTTCTATTATAATTAAATAGGTAATATATTGTACTCAACTTATTTCACACAGTTATATGGATGATTGTAATATAACAGGTACGTACTTCTAAATCGGATCTTTTGCATCTTCACTTTAGTCTTGATAATCCTTGCAGAACAATTTGAAAACGTATGCCGAATAAATTGATTCTTTTTTTTTCTTGACAATCGGAAATTTTACTTTTGTCTTTTTTTCAATGGAAAAATATTTTAAAATCTTATAATTCATAATTCACTTTCATTGATGATTTTAGGATAGCAATCAGTCACCAGGGGATACACATGGTTCAACCAAATCACTCAAGTTTGATGATGAGGTAAACTTCTACATACTAGTAAATGTATATATAATGTCTATTTTAATTCTTTGGTCCTTTGTTTCATACATATCATTTAAGATACTGTTATACACCCTTTAATGAGTTGATTATCATACCAAATGTTTAACATATATTGTGCATCAAAAGCGGATATCCTTACATCTGCCCTCTCATTCTTTTAAAGTGGTTAAATGGTTCAAGAAAAAAACTATGACGATATTTTCTTTCTGAAATAAGTCTGCTCAAATTACCTGCTAACATTTCTTTATTCTTAAACGAATTATATATCAACAGTACCAAACTTTGCTTTGATTTTGTGGAGAAATATTTATCAATACTTCCTTATGATCTACTTCTAAGTTAAGAACTTTTTTTTTGGGGCCTTTTTAACTTTTTTGGATTCGAGAGTCACTGATGAGTCTTTTGTTGACGAACTGCGCGTTTGGCGTATATTCAAAATTTAGTCCTGGTATCTATGATGAGTTTATTTAAACACATATGTGCTTTGGAAATTAAAAACAAGCATATCATAATCCGAGACTTCACATGTTTCGACAACATGAGTACTGAATTCAGAGACTTGGGTGAATGGTGTTGTACCTTTTTATGTTAGGTGATGTCTATTCGATATATAAGTTCGGGTAGTATTAGATTATTCATACATGATACCGTTAGCTAACATGTAATACATTTAAAACACATTAACCTTAAAAAATTAATATTTGTATATCTTTCCTGACAACCCATTTATCTTAGTAAAATACAGGGTTCAATGAACAAAACGTACGACACATGGTCTTTCTATGTTTAAATATAGGCCAGTAAATTGTCTGCTATAATCATTTTTTTTCTTTTCATAATTGTATACTTGTGTTTTCATTTAAATAAATCAATTTCTAATTTTTCAAGGAGAACGTATTTGAATCCACTTAAAATTTCAACGGGATCGAAAATACCAATCGGACATTTAAACGGTCATAGATGAACAGAAAGCACGAGTGTAAAAAGTAAAAGATGCCAAAATCTTGACAAACAAAATAATAAAATAGAGATTGAACAGCACGAACCCAAAACATGTGATGTTTTATAAAAGAGGAAAGTTAGATACCAAAGGGAATGTAAAACTCATAAATCGAAAATAAACCGACAACGCCACGGCTAAAATGAAAAAAACCAAACAGACAAACAATAGTAAACATGACTCAACATAGAAAACTAAAGAATAAACAACACAAACCCCACCAAAAACTAGGGGTGATCTCAGGTACTCCAGAAGGGTAAGCAGATCCTGCTCCACATTTTGCACCAGTCACATAAATCACGTGTATTGATACTTTCAGGCTTTAGCTGAGACTACACATGGAGAAAAAACACAATCCTTAGCTTCGGAGTCTAAGGTAAAATGTTTTCATTTTTGATGTAAATTAAAAGTTAGACCATTAATGTGGTAATACATAGTTACATGATAGAAATGAATCAAACCAATTGACAGAAAGGATAAACAGGTCACGATTTCGTGTACTTATACTTCTTAAGCTTTAGACTCTTTTGATTTGAGCATTTCTGATTAAAGGGGAATCCTGAAACGAGATGTTATCGATGTCCCGTTACAAGTGCATGTGAAAGATTTAAACTAGACAATGCATTTTGATTTTAACAATGAGAATGAAGAAAGCTTACATGTCGGGTTTGGTATATACATTTCCTTACGTTTATAACTTCAAATAGGATTAAAAACATAATACAAAGCTGGTTTTCATACCGAAAGTCGAAAAGCGACAGATCTCGTTTTTCGTTTTTTTTTTGTTGTTTCATCGAAGATACGTATTGTTCAATCTTACAGCTGCTTTTTACATAACTTGCTAAACGTTCCTTCAATGTAGCCCGTTTATATTCTTCACATTGAATGCTATTAAATACGCTATGAACAGTAAAGTGTTTATTATTGGATCATTTAAATACTAACGTAGCTCGTTTTCATCATTAGCCTGAGATAATATCTAATATCAGACATTCATGCATAAGCTGAAGTATTACAATTTGTAACATTTTGACTAAGTGTGCTTATTTTAATATAGATATTATTATGATGATTTCAGGAATCCACACAATTAAACACACAGTCCGATGAAGATCAGCCTGCTGAAATAAAAGATATGATTCTTGGAGCAAAGGTGTGTATATTAGGCATACATTGTCCTAAAAAATCGTCATAGCGTATCACTCGAAATGGCTAAACGAAATGCCAGAGTAAAAACAATATGTTTGATTTAAATTCATCCTACAGCAGAGCACAAATGACTTACTGAAAATAAATTATAGCGAAATTGTATAAAATTCACAGTCAAAACTGTGAGTTTTTATGACGCTGATGAGTCTGCGTAGACGATTTGAATTTTGACCAAAGCTTTGACTACAAGCTTTATATTAAGAATTTTGGATTCTCAATGCTCTTCAACTTTGAAATTGTTTGGCTTTATTTATTTTTTATATGAGCGTCACTGATGAGTATGTAGACGACACGCGCGTCTGGCGTACTAAATTACAATCCTGGTACCTTTGATAACTATTTGTATCAAATTTTTCTACTCAAATATTTCAACTATCTTTTTTCTGCAGATGTATCGCTATTAAACATTTCACCCATTCCATTTGAGCGAAAACAAAACATTTCAATTTATATTTCAATTCTTATTTTTAAATGATGTCTGTAAAAGCAGTGTGATACATAATAAGTATGGATTTCAGTTCATACTTCATAAGTCGAATTAATGTGACCACAGACATTATTTTATTCTCTCATAAGCTATTTTTAAGGCATTTATATATTATATTTTGCGTCTTTTTTTACTGTTACCTTGCAATCAAATTAATATGTTACCAATGTCTACTTTCATTTTATTTATTTAACCGACAATAATGTATCGTTACGCACTGTATTAAACTGATCAATTGATTAATTACATCTTTCCTCTACAGGGTTCAATGGACATTTTTGCGAAATATTTCCTTTGCTTTGAAAAAAATACAACAAGCCAGTGCCTGCATTTGGCTTTGCATTTAAACTATTTTGGTTTGAACCGCTCTCCAACATTTGTATTTGAATTAAACTCTTCCAATGTTTTGGTTTGAGAATCACTGAAGTGCAATTAATTGTCGCAATGCGCATCTTGTCATTAAAATTAGTTGCAATTAATCAATTGTTTGCTACAATTTATCTTAGAAGTGATTTAAACCACTTCCTGTTCTAAATTTCAATTTATGTTTCATATTTAATGTGTATTAATAATTTCAGGACAGCATTCCGTCACCAGGGGCATTAAAGGATGAGTCAACCCATTCACTCAATATGGAACCCGGGGTAAATTCTTTAATATGTGTGATGTAAATGAACGAATGACCTTAACGAATAAAATTGAAAATGGAAATGGGTAATGTGTCAAGGATGCAACAACACGACCATAGAGTAGACAACAGTCGAAGTCTTCTTTCATTTGTATTTTAAGAAAGAAGTTGTCGGTGCCACATAGTTTTACTCTTGTCCGTCGTTCCGTCATTCCGTCATTCCGTAATTCTGTATTTTCTTGATTCCGTCATTCCGTCATTCCGAAACAAACCATTATACGGATTATTTTCTAAACGCCTTCATATATTGGGCTGCTTTTTGGTATGTGAGTTACTAATAATGAGTAACAGATCAAGTTTAAGTTTCATCCCAGTCCTCAAATTGTTGCAGAAATTACGGGCTTTGGAATTTGATAAATTGTTGAAAATCACAGTAATACGGACTTTTTTTTAAAAACGCAATCAGATATAGGGATGATTTTTGGCATGTGAGATAACCATGATAAGTTACAGGTCAATTTCAAGTTTCGATCCGCTCCTGGCCACTAATTTTTGCTGTAATTTTGAGTTTTTGATTTTGATAAATTTTTGAAAATCACAGTTATACGGACCTTTCTTTTTAAATGATGAGTGACAGATCAAGTTAAAGTTTCGTCCCGCTCCGCTAGTTTTTGCCGAAATTACGTGCTTTGGATTTTGATATTCGCTTTGAATAAACATATCATTGTAAATATAACGGAATTTGATGAGACTGTCATCAAAGTGAGAGGTTTAGCGCTTTAAAACTAGGTTTTATCAACCATTTTCTACATTTATAGAAAATGTCTGTACCGATTCAGGAATATGACAGTATTTGTCTATTCTTTTATGTTGTGTTTTGTCATTTGAATTTGCTATGTGATTATGGACTTTCCGATTTGATTTTCTTCTGAGTTCAGTATTTTTGTCGTTTTACTTTTTGACACATCTAGTTTTTTTTTATTGTTTTACAACGTATTTTGATTTAAAAATGACAATTAGAACATTTAAATGCTTTGATATTTTCAGGTCATGACTACGCAAAGAGCGACTGCCCAGTTACCCAATACAGAGCGTAAGGTAACTATTCTTATATTCATTCATGATGTAAACTGACCTCCTCTGTCGTTTATACTGTGCAGACGAAGGCGACACTATTTTACCGATGTTCAATATCAAATATACATCAAGACGAATTATATCAAGGTAGCAAAGACAACTTAAGTAAGAACCAAACGGAGCGAGAGCAGGCATATCCACAGGGTAAGCGTCCCCTGGAAAGAATGCATTACCTCTCAAGAATAGTTACACTCAGTTACAAAGGGACTAAATATACCAGAGAGACAGTTAAACTCATAAATCGAAAATAAATTGACAACGCCAAGGCTAAAAATAAAAATAATAACAGACAACTATAAGTACAGATGAAACAACATAGTAAACTAAAGACTAAGCAACACGAACCCCATCAAAAACTGGGGGTAATATCAGGTTCTCCGGAAGGTTATCCAGATTATGCTTCACAAGTGGCAGAGTAAATATCATAATCATGAAAAGGACACAATCGGTAAAATGCTTAACCACTATAATTATAGTATTACAAAAATACTGAACTCCGAGGGAAACATCTGTGATGTTCTATAGCGCTGAACCTTTCAGGACAAAAGATATAAAAAACATTCACGAGCAGAGCATCACGAATTACATTTTTAACCTATACATTGAAATGTCATATGACTGATAAGGATGTTTATCTGGTAAGAAAAATAAACCTTAATTTAAAAATTCAAAATAATCAGGTGTGTAATAGACTCTAGTTTGAAGTCGTCAACTTCAATTTTTTTCACTTGATATGGTATCCTTATTCGCAAGTCAAATTATAATCATGAGATAAAAGGTAAACTTTAAACTTTACGTTTTGAGTCACAGAATGACATCATTCTGAAATGAAATGAAAGAAAGAAATTAAACGAACGTTTTACTTTTTGTCTAAAAGAAGGTTATAATTGGGACAGCTCTTAAGACGTACAAGACCTTTCGTTTAAGTAATTTAAATCAATAGGCATATTATGTTATTAAATAGAATGTCATTTAACCTAATTTATCTTTTTTCAGGCGAAGACGTGGTGTTGCGTTTTGGTGGGCACAAAATGTAAACAAATCCTTGAAGACGTGCCACTTTTGTTAGCAAATGGTTCTCAATTAAGAGCAGTTTTTGAGCTGGACGATACAAACCGATATTATATTCATCTACTCACGCTAGTTAGTCTATCGTTAATATCATACATATTGCTCGTGTTTTTCACTGTAATTGGATGGTATTTACAAAATGAACACACTATAGCATTGAAATCAGGACAGAAATATAAATTTAAAAAGGACAGGGTAAACATGGTAAAGTATTGCTGTTGTTGTACTAAAAAGTACCATAAGGATGAATGCAACGAAAGCGATCTGTGTCAATGTCCATATTGCCATGCTAATTTGTACCTTAATAGCACATGTTATATTCTTGTCTTTATGACAATCTGTGCTAACATTGGGATTACAGGGATTGGAATTTCTGTGGACTGCAGTTAACATAAGAATATATGTTATTTGTTATGAGTTGGGAAAAGAACAATTTACATATCAGTACATATTTCACTTTTCAGAAAACAATGCTTAAATTTACTAAATAAAAACAAAGTTACCAAACACTTTATCTTAAATGTTTCAATCAAATTTTGTAAATAAATACATAAATCTACATAAATTTAAAAAATCTTGTCTTTAAATGAAGCTATATAAAATAAGGTGACGATAAATCACCAGTTTTGTCAATTGCATTGAATAAAATGTAATAAATTTTCCGTACAATGTTCATTGATAAACATTGTATTTCCTTCACTCTACCTACTGAACTGATATATACTTAGTAGCTTTGTAGCTACCGACTGACTGATCCCAACAAGAATGCACTCATAACATGACTTTATCTCCCATAATTATTGAGGAAAAAGTGCAACTGACTGACGGCATTTTCAAATACATCTGAGAAGATGATAATCAAGCCTACATTACATTGAACAGTCCTTAATCGGATAAAAAAGAAAGAGAATACAAAAATCATGGCAACAAATGACAGTCAAGGAAGGTACAAAAAGAACAGTTGAGCTACATTACGAATTACGAAACATTACGAAACTTACGAATAACTGACACGAACCCTCCAATACTACAAAAATGTAAAGAAGATTTGAATTTCAAATTTGCAAATAACTATAATTGTTAGTTAATCAACTTTTGTTTCACTTTTATCTGTTGTTGCAAACATAATTGATATAATTTTTATGTTTTTCATATTCTTTGAATAAAAATAGAACACGTAGGCATAACGATTGAGCTATAAAATATTTTAACTGACACATATTCAATAACATTATTAGTGATTAAAAACCGTAAGATACATTTTTTTCAGGTATTTTATATGTATTTTACTTACAATCAATCATGAGGCCTTCGATGTCACGATTTACTTGGACATTGCTTCAATAAGTAAAGAAACCCGTGAATATATACAATAACAGTATAACACTTATGCAGTACAAGAGTGGTAACTCGAAATTTAATATTATACTGAATTTGAAATCCATATATTTTATTAATTCAATATTCTACAACCATTTAGTAATATGATACTTTCTCTACATATGTTTAAGTATAAGTATTTTCTGTTATCTACTATATAATTTAACAGTCAGTTATAATAACAGTTATAATAATAGTCTGAGTTTTAACGACTTTCGGTTATTCAACAGCTGTCTTCAATATATTTTCTGAGATTCATCTACACATGTCAGTTATACTTTGTTTTGTGAGTCCCAAATTTAGGTGAATTAAAAGGGGTTTAGGAAATATCGAACATAGGTAGTGTAATTTTTATATCTGCTGTTTTCAATTAAATTACTTGTATGATGGAAATATGATTAGTCTTTGAATTCGAGTGAACAAACGACTTTATATTCATTTCAACACTTCACGTCATTCTGGTTTCCCATGTTTTTCTTCTTTCTTATTTTTAAATAAACAAATTTTTATAATCATTCTTAAAATAGAGTACGTAACCGTGTTAAAACTTTTCCTTAAATGATCTTGTATTCATCGTCTTTATGGTATAGGTGTTTGTATGAGACTTTTCTATGTTCTCAGTAATTGAATTAAAGGGATTTTAATGCTTTAAATTTATTAAATACAAACACTCTTGTATAATACATTTAAAGGTCGTATGCATGTATATCTTATTTCAAAATATGTAATTAAAACGAACCATTGTTACTAAAACACAATTATCCTTACTCATATTATAATCAATTAAACCTCATACCTTTGAAAGTTTAATATGAACTCTAACGCTCACACTAAGCCGGTGAATATAAACTGTATGTTATTTTCTAGGGCCAAAAAATTATCACATGATTATGAATATTTTGTTGTTACTTTTCCATGATGCGTCTCCTTGGAAAAGAATCACACAAACAATTATAAAAAAAAGCATTTGAAAGATACTGAGATGTCCATCAAGACAAGAACGTTGACACCTACACTAGAAAAATAAATATACCAGGTACTTTATCACTCACACTATAATATATATTAATGATAGTTGTAGTTTTATTAGACAAATGAAAGATGATAATAGCAAACAAGACAACTTTTGTTAATGCATTTATACTAAAAAATGATGCCGTTTTTAGCAAAACTTTTTGAAAATCTTAGTTATCAATACTCTTTAACTTTGTACTTCTTCAAATTATTGTATGAATTGAAAATAATTTTTTTCTTGGTTTCGCACAATAACTTTAGTACAAGTAAACATAAATCTTTTATGAAACTTTGACATAAGGTCCATGACCACTGAAGGAAGGTTAGGATTGAGGGGCCAAAAACAGGTCCTAGAACAAGCATGTTTCTTGGTTTTTGCACAATAACTTTAGTACAAGTTAATAGAAATCTATGAAATTTTAACACAAGGTTTATTACTACAAAAGGAAGGTTTGGTTTGAATTGGGAGTTTTGGTCCTAACGAATTAGGGGCCAAAAGGGTCAAAAGTTAACCTTTGTTTTATTTCATCAATAATTGAACAATTACGGGTTCTTTGATATACCTAATCTAACAGTGTATTTAGATTCTTTATTTTTGGTCCCGTTTTCAAATTGGTCTACATTAAAGTCCAAATGGTTCAAAATTAAACTTAGTTTGATTTAAACAAAAATTGAATTCTTGGGGTTCTTTGATATGCTCAATCAAATATGCACTTAGTTTTTTGTTTTGTTAAAGTTGGTTCAAATAGGGGTCCAAAATTAAACTTTGTTTGATTTTAACAAAAAATCAATTTATTAGGTTCTTCAATATGCTGAATCTAACCATGTATTTATATTTTGGATATTGGAATACCACAAGCTTAAGGGAATGGTAAGAACTGTCTTTAAGAGTTATGGCTCAAACCGTTAATGAATAAGGTGCAAAAAGGGGGGGGGGAGGTTTTCCAGGTTAATGGACAATTACTTATGTACAAAACATAATTCAAAAGTAGTGTAAGGTTGGTAATTGAAACTCACATCTCACCTTAATTGCTCGCAAATTATGTATATTGGAAATTTGCCAAAATATTTATTATTAATAAATTCCATTGGAAATTTGACAATATAAAATGTTGCATTGGAGTTATCTTTCTTTGTCCAGAATAGTAGTTAATCATGCCTTTATGACATTTATGTTTTACAAAATATTTAAATGTATTGAGTAGTTATTGTTGAAAACTCCATAAGAAATTTAAATTGAGATCATTTTTTGAATTAGGGAAAGGAGGAGGTGAAAAAAAATTGGTGGGGTTCAATTTTTCTTATTTCAGATTTCAGAAATGAAAAAGAAAATTTCTTCAAATATCAAAGAATTAATATTCAACAGCATACTGAATTGCTCAAAAGCAAAATAAAACATTTTAAGTTCATTAGACCACATTCATTCTGTGTCAGAAACTTATGCTGTGTCAACTATTTAATCACAATCCAAATTTAGAGCTGTATCCAGTTTGAGAGTTGTGTCCATACTAGCCCCAACTGTTCAGGGTTCACAATCTACGGTCGTATAAAGCTGCGCCCTGTGGAGAATCTGGTTTGTATCTATTCTTTTATTCTAATTAAAACATTTTTTTATATATAAAACAGTATGTTTTGTTATTTCAAAGTATAGAAAAATTTTAGCTATTGTTAGGTAATAAATACAAATTGTTATTTCTGTTATGGCATACATTTTTATTTTATCATTATGTTCATGTCATTATTATGTGTAATTTTAAGGTTTTATCGTGTGTGAAAAAATTATAGAATAATACAAGTATCTTTTAACGGGAGAATATCTTACATTTGTTGGACATATATCAACCTGTGTAACTAACACATGGTATATTGCCTTTTCTTGCATTTTAACAAATCGGTCCTTCGTTGTTATACAGATGCAACAGCTTCTTGATGATTTAGCTACAATCACGATTTGTGTTGCAATTTATTTGTTATTTTGTGTTGTTTTATTTACTGATGGCTTAGGTACTGATGTTAGGACGGTGGTAAACATTCCAGTACAAGTATCTACACAGTTTGTGAAATGGCGACAAAATTGCTGTAGACTGCATTTGTTACATATAATAAATACAAATATAATATATGTTCAAAAAAGGTTTCGAAACTTTTTTTTGGGTTGTTTTGAAACTTGTTTACAATGGCCTTATTTTAAGTTATGTGTTTATTACATCCGCAACATTTGGGCTTCACTGCTCTAGAATCAATTATCGTATTATTGGTTATTTACCGGCACCTACATCAGTTTGATGACAGTTGTTCCATGAAGATATGTAATAAATGTAAACACAAGAACAGAAAGTCAAGAGTACGGACAGTCATAGGAATGCACACTATAAGCAATGCATTATCTTCTCTTTAATACATGTGAAATGATATACTATGAAACTATATAGTCACAAAGAACCAGTTTGACTCTATGACATGATCAAACATCCGAAAAAATATAATAGAAACATTAAAATTTAAAATAACAACACCTAAAACGCACATATTCTGAGCAAGTTTCAAACCTTTCTTCAAAACCATCATTCATTCGTACTTTTTACTCTACTGATGGAGCCACGGCCATGCTTATCCATATAATTATTATTAAGGAGCTATATCGGTACAATTTAGCGATGTTACAATATTTTCTTTAAAAAGTTTTTTTTATGTAATAAGGACACACTATTTGGAAATTGGCACTTCTGTGAAAAAAAATCTCTGGAAATTGGCCCTACCTCTTTAAACCGCTCTTCCTTACGTTTAATTTATAACAATATAAATGGAAATAATCAGTGCGAAGTAACAATATGTCCCCATTTTTTAAAGTATGTACTATTTTAAAATTTTCTTTTTTATCATACATTTTACGGATTCAAAACATACAGTCTTTTAATTTTGTATTTTCTTAAAATGCAATATCGAAATTGTTAAAAATCTAGGGATGTATCTTCCTCGTGCAAAGCTTTGATTCCTTTTACGGATTTGGCTATACTTTTTGGACTTTTTTGGATTATAGCTCTTCGTCTTTTATATAAGCTTTGAATTTCAAATATTTTGGCCAAGAGCATCACTGACGAAACATGTATTGTCGAAACGAGGGACGGAAAAAACCAAAGGGACAGTCAAACTCATAAATTGTAAACAAACTGACAACGCCATGGCTAAAAATGAAAACAGACAAACAGAAAAACAATAGTACACATGACACAAAATAGAAAACTAAAGAATAAACAACAGGAACCCGACCAAAAACTAGCGGTGATCTCAGGTGCTTCGGCAGGGTAAGCAGATCCTGCTCCACATGTGGCATCCGTCGTGTTGCTTATGTGTTAACAAATCCGGTAAATAGTCTAATTCGGTAGGTCACATTCTTGAAAGGGAAGGGGATTGTAGTTACGACGTAAGGAACATATCCGATATCATTTGTGAAACGGTTATTCCATAACAGTCAACCAACTCGAAATGCGCATCTGGTACAGGAAAATTGGTACCGTTAATGTTATTACTACCACTGGGTCGATGCCTCTGCTGGTGGACTGTAAGTCCCGGAGAGTATTACCAGCCCAGTAACTAGTACTTAGGTACTGGCATGAAAATATGGATTTTTTGTGTTATTAAAATTTGCTGTTACAAACTGTTAAAAATTGTTATAAATTAAGGAATGTATCTCCTTCTTGCAAAGCACTGATTCCTTTCACGGATTCGGCTATACTTTTTGAATCTCTGGGATAATAGCTCTTTATCTTTTATATAAGCCCCCCAAAGGTGACTGGGGAATAGAAATATGGTCACTTGGTCTTCTGCCGACCGACAGTAAAACGTTTGCCGAAGTGGGGCGTCTGTTTGGCTTTTCGGGATGTATTAAGTTCGCAGTCATGCCGGTCAGATTGGGGATATTAAATACGATGTATCGTGTAAAGTGAGTGCTACGCCTTTTGCACGTTAAGAACCTTTGTAACAACTCTTTGAGGGCCCGTAGGTTTCCTGTTGCAAGGCACAGTTTCTGTCCTTATCCAATATACCCTCGTTTTCCAGTGGCAGTCCAAAATTCACCGATCATCATTTCAAATGGCCTCTATTATGAACAAACCTACCTGATGTATTTATTGTAAATTTGTTCTCGTCCTGAATATGCATGAAATATTTGCCACTGGACATTAAGCAACCAAGTATGAGAGCACTCGCTGTTACTGACAGCTATAGTTCAAAGCCATTTATAAACAACCAATAATGTTTTGTATGTATCTTAGACTAAATAATCCATTAGTACACATCAATTATCTGATATAATAAGTGTAAAGAATAATCAGGGAAAAACACGACCTTTAGCAATGTCATGATACAGGTGTCGGTAGATTGTATGTGTATATGTATGTACCAATAATATTTCGTTTGCTTTCATTTTTCTGATAATAAAATCAATATCAATGCCAATAACACCATATTCAATTATTTAATTGCAGTGTTGTATGGATCACCTTTTAAAATAACTATATTTAAAGGATCGATAAGTTCCCCAGGATCAGTTCTAAATTACCGGAAACGGTAGACCTTTTACACACATACACGCTTTCCGTATCATTGCAGGGAAATCAAACAGTGCAATTGTGTATACTTTTCTCAAGTAAGAATTAGTTTGGTTATCGATACATGTATTTAGTCCTTGCTCCAATAGAAATTTATAATTTGAGCGCCACTGATGAGTCTTATGCAGACGAAACGCGCGTCTGACGTACTAAATGACAATCCTAGTACCTTTGATAACTATTTTGGATCTGGATTTTAAAAAAAAATAAAGTATGATTTCTGTATGTGTTCACTCATTTCTGGTAATTTGCAAACCACACTGAAAGGACAAGGTTGACTGGCAACCTGTTTTGGTTTGGGTACAGCTATGAATTCATTTGCAAATTATGAGAAAATCATATTCTATTTCGGAGATATATCAACTATTCAGAACCTTAATGTTGTATTTTATCGCCATTTTTATTGTCTTTCACTGCTGTATAAATAATGATGTTTTTATAGAAACTCGCCCAATTAAAACAAAACATGTTTGTTAATCTCAAATTCTGAATACCCACATTTTTTTAACATATATTGTTACTACTTATTTGGACAAATTTATGGTTTCGCATGGTTTAATGGACGGCAATTCAATGTAAATATAGGGTAAAGCATTGTATATAGTAAATAGTATGCATATTCTAAGAACATTTTGAAAGTAGTTAATTAAGCCTCTAAAGCAGGCAATGCTACAGTAAGGCGTCTCTAATGATTGCACCAAGACATGTAAGGAGAAGTCAATATTATGCAATTTTTTAGAGTTTTTTTTAGATTATTAAACATGCATATACGGAGTCAGTACTCAATATGTTTTTTGAATTGATGAACAAAAAAAGGTTTTTATTAATTTTGAACGTCCCAAGTTCTTAGTAAAAGCTTGACTACCCTACAAAGAACGCACTAAAAAAGTTCTTGGAAGCCAATATTGTATAAGAACAAAAGACTGAAATAAAAGCAACAGTAGTTTACCGCTGTTCAACTCATAACTACATGGCATGGTTTCCCCTGGGTCAATTATTTTTTTCGCCACCTCTTTCGCCAAAACAATATATTTTTCGCCACTTTATTATTTTTTAGCCAAATAACATAACCATATTTTTCGTTTAAAATTTACATTCATTTCCCCTTTTCCCTTAAATAAGATGATTTTGCCCATTGTGTCTATGATTATGCTCTCAAAGTTTACATGTTAATGAATAAACACTAAAAATTTACTTTAAAACAAAAGATTTTTTTAATTTAAAAGGGAAAACTATTCATTGTATTTTAAACAACTTTTATAATTGATTGGGCCACTATACTTTTAATAATAAAGAAGATATACGTCCTGGAATATAGCAAAATTAATGGACATGTTTTGATTATATAATACCAGTATAGTTCGTAGGGACAGTTTCTTTAAAAGAAAAATACTGATGTTCCCTTTTGTACTAAGAAGTTTTTTTACAACAAAACAAAAGCTTTTATCACATGAAATTGATCCCTCGTATCATGTGTAGTCATTACGTTGAAGGGCTACTCTCATTTGAGCCAATCTTTCGGGTAGATTTCTTCATAACGACGGTTTTCTTTTCTTGACCATCGTAAATGAAAAAGTTGAGACGTAAAACTAGGCTTGAAACACGTGTGTCACTCAAACGACTTTAAAAACGTCTTCCTAATCAATTATTGATATGTAAGTCAACGGATAATTAAAGTTTTAAATCCGAGAATTTTCTTGCTTTGGACATTTTTCGTCACAACAACAGCTTTCTTTTCTAAACTTTCTTTAAACGCGGAGGAGACGTCAAAAGTTTGCCACAAACACGTGCGTCGCAAAGTGGTAAATAAATTTTGTATGTGACATTTAACAGAAACCATTTAACCATATCATTTGGTCAAACAATTCAATCAACACCTTTTTTAATATAGCCCTTTGATGTCGATAGCTATAAAATGCAATCAGCTGATTATTGATTTTCTGTCCAAACTTTAGTGAGGTCAAGATGAATTCCGAGTATTGTCTGATCGGGTAAAGTCCGAGAAACTCGAAAAAGTAAATAAACAAGATGGACGTAAATAAATCGTACTATATATTTCTTTCGCCAAATTCTTTCGCAAATGACGAATTTTTATCGCCACAATTATTTTTTTTGCCAGCGGAAACCCTGCTACATGGACAAAAAAACAAAATCGGGGTAACAAACTGAAACTGAAGGCAACGCATTAAATATAAGAGGAGAACAACGACACAACATTAAAATGTTACACACACAGAAACGGACTAAGCATTAGACAAAATCCTATGAGAATAACAAATATAAAATTAACACCAAATACATGAACTTGAAATAGATAAGTAACGTGACACGTCTTATCATGTCTTATAGTAATGTGAATTTACACTAAAAATTTAGAAAACAAACGACACAAAGATACCACAACGTCAAAATTTAACAAACACAGAAACAAACTATATTATAACAATGGCCGTATTCCTGACGAGATTTACTTTAAGTCTAGTAGCAAGTATCAAGTTGCAAAAAGCGAGTATCAAGTTATGAAAGGTGAGTATCGAGTTATAAAAAGTGTGTATCGAGTTATAAATTGTGAGTATCGAGTTATAAAAGTGAGTATTGAGCTATAAAAAGTGAGTATCGAGAAATAAAAAGTGAGTAATGAGTGATAAAAAGTGAGTATTGAGTGATAAAAAGTGAGTATCGAGTGATAAAAAGTGAGTATCGAGTTATAAAAAGTGAGTAACGAGTGATAAAAAGTGAGTATCGATTAATAAATAATAAAAAGTGAGTATCGATTAATAAAAAGTGAGTATCGAGTGATAAAAAGTGAGTATCGAGTTATAAAAAGTGAGTATCGAGTTATAAAAAGTGAGTATCAAGTGATAAAAAGTGAGTATCGAGTTATAAAAATTGAGTATTGAGTTACAAAAGCTTTCATTTATATGTTTGTAAAGATTATTATTTCAACGAATGATCATCTGATGGTTTGTTTCCCTTTTAATTACTTACTTATTGTTAAGGCTGTAACATGTGTAAATAAGCTCACCATAGATACAAGGACTAAATATTATATATACGCCAGATGCGCGTTTCGTCTACATCAGTCACATAGTAAACTAACTTCTTGAAATATTTCAATAAAATTTGATACTATTCTATTTTATATGAATTCATTGAAAAGGATAGTCGTTTTACTTTATTTATTTTATTAATGTTTCCTTTATTTACATTATTAATACTTTTTGTTCTTCTGACTTCATTATGGAAGTTTCTTTTATTTAATTTCATTTGTTTAATTGGGTTAATATAAAAGGGTTTAAATGTAGTACACAGGGATGCTGGAGAAGTTATCATTTGTTTTACTTTAATAAAATCTCGAAGTTTAGTAGATATCTGCCATTGAAAATAAATTAAACAGGTCTTGTAATTTGGTGTTATGCTCCCTTATTATGCTATACATTGTATTATGCCTTTAGAATCTAACATGTGATACCCTATGTTGATAAGTTTATTGCAAACTGCATATTACTACATTATATACTAGTAATAAACTCCATACCTGCCAACTTTTCAAAATGCCCATGTTTTTTTTTACATGCAAGACGACTGTTGTAGTCCTACAAAACCTTCAAGGGGGCCTTCAAATAGATTTTAATGTTGTTTTGTGGCTTCTTCATACTTTTACAAGCCCATAGCCATTACAAAACTTACTGTTTTGTTTAAGATGTGAACAAAATTGCTCTTTCAAAATTTCTGTTTGGGAGTCTTTATGGGGGTATATAAAAAACCGTGCATTTTCTGAAGGACTCTACATGGAATTTTCCTAATTATTTTTTTTAGCCGGAAAACACGTACGGTGACCCTATCATTTCCTTCGATATTCTCAAAAAAGTGTCTGAAAACTATCTTTTCCTGAAGTATTTAACAATTCTATCATTTTGTGTAGTTTCTAATCTATAAACGGTGTTTTTTCCCTGTATAATCCGTACAAAATATGTCATTTAGTCCCGTCCTGTAGCTTGAGAAAATGCGCGGTGACCTATCATTTTTATTTTATTTTTCAGCATGTATCAGTAGATACTACGTTTTGGCAAAGTATGAACAAATTCATTTTTATTTTAGACTCCTATACTACCTTTAATCATTTGAAAGATAGAAGAGTCTTGGATGCGTCTTAAACATATTTTAATTTCAAAATTAGGAATAGGTAGTTTAAAAATATTAACCAGCTGATTATTAGTGTTTAACTCGATGTTCCATTTAAAACTTGAATACTGAAAAATCAGAAAGAAGATGGAGTAAATTAACGTGCAGTTTCAATTAAACAATCAGTAAACTGAAGTCTTTTCGGACAACATCTCATGTTTGAGGTCAGTTTATATAAAAAAAAAAGACTCACGATACTAGACAGAGTTTTATAGAAAATTACTTTTTTTTAGTTGATTCATTTTTAGAGTTTCTTATTGTTAAAGGGGAAATAATCACATTTTAACCATTATACATCTCAATAAAAAAAAATGCATGCATAGATTATCTTGTGTCACACTGCACGGAGTGAAACGAGAATCTGAATTAATTTGATTGGCTTTTTATCACAACGAGACGATTGTTCGGCATTTCAATTAATGCAAGCTATACTTTATTGTAGTTATAAAATAGACGGGCATTATATTCGTTAATATTTGTGACCGAGCTATAGTGACTGCTACAATAACACAATATAAAGCCTATTCATGTCAAAACTACAATAAAGTATAGCGTGCAATTATTTCGATTCTGATTAGAACAACTAATGTAATTTCTATATCCAATGTGTATAAGTGCAGAGGGCATCCATAGGCTCTTCTATGAACCCCACTTTTTTGGTAAAAAACAAACGACTTGCAATGTGATTTTCAGAGGGAGGAGTTTTAAACAGCCAGCATGAACTGTTGTCGAGACTCGTATCTAGGTCAAATATGTCAATTTCGAAATGCAACACGTTACAGTCATAGTGAATGAATTAGTAACAACTTGTGCATCTTTTGAGAGGTTAGAAATGTTTCTAGTTAAATGCATGCATATTTGATAACACTCATTATTCTGCAGTAGTCAGAATTACGCATGTGCAAACCAATTTTCGTGGATTTACAGCATGAGTTTATTTACAAAGCAAATGGAGCACTTCATATCAGAATTAAAAAATGCTTCTATAATGGCATGTTTTATGGTCATTTTATCATGAGTATGTATTATATTTGTCAATATCTTTATACGGAGCGTTAGGAATCTCAACTCAAACTATCTAGTTTCAATTTAAAAAATAAATTATTATAACTGTTTCGATTATTAATGATTAAATAGCAAGACTTGATTGATATCTGTAAATCGTTGATCTAGTCTAGTCGATCATGCCAGTATGTTCTTTTCATGCGCTCAAATTTAACATCAGACTTGTGAAGACTTTTTGTATGCTTCAAAGTGTAAAAAAACTTGACAAAAAGAGATTTTCCGGTGAAAAGTGTGATTGTTAACTGTTTATTTTTTTTAGCAATGGACGAAATTTGTCATCAAATAAAGCGCCATGTTCAACATGTAAACTAACTCGCATATGATTCATTTTCTCCCTTTTTTACCACTGACAGAAAGCTGATAATATTAATGACCTTTTTGCATTGGAAATCTACATTATAACTAGTTATGAAAACAGCAATATAAGGAAAGCGGACACATTGTTACTTATAAAACGTCTTTTTTTTAATAAACAATTATTATTTGGTATTGAAATTACAAAAACCGTTCATTTTTAGACTGAAAAAAAGCAACATAACTTTTATTAATATAATTAAAGAGTCAGCGTTGTTTAAAATAAGGGATAACAAAGAAGGTGGATGTATTTTTTTTGGAATGTAGAATAAGATGTACACGCAATTCAGATACGGTCTCATATGCAATGTTTCGTAAAGTTACAGACAACGGAATACTTTCACTACTACAGATGAATTTTTTTTTCCCGGAGGATCAAACGAGAAACTAATCCCATCCTTCTGTAATGACTAGTGCATGTACATTTCGTCTCAATGCAATGCTCCTTATTTGCAACATTTCATATTATCATATCAATACTTGACACACAAAATTTGAAACGTTCGTTTCCTTGTTGCAATAACATCAATTGACATTCTCAATTTCATGTTTTTTTTTTAATAAATGCAATCAATTTAACGTCGCAGGTTTTTTTCTTTTGTTACAGACTTTTGAGACCTTAACCGTATAAATTAAAGTCAGGAATATGACCTGATATCCAGTTTTTTTTCTATGACGTCATATTTTGAGTGACCATGCATAAAATACCCTTAGTGGTGGATTGATTATTAAAGGTGCTTGTATAAAACTAGATATCACTGGAATCAAAATGATCTCTAGTTTATAATGAAATAAAAAATAATTTATTCAAAAAGTTCTATTAAAAAAATGGGGAACATAGGCCTAATTTGAACATTAGAAACCTGCAACCAGGCCACGTGCACACCCATATTGACATGATTCATGCACATTTTACATAATCAAAACTGTATGAAATTTATAGGTTTTTACCTGGCTTATAAAACTAATCTTGTTCGGTATTCTGCTCCGAAAAGAACTTGAATGGCTGCAAATGAGTTTTCAATTTACACTGCCGAAAAACAGGATGTTTACAGTGTTGTCTCCTCTCAAAACATGTATATTTAATATAACTATTTCAATCATTTAACCTGTTTTTATTGAAAGATAATTGACTAATTTGTATAATCAAATACAAAAAACATTAATATACCTTTTCACCGATTAAGTAAGTAAACAGGGATTTTCCTCAACGGTTATTTGAAGTCATGGAATAACCCCTAGCTTTTTATTAATACGACACTGTTTACAGCACCATATACTTTCAAACTGCCTACTTATTTAATATTTGATTTTGTAAAAGACACATATACGAATGTACATTTGTTTTGTCACCCTCGATTACACTTATGCAATACAATACTATAATAACATTGAGTGTATTTATGATCTTATGTTTTGAATGAAATTTTACCTTATGGAACATTAAATACAAAAAGAAATCTTATGCAATTATCTTTAATTTGAATACCGAATAACTTTATGTCATTTAAATCATAATTCTATATATTTGCAAAATCCCAACAAAAGGTAAGACTACCTTTATTTTTAATATATTACTAATACTCATATTACATATAATATTTCGTCATTATACACAGTTATTCGTAATTTAAGAGTCAATCTTTGGCTTCCATGAATTATTTTGATTCTAATAGGACACATACGGTCATTGACAACTGAAGCGAGAGAGAGTGTGCTGTGTGTGTGGCTGTTCTGTTTTAGTCCCTGTTAGATAAAGCTCAAAATATTTTTATAAATATGTAGCTTGCGTAAAAGAAAAGAGGGACGAAAGATACCAAAGGGACAGTCAAACTCGTTAATCTAAACTAAACTGACAACGCCATGGCTAAAATGAAAAAGACAAACAGAAAAACAATAGTACACATGACACAACATAGAAAACTAAAGAATAAACAACACAAACCCCACCAAAAACCAGGGGTGATCTCAGGTGCTCCGGAAGGGTAAGCAGATCCTGCTCCACATGCGGCACCCGTCGTGTTGCTTATGTGATTACAAATCCGGTAAATAGTCTAATTCGGTAGGTCAAATTCATGAAAGGGAAGGGGATTGTAGTTACGACGTAAGGAACATATCCGATATCATTCGTGAAACGGTTATTCCGTAAGTTATTTTGTGAATATTTGCTTGAAAAAATTTTTAATTCTTTAAATTTTCTAATCAAACATTTGCCATTGTTTTCTCGTAATATTCCGTAAAATCCAAAGTTAACATTGTGTAACTAAGGAGCCGATATGTATTGACTTGTAGTTGTTCCGTCCTATATAGGACCACTTCCAGTAACAGGAGTAGATTATAGATTATAGATTCAAAAATTGTTCTTTTTAAAATGTTTTTGTTTTGGAACAGTAATTCAAAGAGGGGTGGCTGTCTTTAATTCCTTTCTATTGCTACTAAGCAAAGCGTTCATAATGTTATTTCTTCTGCCTACGTGAAGAAGAGCATAGTCTACGGCTAAGGTGTTCCAGCAGGTTTAGTTTTTGCTTACAGTTACATTTTTTCCCAGTTTTTCAGTAGTCAGGATTTTACAATCTCTTTACATCACCACATGACTATGTTGTTAAGGGGGTTTGATATATATATACAACAAACAATTGACGACATTTTTTTTTCTAATGTGAATATATATTATTCAAATATCAACATTATAAAAAAAAGTGGAACTTGCATTAACATAACATATCTCAATTTCTGTATTGCAAAGAAAAAATGTTATCTTTGTAAAGATCTGCTCTTTATGAACTGTAAGTTTCATTTTTTATTTTAAATGATTTGAATCAAAGGTAGTGGTAACTAAGCAGTAAAAATGTAATCTACTGGGGCCCAGATTTTGGAAAATAAGGTGTGGTACCATTTTTATTTGCTAGATAATGTTCATTTTCCTGATATTTTCTTATTTTTGCGGTTTTCCGTTCCTTATGAATAGAAGGAATAAAGTATTCAATTCATTTAATTTTGATTCTGGCAAGTTTAGTAGTGCAGTCAACAGGTGAATTAATTTTGGAAGTGCCAAAGTCTTGGTAACAGTAATCTTTCCCATGAGGGTTAATTTTCTATGCTGCCAACTCTTAAGAATGCCTGACACTTCATTTATCTTTTTAGAACAATTAATTTCTGGCATACTGTCAAGATCTAAAGAGAATTCAAGTCCCAAAAGTTTAAAATTTGAATAGCACCACTAAAGTTTTAAATCAGGACAAAGAATAATGAGAGAGGGGGTCACCTTGTCTACAGCTTTTCTCAAAATTAAAGAAGCTTTAAAGATGGCCATTATTTATAACACAACTTGATGCTTGCAAATACAATATTTTAAACCATCTGCATATAGATGGCCCGAAATAGAAATATACCCATCTGAGTCTGGACTCTTTTCATTTAAATATAGATTTAAGAGAATCTGCACATTCTTTAAAAGAAATATAACCCTCACACAAATCCTTCCCTTCTTCTGTGAGTTTAATATTGTGCTTGAAAAAGGATTCATCATCACAATCCAGATTTTTACTTGAGTATAGTGTTTTAAAAAAAAATCATTTCTCCTTGTAAAACTCCAGGTTGATCTGATATGTGTTTTCCATTTCCGTGTATGAGCTCAGTTGTCATTTTTTTGGAATAAAATATTTCTTTTCCAATTTACTAAAAAAAACTCTAAACACTTTTCCCCATTCTCTTGTCAATTAGCGTGGGATCTTAAAAAAAACACCTTCAATTTTTCTTTCTCTTATATTTTCTAGTTCTAACTTTTTCTGGTTTAATGCTGCATGCATTTGACCATCAGGAGATATGGTTCATACGATTTTCCAAATTTTGAATGTGATTTTCAAGTAAAAGTGTTGCAACTGTTTCCTCTCTAGCTTTGTGAATACTGTTACCAATAGGCAAAGATCTAATTTTCATTTGTATCAACTCAAAACATACTTGATCATTGCATGAGAGTTTAACATTTAACAGATCATCTATGTTTCCTGATTCATAATATTCTAAAATACGCTCATTTATACATGTTTTAACTTTTTTAATATAGTCTAAATCTCGCAACAGTTTGGGTTAAATTCCCAATATCGCTTTCCATGCTTTGCTAAACTGGCAGAACAGGTGAAATTTATAGCAGAATGGTCTGTCGTATACCCAGGAATAATGTTAGTATTTTTCATGATTGAAAACAGATCCTCTGTGACTAGAAAACAATCAAGCCGACTTTGTTTTATGGGTGATCAATGATGCCATTTATATTTTCTATCATATAGATAACAGGTCACCCAAGGATCTAATAACTAAAGAATATCTACTATTTTTTCAATCTTTTTTCGCGAGTTTGGGTTTCTATTATGAATAATATTGTACGTGTTTATGTTTGTATCTTGTACAACATTCCAGTCCCCACATAACAAAAAGCTAGTATTTGAAAATGATGCCATTTTCATATATATGTCATTAAAAAATGAAGGTTCATCAGTATTAAAGCCATACAAACAAACAAAAGTAATGCGTTGACTTGACACGGATACATCGTAAATAATATAACGATCATCTATATCAATAATAGAATTACGCATTTCAAAATCTAGACATAATTTGAACATAATACTGACACCTGCACTTTTGTTACTATGATGACTAAAAAAAACGTGTATTTCCTCTCCCCATTTTTTTTTAATATCTTTATAACTATGGGTTTCTTAAAAGCAAATTACTGAAGCATTTTTGCCCTTCGCCGAATGAAAAACATTTGTTCTCTTTTCTTAATTAGAAAAAGACCCCTTACCTTCATAGACAAAACTGTTACAATATTATCCATTATCATATAAAACAAAACAATATAAACTTGACCAGATAAGTTGTAACTTAAAAACAAATACATAATCATAGTTTATATAATCATGCACACACTAAAAAACAATAAGATCACACTTAGGCATAGATACCTGTAAAGTAATTTTTGTAAAACAAAATTCCATTTACAGTATGGCATTTAATTTTCACAATATAAAGATAGTTGCATTCTAAAGACAATGTATTAATTAGTATATATATTTAGCTGAGAGATTCATGATAAGTAAAAAAAAAAGATTTTTGTTATCTCCCTTTGATTCGGAATTTTATTTTGTGTTATCTCCCTTCAATGATTATAAAGTTTTTTTTCAAATTAAGTAGGGTTCACGCAAACAAAAATAAATAGAATTATATACTGACCGACTTTAGAAACGCAACACTAGATTATATTTGTATTATCTTTTTATTAATGTGTCAACGTCAAAAGCGATGAATTAATGTATGTTACAAACAGCAAAATAATTGTCAGAAGGGTCAACAAATTCTGTCTGTCATTTTTGGAGTTCTGTTTTACACCTTCTGATTTTGCATTTGTTCAACCCATTAATTGGTTTTGGCAATTATGCGGTTTGAACTTGAGGGCTTTATATGTTTTCCTTCAGTCAATTCTTTGGCGATGCAGTTCATTGGAAACATTTATCTTATTTTTGAGGTATTGAGATAAGACGTGGCACGGTACTTGTCTATCCCAAATTCATGTTTTTGTTTTTGATGTTATATTTGTTATTCTCGTGGTGTTTTGTCTGTTGCTTGGTCCGTGTTGCGTTTCGTTGTTCTCTTATATTTAATGCGTTTCCCTCGGTTTTAGTTTGTTACCCCGATTTTGTTTTTTGTCCATGGATTTATGAGTTTTGAACAGCGGTATACTACCGTTGCCTTTATTTATGGCATGAATCTGTACTCAATGGCACTCGGCAATTTGGTTAGCAGTTGACGTTGCGGCCGTAAACATGTCTGGCAAATGACGTTGCATAATCAAATTCGGTTGATGTGTCATTGTAACTACACGTTGATCTGTACATTGATGGCAAGCAACACATCTTGTCTACTTGTATCGTTGTCGGAAGGATAGTAGGACGAGTTTCTGAAGTCAAACGGTATGGTTGCAGCACATTTATGATTTAATGTTTGCAGTAATCCAAAGGGCTAATTCAATTCTTTGTTTTTTTTTATTTCTCAGACTTGGCAAAATGGAAATGCAACATTCGAAAAAAAATTAAGTAAGGCAAAGGATTGAAAGAACTGTTTCACAAAGAAAAAACAAACTGAATCAATCTTTCATGGGACAAACATTTCGCTTTAAGAAATTCGTGCGACTTATAAAAATTCGGTATGTTCAATTACCACAGGTAAGTCAGATTGTGATTTTTTTGTAAGTAGAAAGAAGCATGATAAGCATGAAAAGTAGTTGTAAGAGAATCAAAAAAGATTTGTTAAAAAAAATCAACACAATGAGTGTTGCGTTTCTAAAGTCGTTCAGTATATATATAAAAAAACAGTACTTTAAATCAAATATGAATTCAAATTATTTAAATCAAGTTTAAAGAGAGAGAAGTAAATAAATTGATAGTAATGCACAGCCCAGATAGTTTTAATCATATTACTATCTTTCAATTTTACAGTGATGATACATTAAGCAATGTATCAAATAAATAATTGAATGTCTTAGTTTTTGTTCAATATTGTCAAATAAATCAAATGTAATTCTACTTCCATCCTGTTTCTTGGGATATACATTGCAATTATAAAACCAGACGTTTTCAAAATGTTCACCGCTTTTAATCTTGTTCTCAGTCCTAGGTTACGCTGTGTAATATCATCATGGAACTTAATGTCATTTTCTAGTCCTCTCTTCTGTCTCATAATTTTAATTTTCAGTTCAGTAGTGCGCACTTTTACAATGATAGGTTTTATGTGACCCTCTTTCCCTTGAATTCTGTGTATTGCCTGTACATCATCAGGTTTAATATCTACCTTTAAATCTTTGTTTACCATATTGACAAACTTATCTCTCAATACATCATGAGGCCTTTCTGGGTAGTTGAGCATTCTGTTGCTATGCTTTCAACTATACTGTTCATTTTAATTTCCAAGCTTAATTGCATCAATAGCTCTGTTGTATGTATCACTTACTTGTTCTTCTAATGTCTCTATAGATTTATATTTTGCTTGCTCTATCATGTTCAATCAGGTTTTCATTGTTTATCATCAGATAATCCATTTGATCTTGTAACTTTCCAGTTGTCTCCCTTACGTTTGCTTCAATTTTTTCTGAGAAATTCTTATCAAAAGTTAATAATAACTGTTTAACAATGTTGGTAACTATATCTTTTAAGTTTTTTTTGTTACAGTTACATTTACAACCACAAAATACAGCATTCGGGTTCAGAATACATAATGTATCAACTGTTTTTATTGTTGGTGGAGCACTGAGTGCACATAGACATTTTAAGCAGATTATCATATTCAAACAGGAAAGACATGTGTGTAGATGATAAAGCATTACATCTGATGAGAAAGTGTTTTAGTTTTTCTGACTCTAAGTTGCAGAGCTGGCATGTAGGGTCTACTTGATTCTGGTTAAAAGTTGCTCTTGTACTCTGCAGTATGTATGTTCCAGTCGTCAATAGTTTTAACTTCACTGGTAATCTTGCGACATCTCTAGTTTATGTTTTGACACTTGATAATGCTGGATGGGAAGCACCAATGGCGTATTGGAGATAACACTAATATAATGTATCCTTTTGTTTAGTTTTGCAATGTCTACACTATATTTTTCCCAGTAAGAGTCTATGGATGTAGACACCTTATTTTTCCATGCATTTTTTGTTGGAGAATTGTTGTCAAATATCTCAATGCCAGATGGTAATTCATATATAGCTAATAGCTGTCTTATTTTGGAGAACCAGCTGCGATTGTTAATACCCTTTAGACATAATTGTCTGTCAGCTATTTCTTTTTCAATTGAATTCTCTGACCTGCATTTGAAGGCGTACATTCACAAGGCGCTCTTGTGGATGTTACTTTCTAGAGGATGTGTTCCTGCCAAGTTGCTGGATCCGGTGTTGTACTTGGAATTGATAGAATTTGTTAAAAGGTTTTTCTCTGTAAAATGTTTCTAATGTCTGCAGCTCGTTTCTGGATGAAAGAAGAATTTCTAATCCATATAACAGGACAGGAAGCACGTTCATTTGACGTGAATGTAGACAAGAAACTTGCTTCAATCCATTTTTCCCATGGAGACCTGCCACCATCAGGCTACATAGTGTTCGTCTAGCCTTTTCTATGTTGCATTGCATGTGAGTGGACAATGTTTTATTTCTATTCCTATTATGTGTTATACCAAGATGTACACAGGTTTCTGGTTGTACCTTATATAGGTATGTACTAAGAAAACCAACACGTCTTACGCCCTGTAAGATTGAGAAAGGGTCAGACAGTTCACTATTCCATTTGACTGAAGTCATTACTCCCTGGCTCAGTAGGTATGTTAGAACCCACAACTTTGAAGTAACTACTGCCAGAAATAGCTTTCTGTAGAGTCTTGAATGGCCCACTACATCAAAGGCGACTTTTGCATCCAGAAAGGAGACGTGCAATGGCACTTTCTTAACCACAGCTTCCAGCCTAATTTGAAGGGTATCAATCAGTACTCTCAGCCTCTTTCGAAGTAGTATTCTAGACATTTTTCTATCACTGTGAGGACAGTGATGCCTCAATAGTTCTTTGCCTCGAGTTTTGTACCTTTCTTTTGAAGACTGGGCAGAGTATGCCTAACTTTATGACATCTGGGATGTTTTCCTCAAAAGCTATTGATGATTTCAGTCATACAGTTCAGCAGTGCTGCTCCACCAAATGAAAGGTGTTCTGCTGTGTGTTTAAATACATCCGGGGATTTGTTTTCGTTAAGCGATTCGATGGCCTCTTTGACTTCTTCTGTACTAAAGACTAGTTTCTGCTCGTCATTTTTGCAAAGATCAAATATAACATCCATGTCAAAGTATGCATCTGTATAACCAAAGGTTTCCCTATCTGCTGGGGTTGCCAGGCTTTGAGAATGTTGTGTTGACTTGCTGAAATGAGTAAATATGCGAATAATACAGTATCATACGAATTCCAATGGCTAACGTAACAGAAAACGTTCAACTTTAGCGGTTTAAACTGTATGACGTCATGTTTTGAAATAACTTAAATGCGCCAAAAAGATTAATAGACTTTCGCGGAATTTTAATTTTAATTTTATTTTGTTGATTTCTCCGAGATCTTGTGCATTACTTTTTTTTATTTTGCATACGAATAAGAATAAAAGTTATTTTGTCGTTTTTTAATTGCACTTTTTAAAACAATAAAATCGGTAAAGGGTCTGCAAATGGGTTCCAATGCATTTAGATTTACGTGGCCAGTATATTTTTACAGCCAATGTTATATATATTTTGTATATCTCTGAGTCGGCGCTGAGTATATGTTATCGAGAGTTTTATCACAGTGTTGTTTACAAAGCTTAAAAAGCACGTCATATAAGAATTCGAAATAATGACATAGTTGGCACCGCTTGGTTTCAATAAAACAGTAAGCTTAGAATCAAGTATCTCGTTTTAGGGAAGTTTAAATTCTTCTGTGAAAAAATCATTGTGATTGGAACAATAAATCTGTAAAAAAAACCTTGGTTTCTTGTAAACATATATGTGAGGTTTGCAGAACGTGGTTTTAAACAATCAATCGACATTCACATGGGAAACAACTGTGCCTCCCTTTTTGCTGACTGCATACAAAAATTGTCTCAGAAAGTAGAAAAAAGGCTAACAGTTAATTAGTTTTGTCGCTATCATGAATTACATCTCGAATTGACAATATGGGACTGTTAAAACATAACTTTACGACGAAAAAGATAATTCCAGCTTTTCAAGTATGAAAGAGGGACGAATATACCAGAGGGACAGTCAAACTCATATATCGAAAATAAACTGACAATGCTATGGCTAAAAATAAAAAGGACAAACAGGCAAACAATAGTCCACATGACACAACATAGAAAACTAACGAATAAACAACACGAACCCAACAAAAAACTGGGAGTGCTCCAGAAGGGAAGGCAGATCCTGCTCCACATGTGCCACCCATCGTGTTGCTTATGAGATAACCAATCCGGTAAATAGTCTAATTCGGTAAGTCACATTCACGAAAGGGAAGGTAATTGTAGTTACGACGTAAGGACCATATTCGATATCATTTGTGATAAGTTTATTCCATTACGGTCAACTCGTGATGGCGTCCGTAAAATTCACGAAGAGGTGATTTCAACTTCACCATTTAGAACTCTTGATTTAATAGCCTCATTGTGAGAAACAGCCCTCTATCAAGAAAATCATAATAGGAAATGCAAGCACGAGAATATCGTATCAATTGGTATACATCGTTTGCAGGTGATGCTGGAATTTTTCTACTTAAAAATGGAACGTTCACAATTGGAAGCTGAAATCACCTTATTTGTTGGAAAGTTTTGTTTTCAATCGACCTTCATTGTCAATTTCTAGATGTAAGTTAAGACATAAAGCCAACTTAACTGTATATGTTGTATCCTTTATCTCTAGTTCAATGGGATAGGTACGTCAGACATTGTCACAAAATTTTGAATTATTTAGTGAAAGAACATCATCCATATAGCGGAATGTAGAGTTAAAGGATATTGCTAACTTTTTATCGTTCTTCCTAAGAAGTACATGTACAAAGTCAGCCTCATAATAATAAAGAAACAAGTCGGCAAGAAGAGGTGCACAAATGAACTTCTAATTAGTATGTAGCAAGATTCCAGCAGCGCCTGAAAACAACGTATATATCTCCCAGTTGATACTATATTCCAGTGATTGAATTTCATATCATGTTTTCCTTGATAGGGTTGTCTAGTACCAAAAAGCTATTAAAACAAAAGGTGATGCATTTAAAATTATACGTCCGTTAATTTTACAGACGACACCACGACTTGTTTGACCGTTATGGAATATTCGTATCACAAATCAAAGCGGATATGTTCCGATTGTCGTATACGTAACTACAATCCCGTTCCCTTTTACTTCATATACAAACACTGATGAAATATGAATGCACACGACTAATTTAGAAACCCAAAATTATCGCTTTTGACGTAAATGATGGTTCTCAACCGATTCTCTTTTTAATTTCTATATATAATTTTATATAATAAAGACTTATCTATATAAGTTGTATCATTTGCTCAAGATCATTCAGATTGGTGCGTTGCACATATCAATCACAATTTAAAATTTGAAGTGATAGGACGGTATTTATATAGACGAATGAGATATATCAACCCTTTGTAATTTTAACGTTTATCAATTTTACGCTAACACAAAAATGTTGTCCGTTATGTGTCAATCGTAGTAGTTCTCATGTACGTACATATGATGTGTTGACACATTAAGACAGGAATATAATTGACATTCTGGAGCATCTTATATCACCGGCTGTTTAATGTGGAGTTCGTTTTAATCAGTCTTTTTGTGTTAGTGTTTTACAGACTTTTAGTGTTTTCTCGTCAGTTATTTTGTTCCATTTGATATCTCCCTGCACTAATCTAGTAAATCGAATACATATTCAATTTTATAAACAGTCCTCCAAACCCAGGAAGTTTTCTACATCAGATCATTTCGTTTGGAGTCATGCTGTCTCGCAAAAATGTGAATTACGTTCTTGGGATTCGACACACCTTGTACTTAAATATATGCATAAGAAGTATACCGCTGTACACAAACTAAAAACGTGGGAAACACATCAACTATAAGAAAGAAACAACAAATAACAGATCACAGAAGTGAAACTTAATATAGGTCATTGTCAACTCAGAAATAATGCTATCAACCTAAAATCTCATATGTTTAATCAGTTCTTATCTTACACTTTTTGTGCAAACTGTTATTACCCTGTTGAGGATAACAACCATTTCTTTTTTATTTACCCTAAGTACAATGATGCAAGACAGGTCCTTCTTGATTCCAATTACTCCATTGCTGATTATATTGATATAAATGTTCAATTATTACTTTTTGGAAACAGATTATATAATATGATATAAATATTGATTTTTTAAAATCTGTTCAGAAATATATCTGTGACACTCAACATTTTGTTTGAAACTTACCTGATATTTTGTCTCATATAGGTTTTTTTTTCATTTGTTTTCTCCTCCACTTCAACATTAATTCATTCAATTCACTAAGCAAGCTTAATATCTCTTTTAAGCCAAATACATAATAATATATATTTCTAATGACTTATTAAGGATACTTGCATGTTCCAAGGTTCTTGAATAAATGATGAGTAATTACCTATATACCTAAATATACTTTCATTTAGTAAGTAACACTGTTAACATATATTTGCTTGTGTGTGCTCATAAGTAGCATGCAGGTTCCACTATATTGCATTATTAAGTCTTTCCACTTTTCTGTGGAAAGACTTATTGTTTTTGTTCCGATTATCATTATTATTAGGTCTTTCCACTTTGCTGTGGAAAGACCTATTGTTTTTCTTCTTCTGATTATTATTTTGTTTTTCTTCCGCCTAATTTTTTCTTGTGATAAATATTTGTTGCGCAATATGTCGCTTAGATATTTGGTGTATGATATCAAACAGTTTATGCGCTTTTGAAATTAACACTGCGTAACCGAATACTTTTCTTTGTAGGAGTTATCTCCTCAAACACTGTTTCCCTCGTGTCCACGACTCCTTCACAACCGATTTTACAAAATTGCTCGTTATATCCTTCGCATGATTTGTCCTATTTTGACCGAAGCGAGATAAACGCTCCATATGAGAGTTATTTCCCCTTATGCATTTGATATAAGTGATATGCATTTCTATTTTGTAAACCATAAGTAATAGAGACCTAGGATCTTGATTTGAGGTCCTAGGTAAAAAAAAAATGAAAATTAGGTAAAGGTCAAAGGTCAAGGTTATATTCTAATATTTGAATTTGTCTTATTTCCACTGATTTCCAGAAACCATAAAAGATATCGACAAATGTTTTTTTTCTAAATTATTAGTTGCGACATGTCGTAACAGGTAAATTTTGATTGCAAGGGTACATTGAACCTAAATGTGAGTTTTCTCCCCTCTTGTATTTAAAAATACGCGTTTGGTGATATAATTGATTAACCAAATATAATAAGGACCTATGGTCTTTTGATTTGAGGTCTACGGTTTATGACCTTGAAATTGATCTCAAGGTCATAGCTTAATTTGACGTTCTAGATTTTGATCTTTGCTTTTACCTCATATGTATACAAGATAAGGCCATGAAACTTTTAGCAAAAGGTATCAAACCATATAACCTGTAAAAAAACCAACCGGAAGTAACCGTCTGTTAACCGGAAGTAGTCATTTTTTGTTCTGCATTCATATAAAAGTATATAGAACCAGATATTTTTGGAATCAGTGTCAATTAAATATTCAAATATCGGAAGTAACATTCTTCAAACCGGAAGTAACAAATTATCTCCCTTATCTAAAAAATATTGCATAGAAACCATACATTTTTGGAATCAGCGTACAATAGGATATCATTTGACGATTGAAATGATTGAATTGAAATGTAGGACTCGGAACCGCGATGGTACTCCGAACCGCGATGGTCACGCTGATGTGCGATGGTCAACGCTGAAGTGCGATGGTGACATTGTGACGTTAACTTGTTGATATCTACGCTGAAGTGCGATGGTGGTTACGCTGAAGTGCGATGGCCAACCTAGGACTTTGAGAAAAAGTAAAATGTATATCAGCTAACACAATTAAAATTTGACAAAAGTAGCTACTATCTTATTTGAAAGATTTTTTAACTTCTGTTCAGATCAAACCAAAGACTTTAATTTTTGTTTTAATCTGATTTTTCAAGTCTCCAATTCTCCTTTTAACACTCGAGAGCATTGACTAAGGTGTTCAATGGAGAAATAAAAAAAAAGATTCAGCGTGTATAGGTCTTTATACTAGTACTAAGAAGTGTCCATCTAATTTACTTAAATATTATGATAGTACTTAGTTCTTCATTAATGTATATATATACTTTATGTCTGAACACTATCCACGAAGTAAAATACCGACAAGTAAATCTATGCTTGACTAATAGCGAGGATTGTCAATTATTTCAGGAAAAATAAAGATGGGGATGAAAGGTTGGGAAGAACACGTAGGATCAAGTCAGGTTTATTTCTGTCTGACATTTTGTAGACAATCAACACTAAAACCATAAACAAAAACAAGACTAGAGCGACGGTGTTCTTTCAAAACAAAACAAAATATCTTTGGAATAGTACAACATTATATGATCTTGATATAGCAAAAACATTGAAACATTGCTAATAATAGCACTTTTTATGGCCCCGAAGTCGATTTGCTGCCTAAAATGTCTAAACATATTTTTGTAACCTCAACATGTTCGGGACTTGAATACGGTTCGTTTCTTTCTATTTTCCTTATTTTCCTTTGTTAGCTGTAACTTTCATCTACAAAACCCTATTCTCCTGCCTACGAATCTATTTTGTATTTTGAAAACGTCACATTATTCAAACGTCATACGCCAAACCATCGCACTTCAGCGAAAGAACCATCGTACTTCGGCGTGGACCATCGCACATCAGCGTGACCATCGCACTTCAGCGTCCCCATCGCACCTCTGAGTCCTACACATTTTAAACTTAATTTCACAACTTTCATATAAAAATGCATTGTTTTTTGTGGAAAGACCAAATTTTGTTCTTGCGATAAATATTTGTTTCGCAATTTGGCGCTTAGATATTTCTCATCTTGTATCGGATAGTTTATGCGCTTTTAGATTTCACCCTGCTAAGCCAAACCATTTTCTTTGTAAGAATTATCTCCACATTCACTGTTTATCATCTGTTTGTATCTCCTTAGTAGCAAAAAAAGATATCGACAAAATTCTTTTTACAAATTGTTTGTTACATCCTCAGTAATTTTTGACTCATTTAGATCAAAGCGATTTGATGAAATTTTATTGGAGTTATCTACCTTTACAAAATAAATTTTTCGTGTTTTTTTATGTTTTTGTAATTAGTTAATCGTATAACCATGGACTGTATAATTTGAGTTCCCTAGGTCCTTAGAAAATGAGGTCAAGGTCAAAGGTCAAGGTCAAGTTCTCAATTTTGACTTTTGTTTGTTTTTGCATTTTCTCCGACACTTTGAGATATATGTATATATAAAAGAACAAGTGCAAAATGTCTTCTTTATTGTAATAAAGATATGCTACATTTAGTCTTATACAATTATATGCCATCTTGGAGACCCTGAAATGTCTTGATATGAGTTTTTTTTTTATTATAACTTCAATTAAGTTCATTATAGAGACATTTGACCTTATACAAAAGGTTTAGTGACAAATGACCTTAAAAAAATGGTTACCGGACATTGAGAAAACCGGAAGTTTTCACATAAAAGTGTTCAAAATCAATATATTTTCTCATATAGATAAATAAACAGATTACTAAAGACTAAAAATGACTTCTAACAAACCAGAAGTGGCCAATTATCTCCAATTCTACATACAAAAAAACATAGAAACTATATATTTTTGGAATCAGTGTGAGTGAAGTTATCATATGACACCATAAGTGACATTCATTTCACCGGAAGTAGCATATTATCTCCCTTATATCACTCAAAAATATAATTAAACCATTATTTATCGCATCAGGATGAAGAAACTACCTTCTTATCCCAATTTCTTTGATGTGGAAAGACTTCCAATTTTAATTTTAAATACAGTTGTTATACTTGAATTATACCTTGTACATTTAATATGGAGAGAGCTTTTATAGGCTGTGTCGATTGCTCAATCCTTTTCATATCTAACTGAATAAAAATATGTTTAAATTCAAAACAGAAGTGCAACAAAGACAAACGACAATGCAACATTCAGAGAAACGAAATATTAGATAACAACTGCAATATTTCTGATTCGGAACAGGACATTTCTAAGATTGAATATACATCAAGATAACGGATTTTAATTATGTTACATGGTTTATTTTTTAAAAATGACAAGCATATTTAATATATAATTGTGTTTGCTATAGTGCTAGTAACTCTGATGTTTTTTTTTTCTAAATTATACTGCGTAAAACAAAAAAAAACTGTGCACTGTCGTTTTAAACTAAAATAAAACAAATGATCTGTAAAGCCTCGGTCACACCTTACCGGATAGCTCGAACGGACGCCTAACGGATAACTTTTTTTCAATCTGTTCGTGTCCGTTGGACGTCCGATCTTATCCGTTAGGCGTCCGTTCATATCCGTTGCGTGTCCGTTAAGCGTACGTTTTATCCGTCGATCTCTGTTCTGTCCGTTGGAAAATTTTGAGCATGTTTCAAAACTTTAAACGGACGTCCAACGGATAAAATGTACATTGGACGTCCGTAAGGCGTCCGTAAGGCGTCTGTTTTGTACGGAACTCGTCCGTTTCGTTTCCGTTTTGTATCCGTTACGTGTCCGTTATACATCCGTTGGAGGTCTTGCAGATAAATTCACCAACGGACTCCTAACGGATGTCTAACGGATAAAACATATGAACGAATGTGAAACGGACTTCTACCGGACGTATAACGAATAAAATGGATGATGAACGGATATGAAACGGATAAATTCCAATTGAAAATTTCTCATCAGAAATGCCAATTAGATTTTAAAGGTGGCTCCTGGGTACAAAAATTTCAGAAAAAAATTAAACTTTTATTTTTTTATTACAAAAAATTAAAATCACAAAAATACTGAACTTAGAGGAAAATCAATTCGGAAAAGGAGTAGGTCCAGTAAGGATCGATTTTGGCCACAAATTTCAGGTTCATCTGACAAAAGATGTTGACCACTTTTTAAACACTTAAGTGTCTATTTCATTTGAATCAATTAGTTTATGTGAAAGATTAGAACTGATTAAGTCATTGAAAACGACCCGATTCAAGCTCAAATATGAAAAATCAACCAAATATGGCGAAAAATGTCACTTTTCGGATAGTTTTTGTCAAAAATGAAAGTGGCCGCATCCGTGTTCATCCTCAACCTTTGTATTTGTTATGTATTATCATAAAATACAACTTCCATTTCAATATTAAGAATGAACACGAATGCGGCCACTTTCGTTTTACACGAAAACTGTCTTAAATCTAACTAAAATGCTACAGGTGTGAAGAATTCAGTAATTTAGCATGAATTAAAGGTGCCAATACCTGATATATGTTCATTGTATAGGCAAACATAGCCCATATGTATGTAGCAAAGCACTCTCCTGTTCAATAAATAACTAAAAGTGTACATTTTATCAATTTTGTAAAACTGCTGTATTTGGGGCCAAAAAGAGCTCCTACTGGACCTACTCCTTTTATATATTACACTATTAGTTATTACTTTATGATACATAAATCAACCCCAAAAAAATGATTTGGTTTGGTCCCAGATGAATTTTAAAACGTTATATCTTTGAAAAAGCTCCAAATTATCTCCCTTTGGAGCAAAAATGCTATTTTGGCATTAAATTTGAAATATCTTTTTTATCTCATCAGTGACCTATATTTTTGTATTATTGTTTCCAAATAATTAAGCTGTACATAAACTAAATAATTGAAAACATTTAAGGGATTTCTGTAATTAGGTTATTTCAATATCACCTCTATTTCTCCTATTAGTTCAACAGAAAAAAAGGACATTAACTGAAATGTACGCGTCTTCCAGCGGCAGATTGTGAGCTTAAATGAACGGTGATCCAAATTTTTTTATTTCATTTTTCTTTCAAGTATATAATGAAGTTCATTGATAAAAAAAAATTAGCGAAATCCTATATTAGAAAAAAAAATTGATTGATACCAAGGAGCCCCCTTAAGGTTTGTGAATTCTTATTATTCATAATCGATCTAAGAATAAGGGCACATCTTCACAATAAACCAGCTGTTATTCAGGTCAGAGACTGCTCTTTAGCGGCATTTTGAAGAACTAATCAAAACAAGTTACACAAAATATTTTCAATATTTATGCGATTTACATGCATTATTATTGTCGCCTTTAATTTTTTCGTATATCTTGTGTATCTGTTTTATCCAGTACGCTTCCGTTAGGTGTCCGTTTTATGCGATACTCGTCCGTTGGATGTACGTTCGACATCCGTTCTGTCCGGTACGTCTCCGTTTCTCGTCCGTTGCATATCCGTTGCATGTCCGTTATGCATTCGTTAGGCGTCCGTTTTAGTTGGTCAGTACATCAACGGACTCCCAACGGATAACAATTTTGTCAACGGGCAATTTTTATTTTCATCCATTAGGCGCCCGTTCGTCTTTACCGGTAAGGTGGACCGAGGCTTAAGATTAATTATTTTTACTTTACATACCAATAGAAAAAAGATAGATCACAACAACAAAAGATTAAGCACACAATAATATCTGATCATAATAACAAATGTTATGTATTGGTAAGTAATGTTAAGATCATTTTTACCGGATTGATTATCACATAAGCAACACGGCATGTGGAGAATGATCTGCTAACCCTTCCGGAGCACCTGATTCCATCCCTATTGTTTCGTGGGGTTCGTGTTGTTTATTCTTTAGTTTTCTATGTTGTGTCATGAGTACTATTGTTTGTCTGTTTGTCTTTTTAATTTTAAGCCATGGCGTTAACAGTTTATTTTCAAGTTATGAGTTTGACTGTCCCTCTTTTAGTAGTTTTTTTAACTTCGTATGACAAAATGTGCCAAAAAAAAACCCAACCGTCAACCACTAGATAAATGTGTCCCGGCTTGGAACGGGTGCTTATATAATGAGGTCTGGCTTAAAAGGTTTGTGAGCCTTAAATTCCACTTCAACGTGTTACAGAACCCTATATTACAATACACTTTTAGAACACCAATTTTCATAGATATCGGAATGGAACAATTGTTATTGAAGTGCACCTTACAAATAATAAATATGATTTATTTGTACACTTTGACCATGAAATTTCTTAAAAAACTATATCATATTATGAAAATTCATAAGGACTACATGTTTTCCAATGGTCAAACTATAGGATTGTGCAGCAAATTTTCAACATTTATATGCCCAAACTTCTTAGATTTTAAAATTATGTAAACATTCTGTATTACCCCTCTCTTCACGTTGGATCTTCCACATAATTCAATTTGACTGCAATGTTTTTTTGTATACCAGTGACATTTCCCAGTAATTCCTGTTCGAGATAAAACATAGAAATCAAATCTGGAAAACAGTAGATAAACAGAGCGACAAACCTATGAAAATCATATATCTCCCGCAGGCGTGGTTTACGAGACATCTGTATTTACAAAGTGCAACCTGTAAGTTAGTAGTTGTCTCTTATTGTTTTTATTTTCGAAGAACTTGTGTTTTAATAGAACATACTTGATATACCTTATTTTAATTTTCAGATTGAGACACGGAATTATTTTTAACATTTTTTCAATTATTTTTTAAGTTCTGGTGGATGTTTGCATTGACGTTTACTGATGGAATTGTATACATGTTAGAACATTATAAACAAATTTTGGAAAATTTCAGAAAAAAAAAGCAAAAGAGATGCCAAAAACGTACGTTTCCAATGGTTATAAACTTGCCGTGTTTGCAAAGGTGAAAGGTGATTCTATAAATGTTGCTCGTAAGGAGAAAGGAATTGCCGCAAACGCACGATTAGCACACATTGGATTTGGCGGTGCACACACTACAGCCAGAGAATATGATAACGAAATAACTCGCAATGGATTTACCAGAATTTTGCCTGGTCAGTCAATTCCGTTTTACCCCGAAAGTAGAAAAAGAGTATTGATAACACTAGTTACTGCCGATGAAAGACATGTTTGCGAGAATCATAGCCTGAAAAAGGGTCAGAATGTAATTGTTGATAATAATGCAGCAATGAAAACTGCTAAAAAAAAACGTTTCCGTAGTAAATATTATAAATGGATAGACAAAGACAACAAACTGATTGAACCATATCCGGATTATCCCGATTATTCTGATGATGAAAGCATTTCAAAATTTAGTTATAAAGGTGAAAACGATGATATTGCTGACAGTAAGAGTCTCGTTAGTCAAAAAAGTCATGGAAGTATGAAGTACACAAAATTTTTAAAGAATTTCGATCGATAACGACTAACGCGAAAATTAAAGCTGTTTAAAAGTTAAGCTTTGTTCTATAACATTAGTCTGTTTTTGATATATTCATCTATTTGTGTAAATTAAAAACACATCATTTCTATATCTTTTATAATAAACGAGGGATGAAATAATTTTCTTATTCAGTTCCAAATATACGAATGCCATTTACAAAATGTACTAGATATAATTGAATTATATACTCAGTTAATTATATCTAAGAATATATTTTACATCTGAATATTATTGTTGTCTCTTTAATTTCAAGGCAAATCACAACAATGTCTTTTCGAGGCGTACCAAGATATCACCATTTTTTGCGCCGTTAAAGGAAATTGAAATTAAAAAAAAGCACAGTTCAGTATTCAAGATAAGTCATATCTTGATTTATAATGTGTAGAACCTATCCCACTGTTTTCGCTAAGGAAATTTTATAATGTTTACTTGTTGAAAAAACAATGAGAAGATTTGTTTCTAATTCCTATTTCATACGTCACTCTGGTTTTGATATGCACAAAAGCAGTACAGCTTTTTGATTATGTTTTTCCATCGCGTCTTATCTGGTGTTTCGTAGTTGTCAGTTTATATTGGTGGAGGATGTTGGAGTGCCTAGAAAGAACCACCAATATCAGATAGGAAAACTAACAATCCTAGTTAATTAGAGTCGTTGTCACATACAAATTGAGGGATTCGAACTCACAACCTTAGTGTTGACTGGCTAGTGATAAGGTTGTTTGACTTCTAACATACCTTAGCCAACGCTGCAATATATCCCCAAAGTTTGGTATTTACATGCATTTATTTGAACATCATGTTCGTTACTGTCTCTATTGCATTGTGTATGTACTATTACATTAAGTTGTTAGTTTTGGTAATACTCCAGTAGCAAGATGTTCATGTTCGTTGTGATTTTTATGTCCCCACCACACATGTCTTTTTCTTTCATTTGTTATTAATCATGTTAATGGCTTGAATGCCATTCCTCTAAGTTTTCATCTTGAGTAATGAAGAAATTTCCTAGCCAGAGATGTTTTGAAATTCCCAATCATTGTGTATAGAAAAGGATAGAATGCATTTTGCAGCTCATGTGTAACTTCAAATGACAAATACAACATTTATGATCTTTAATTATATGGCACTATCTCACTCTTTTTCTAATTTCAAACTCAGTAGTTCAGGTAATTGTTGGACAAGCATTTTATTTCAGCATACATTTTTAAAGAAATTCTGCTGACCGAAAATTATTTTGTTTTCTGAAAAAATCCGTCTAAATAAAACATGTTATCTATTGAAAAGTAATACTTTTAAATTAATAAATAGATGCATTATTCAATTTAAAAGATAACCTTTTTTCAAGCCTCAACTACTGTATTCCACATACAAATGTTTCCATAGCATCATAATAAACTTGCCGACTTCGAATGCGGAAATGTTAAGTAGGGGGACACGAACAATAGTCGGTTAAAGGTTTGAAAATTGAAAAAAGATGATTAAATCAAGTGTTTACATTATAATGAACATCACAACATAAGTCATAATGATTTAAGGAAAATATGTTGGTATAAATAAATTAAAAGAACACATACGAAGGAGTAGGTCCGGTAAGAGCCCTTTTTGGGCCCAAAATATATATAGCAGTTTTACAAAATTGTTAAAATGTAAACTTTTAGTTATCCATTGGATAGAAGAATGGTGCTGCTAAATAAATATTGGCTGTTTTTGACAATAAAAAGCACATATATTGAGTACTAGCACCATTAAGTCATGCTAAATTACTGAAATCTTCATAATTACAGCATTTTAGTTATATTTTAGATGGTTTCTGTGTAAAACGAAAGTGGCCGCATTCGTGTTCATCCAAAATATTGAAATGGAAGTTGTATTTGATGATAATACATAACATATAAAAAGATTGAGGATGAACACCGATGCGGCCACTTTCATTTTTGACAAAATTCATCTAAAATGTGATATTTTTTCGCATATTTGATAGATTTTTCATATTTAAGCTTGAATCGGATCGTTTTTAATGACTAAATGAGTTAAAATCTAAAAAAAATAATTGAATCAAATGAAATAGACACTTAAGTGTTTAAAAAGTGGTCAAAATCTTTCGTCAAATGAAACTGAAATTTAAGGCCAAAATCGGTTCTTACCGGACCTACAAGAATTGTTCCTTGGATTATGTCCAATGTCATAGGTATGTTTAAGAGAAAGATATCTGTATGATGTTTCTATTTAACTGCAATACTTGGAATTTACCTATAATGATATTTTGAATTTCAAATGCTAAACGCATACAGTTTGTCCACGCAGTAAATCAAAACAAAGTCAAGTATTCATATCAATTGATTCTTTAATGTTGTTGTTTAGACAGGCGGCAAAGATTGCAAATATAGTTGACGCCGTAAACCACAATTATGGTATAGAACTTTTACAAATCCTTATAAATTAAACAGTCAAAAACTGTAAAGAAAATGTAGCTTTTGCAAAAAGCTTATCCATAAATTAACCAGTGGCAGCTAAGTGAAAATGTTAGTGTTTAAATAAATATATCTTCTACAATATTCAAAATATAAAAAAAATAAGAATAACTGTTCTAATGCAACTACGTTTGTAACGTTCATTGTGATTGGATAACGGCACTTATTTACATGGCATCAATTGACAATTGATGCTATGGGACGTACGCGCAAGCGCAGACGGCATATGGCAGATTTTAAATACATGTTTTAACGTTGTTTTATGTCAGTTTCATTAGAATGGAGATAATAATATTGTATTCTAAGCTCCGACGGCATCAATTGGGGATTTGATGGTCGCAAATATCTGTCCACTGTCTTCGCTAACTCGTCGCCAGTCAACTTAATTTGCGACCATCAAATCCCCAATTAATGCCGTCGGAGCTTCAAATACAATACAGTTATCTCTTAATAATCCCTACATAATATTTTGTTAAAAACGCAATTCTAAGCAATTGAAATTGAGGTTCAAACAAATGTGTTGTTATTTATACATCTTATAAAATTGCAGAGGTTTCTTAGTGTCTTTGTTTTTTTTTTAACTAAACAGTTTTTTTGAATTTGATAATGTAATGGGTGGGTATTAGTTCATTTGAAATAAATCTTCTTTTTTCATCTTGTAAAGCCGAGCAAACAACAAAATAGTGATATTCGTCTCCGATATATCTTTTCGTACATTATGGAAATTTTTTTCACTTCTGTCAATGTTTGCCATCTACCCTTTTCTAAGTTGTACATAAGGAAATACATGTACCAAGTGAGGAATATTACATGTGTTTGCTATCGCTGGCATTTGATTTCCGTCAATTCAGAAAACTATTTTAACTCCTTTGTCGATTTCCTCTATATAAATCATTTTATACATTTTAATGTTACTCATTACTTATACAAGGTATGTTTAATCGATTTGCATTAATGAGAATTTGACGCAAAGAAATATTTATTAAAAAATGCTACCCAGGTAAAACATGTTTACAGTTTATTTTCTAAATTGTATATTATTACCTAATTATTATAGTATGCTAGATAACTATATGGTTTTGCTCGTTGACACACAAACTGTTATGCTTAAATATGAACTCAGCTCGAAACAGGAGTAATAGTTTGCTAAAGCTCGCATTATATCTGTTTTTTCTTACCTCGTACAAACACAGCTGATATTTGAAGACACAGTATGTCATTGTCTATTTGTGGTTTGAGTGTTTTCTTTAATGAAAAAACATATACTAGTAAAACAATGATGTGTTTTAGTCGATTTTAGTCTCTGATGCATGATTTTTTACTATTAATTGGTTTTGGCTTTTAACTAGCTGTCAGTAACTGCGAGTACTCTCAAATCGTATTTTCTTGTTAATTCGACCTGTTGATACTGTTTATAATGCTTTTGTGTTATTTTTTTTATTTATATGGATCTTGTCTGTACACCAGCTTTGATTATTTGTAATATCTTCAATTTTTCACTTATTCTTACAACATTTGTATAAACTTCAAGATTATAAAAAAAAACTTTTTTTTCTAAAGTGAACAATGATTGGTTAAATATTTCTCAGTGTGTTTGAATTTGTTTGTTAGCTTTTTGGTGATGAATGTTTGTCTCTAATATTTAATTTACTGTGCATTTGTATTCAGATATCGCGATCAAATTTATTCGTTCATTGTGTAATCATACGTTTTTTGATTGCGTTAAGTCTGCCAATTGATATTTTATTGTATGTTTGTCTATGTTGTGATGTTATGCTATTGTTTCAGAAAAAGGGAGAAGGTTTGGATCATTAAAACGTTTAATCCCGCTGCAAATGTTTGCACCTGTCCTAAGTCAGGAATCTGATGTACAGTAGTTGTCGTTTGTTTATGTAATATATACGTGTTTCTCGTTTCTCGTTTTGTTTATATGGATTAGACCGTTGGTTTTCCTGTTTGAATGGTTTTACACTAGTAATTTTTGGGCCCTTTATAGCTTGTTGTTCGGTGTGAGCCAAGGCTCCGTGTTGAAGGCCGTACTTTAACCTATAATGGTTTACTTTTTAAATTGTTATTTGGATGGAGAGTTGTCTCATTGGCACTCACACCACATCTTTTATCAACTTTGAAGGTTGCATCTTTAAAATATTTTTAGAGTAATAACTTTATTATTTTCTTTTCAATCGCAAATTACCGAAAAGCTGTTATACAATCGTAAATAATTCTGCGACAATACTATTTAGATTGTTCATATCATGTGTTACTAGATTTCAAAGTCATGTTGAAACCCATTTTATGAAAACGATTAAAACATGTCCAATAAACACTAAGAACTGCAAAATAAAAAAATAAAAAATAAAATAAATATACTCCCGAACTTAACGAGGCCCGATCTAGAACGCGTTTTTGAAAATTGCGCAACTTGGGCATTTTTCGGTAGTTGGTTTAACGGTAACCGTTGTAACATAACACATAAAATAAATATAGGCAATACCTTTTCTGATTATTTAGGAACTAAAATGATAAAATAAATCAATGTTTGATCGTAGTTTATATTTTTTTTTACATTTATACTGTTATTTTTGTTTACGACATAGTTTCGCGCCATTTACAGCAATGTAAACAATATCAGACGACATGCCTAGCAGAAAGAAGAACGGTCGGTTTTTGAAAAACTGTCAGACAGAGACGTTCAACAACAGATTAGACAACATATCTAGACCCGATTTATCCACAACTGATTTTGATACACCATCTACACTCGATTTTGATACTACTTTTACACCCGATTTTGATACTACTTTTACGCCCGATTTTGATACTATTTTAACACCAGGTTCTTTCCAACATGATCACACGTATCAATCCTCTGCATCGTTTGATGAGATCAATGAGTTCTATTTTACTGGAAAATTAAAGCCAATAGGTTATATCAGACATGTGATTGACATTCAAACCTTATTTGATAATATGAGATGTTCTAGATGTGACATTACATTTAAGTTAAAAGATGGAATTGGAAATTTACCTGCTGGTTTATGTGGTCACCTGATTGTTCGTTGTTATAACTGTAATGACTTTGTCCGTGTTGCCATGGGCTAAACCCACAATTCATCCCATGGACCAAGGATATTTGATGTCAACACCAAACTTGCAACTGGTAAGTGCAAAAATAAAATCTACACACCCTGTATATTTATATTTTATATTCACATGTAGCATGTTTACCTAGTACATGTAGTACCAATTCCCGGACTGCAAATAATTATAATGTCTTGCAAAGCTTTTTTTCTAAGACATGCATGATGAGGTCTTTAGTAACATTTTTATTTAAAGTGGATTGGGAAACAAGTTTTGCAACTTATATTAATCCCTTTCCACTTTGCGGTTGTGAGTGCTGCCTTGTAGTAGCATTAGCCTACTCTTTTTCAAAATCTACAAGGGTGTCTTTAACGAGCAAGGGATAATGTCTCTCTCTTAACACGGGTCATCCATTTATCGCCACCTTCCGACGAACTATCATTGTTACTTTAGTTTATAGCTTTTTGTTTGTTTTTTTGCTGTCAGGCAAGAATGTAAGAAATACAAAATAAAATTTACAGAACCAAAATCTTACATCATCCAGTGAAAAGGTACTTTACATAGTAAAATAAATCTACTAAGACAAATTTAATCAAACTTGTCCACAATCATCGCATATATCATTAAGGTTTCTTGTTATAAAAATGTGTCCGATGACCCCCCCCCCCCCTCCCCCCTCTCCCCCCCATGAATCAAGATGGCAGCCATGGTTAAAAATATAACATAGGGTGAAATGCAGTTTTTGGCTTATTTTTCTAATAAAATTGTTCATTAATAGATCAAGATCTATCTGTCCTTTAATTTTCAGACCAATCGGGCAACTTGTTGTTAAGCTGCTGCCCCTGAATTAGTGATTTTAGGAAAATTTTGCAACCTTTGGTTATTTTCTTTTGATGTCTTGAAATATCAATGTTATTTGTACAAGACTTAGAATATGTACATGTAGAAGCAGATAGAAAGCGAGGTTGTGGCGAGAAAAAGTTTTATTTCCAGCCAAGTACAAATAAAATTTATATTTCGAAACAAGGTATGCTGTTTCTTTATATACTGCAACTCTTATTTCTGATCTAATTGACGTATTTAGAGTAGAAACTACAGGTATCATTTCTTACTTTTAAGCGAAAGGCGTAAAATTTCAACAACTTTCTGTTTTATAAGGAAATATTCAGGTGGGGGTATCATTAGTGAGCATTTGATTTTACCTGCATCACGGTATGTAATTCTGTCTGTCTATTAATAGTTCGACAATGATTTTTTCGCTTCTATGAGAGGGAATGATTTTATATAAAGCCCAGAGCTTGATCATAGAGAGTTGTAAGCATTTTTTATCTGCAATGCAGCCAAATTTATTACTCAGTTTAAAGTATGACTGCTGTATGTACAAGGAAATTATTTTTGTAAAGTTTTCTTGGCTTTAATGAAAGGGGATGATTTTATATTTGGCCCAAAGCTTGAACATATTGAGTTGTAACGATTGAGTACGTTTTTAAAGATCTGCAGTTCAGCCACTTTGTGTTTTCTGATAGTTTGAAATGAATCTACTCATTGTATAAGGAATGTTTTTCTTCAAAATTGTCTAAGCTTCTATGAAAAGGAATAATTTCATATTTGGTCCAAAATAGACTACAGATCTTAACATGTTGAGTGCAATAACTAGATCTTCAGTACAGGAACTTCCTGTAAGAGGGTAGTTTCAAATTTTAATATCAATTGTATATAAAAAAAAAACTGTCTTGGCTTCTCTACAAGACAATCATTTTATATTTGGTAACCTTTTGTAAATTTGTGTAATACTAATTGATATCTTGGATAAACCAGTAGGAATACTTGAATCACATTTTCCTGAGTGACCATCTGTTCAGTTTATATTGATGAGGTATTCTTGGAAGGATGGGTACTTCAATAAACGCCTTTGCCAAAACTACTTCCCTTATATAGTCATGCGCAGTACACATGAAAAGAATTTGAGGTATGAAGAAAATAAAATTTAGGAAACAAAATATTAAAAATGTATCAATTAATAATTTTCAGAATTTAGCACATTTGTTGCTGGTCTCTCATTCACAAATTTAACATAAAAGCCCTCTTTTTTGTTTGTAAGTTTAGAACTCTGTCCAGTAAATAAGTTTAATTCTATAAGGTTGCACAAAAATTACAATTTCATTTGCTGTCAGTTATCAACCTTGTTTTAGGGACTTCAAAAATCTGTTCAAAAACATATATGGTTACCTTGTTTTCATTGTTGAATTTTCTGTCTATGACGAACTAACATAAAAAATTGGTGCACACTGAATAACGCGCGAAGCGGGTTATTTAACAGTGTGCACCACATTTTTTTTAATGTTATTTCGAATAGACAGAAAATATATTACAGTCATTTCTTATCATGTAATTCTAAATTCCATTTTAAACAGTAGAAAACCATGAAAAAACGTTGATTACGTCACGGTCACATGCCTAAATTATATTTATGGGCTGATAACAAAATAACGTCAGCAAATCAGAAGACGCGTTATATCCAACATCAAACTATAGTTAAATAACTGAACACTTTCATGAATCTACAATCAGTATCTTGACATTGCACAAAGTCATATTATTCTCTGACTGCTTATTACGTCTTTACACTAAGACAATTGGATGTTGAATGTGAACTGATTAATAATTTTGTTGTTAGTGACTTTGAACTACCTGTCAGTAACTGCGAGTGTACTCTCTAATCTGTTAGGATATACATGTACATAGCCACGTCCACTCTGTTTTTTTGTTAGATGTATTTCTATTTGTATCAATCTGATGAGTGATGCTTTTTTTAAACTGATTTTTTAAGTTCCTTCTTATATTGTACTTTAAATACCACTGTCCCAGGTTAGAGGGAGGTATGGGATCACGCTTACATGTTTAACCCGCCAAATTCTGTGTGTAAGGAGGCTATATTTCAGTGGATTTCGTTTGTTGATTTGTTACATATTTGGTTTTCCGTTCATTATTTTGTACATAAGCTAGGCTGTTATTTTTTTTTGTCATTTGAATTTGTCATCTCGTTTTTTTTACTAGTGACTATGCGGTAGGGGCTTTGTTGAAAACCGTACGCAATAACTTATGTGTCCTTTGGTCACTTGTTGTGAGTTGTCTTTTCGGTAATCATACCACATCTTCTTTTTTATATTTTTTTGTTTTGCTGATAATTTTTGTCGTTTACTTTAACTTAAATCTATAGTTTTTGGGCAAAATGGAACAGAAGGAAAATTATTTATCTATAGAAGGCAATAATTCCCGGAAAGCGAGGTATACTTAATTGCACGCCTCTAGCGGAAATCGAAATACAAAACCTTGCGTCGTTAGTTACGCAAGTTATTCCCCTTACTAACAAAACGGGAAATGGGCACATGAAAGAGAAATCCGGCAATAATTCATTGACCGTTTGGGGTCTATCATGCACCCAAGCAAGCCGAATAAGTATTACTGTGCAATTTCAAAATTTCAAAGAAATTATCAGACTCCAATCAGACATTTTTAGTATCACGATTCACGGGCCGTTTGTTTTAAAAGACTCCAAATACTATCTAAATTGTTACTAATCAAGAAATTTATAAGTAAAACAAACTGAGTCTTATGTAGACGAAACGCGCGTCTGGCGTACTAAATTAATTTATAATCCTGGTACCTTAGATAACTATTTACACCACTGGGTCGATGCTTCTGCTGGTGGACGTTTCGTCCCCTAGGGTATCACCAGCCCAGTAGTCAGCACTTCGGTGTTGACATGAATATCAATTATGTGGTCATTTTTATAAATTTCCTGTTTACAACACTTTGAATTTTTCGAAAAACTAAGGATTGTCTTATCCAAGGCATAGATTACCTTAGCCGTATTTGGCACAACTTTTTAAAGTTTTGGATCTTCAATGTTCTTCAACTTTGTATTTGTTTGGTTTATTACTATTTCGTTATGAGCGTCACTGATGAGTCATATCAAAATATTGATAAATCCAAACAAGTACAAAGTTAAAGAACATTGAGGATTCAAAATTCCAAAAAGTTGTGGCAAATTCGGAGACGAAACGCCCAGAAGAATTGGCATCGACAGTGTCCTTACAAACAACGGTACATTGCTGGGTCTTCCAAGTGTTCCACGAAACCTCTTTCTAAATTATTAACATCTGTTTTATCAGCAATAAAAGACGGGCATCAAAGTTATTGTAAAACTGCCTATTCTAGAGGTGGCGGGAATCACATGGGGGATACTTAAAAATTCCGAAGATCTTTAGGAGTACATACAATCTAACTCTCTTTCGGCTTGTAAATACATTAAAACATTTGACATTTTTACATTTTATACAGGTATTCCACAATCCAAAACAAATTGAAAGAGTTGGTATTGCTTTGTTTCATAAAAAGAATGGCCAACGAAGATACAAGTATAGGATAAATCCTTCGTTTTAAATTATCACTCTGATTCAAACAAAAACAAAAAAAATTCTGAAAATGACGTTATCAAGATGCTTGATTTTTAGATTGACAACATATTTGTTAAGTTCGGAGGACGTGTTTTTCAACAGACTATCGGAAAATTCCAATGGGTACGAATTATGCCCCTCTTCTTGCAGACTTATTTCTTTATAATTATGATGCTGACTTCATACAAGAACTTCTTTGGAAGAAAGATAAGAAGTTATCAATATTCTTTAACTACTTTCCACTACGTAGATGATGTTCTTTCACTAAATGATTCGCAATTTGGTGACTATGTCGAACGCATCTATTCCAGATGTTTAATTGGCCTCATGTCTTGACTTACATCTAGAAATTGACAATAAGGATCAATTGAAAACAAAACTTTAAGACAAAATATATGATTTCAGCTTACCAATTGTGAACGTTCCGTTTCTAAGTAGCAACATTCCAGCAGCACCTACATACGGTATATCTATTTCCCAATTGATACGACATTCCCGCGAATGCATTTCCAATTTAGATTTTCTTGATAGAGGGTTTTTTCTCACAAGGAAGCTATTGAATACAAATGGTGAAGTTGAAATCATCTCTTCGTAAATTTTACGGACGCCATCATGAGTTGGTTGACCGTTATAGAATATCTGTTTCACAAATGATTTCGGATATGTTCCTTATGTCGTAGCTACAATCCCCTTCTCTTTCATAAATGTGACTTACCGAATTAGAGTATTTTACCAGTTTTGTAATTTCCGACGGGAGCCAGAGGTGGAGCAGGGTCTGCTTACCCTTGTGAAGCACCTGAGATAATCCCTAATTTTTGATGGGGTTCGTGTTGTTTATTTTTTAATTTCCTATGTTGAGTGTACTATTGTTTGTCTGTTTTTTCTTTTCATTTTTAGCCATGACGTTATCAGTTTATTTTCGATTTATGAGTTTGATTGTCCCTCTGGTATCTTGTGTCCCTCTTTTTGAATACTACATTGTTCAGAGGTTTCCGTGGTACCTATAAAACCAGAAATAGAATTTGACTTATAATCATAAATATAGAAATATTCGTAAAAGACTTCAGGAGTGTTGGTTTGACACTTTTCCTTACGATAGCAACTTTATACTAGTTTGTAAACCTATTGTTCTAATATATCTATTCTGTTGGATTCCGTTACCGTAAAGAGAATTACTAGTAAAGAAAAGACAAGGATTAGGGACATTCAGATAATTGTACAGTTAACTTGACACTTCTTGTAAAATTGCATTATAAAGAGGTTTAAATTATTATTAATCTTTGTCTTTTGTTAGCAATAATTTAAGAGGTGCTTTCTGGCCTTGACAGTCATTCATTTAAACAGTGTCTAAGATAAAAAAAAAATAGCTCAATAGAACACTAATCAAACTATTTTGTTTCATTTTACATATGAATGGCGAAACCTCAAACAAACCTACGAATCAATAAACATCTGTAAACTACGTTCGCCTAAATATATTACTTTCAATGACGCCGTGTACAAAACATAAACTAGACTTCAAACTTCAAACTAGTAAACGTAGTTCATGCATAATGGGTTCATTGTACGCTTATAGGGGTCTTTTATATTTATCCAGGATATATATCGATTATAATAACATTAGATGTATGTTTTTTTAATAATAATACGTTATTCTGATTGGCTGACTGCACATCACATGTTATTCCGTAAGCAATTGCATTAGACAATAACATTTATCATTCATGATGACACGAGACCCCACAATAAAGTGCACATGTGAATTAAATAAATCTGGATAAAAATGGTTTTTTCATGATCCTAGCTAAAAAATGTAATTATAAGTATTGAATGCTTCTTTTTGTAACTTTATAGGGTTGTAAAAGCGTTGACCGTGTGTACATTTTTAGAATGAAGCGCTTCCACACTTCATACAAAATGTACTTCGGTCAACGCTTTTACACCCCAATAAATTTACAAAAAGAAGCATTCAATTCTTAAATAAATTTTTTATCCTACCTGGTGTAAACCGATTTTTACAAAGATTGTTTCCTCTGTAATGCATAACCAAATAAAATAAATCTATTTAAATTCTGAATTTTTATGCCAGTCAATCAACAGACATGGCCGCCATGCTAAAATAAAACAAATTTTCGAAAACGATAAGGTTGAAATCTGACTGGTTATACAATGCTCTAAATTTCAGGATCTTCTTTTATGTAATTCTATTTACTTAGTAATTACATTATCAAATGACGCATAAAGGAGTTATTGTAATGACTTGGCCAAGTGAAATTCCTTGGAAAACATGTGAATTTTCATTCAAGCACCTGTTATCGGCTATGATTCTATTTTGGCTATTTTAAAGTTTGACACCGGTTTTCACCTTTTTAATTCAATTCATTATGCTTTCAGTGTTCTATGTAATCCGTTTTCCCAGTGTAAAACCACTTTTATTTAGGAAATCGAGATAACTTATGTAGTTAACTTTCACTTTCACTTCAGTCGCCATTACCGGCACAATGATTTTGGTGTATTGATTATGCAAATGAGGTGACCTGTGTGTAACCTCAGTGAACTTTATGTGCCACTAGCGTAAAACAGTGTATGAATACCATAGCGGTTGTAGATTTATTATTACAAGATTATTGTATTAACACGATATCAATTACGATTGTAAATTGTACTAGGATGACTTTTATGTTCCGTAAACATGTTGTTTACGTTTTTATGTACTCAATTCTAGCTATCGGGGATTTTTTTCGTACTTGTCAGGCCCGTTCCCAGTCACCCGTTCGTTCCCCCGTTAAGAACCGTTCGTTACCCCGTTAAAAACCCGTTCGTTACCCCGATAGCTCCGTCGGGTATATAAAGCTTGCACCTATTTGTCAGTGGCTCTTCCTCCTTAGTCAGACCTACATATATGTTGCTAGATTTTCGGTCAGTTGATACTGTCGATAGCTGAAGTTTATCATATTTCTATTATGATTTTCATGCAGTTTTAAGCAGTTTTACTGCAGTTTATAACTTTTAGACGTTTTCTGTTCACTATAAGTCTAGTATTATAGTACTTCGATCCGAATCAAAAATGGATGTAATATAATTGTACATATACACAGCTGGTCCATTTATTCAGGCTAGCTTTCATTTGATAACCTGTTTCTTTGAAGTAAACGGATTAAAGTTACATGCCTTCCCCATTCCACTTTTCCTCTCCCATTTCGTTAAGGATATTTTGTTAAGTATCCTGTTTGCTGAGATTTTCCAGCATTCAGAGAGAATATTTGTAAATCCTGAATACTTGTTAGGCTAAGAATTATAAGAAGCAAGAATGATAACTGTCTAACTTATCTCAATCTCATCGATTGAAGTTGTCTTCCTGTGCTTACTCCAGGAGGTTTAAGTCTAGTAAATAATTTAACAAAGTACTGTTATTTTTAATGTAAATTGTATTAGAAGATGGCATAGATATAATATATGTTAATGTTATAGTATATTTAATATGTGATTGAACACTGTAGCAAATAATTTAGATAAAACTATGTAGTATTGTTTACTGAACAATTCATGAATTTACTGATAAAACATCTGTATGCTCAAAACTATCTTTACTTTCCTTGCTGAAAACTCATAATACGCCATAGTTGTCCAACTGGTCTCTGGTTGTTGTCATTAGTTTGTCTCATGAGAGAATAGATCTTCTTGTTAGAACGACACAAGATACGATTCGATTGTCAGATAGATAATATGCATTTGTGGAATAGTCTGATGGTACTGTCCTGAAAGTTGCCACTTCTTGAGTGTTAATTTATATGCGATTCCAGGTTATAGAGGTGCAGCCTCTATTTTACAGTGTCATGCTGTTCTATAAACTACACGATAGACAGTGCGTTTAGATACACCGACTATTACGTATTTGAATATTCTTTACCCCTATTGTTCACGCTATTTGAGTTTCTTGTTAAATATAAAGTGAAGTTAATGTGTCAGAAGTATTTTAACCCTGTTGGTCTAGGAATATAAAAGAACACCCGTGTTTAAACCATTCTCTGTTAACATGGTTTAGACTAGCTTAGTCTATAGAGGATCCCTGTGTACCTGTAAACACATGTGGTGGCAGCAAAGTAACAAAACACCCGTTTGGCCAGTTATTACATTATTACCATAAAAGGATATCTTCAGATAAAAACAGAAAGAAAATAAATAATCAACAATATATGATCAACAACAAAAAAACAAAAAAATGACCAAAATATTATGGAGTGATTGGCCTTAGCCCACATATTTATTACCTTTAGTATAAAACAAGTTCATTTGCTTATTATAATCTGAAAAACTTGAAAATATTGATTTAGGTAGAAATTATAACCTGATGAGAGGGTCGTCAATAAAACAGTTACAAAAATGCAATACATAATAAAATCATTTTAATAGGTATTTTTATTATTTCATTTCGTAATTTATGTTGAGACTCAAAAAGGCAAAAATAATCAGCCAATTCAGATTCCAAATGACATCGTTGTCATTACAATGACATTTTGTTCGACTGTCATACAAGTGATAGGTTAAGCAGGAATTTGACAGGTGTTATCCATTCGTTTGATGTGTTTAAGCTTTTGGTTTTGCCTTTTGATTACAGAATTTCCGTTTAGAATTTTTCCTCGTTTTTCGGTAATTTTGTGATTGTACTTTCGAACACTCAGATAAAGTGATACTTTCAGTATCAAGCAGAAAATGAAAAACAGAAATAGGCGGATCAATAAAGGCAGTCCGGAGGTTTTTATATTTTCATATGTTAGGGGGTCAACCCAAAGTATAGTTAACACTAACTCAGAGAGTAAAAACAGAACATATGCATGCTATGAAAAAGTATAGAAAAAAGTCAATAGATTACTAATAAAACAGCAGACACAATTAAAATATGTAAAAAAACTAGTTTGAACGCATTTAAAAGAGGGACGAAAGATACCAAAGGGACAGTCAAACTCATCAATCTAAAACAAACTGATCACTATCCCTATGTCGAGCCTTCTGCGACAAAAACTAGGGGTGATCTGAGGTGCTCCGAAAGGGTAAGCAGACCCTGCTCCACGTGTGGCACCCGTCGTGTTGCTTATGTGATTACAAATCTGGTAAATAGTCTCATTAGATAGGCCACTTTCATAAAAGGGAAGGGGATTGTAGTTACGACTTAAGGAACATATCCGATATCTTTGTGAAACGGTTATTCCATAATGGTCAACCAACTCGTGATGGCGTCCGTAAAATTTACGAAGGGATGATTTCAACTTCACCATTTGGAACTCTTGGTTTAATAGAGTAAAAACAAGGTACAGAACCTATGCATTTAATATTTTGACAAGTGCATAAGAATAACAAAAAAGAAATAAAAAAATAACTAAACAAGGAGCAATATAGGATGCCGACATTCAGACTCACATTTTGTCTTGATATTAAATTCAGGACGGTAATACTTTGTATACGGTCATTCTAGGATATTCAGATATAAGAGAATGAAAGAAAGCTGTATAGTGAGTTGAGACATAGATTCATTGTATCGATTGGAATAATTGGATGCATACGTCCTTCTTCTTCATAGCTATCTTCCTTACACTCATCAGAAAAAAAACATCTTCCTTTTTATAAAAATCGAGAAAAAAAAATTGTTTCATTCTCAATAAAAATCAAGCAAATGTCAGTATATTGATAATACGCCATAACCTAGTTCTTTAACATCAAAAAATTAATAATTTTTATGATAAATATATGCGAAAGCAAGGGGTAGACTGTCCCTTTTGGTATTTTTCGTCCCTCTTGTATAAAGACAATTACATTGTGAGAGCTTTCACAGGTAAAATTCATACCAGATATATATGTCAAAACTGAAATAACAGGTTTATCTGCAATATGTGTCGTACAAGTTTGAAAACAGTGCAGATAAAATATTTTTAAATTATTATGTCACTTAGGAGTTTCGTCTCTAAGATATGTAAGTTCTTTAAATAAAAGTGAATTGTGAAAGTTCTCACATGTACAATGCTTGCCGGATATTAAAGAAATTTAATAATTGATTGCTTCTTTTTGTAAAGTCATTGCGGTGTTCTATAAACAGTTTAGAAAACTGTTTTTCATTTTTTTCATTTACCACAAACATGACAAACATGACAAAACTATAGATCTATTTTCTTAATTTTCCCTAGATCCTAGATTCGAAGGTCCAAAAGAGCTATTCTGAACACTTCATTGGTGTTTGTCGTCGTCGTTAATCTTTAAAATTTTACAGCAATCTTCTCCTCTGAAAATACTTGGCCAATTGGAATAAGATTTGAACAAACATTATCAAAGAGCCAGTTTAGAAAAATGTGCCAGTGATTATGCTTGCCAACTATAATATGACCGAAATTTATTATTGATATGCAAGACATATTAACAAAATAGAGAATGATGTATGATTCTTTTTTTTTATTACAATTTGTGCTAACATTGGAATTACAGGAATAGGCATTTCTGAATGATTGCAGTAGAATTATATACTAGTTGATTTGAAAAGGTGTAGCCAAGTAATCCATATTTAAAGAGCAATCCAAAGCACGTATTTTTCAAATAGATCTATACATGTTTTATAGAGTTTTAGTTTCACAGTGTCGTCTTCTTTGACAATAAAGTTTTATCTTGTTTATGACTTATGTATTTTTATGAATCCAGGTATAACTGTATAGGATGATTACACTATCCTACTAAAAACAGAAACACCACCATAAACTCAAAATTCCACTTAATGATTATATTGGTTCAAAATAAATAAAATATACAAATACAATGCCTACAAATGAACTTTGTTTTGCACTACCGTGGCTTATATTAAAAAACATTCTGACGTCAGACACTCAAATCAATCCATGTGTTCGTAGATAGTAGATGTTTTTGTGTCCTGTTAAATTGTTCCTTTTAAAATTGTTATACGATGATGACTGATGTACCAATATTTTGAATATTTTATTAATTGTGACTGTTTATTTAACGCATCATGTAAATGTAGCGGAATTTGATGAGACTGTTATTACAGTGAGAGGGTTAGCGCTATAGAACCAGGTTTAATCCACCATTTTCTACATTTTAAAATGCCTGTACCAAATCAGGAATATAACAGTTCTTGTCCATTCGTTTTCGATGCGTTATGTTTTTTGATTTTGCCATGTGATTATGGACTTTCCAAATTGATTTTCCTCTGAGTTCAGTATTTTTGTGATTTTACTTTTTATCATACCCTAATATAATAACATTCTTTCTTGTCATTTAAACAAAAAAAGTAAAATAAATTTGTTTTCTTATAAATTTTAACACAGTTACATAAAAGGCGTGATTCATGTAAAGTGGAATAATTCGTACCCTGTCGACATCGGTTCGCGACGTTTTATTCTTTCGCTCTTTTCTAGTCAACTCGATCGTTTCATTGTAACAAACTATCAGTAAAAGTGAATCACTTGTTAAATCTGATTTTTTATGCGTTGTAGGGACTGATTTTTTGTCTAATTTACAAACATTTGTTCAGCATTTCATTCTAATAAATTAAAGAAATGTAGAAATATTCGGATAGAAATCTTACCTATTTGTCGTGATTGTATTATGTAATCTGAACACAGTTTGTTTTGGACTTCCACTTAAATGATTTAACATGATTTATAATTGTTAACATTTGATACTTGTTAACGAATACAATGATTTATGCAAACACATTAGCTACATTTTGAACAATAGATATTTAAATGTCCTATTGATAAATAATTGATCCGTTACTTGTAAGTTGACATTCATACTAATTACGATGAATATCAACAGTAAGCAGTTTTAATATATGATACGCACTAACACATAGTTTGTCATGTTTTTCTTCCAAACGGTTGCACACGTGTGCATTTAGTCATCGATATATTTTAATTGTATTTCCGTTAAATAATATGTTATAACTGTTTTGGCGATCTTTAGAATTCAGTTAATGTCATTTTGAAATCATCAGTCAACATATCTAAGCAATTATTTTCAACAAACATACATATAACATGGATTTTATTCTCCATCGCATTTAAGAAAATAGATAAATAACAATATCACCATTACTTTATACTATCACATTTGATTTATACCGTTCTTATCGTATCACCTTTCTACAATACCACATCTTCTTGTTTATATATATAAAAATACTAGTACATTACCACATTGGAATATATAACATTGAAAATGGAAATAGGGAATGTGTCAAATAGACAACAACCCGACCAAAAAAACCACTCATAAATTGGAGGCCACTCCCGTTTCGTTTTCTATATTCTTTCAAATGTATTATTATAAAATTGTTTACCGATGTCCATCCCCCCCCCCCCGTGGCCAACAATCGTTGATAATTCTTTGAATTTATTTTATATACTTTAACAAATAAGAGTGTATTGTTGATTTTGATTCGAGATTTACTGGTGAACGGGAGATAACTGAATTTTACTATGCTATTCGATCATTAAATATACACATTGTATGAGCGAAACCTAGCGTGAACAAATATTTGTTAATACGTTTTGTTTCTTTTCCACTGTTTTCTGTTATCTATAAGATAGTCTTAAATCTATGTTACCTAAAATCCTACCACCGTTTTACTCTATGAAAAGAAAGTGATATTCAGCGGCATATAATGAAATGCAGCTTTGTTTTCATCGGCATATAGGTATATGGAATTTAAAATATTGGGAATTTGATGTCATCTCGCTCTTTTCAATTTAAAACTTTAAGTTGACAAACAATCATATAGTCTTAAGAATATATAACGAGCAACATTGTTCAATTAAGTCTTTAACTAAAAGTATAACAACACAAATTTTGAACCAATCCCAAACCTGTATCAACTAAAATGTTCAATTACAAAGTTAAAAATGTGTTTGAGGATTTAAAACCTCATGATTGTACCCGTCCGGTGCTTGCACCTCATTCAATAGTAAATGCCTTACGATTGAAGAAATAAATATATGGCTTGACATATATGATTCCCAAAGATACAATTCTCCACATGAGACAACATGATCATAAATAAACTCTACCGCACAATATTTAATTGTCAACTCTGTCAATACAACAGTTCAGATAGAACAATATACCAACTTTAAATGTGACATAATGCCAGAATTAACAATTTGCCACAGAAAAAGTAAGCAGTGCACTTCACTTTTATCAATTGAAACCAATTAAAACTATCTTTATCAGTTACATAATTAACGAACGAAATAGGAAAAAAACCCGATTTAAATAACAAAACATAAAAATAGATAGGGGGACGTAATTAATTCGACATTATTTAAACAGTAAGATCTAATTTTTATGCGTACAGATGGGTGCACTCCTAACCTGTACAGCAAGTTTACTTGATGACCAGTCATTTGGACTGGTCAAAGTTAACCTGTGACCGAATATAGGACTGTTCTGACCAGTCCTAGGACCAAAATCTAGTTAACTTGAAAAGCGGACTTGGTCCTAGGACTGTTTTTATGTCTGCCAAAAAGTTAACTTGGAAACAGGTCCGCTATTGATATAAGTTAACTTCGAACCAGTCCTGTCATAAGTTAACATAAGTTAACTTCGGAACCAGTCCTGTCATAAAGTTAACATAAGTTAACTTGGAAACCGGTCCTGCCACAAAGTTAACTTCTGCTTGGACAAATCCGATCAAAACCAGACCTGTTTCCAAGTTAACTTTTGACTGGTCTGCTCTACACTAAGTTAACTTGTAACCAGGACCGCTCTTCGTTGATTTTAAAAAAAAAATAATATCTTTTTTTTCGTAGTATAAACATCGAAAATAAAGTAATTTGAAAATTAACACTTCCGTTTTATGAAGAGGATTAAATACAAATATTTGAAAATAAGTACGCACAGAACGTAACACAAATTTATCTGTGATCTGACAATCTATCTATTATAAAAACGATCTCGGTTACAATGATAACAGGCACTGAATATATATATATATTCCGAGATCAAAATCAATCATATTATGTATATTTTTGAAAAGAAGTATATTTGATGTTAGGTGTATACGTCCTCGTCCTTGTTAGTTATACATCCTTGAACTATGCAGCCACAATCAGCAATAGTTTAATTCATTTAAATAATGACTACAAATTTTGGCTCGCCTAAATTAAGGGTACCAGCATGTCCTCTTTTTACTCAAAATACTGATACGTAACAAAATTTCAGTAGTTTTAATGCCTCCAGTTGACCTGTACAACAAAATTATTTGACCGCATCCACCAAAACTGACCATATATGCACTTTAATTTGTAAATCTATACCCAGACAACATGAGTATGTTGGCCCAACATTGGCACAACGTATATCATTGCATTGGCCCATCGTTGTATTTTAACGTTGGCCCAACGTATAAGTGCAAAGTGGGCCTACGTTGGCCCAACATGATGGCTTCATGTTGGCCCAACGGTGTACTGTTATATGCAATACATAGAGCCAACGTTGGCCCATTGTATGAAAAACGAAATCCATGTTGGCACAACGTTGGACCAACGTAGAAATATCTTCTCTTATGTTGGCACTATGTTGGTCCAAGGTGGGTATTTCTCATTTTTATGTTGGCAATACGTTGGTCTATTGTTTCAACCAAATTACAATGGATGCTGCATGAGGGGCTGTATATGATAAATACTCTGGAGAATTTTGATCTTTTTTTTTTATTGTGTTCCAAACTGCCAAAGTTTAAGGTAGCAATTCTGTAGTTTTGTATTACCCATTGTTGTTACTGTCCTTGTTTTTTTCATGAACTTTGCCTCTTTAATTTTATTTATTGTGTGACGCCAAGATATTTCTTTGACAATGTTTGATGGATCGACCAGATAAACTCTGTGTCATTTGCTGTTTTGTAAAGAGTTGTCTCATTAGCAATCATACCACATCTTCTTTTTTCATATTAATTTCATTTATTTCTTTAACAGAACAAATGACGTATGGCTTATGGTTAGGCGATCATACAAATATTTTTTCGGAGATGTAATTTTAGTTGTATTGTTTCCAGATCCAGAATGAAAATTAAGTAATTCAGAAGATGAAACTTTATTTATTTTAAATTTGATATCATTGGTCGTCACCACGAGTAGTGTCCTCCTCAATTTAAACTTCAACAGTGTCATTATTATTTATATATGTTATTCGTTTTTCCCTTCTCTGTTTCTTGCTACCTTCTCTGTCAAGACTTAAGCGCCGCCAATCTTTAGCTGCATCATCCATCTCCTTATCCGAAGACTATTTGCAGCTATGTTTTTTTTTCTAACCGAATCTGTAATAAAGTTAGAAGTAAACTTGAATTGCGTATTTGTCTAATGCATGCGTGCGTAATCTCCCTTCTAGATATGTAATATAAATTAATGTATATTCTAAATAGTTTAAATACTATTTAATACAAATTAAATCTTAAATAACCATTTTTTTATATTGGTTATTTTTCTAATGGTCAGAAATTTATTAGTATTAGACGGATTTGTGGGTATAACAAACCCTTATTTACTATTATTTCAGAATTCGGTATCGTACTTTGTATATTCGTAATATACATGATATATAAAGAATAATTCAGATGTGTATTAATGAACAGTTATATATTTGATATAGAAAAACACTGTTACACATTTAAGTGTGTATATGATCAGGTTTCACAAATATATCGTATCTGTTTGCATGCGATTTAGAAATACAATAAAACTAAAAAATTCATTTATATTTTAATGAAGTAGCAATCATTATACCACATTTTTGAAACATTACGGAATAAGGTACATCTTAAGACAATTTTATTCCATTAACTTCAGTAATGATCATACATGTTGTGGTTAAAGATTGATATAATTTACCATTTGTTTGAAGATACTTATGTTCAGTGGCAAATATTTCATGATAATTTTAGGATTGAAATGATTTAAAATCTAGAAAATATTTCGCCCGAAACGTATAAACTTCAAGATCAGCATTATAAAATGATAGAAATTAATATATGTTTTGATTTTTAACAACATCCCTCAGATTAAAAAATCATATCGTATTTGTCATTCTAAATCGTATATTTATCAGATTTTTTAAAGTTATAACTTACATGTTACTATCTTTCTCTTTGAATCCCAGATGACATGATTTTCTCTTTTTGTTTTCTTCGTATCACTGCTTTCTTACAAATACACAACAGGAAATAATCACAAAAGTGACCATCCCATTACATTCAGATTTCCTATAAACTTAATTACCATAGCAACTATCTTTAAAATTTGTCGAACACATGGTCAACCTTATCAGAATGGGCTTGATTAACAAACTGGCTGTATCAAATATCACTCTGCATATAATTGCTATTATTATGTTTCACAAAGTTTAATGAATAAAGTTATTATAAATAATGATTGGAATAAATTTTAATTTTTAACCAGGCAATCTATGTTTACGATATACATTTTTTTTTATTACAGTAATGATATTCCAGTATAAATTTTGCCTGACTTATATATAGAGTATGATATATGATCATGCAACGTTGGGCCAGCATTGGCCCAACATAGAGTTGTAAATGTAATTTCAGTTGATAAACACTTTCAGTATAACATTTAACTTTTCATAAAGCCTGCTGCAATCGAAATTATCCGCCTCCCAAGAGAAATAAAGCGTAAAATATTATATAATCAATTCCATTAAAAAAAATTTCATATCGGCCCTATGTTGCTACTAACACAATGCCAACATTTGCCCGATTATTTATAACCAACATGAGATAATAATATGAATTTACAACAACAGACCAACGTTGGGCCAATGTTGTGCAGCCGACACCAACGTGCGACCAATGTACCGACAATTTGCCAACGTTGGGCCAATGTTGTGCAGCCAACATAAAATTGCGACCAACGGACCGACAATTTGCCAACGTTGAGCCAATGTTGTGCAGCCAACATAAACTTGCGACCAACGGACCGACAATTTGCCAACGTTGGGCCAATGTTGTAACGCCAACACCAACGGTCGACCAACGGGCCGACTATTTGCCAACGTTGGCCCACTGTTAGTCTGCTGACTGGGTATACCCGCATAGTAAATCAGCCATATTTTTTTTATGTCAGGATTCAATGTATAATACAATCATGACAATGGACAGCAATATTGCAATATAATAACAACAAATTTTTGTTTGCCTAAATAAAGGGTCTTCTCTTCTTCTTCTTTATATACAGAAAAACATCAACTGGTTGATGATTACTTTCCGGCGCATGCCTGGTTTAACAATATTGTTAATGATTAAAAATATATATTTTTGGTTTCTTAATAATTTTTCAATTTTTATGATACAAATGTGTATGTAAGTAATATTTTTCAATTTTTATTTTTAATTTTTTGGTATAAGATAAAAACAAGATACATATTATACATGTAGGTGTTTGTAAGTGTCAAGGAGCATCTCTCTAGTGAGTTTCTCCTTGAAGCACTCAGTAGTGGTGCTGCAGGCTATTTGTTCTGGTAATTTGTTCCAGTCTTTTATAGTTTGGCAGAAAAATGAAAATTTGTAACTGTCTTTGCTGCATCGAATTTGTCGGTATGTTTGTTCGTGGCTAGACCTGGTGTTTGATTGGCTTTTAATTAATATGTCAGTATGTGGTATGGCAATTTTGTTGTTTGTTATTCTATGGAACATATTTAATCTGCTTTTGAGTCTCCTTTCTTGTAATGTTGGCCAGTGGAGTGTGTTAATCATGTTTGTTACACTTTCAGTATATTTGTAGTTTGAGCATACATATCTCGCTGCACGTCTTTGAACTTTTTCTATGGAGTTAATGTTCTCTGTTGTGTAGGGGTCCCAGACAGTGCAGCAGTATTCAAGTTTTGATCTAATAAGGGCTTGGTATGCTCGGTCTTTGATGGTTACTGAGTTTATTTTTAAGTTTCTTCTGATGAATCCAAGGGTCTTATTTGCTTTAGATGTCATGTTCTGAATGTGTTTGTTCCATTTTAAATTTGATGAAATAGTTATACCTAGATATTTTGCATTTTCAACTGACTCAAGAATGTGACCGTGCATGTTGTAATAAAAATGGATAGGTGTTTTCTTTGTGGTCACTCTAAGTATGTTGCATTTATCAGGGTGGAACTGCATTAGCCAGTCTTGTTCCCATTTGATTGCTCCTTCTAGGTCTTCCTGGAGTTTAAGGCAATCTGATGGTGATTTTATCTGTCGGTAAATGATGCTATCGTCAGCAAAGAGCCTGATTTGACTATGATGTAAGTAGTCAGGTAAGTCATTGATATATATCAAAAATAGTATTGGACCTAATACAGTGCCCTGAGGAACACCTGATGTAACTGGTATGTTATCAGAGGAATGGTTTTCTAGCATAACTGTTTGTGTACGGTTTGAAAGGAAAGATTTTAATCCAGTTTGCGGCTTGATCTGATACACCGAAAAATTTAAGTTTGTATAGTAAACGGTTGTGTGGAACTTTGTCAAAGGCTTTTGCGAAATCCATGATGATAAGATCGGTTTATATATATTTGTCGTTATTTGAACATAGTTGGTGAATTAGTGATATTATTTGGGATTCGCATGATCTATTTGCCCTGAAGCCGTGTTGCAAGTCATAAAGTATGTTGTTGGATTCAAGGTGATTCATAATGTTGCTTGCAATTATGTGCTCTAGTAATTTGCATGAAATACATGTAAGTGAAATTGGACGATAGTTACCAGGATGATGTTTGTCTCCTTTTTTGAAAACAGGTGTTACATTTGCGTGGTTCCAATCGTGAGGTACTTTTCCTGTTTGCATTGATTTTGTAAAAATTAGAGTGAGTATGTCTGTGCATGTGTTGATGTTTTCTTTAAGCACTATTCCAGTGATGTTATCAGGTCCTGTTGCCTTTTTTGGGTTTATATTTTTAATTAATTTATAGATGCCTACTCTGTTGATGTCTATGTCGTCCATTATTGGATGTGTTGATGGACCTTTGTCAGGGATAACTGTATTGGTCTCAGATGTTAAAGCTGATTTAAATTGTTCATTTAATATGTTAGCTTTTTTCAAGGGATCTGTATGAAGTAGACCTTAACTCCTAAGAGGTGCAATACCAGTGTTTTCATTGTTTTGGCCTTTTATGTATGAAAAGAGTTTTTTAGGTTGTTTGTTAAATCTCGAATTTTCAGGCTCTTGTATTTCAATGTCAAAAACCATGTTTTCGATATAATTCCAATAGGCATTTCTCATCTCTTTCTGTAATAGTGTTTTAATTTGTTTAAATTTTTTAGTATGTTTGCTATCATGTTTTTTCTTTTTATAAAATTTGTTTTTCTTATTTATCAGTTTTTTCAATTTTGAGTCTATCCATGGTAGGTGGGTTTTATTTCCTATTAGCTTAGTTGGTATATGCTTTTGGATACTTTCTGTTGTTTTTGTTTTAAAGAAATTCCACATATTGTCTATATCAAGTTCTAATTTGTGTTTTTCCATATGTGTGTATGTTTCTTTTAAGTCTTTTCCAATTTTTTCCCAGTCTGCTTTCTTGTAAATCAATACTTTGTGTGGTGACTGTTTGGCTTTCGAAAGGGAAAGATTTATTTCACTGAAGATAATGTCATGGTCACCTAGTGGTGGTAATGTTTCTACTCTGTTTAGTAGGGATGGATTTGACATGCACAGTAGATCAAGTGTGCGTTCATTTCTTGTGCCAGCATGTCCTCTGTTTTACTTAAAATACTGATATGTAACACAATTTCAGTAGTTTTGATGCCTCCAGTTGACTTGTACAACAAAATTATTTGACTGCATCCACCAAAAACTGACCATATATTCACTTTAATTTGTAAATCTATATACCAGCATAGAAAATCAGCCATATTTTTTTATGTCAGGATTCAATGTATAATACAATCATGACAATGGACAGCAAAATTGCAATATAATAACAAAAAAGTTTTGCTCGCATAAATTTAGGATACCAGCATGTCCTCATTTCATTCAAAATATTGATACGTAACAAAATTTCAGTAGTTTTGATACCTCCATCTGACGTGTACAACAAAATTATTTGACCGCATTACCAAAACTGACCATATGTGAAGTTTAAATTGTAAATCTTTATACCAGCATAGTAAATCAGCCTTATTTTTAATGTCAGGATTCAATGTATAATACAATCATGACAATGGACAGCAATATTGCAATATAATAACAAAAAATTTTTGTTCGCCTAAATAAAGGGTGCCAGCATGTCCTCTTTTTTACTTAAAATACTGATATGTAAGAAAATTTCAGTAGTTTTGATGCCTCCAGTTGACTTGTACAACAAAATTATTTGACCGCATCCACCAAAACTGACCATATATGCACTTTAATTTGTAAATCTATATACCAGCATAGTAAATCAGCCATATTTTTATGTCAGGATTCAATGTATAATACAATCATGACAATGGACAGCAATATTGCAATATAATAACAACAAATTTTTGTTCGTATAAATTTAGGATACCAGCATGTCCTCATTTTATTCAAAATATTGATACGTAACAAAATTTCAGTAGTTTTGATACCTCCAGTTGACTGGTACAACAAAATTTTTTGACCTCATCCACCAAAACTGACCATATGTGCACTTTAATTTGTAAATCTATATACCCGCATAGTTAATCAGCCATATTTTTTTATGCCAGAATCAATGTATAATACAATCATGACAATGAACAGTAATATTGCAATATAATAACAACGAACTTTTGTTCACATCAATTTAGGATACCAGCATGTCCTCATTTTATTCAAAATATTGATACGTAACAAAATTTCAGTAGTTTTTATACCTCCAGCTGACTTGTACAACAAAATTAGTTGACTGCATCCACCAAAACTGACCATATGTGCACTTTAATTTGTAAATCTATATACCCACATAGTAAATCAGCCATATTTTTTATGTCAGGATTCAATGTATAATACAATCATGACAATGGACAGTAATATTGCAATATAATAACAACAAATTTTTGTTCGCATAAATTTAGGATACCAGCATGTCCTCATTTTATTCAAAATATTGATACTTAACACTATTTCAGTAGTTTGGATACCTCCAGTTGACTTGTGCAACAAAATTATTTGACCGCATCCACCAAAACTGACCATATGTGCACTTTAATTTGTAAATCTATATACCCGCATATTTAATCAGCCATATTTTTATGCCAGAATCAATGTATAATACAATCATGACAATGAACAGCAATATTGCAATATAAAAACAACAAATTTTTGTTCACATCAATTTAGGATACCAGCATGTCCTCATTTTATTCAAAATTATGATACGTAACAAAATTTCAGTAGTTTTGATACCTCCAGCTGACTTGTACAACAAAATTAGTTGACCGCATCCACCAAAACTGACCATATGTGCACTTTAATTTGTAAATCTATATACCATGTATACATGCACAGTAAATCAGCCATATTTTTTATGTCAGGATTCAATGTATAATACAATCATGACAATGGACAGCAATATTGCAATATAATAACAACAAATTTTTGTTCGCATAAATTTAGGATACCAGCATGTCCTCATTTTATTCAAAATATTGATAAGTAACAAAATTTCAGTAGTTTTGATACCTCCAGCTGACTTGTACAACAAAATTATTTGACCGCATTACCAAAACTGACCATATGTGCACTTTAATATGAAAATCTATATACCCAGACAGTAAATCAGTCATTTCTTTATGTCAGGATTTAATGTATAATACAATCATGACAATGGACAGCAATACTGCAATATTATAACAACAAATTTTTGTTCGCCTAAATTTAGGATACCAGCATGTCCTCTTTTTACTTAAAAAACTGATACGTAACAAAATTTCAGTAGTTTTGATACCTCCAGTTGACTTGTACAACAAAATTATTTGACCGCATCCACCAAAACTGACCATATGTGCACTTTAATTTGAAAATCTATATACCCAGACAGTAAATCAGTCATTTATTTATGTCAGGATTTAATGTATAATACAATCATGACAATGGACAGCAATATTGCAATATTATAACAACAAATTTTTGTTCGCCTAAATTTAGGATACCAGCATGTCCTCTTTTTACTTAAAATACTGATACGTAACAAAATTTCAGTAGTTTGGATACCTCCAGTTGACTTGTGCAACAAAATTATTTGACCGCATCCACCAAAACTGACCATATGTGCACTTTAATTTGTAAATCTAAATACCCGCATATTTAATCAGCTATATTTTTTATGCCAGAATCAATGTATAATACAATCATGACAATGAACAGCAATATTGCAATATAAAAACAACAAATTTTTGTTCACATCAATTTAGGATACCAGCATGTCCTCATTTTATTCAAAATATTGATACGTAACAAAATTTCAGTAGTTTTGATACCTCCAGCTGACTTGTACAACAAAATTAGTTGACCGCATCCACCAAAACTGACCATATGTGCACTTTAATTTGTAAATCTATATACCATGTATACATGCATAGTAAATCAGCCATATTTTTTATGTCAGGATTCAATGTATAATACAATCATGACAATGGACAGCAATATTGCAATATAATAACAACAAATTTTTGTTCGCATAAATTTAGGATACCAGCATGTCCTCATTTTATTCAAAATATTGATACGTAACAAAATTTCAGTAGTTTTGATACCTCCAGCTGACTTGTACAACAAAATTATTTGACCGCATTACCAAAACTGACCATATGTGCACTTTAATATGAAAATCTATATACCCAGACAGTAAATCAGTCATTTCTTTATGTCAGGATTTAATGTATAATACAATCATGCCAATGGACAGCAATATTGCAATATTATAACAACAAATTTTTGTTCGCCTAAATTTAGGATACCAGCATGTCCTCTTTTTACTTAAAAAACTGATACGTAACAAAATTTCAGTAGTTTTGATACCTCCAGTTGACTTGTACAACAAAATTATTTGACCGCATCCACCAAAACTGACCATATGTGCACTTTAATTTGAAAATCTATATACCCAGACAGTAAATCAGTCATTTATTTATGTCAGGATTTAATGTATAATACAATCATGACAATGGACAGCAATATTGCAATATTATAACAACAAATTTTTGTTCGCCTAAATTTAGGATACCAGCATGTCCTCTTTTTACTTAAAATACTGATACGTAACAAAATTTCAGTAGTTTGGATACCTCCAGTTGACTTATGCAACAAAATTATTTGACCGCATCCACCAAAACTGACCATATGTGCACTTTAATTTGTAAATCTAAATACCCGCATATTTAATCAGCCATATTTTTTATGCCAGAATCAATGTATAATACAATCATGACAATGGACAGCAATATTGCAATATAATAACAACAAATTTTTGTTCGCATAAATTTAGGATACCAGCATGTCCTCATTTTATTCAAAATATTGATACGTAACAAAATTTCAGTAGTTTTGATACCTCCAGCTGACTTGTACAACAAAATTATTTGACCGCATTACCAAAACTGACCATATGTGCACTTTAATTTGAAAATCTATATACCCAGACAGTAAATCAGTCATTTCTTTATGTCAGGATTTAATGTATAATACAATCATGACAATGGACAGCAATACTGCAATATTATAACAACAAATTTTTGTTCGCCTAAATTTAGGATACCAGCATGTCCTCTTTTACTTAAAATACTGATACGTAACAAAATTTCAGTAGTTTTGATACCTCCAGTTGACTTGTACAACAAAATTATTTGACCGCATCCACCAAAACTGACCATATGTGCACTTTAATTTGAAAATCTATATACCCAGACAGTAAATCAGTCATTTCTTTATGTCAGGATTTTATGTATAATACAATCATGACAATGGACAGCAATATTGCAATATAATAACAACAAATTTTTGTTCGCCTAAATTTAGGATACCAGCATGTCCTCTTTTTACTTAAAATACTGATACGTAACAAAATTTCAGTAGTTTTGATGCCTCCAGTTGACTTGTACAACAAAATTATTTGACGGCATCCACCAAAACTGACCATATATGCACTTTAATTTGTAAATCTATATACACCATGACGTACCTGCATAGTATTAATCAGCCATATTTTTTATGTCAGGAATCAATGTATAATATAATCATGACAATGGACAGCAATATTGCAATTTAATAACAACAAATTTTTGTTCGCATAAATTTAGGATACCAGCTAGCGTGTCCTCCTTTTATTCAAAATATTGATACTTAACAAAATTTCAGTAGTTTAAATACCTCATGCTGACTTGGAAAACAAAACTATTTGACCAAAACTGATCATATGTGCACTTTTATTTGCAAATCTATATACCCGCATACCATTGTACCGAGCGCCTTAACGTCTTCTCCTGGCGCTCTTGTTCACATTTTAGTAGGACCGTAAATCATCATGTACACGTAATCAATAATATTGGAAAACTATTAATGCAAAAAATATTCTGAATAAATTAAGAATGTCAGAATTTTATCTCTTTATTCATAATAACAGTCACATCATATATAGGAGTTCATGATGGTGTACGTGTAAAACAAAACTATTATGCCACATCATCAAAGTACCAACGAATCCGTACCAACACTGACATGTCTGAATTCATTTGTACTATTTACAATGATTTAATAAAAAAAGTATACGAGGTTCTCTTCTTGGAATCTATTATGTCGGTTGATTGATTTTGTTTATAGTTAAACGTCAAGTGGCAACTATTTCATTAAAATGCGCATTGAGTATAATTTTAGGACGTCCCATATAAATATGGGCAATGACAAATCTGACGAATTTGACGAGATTGTTGATAGTTTTACCACACCGTATGCTTACGGACACTGTACAATTTCTGTTAGAATATTCTGCGGGAAATAGAATAGTAAATCCAATGCAAACAAGTTGAATATCAATGAAATATCCATGCAAGAATAAATTTAAGCATTAAGTAAAATTTAGAAAGGGACAGTCAATAGCAGACTTGTCCACAGGTCTGGTCAAAAGCAGACATGTCCTCAGGTCTGGACAGGAGCAGACCTGTCCACAGGTCTGGTCTGAGGCAGACCTGTCCTCAGGACTGGTCAAAAGCAGACCTGTCCACAGGTCTGGTCTGGGGCAGACCTGTCATCAGGACTGGTCAAAAGCAGACTTGTCCACAGGTCTGGTCTGGAGCAGACTTGTCGATAGGTCTGCAGCAGTACTAAAAAAGCAGACCGTAGGTCTGGTCCACCGACGACGAAGTTAACTTGCTTGACTGCTTAAAAATTCTCAAGTTAACTTGGAAAGCAGTCAACAAGTTAACTCTAAGTTAACTTTTGTCAAGGTTAGGACCGCACCCATCTGTAAGTACCTGTAGGACAAATAGTAATTTAAACCAATACAAACTTACAGTGATTATTTCTGATATTGCAAGACACATACAGTTCAATCCAGTTCGCACTGGAAAAGATGAAAAAGAGAAAAAAAAAATATTTAACGTTCCTTTGCCAACAAAGGTATCGATGTCGTCAACTTGTGCAATATTCTTCATCTTAGATTGTTTAATCGAAAATACTTCTCTCATCTCTCACACCTATACCAAATCTATAGCAACTTAATTGTTCAATTACAAACTCGTTTTTGAGGATCTCAATTTTGACGAGTTAAAACCCCCCGAATGCACCGGTGCTAGCTTCCCATGTATGTGAAGGTCAGCTGGCCACGTTATTACTTGTGACATCAACATTTTTTTTTACACATACTTAAATGCCAAAGGTTCGAAAAATGGTAAGCCCATATTCGTTAAAATGAACAATCAACTTCTAGATACTGACAGATTCAATTCAGAAGTATGCCAGGCAATGGGTTAAACGCGTGAAAGAAGATGTAGATACTCTTTCGCAAATAATTACACTCTAATAAAACAATTACTTGGAATTACCAAAAAAAAAGGTAATTCAATTACTTGATTCAAGTAATTGAATTTGTCAAAATTATTGATCATTGATAGTAATTATTGGTGATGTTAAGTTATTTCAAGTAAATACAAGTAATTTACTTTTTAAGTAGTTCTAAGTAATCCAATTCAGTAAACAAAATAATCAACATAAGTAATTCTAAGTAATATTTTAAAGAAAAAATTTCAAGTATTTATTACATTTTAATACTAGTAATATAACAAGTAATTGTAAGTAATTAATAGTAAAACTAAAAGTAATTCATAGTAATAATGCAAGCAATTCCAAGTAATTCTTAGAAATAATCTTAAGTAATACTAAGAAAAAAAAAGTAATTACAAGTAATTCTAAGTTATAATTACAAGTAATTCTAAGTTATAATTTCAAGTAATCATTAGTAATAATTTCTAGTAATCCTAAGTAATAGCTGTTAGAAATCCTAAGTAATAATTGTAAGTAGTCCTTAGTAATAATTTTAAGTAATTCATAGTAATAATTTTAAGTAATTCATAGTAATAATTTTAAGTAATTCTTAGTAATAATTTTAAGTAATTCTTAGTAATAATTTTAAGTAATTCTTAATAAAAATCTTAGTTATTCAAAATGATAATTCAAGTAATTACACTTTAAAGTAATCTGCTTAAATTACTCGAGTTCAAGAAAACATAATCTAATCAATGAAATATTTATTCAAGAACAATTTAAGAGTAAATAATCTCTGTACTGATTAATCCACACTCCCATATATTTGTATGTCATGTGTTGCTATTTATAGGCACTAATTTATAATATATTTATAGATTGAAATAAAAATTCTACACTGTTTTATTATAAATGCATATAATTTGAAATAGTAACATACCTTTTTAAAGAATAATCATATACTATATCCTTTGTTATAATCCATAATTTCCCTTGTTTGTTGTAAGTTAACATGGGCAACCTCCCCAGCAACTCTTTGTGTTATTTTTTCATTTAATTGAATAAGTACACAAAGAGTAGCCAGAAACATGAAAACCCACAAAGCGTCCTTTTTTGTAAGGTTCTCCTTTCCTTTCATGTGTGTAACTTTGTGTAAGTATTTCAATAAACTCTGTAAACTTTTTTTCAAATTCAAAACTGAATTAGCTCCAGCCAATTTTCAAAAATAGCTTACCAAAGTCAAATGAAACCTTAATTCTGATTGGCCGATTTTTTTTTCACTCTCAAATCAAAAACTACTTATTAAAAATACAGGAAATATTATACAATTTTGAACATTTATAATAGTTAATTTTTAATTTTAGTAAAACTAAATCATGTTATTTGACATTATAAAATTATATTAAAAATGGATAATAATAATTTGAGGATATCTAAAATGAAAATAGGTTAAGTAATGACTAGTAATTCTAAGTAATACCATATCTATGGTAATACTTAGTAATTCCGATCCAATGTTTTAAGCATTTCAAAGTATTATCTAAAAACAGGCTATTTTTTCAAATTGGAATTATTTTTAATTATGTATTTTGCATGATTTCTTGTGCTTAAAATTCCATGTTTATTCTGCATTATTATTTTAAGCATTGCATAATACTTTCCATACAATGTATTTGGAATAGATAGTGTTGTGCGCAGTACAGTACATTCTATTGAAAATGTGTTATCTACTTTGAAATAGAAAGTTTTAGGTGCCACACTGAACATTAGAATACAGAATATACATGAAATATATGAAAATATAAGCACAGGAAATTATGTAAATTCCATATAATTAAAAATATTTCCAAGTTGGAATAATTGTCTCTTTAAAGAAAATTGTTATCCAAAATTATGCAATTTTCAGACTTAAACCTACATATTGTTGAAATTGTTAAATTATGGAGTCAAACTTCATAGAAAACATTTATCATTATAAATAGTAGAAGTTGTAAAAGTTGTAAATATATAGAGTAAAATTATATAGTATTCATTTGAAGGAATTTATCTAATCCTACCTAGTAATGAGAAGTAATTTTAGTATATCATTTACTGCATTTAAGTAAAAATAAATTACTAAGTAATTTTTGAAATAGTTTTACTTAATTCAAGTAATTAATTTTTACTTAAAACTATTTGGATTACTTAAATCATGTAAAAAAATAAATTAAGTAATTTCAAGTAATTCCTTCAGAATATTTAGTAAAACTAAGTAAAAGTAAGTAATTGTTAGTAATAGTAAGAAATTGTGTAAGTAATAGAATTACTCCAAATGAGTAAATAAAAATTACTAAGTATTTTTTTTTTAGTGTGTAAGGCTAGGAGGTCATTCACACCAGAGTGAAGGAACTGAATTTGTCTATCAATACCCAGGCAACATCAATATTTAAGGACTAAAATTTTGCAACACACGTGACCTACCTCCATGACACATTTGTTGTTATCCTCGCAGATAAGCACCAAACAACATTGTTTTCGTGTGTTTGTCCAATTACATAAGCTGCTTGATTAATGAAATAGATATTGACAATTCGCTTGGAAAACCAACAAATACCCAACGACACTTGCATAAGAGGAATTCCTGAATAAGCATAGGTCTGTTCTACGTGCCTTTTGAATTTCAACCAAAGATAAAGAGCTGAATCGTTCCTCAACGTATTGGATACCTAAACTCCACAAGTGCCGGGTAAATTAGTCCCCTAGTTCATCATTAACTTGGTAGTTTTCTGCATGATGAATACAAATAATACAAAGAACAAACTGACTGGGATGTCATCCTGGTTACCAAGGTCCTCTTTTGCTGCACGGAACACTGTTGCATTTGATTTGTGTGTTCCTCGGAATATCTTCCAAGATACCCGTGATTTAACGCATGTACAGCCAGAAGGTTATTACTATTTTAATAATTTAGATACTTTTCATAAATTAAAGCCATGTTGCGTCAATATTTTTAATTGTTTAAAGACACCTGCTACAAGTGAATCAACACCTATGATTTCACAAACATAAAAATGAAAGAGGAGTACGTTAAGGTATGGAACCAACACTGCCTCGCTGTGAACTTTTTCATTATATGATGTGCAGTTGTCATTATATGATGTAAACACAACTTTATACGATGTATAAATATGCTAGTAAGATGTGCACAAATTTTTGTCTGATGTGCAAACATCATTATATGATGTGCATACTTACTAATGTGATGTGAATATATACGTATATGATGTGCAAATATACTTATTGGAGCTGAACTTAGTTTGAAATATTTCTTGAATTCTTTTTTATAATTAAGAAATAATTCATGGCAGTTGTAGATTTATTTTCACTTGACCATGGATTTGGTATTCATATTCGATTATTTTACCCTGAGCGTAATAATTAACTGTGCATACTGTAATATTATAGACGTAGAAATCACTATGTTATCCGTGTAAACTCATCGAACCTTAAAATAAACTTATTAGTAAGAGTCATCTTACCAATGTTGTAATAGATCTTTGAACGTAGTTTACATTGACACTAGTATCGATTTTGTCATCAGCGAATTACAACATTTCTAAAAGTGTCTTCTTTTCAAATGGGATGTTTCAAAATACACCTACGTTACTTTTTATCTATAGCGAGGTTAACTCCTCACTATCCCACTGCCTGTCGATGTATTTATGTTTGGCATTGTACATAATGTGTTATTTGACTGTCTATGACGGGTAAAGATTAAATCCATGGAATGTCCTTAAGTTGATTTTAGTCTCTGTTGCATGTTTTTTTATTATGAATTGTTTTTGGCTTTTACATGCAACTAGCTATCAGTAACTCCGAGTACGCTGAATTAGTATTTTCCTGTTAATTTGACCTGTTAATACTACTTGTTATGCTTTTAAGTTACATGCTATTTACTTATTGAGTTGTATCTGGTCTATATACCAGTGTTTATATTTACTATACATTTTCACAATTCGTACTATGAATATCAAAAGTATGTATTACTTGTTTGTACACAATATTCCCTTTCTCCATTTTACTGGATATCTAACAACACAACTATTTGTTTTTACCTGTGTATACATATCATCATGAAAAATGGCGGATTTTTTTATATATTTTTTTTTAAATTGTTTAATATTGAACAGCGGTAAAATACTCCAATTATTCATTCCTCATTATATTGATTTTGTATTTACATTGTATCATAGATCAAATTTATTCGTTCAGTGTATGTTTACTTGTGTTCATATGTCTTTTAATTGAGCTATGCCATTTCAATTGATATTTCATAATGCGTCTTTCTTTCTTCTGATGTTACACTTTTTTTGCAGATAAGGATGAATGTTGGGTTCCATTAAAACGTTTAAACCCGCTGTGATTGCTTGCATCTGTTCTAAGTGAAGAACCTGACGTGCAGTATAAGTCGTTCTTGATTTGGTTCATACGTATTTATCGTTATTTCTTGTTTTTTATATCGATTTGCCCGTTAGTTTTACCGTTTGAATTGTTTAACACTAGTTATGTTTTTGGACCTTCATAGCTTGCTCTTCTGTGTAATCCAAGGCTTCGTGTGAACTACTGTTAAAGACTGTACTTTGACCTATAATGATGAATTTGATAGTATTGACTCATTATACGATCTTCCCATGCTAATCATTTGTACGGTTAGGAGTATCTCTTTATTTTAATAGGCTGAATTGGAATAATGTTAAACAATGATTTTGGCATTGATCATGATAATGTTATTTCGATGCCTACATTTCGTGTCTCTATTGGAAAACGGCTGACAGACGATAAAGAGAGCATGTACATTTACTTAATGAAGCATTCTTGATTATAAGTTTGATGGGGAATGTGAGATGGAAGAACTGATGAAATGTTCATGATGTTATGGAGAAACAAAATATTATCCCTTTATAGTCTGAAAGTTAAGTTAAAAACTTTTAAGATGCTTTTTCTTTTGGCCCCACTTCACAACTTAGCTAATAGGTGCTATGTGTCATTATTGTAAACATTATGCTATAAACATGAGAAGAGAAGTGTTGGTTAAAACAACCACTAGTTACTGCTGTTTTATTCTAACTAATTACTTTCTATTACGAATTATTGCACGATAGCTATTGATAATACTCGGTTAAACTAATTATAAACAATAATCTGATGGTCTGATTTATATTATTCGATCAAGGATAATTGTTTTGAATGAAAAACTTCTTAAAGGGGTCAAAAGGGTATATATTAAATAATCCTAATTGATAACATATACACAAACTACAAATTATAAACATGTGTGTCAAAATCTTTTATGCATGATATCAGTCCCATACATTTATATGTGTATTATTTTCAATATGAGGGGTCTAATCGCAAACATTACAGGCATTATAAAAAAAGATTTCATGAAATAATATTCTATGCTTGTTACTAGAGATAAACGTTAGATAAACGTGTTCACATAAATTTAAACATGTCTTAAAAGGTGGTTGTCTGCAAAAATGTATATATGTTATTATGTTTTATGATTGAAAGTTGGCATCAACATGTAAAGAACTGAAAGTCACCACATGGCGCTTATCAACGAGAAAAACCCATACCAATTGCAAATTTCACCTAGACGGACAAATATTGTCCTCATGGGTTAAATAGTCCTAGCGTTTACCTATATATGAATGTTGATTGCAAAGGACACTGAAAGCTTCAAATCCTAAATTTCATTCGGATTGTAATTAGACAACTGTTAATCACCCATTAGACATTTACTGGATGTTTACGTTTTTTAAATAAAATTTATAATATTTGTAGCAACGTTATACATAAAGACATTATACATATGTTGTTCGGTGTTAGCCAAGGCTCCTTGTTGAAGGCCGTACCTTGATTTATAATTGTTTACTTTTAAAAATTGTTATTTGGATGGATAGTTGTTTCATTGGCACTAATACCCCATCTTCCTATATATCTATTTAATTGATCATGATCTTAATTCCTCTGTAAGAATAATGCTACATGTATGTTTTCTAAAAAGTAAAGCGCTCTTTTAAATCTTTTAAATCTTATTTGATTTACTGTAATTTAAGTACACAGCTTCTTTAGCATGTTTAGGTTCTATTTCTGTACCTAAAATATATAGTACTGGGAATTTACTTGTAATGTGCAGTACTATTTAATTACTTTAAATTATTGCAATATTTAGCTACCTGTATATTACATTTATTGATTTAAACTTGAAATTTTAAGAACTATAGATTTTTGGTTACACTATTACATTTTCGGCGGCAATTTGAAAATGTTTTTTTTTTTCAAAATGTCTCAAAATTATGATATATTGCAATCTCTGTTGATATTATTTCTGTACAAATTGTTTTAGAACATATCAAGTACTGTAAAAAACACAAATATTACATATGATTTTTAAAGTAAAGAAAATAGTACCTATGCAAAAGTAGTAGTGAACGAGTACATGCTGTAGATTAGATCTACTACAGTATTGGAAATTAAATATATACGTGAAATAACAGAACTATACTTGTGCTGAGTTGACTTATTTGCAATCATACCAAATTTCCCTTTTTCTATTCATCATGTTCATGGAAAACATCGTTTTATAATGCAGTAGATGTTTATTACTATTTATTACTCGTGTCGTCTGTCCGAATGAGATGCATATTTTGGGATTATGTGGTGATCAGAACGTATATGAAATCAGCAATTTAAATACTTTCAAACTAGATAAGATTTTCGTGAATCATTTCGACAGCCTGGTGTTTGCAAATACACATTATATAACTTGATAGATACCCAAGGCTCCGTGTTGAAAATAAAAGAAATGATGTGGTTGGATTGGTAATGAGACAACTCTCCACAAGAGACCAAATGACACAGAAATAAACAACTATAGGTCATTGTCAGCAATGAGCAAAGTCAATACCACATAGTCAGCTATTGAAAGCCACGAAATGACAATGTAACAAAATTCAAACAAAAAAACAAAGGCCTTATTTGTTTAAGAAAGAATAAACGAAAAACAAATATGGTACACATACACAAACGACATCCACTGAATTACAGGCTCCTGAAGGCTGTACTTGAAGGCCGTACTTTAACATATAATGGTTTATCTTTACAACTTGCATGGATAATTGTCTCATTTGCACTCATACCATATCTTCTGATATATATTTTTATCATGTTTATGTTTGTGTAGCATATGTGTTAAATCTAGAAGAAAAAATATTTATGTTAGCAGGAATGCAGATAGACAACCATGAGTGAACCACATAACCCACAGGTAATAGTATCTGTCATCAAAATTTAAGAAAAATAGACAAATATATTCAACACAGTAATACATTTCCTACCTCCATGACAAATATGTTGTTGTCCCTGAAGATAAAACACAAATACTTTTGTTTTTATTTGTAAAACTAAATTCAATCAACTGCTTGATAAATGAATTATGTAATGATAATTCACATGGAAACTAAACATAAATCCTCACGAAACTTACCAAAAAGGACATCCTGAATAATTGAAGGTCTTTTGGAATTTCATACAAAGGACTTGATTTTCCATTACTGTATTATATGCCCAAACTACATAAGTGTCCTTACAAACAACGATATAGTGCTAGATCTTCCTAGTGCTACACAAAACCTCTTTTTGAATTATTAATATCTATATTATCAACAATCAAGTCTGGCTTCAAAGTTTTTGGGAAACTGCCTATTCTAGAGGTAGCTTGAATCAGATTTGGATACTTAAAAATCCGTAGATCTTTTAGAGTGAAAAAATCGATTTGCTTTGTTTCATGAAAAGGAATGGCCAATGTAGATACAAGTATCTTGTCTTAGAGTGGAATTAATCCTGCTTTGTACAGCATCACTCTGATTCAAACACAAAATTCTCGAAAACTGACATTAACAAGATGCTTGATTTCTTGATTGACAACATATTCGTTACGTTTGGAAGACGTGTTTCTCAATAGACGGTCGATATTTCAATGAAAACCAATTGTGTCCCTCTCCTTGCTTCTTCATTATTATTAGGCTGACTTCATACAGGAACTTCTTAGGTAAGAGAGAAGAAGCTAGCAATATCCTTTAACTTTACATTCGGTTATATAGATGATGTGCTCTCGCAAAATAATTCAAAATACGGTGACTTTGCTGAACGCACCTGTCCCATCGAACTATAGATGAAGGATACAAAAGATACAGTTTAGTCTGCCTCCTATCTTGACTTACATCCAAATATGGACGAAGCAAGTCGGTTGTAAACAAAACTTTATGTCAAATGAAAATATTTCAGCTTCCCAATGGTGAACTTTTCTTTTCTGTGTATAAACATTGCAGCAGCGCCTGCATACGGAGTATATATCTCTCAATGTTCCTGGTTAGTATTTTCTATCATGATTTCCTTGATAGACGGTTGCGGCTAAGTTGACATCATCCCTTTGTTAGTTTGAAGACACTCTCACGAGTTGGTTAACCCTTTTGGAATAACCGTTTCACAGATGATACAGGATATGATCCTAACGTCGTAACTATAATCCCGTTCCTCTTTCCATGTATGTGACCTACCGAGCTAGACTATTTACTGGATGTGTAATAGCATGAGCAACACGACGGGTGCTACATTTTGAAAAGTATCTGCCTTAACTTCCGTAGCACATGAGATCACTATGTTTAGAAATATATATATGTCTTATTTAAACTCGGTGTTATCATGGTTATACAGTTGTGCTATATATACTGTAAACCGGGAAATGTTCGCGCCGTCTTTATTTCGCGATTTACTTACACGATCCTAATTTGCGCCGTTTTGAATTCGCAATTTCCCAGTGGCCTAGATAAATATTTTCATAAATGATTTGGAAAGTGAACAGCTTTACAAAAATATTAAATCTAATGATAAGATCAATCAGAAATCTTTTGTTTTCGGTTTATTAATGTTAAGTAGATTAAAAGTTTGGCATGTTTCAATTCTCGTAAAAACACATACACAATAATAGAAAAGTAAACCTAATTAGAAATAAATTAAAATAAAAGGCTGTCAGGATTAATGCTAATTAATCGATCTTTTGATCTGATCAATTCAACGAGGTGATACCTTTATTACTGATTGACAGGTGTCATTAACATACTCGTAATGAGTGTTGTTTACATAACAATATCTGTAATGTTCGCTTTAGTGAAATAACTGATTTTAGTTAAATACATGACTTTTAACATTGCTTTTAATTAAGAGATATAGTTATGATTCAATTTATATATTTGTCGTCTTATATATAAGAAGATGTGATATGAGTGCCAAGAGGCAACTCTCCATCCAAGTCACAATTTGTAAAAGAAAATGTAATTAAAAGAGTTTTTCCTTAATATTTTCGCGTTCATTTTTTTTTCGCGTATCACTTCTTACCGCGAAAATAGCGAAAAAAAAACTACCGCGAACATTTCCCTGTTTACAATATGCGATTCCTTTATTACGTACTCCATCTTATGAATAGAGTTTCCTCGAAATGCTCGCGCTTGTTTTATTATCGCGATTCAATTCTTATCGCAAAAATTATACTATCGCGAACATTTCCAAGTTTGCAGTAATTGGTGTTTAATTTAGATGGGATTTGAATTGACAATCGGCCATCTTGAGATATACATTAGCTTTAATTAACTATCAAATACTTTATTTCAAAAATGCTATAAAGCCAGGTTTAATATACCATGTTCTACAGAATATTTGCCGGGTCAGGAATGTGACAGTTATCTATGTTGTTTCCATTCGTTTGAAATATTTGAGGTTTTGATTTTGCCTTTTGATTAGGAATTTTCAGTTTTGAATTTTCGTAGGAGTTCGGTATTTTTGTGTTTTATTTTTTTTCTGACAAATTAAGTAGAGTTATAATTTCAGGAATATCCATACAATGGGAAGCAGAAGAAACAGAAGAATAAATGGAAAAATAATGGCAGCCCTCAGGTTTGTATTTTTGTTGTCGATAAAGTTAAGTTTAAAAGCAGGTAAAATGTTCGACACTATTCGAAAATATGATAAAATAAAAATAAAAAATCATAAAATATAAAAACGATAGATTAACAAGACAAAAACAATTAAAACAGTATAAGAAATTTTAACACTTGCATGCAAAAATTATTTAAATAGAAGTGAGATAGGATTCAGAAATGCGCATTCATATTTGCCAAAATATGCAAATTACGAATAATATGGTAAATCTTTGAATAAGACTATCCTGGGATCTGAAGATAGAAGAACACCACAACATGTTGCTAGTGAGTTGAGAAATAGACACATTTCACCTACCACAAGTAAATATGTCTCCCTATGTAAAATGATCATGTATCAATAAAGTAAAATGCATTTGTCTGGTAGGACAAAATATTGACAATTTACGTGTTGAAATATACATTTTTTCATAATAATTAGCAATGCCGTGAAACAGATAAGAGTCGTATTGACTTATGAATATGTGTTAATTTCATGCATTGTAATATTTACAGGTCGTCCCAGTGGATGATGATAACGGAAGAAATAAAAGAGACCCTCAGGTGAAGACGCTACGATCTGTTATTAGTATATAAGAAGAAGTAGTAGAATTTCGAATAGAATAATAAACATATATAAATTGGGATAATCAAAAAACAAAATACAGATAAAGGCAACAGTAGTATCCCGGTGTTCAAAGGACATAAATCGATTAAGAGTAAAAAATCCAGGTTACAAACTAAAACCGGGGAAACAGATCAACTATAAGAGAAAACCGACCAACAAGAACACTGAAGTGGACAACAAACACACTTCTAATATACATATACACGAACTATTTGATACCAACTGTCATATTCCTGACTTGGTTCAGGACATTTAGAAAAAAATATAGGTTGAACCTAGTTTAATGTCTAGCCAAACATCCCGCTTGAAGACAATGTCAAATATATACAGAGAACACAACATCAGGCAATTTAATAGTCGATACAACATGCAAACTGCTGAACAACAACGAACATTTATCATCAACGATAAACAGCACAGGATATCAATATAGTGACGCGCTAAAGTTACTAACATACAATCTCTAACTTTATACAATTATTTTTTACAAAACTCGTCCATACAGTATTCATAACCATAATTTTATGGAAAGGTATTTTTCTAACTGTTTGAACAACTTGTCAACAACAATAAGGCATGACAAATTATCTAATAAAAACTTTAACAGGAAAAACCAAAAAAAATCAACATAAATTTTGCATGTACAAAATATCGAGAAACGTCGTATAGAAATGCAAATTCACACCCTTTGTAACAGTCATATTCGGAAATATGACAATATGGTATTGAATGGCAATTTTATAAATGTTTGGTCAAGAAAAGATCACACATAACACATCATTCAACTGGAACAATAACAAAACATAAAACATAAATACATGAATGTTGGATTTACAAAATACCGAGATACGTCGTATTGCAATGTAAATAGGTCACGTGCGATATTTATATGAGATTTTATGAGGGTAATCAGAAGATAGAAGACGTTTTAAAAGGGTATTTATTGGTTAATCCTTTCAATTCAAAATATCGAGTTTCAAGGTTGATAGAGATATATCCAAAAGAGGGACGAAAGATACTAGAGGGACAGTCAAACTCATAAATCGAAAATAAACTGACACCGCTATGGCTAAAAATAAAAATGACAAACCGACAAACAATAGTACACTCGCCACAACATAGAAAACTAAAGAATAAAGAATAAACAACTCTAAGTATGTGTTTAAAAATTCATCTTGGAGAACTCCCTTGAAATTCATATTCAAAATTGTTTATTTATCACACTAATTTTAAAACATTATTCACTTGGTTGATTACCTCATCTTTTATGGATGATGCAATAGCACTGATGAAAAAATAGGTGTTAGATATTTGTTTGTAATTTATGAAAATGAGAAAACGTTCATACAAATCCAGTTTATGTATTAAATTACCTGTTTTATATAGCTTGTTTGTTTCCGTAAGTCTTACACAAAAAAATAAAAAATATAAGAATATTTGTTTGTCAAGCCTAGTATCTCTTGATTCTTTACACCGTGAAGCCTCAGATTATATTTTCTTTAACCAGCTCTTATCTAACGTAATTGAAAGTTCGTTGAAATTTAATTGATACATGCTTTTATATAAAGGTACAATTTTCTTTTTCAGAAGAAGAAAAAGAGCGATAAAGGTGACGATAAACAATCAAACCGCTTTGCAGAAAGCAAAAACTTCATACAAACCATTGCAGATGTCTCGCTTATGATGGCAAACATTTCACAATTAAGAGCAGTTTTGGGTTTGGGCGACGAAAACCAATTCTATATTTACCTCCTAACGCTAATCATCTTTTCGTTAGCGTCACATGTACTATTCGTTCTATTTACTGTGATAAGAGCGCATTTTAATTACAAGCACCGTAATGCAGTCAGCCGAGCAAAAGCAAATGGAATCAACAAGAAATCTTTTAAGTTCTGCTTTTGTTGTAAAACGAAGTATAGACGTAAAGAATTTATTGACAGTGATCTGTGTCAATGCCCACATTGCCGTACCGATATTTATATGCACTACGTTTGTTACTTTCTGGTTTTCATAACAATTTGTGCAAACATTGGAATTACAGGAATTGGAATTTCGGGAGACTGTTAAGCTTAGAAATAAACTATTTATAAAATGACAATGATGTAACGCGGAGATATTTATATGAAATGTTTGAGTACAGTTCTAAGAATCTAAATGTTGTTCGGTTGTCTTTTCTGCCAATCTTATTCATGATATGAAAACAAGATGATTTCATCTTCACAATTGTTAACCTTATCATTGGATTGTAACAAATTTCCAGCAGCGACTGCATAAACACGACTTGTGCCAAATGAGCACATGAAATCACCCCTTGTTTTCGTTGTGTTCGTGTTACTCAGTCTCCCCTTTAGTTTTCTATGTTGTGTTTTGTATACTGTTGTTAGTCCTATAGTCGTTCTTGTTTTTTTGTTATGACATTGTTAGTTCTTTAGCGACTGATGAGTTTGAATATTCTTATTCTATCTTTCGAAATTCTTTCATAGAATTAGGAAATATTGCAGAAATTGACCTCTATATCAATAATTGTTAGATAAAGGCAACAGTAGTATACCGCTGTTCAAAACTCATAAATCCATGGACAAACAAAAAATCGGGATAACAAACTAAAACCGAGGGAAACGCATTAAATATAAGAGGAGAGCAACGACATAACACTAAAATGTAACACACACAGAAACGGACCGAGCATAAGCCAAAATCCGACAAGAATAACAAATATAACATCAAAACCAAATACAAGTACCGTGACACGTCTAATCGCAATTTACACTAAAAAATAAGAGAAAACAAACGACGCAACGTTAAAATGTAACACACATAGAAACGAACTATAATATAACAATGGCTATATTCCTGACTTGGTACAGGACATTTTTAAAGGAAAACATGGTGGATTGAACCTGGTTTTGTGGCATGTCAAACCTCGCACTTTTATGGCCATGTGAAATATAAAATCAAAATGACAACACAACACCGCAGGACTACAATATAAATAAATTGTTGAACACAATTGACAAAGAATTACACGAACAACAGCCAACAAAAACCAACAATTCTAAAATGTTAATACGCCAGAAGTGCATTTTGTCCACACAAGACCTACTTGTGACGCCCAGATACAAAAGTTTGAAAGCCGAAACAAATACATAGTTGAACAGCATCGAGGACCAAAAGATGAAAAAAGTTGTGCCAAAAACGTCAAGGGTTTTCTGTTAGTTACCAGAACATCCCTATTATTTAGAACAATTTATACTTTTGCAAACAGTAAATTTTATGAAATGACTATACAAAAGATGTACATGAATGATGATAAAACTGAAGTATTAACTAATTACAGGAAGCAACTGAAATACATTACATAACCAGACATTTGCAACACAAAAAGTAGACACATCCGAATAAGTTTGAACCTCAACGCTAGGTAACGTAATATTTGAAACTGTAAACAATGACCAAACAATGACGTCATTTGAATTTCAAAAACAGATCATCAAAACATGAAAAATAAACCTACGATTCTTTCGGTCATTTTGGTGTTTTTCTAAATTATCTACTGTGCATTCATTTATACCGTCTATACCAATTTTCGTGAATTCAGTAAAAGATGTATTTTTGTGAATATTTGAGTGCATGGTTTTGCTCTATTCTACTTACAAGCTCATAGAAAACGTGTAATTTTTGAACATGTTAAATCGTTGTTAAACTCATGAATAATGGCATCCACGGAATAGTAGTGCATTCACATAATTTTGACCTTCAAAATGAATTTAAAAGTTTCACAGCTTTAAAAACTATGTTATAAGATAGAAGATTTATTGTTATTAAGATGAAGTCAAATACAATTTGTATTTATAGCATATATACAATTAAACTATGCGTGCAAAACAATCATTGAAGAAACAAATTATGGATTCATTTTAATGCGGTATATACAAGTTTCATACAGAATTTCAAAGTTGCAAAAGATTTGTTTCAATTTCGTTTTATGACAAGGAGATAAATTGATGAAAAGATTTAAACTTTGAACTAGCTTAAATAATGCAGAATATTAAACAATCAATCTTCCCTGGTATACAGCTTATGGAACCAACTAATGTCTACAGATATAAAACTCCAGAGGTTTTTCTCTACAAGTAATTGGTGTTAAATCGGAATCCTCGTCATCAAATTCAAGAGAAATGATATGTTATAGTATCACCTCAGGGTCGCAATCTCAAATCTTATTACACATGTGATGTATACGACGCGTTTTATCTGGATTTACCTTTATCAGACGCGCTAATAATCAAATATAAAGCCACGGATGTATAAATATCTGCATATATATCGAAATGATATACATAAAAAGCAATGGATTTGCTAAAAAGATTGAACAGTTACTTGCAACATTAAATATTTTGCCATGTTTGGAAAAATCATGATACTATTTCAAAAAGGCGTTTATTTTATGCAATTCATACCAAACTTAATGATAGATATCTTAATTATTAGAAAGAAAATGTATGTTGTGATAATAAATCAGTACACGGTAATACGCTGAGAAAATATAGACAAACTAAAAAATATATATAAATTGGAAACCTATTTAATGTTTGATATAGACAGAAACATAATGGGGCATTTTGCTTAATTTCGCATTAGTAATAAGGTTTTTAGAATTTAACAAGGGTGTCACACTAAAACCCCTGTGCAAGAAAGAATTTGTTCTTTGTGTCTCTTAGAAGTATAAGATGAATTTCATTTCACTTTAAAATGTACAAAACTAAATATAATTAGAGATCATTCCTTTTCGAAAATTAGTGGAACTATTCCTTTTTGAAATATGACTAATGAAGCAAAATTTAAATATTTGTATACGTGTGGTGAGACTGATATAATTAGAATTATAGTTAAATTTATAAGCGACATGTTCATTTCTAGAAATGCTTTATTAAGTACTAACTAATTCTGTGGTACCACTTCCTCATACAATCTTTATGAATTTGGTATGATGTGTATGTTTGTTTGTTTGGGTATAACCAATGTGTATTGTTTTGGTATCAATCCTGTAATTTTGGATTTCAAACCAATAAAAATTACTCACTTATTTACTTACTTGCTTACTTACTTACCCGTATCTTTGTCTCCTGTAAATCTGAACTTCTGCAAGTTATCAGTTTTCAAAATGACTAAAATAATATTGATGTTCGGATTACTGAACGTCCGATGGCAAATTATCTAGTATGGTATTATACAAGAATAATTTATGAAAAAGGCAAATACTTAAAAATAGACAAATTGATGTCTTATTCTTTACAAGTCCTGTTGTACACAGTGTACAATAAAAATTATGATATTTTGATTTGTTTACAGAAAGAGAAAACATCAATTAAGATATATAAAATTTCTGATATCTGTACATGTTTGTCCACTGAGATGTCCTTTTTGATTTAGTTTTTAATATAGCAATGAAGACCTATATTTATTATTGTCGAGCGTGATTCAATTTGTTGTTAACTTATTCGCACTAAATGAAATAAAAAAATTGCATAACCTGGTAAAGAAGTTAATCCTACTCATGAAATCGGATATTCGTCGAAACATTGACTTGATTTTGTTGCTATTTTTTTGTTTGTTGCAATCTATACTAATTATTCAGAATGCGGCGTTATGTTTTAATAAAAAAAGGTTTTTTCTTATGTTTCAGGAAACTGATGCATGATTAACTTCATGTGTTCAATACGCAGACTACGTTAATGAAGTCTTTCTTTGTTAGAATAATATAACACCAGCCAAAGGTAAGGTCCAAATATATTCATTTTTGTTCTTGCGGAAATCATCAATATTTATAAGATGAATATCTATTTTTTTCATATTTACCAATTAAATTATTTAAGTCTAAAATAGAAGAGGAAAAATTCAGTAATACCTTTTTTTCATATTAAAAACCTTAAAGTCTGATGACCGAAATGCATTACAGGCCGATTTTTTTCATTCTGTTTACATTCTAAGACCTTGGAAAAATTTTACTCCAGAATATTTTTTTTCTGAATCTTTTCTCATTTCAAAAGGTGTACACTGTTATTTTTTTTCAAAACATACATGTCAGCCATTACTTTATTCTTTAGTTGGCAGCAACAACACGTATAAATCTATTATGCATCACATCCAATACCAATTTGTTTCCTCATTTAAATAAGTATATAAATTACACAAATCAAAACAAGGTGATCATTTTAATCTAGTTCGTAAAATTTTTGGATAACAGCCAAAATTGCAAAAATAATTAAAATAAAATCACGAGAAAAGGAGTTGTCAGACTTTCAAACATTGTCAGAGTAGGTATATGCAGAGTAGGTTTTTTTAAACTAGCAAATTGTTGGTACCTGTATAACTGCAATTTGACCTTTTAATCCTTTTTTATAGACACGGTTGCCATGTTTGTTGATCAATCTGAACAACAATCACATATCTTATTATAGACATAAAATAGATCAAGCAGACAAACTATTAGTTCAATTCATAGAGCAGTTTTAGAAGATACGATTTTTCAAAGAAAGTGTACAGATAACAAAATAGGTATTCCTGTGTATTGTATAATATATATAAAAAAAAGAAGAATGATATGGTATGATTGCCAATGAGACAGCTATCCACAAAAGACCAAAATGACACAGACATTAACAACTATACATCCATTAAGGTAGTTATGACAATCAGAGTGTTGCTTACCGGTCTAATTCCCTGTAAGAAAATAATAATTCTTAACATATTTGGTATACAAAGATTATGACAACTTTGTCAGAATGAGGACGATTTAGAGATGCCTACTCATGTATGGTGTTGTTGGCTTGATGAGATTGAAGCTATCAGAAACAAAGATTTTTTAAATAACCCGAGATGAAAGGTGTTAATTGGACCAAAACTATTTTTTCATGAGAAAAAAGTTTTAAAGTCTTACGGTTCCATTTTTTTAAGGATTAAATGGGTAAAAATCCTGTCTGAAGCTGCATATATAGCTCATAGTCATTTGCGGATATTCGTTTTTTTCTCTAGCTTATATAACCATATCGTTGCAGTCAATTGTTTCCTACATACCGTTCGTTCCCTGTCATGATTAGGAAAACAGCAATTGTAAATCCATTGGACACTAACATTAATGATAAGGCCATCACCGAAAACAATGAAAATTGGTACCCAACGAATACAAAAATTCCACAGTATATTAAACTGCTATTTATGAATTAAGGACTTTTCCTGTACTGGTTGTTCGAATGTACGTTTTGTGAATCAACTAAACAAAGTCAAAATAGGGAAATTATTGAGATCTTAGGCAAGCGTGTTTGACCCTGCCTTTCTTCATGTGCCTTCCCAACGTCGAGATCATCGTAGAAAATAGTCTTATGTGATATCTTGATGGTTTTTCCTTATTTAGATGACAGGATAATTGTGATTGTCACTATACAATCCATTCATTTCTTTTTTGACTCGGATAAGAGAATGACATAATGTATACAGTAAAATACAATATGTTTGCTCTCTAGAAGCATTTTAGTTATTTTTTGCAGGCGAGTGTCAGGCATTACCACCTATCTACACAATCTTCAAAACCAATACTTGCTCAAAATCCTATTTTATTTATTACCTTTCTAAGCAGTTTGTATTTTGTAGTTTTGTAAGACAATAGAGTTGAAAACTTATCAAATATAACTATTTGCTTTAACCGGACGTATACCACATAACTTTGTCACGATAAAGTATAATTGTCTTTGTTTAATGGGTAGAAATTGCACTGATGTATAGATCATTCCGTGTCTCATACGATTGTCTAGCATATATGCTGCTCTATAAGGATTGCCGAGAAAATATCCGATCGGACGTTTAAATATGTAGTGTTAACCAACTTGAACTGTGGTGTAATTCTTTTTTTATACAATACAGAAATCATCAAATTGTGAAATTATAATTCACAATCACAAAATTAAAGCAAATTGTCAGTATTCGACATACTTTACTATGATAGGAATCTTCATTATCTATCTGGTAAAAAAGGGTAAAATATGTTTAGATACTAACATTGACCAATATAGCTTCAGTCGTATAAAAGGCAGGTACTCTCTTTTGTTCTTCTATTCTTTTCATTATGTATCTTTGTCCTGTAATGTGCTATCTTTGTCCTGAAATTCAATGAAAAATTATTAAATGACTATTTGCATTTTGTTTAAAAGATATCGATAAATTTCTGAGAAAAACCGACACATTGCTACACGGAATAATTTATTTCCTGATTATGAAAATTATATTGTTATGAATTGCACAACAATTATTTGAGATAACAATGTATTTGCAATTGTAAGACATATGTTATGAACTTCACAAATCTTTGATCATGTTTATCGATAGTTAAATATTGGTTGTAATGCATAACACCAAATAAGTTTTTTATTTTTTTTATTTTGAAAGTTATGATGTAATTAACTACAAAAACAATAATAATTTAGCAGTTATTGATCATTCAATTGTTTATATTCTCTAAAATAAAAGCATAGTATCGTATAACTGATGGTGATGCTTACTAAAAAATACATATATGTACGAAGTAATCAATGTTAATAGGAATAAACCTCTGCATGTGGATATTTTTTGTCCGATTGGCTGTAACTAATAAAAGTTGTAAATAATTTTAGATTTAGGAATGCGTCTCCTTCATGTTAATCTTTATTTGACTTCTTAATCATATAATATGAGATTTGAAATCGGCAAATTACTATTGGCTTATATTACCTACCAAAACATTTGGTGTACACTTTGCAAAATATAACCAAAAATGCTTAAATTTTCAAACTGTTAAAAGATAACGGCAGATCAGATTTCCTGTGAAATTGAATTTTAATACTATACAAGAATGATTGTGACGATAGGAACAGTAAACGTTTTTTCAGCTAAATTTCACCATATTTCTATTTCAATTTTCTGGTTTCATTTTATAGTTGCATTATGGTTGGTTGTTGCAAATCACGTGAAGTAATTGATGACGTTAAAAATGTTGCCGAAATGACAGAAAAAATTACTAAAAAGGCTGGTGCAGTTAAAATAGCAGATGTAGTGGGAAGTGTTTCCAAAGCTGTCAATGCAGTCGACGGAGCTACAAATGCGTTTGAAAGTTGTATGTATTTATCTTAGTAACTATGCGTATAATATCAGTTTAATATATACAAAATAATTAAATAATTAATGGTAAAAAAAATCGAAACTTCATGAACATATCTCTGAAACATAATGACCGGTTTGGTGCTCATGTTCCTGGTCTTCACTGATAATTCTTATGTTAAGGAAACGTTCTTTTGGCGTATTGCATTATACATCTTTGATGAGATTTTACAAACACTGAGTCGATGTCACTGCTTTTCGCACCCCATGTGTTTTATTAGCCTATTAGTCAGCAGTTGTGTTACAGCATGACATACTGCAATTGGTACAATAGTCTTAAATATTTGAAATACCCAAGATTTTCTACACCAGACATATTTGGTACGACTTTTATTGCTCATACTATTTAATCAGGCTTTTTTTGATTTTATACTGTATAATTTTACGTAATTAGTAGGGAAAAAACGCGAAACAGTTTAAGTAAAGCTCAACTTGGTTAGGTAATGTGACCGAATAAAATAATGTTGAATAATTAGATATATTTTTTTCTAAATTACATTGAATCCGCAAACTAAACTGTAATTGTAAAAGAAAAAATACGGATAGAGTTTGCATATCAAATTAACTAAGATAGCAAATTGCAACTAAAAGAAGCACTAAAAGTATAAAAGTTCATTAAAAGCTACCATAAGTATATTCTGATTGATGGCAATATCTGCAGAGAAACCCAAGTATTTGTTATGTTCATGTTAGTGTCAGCATTAACCAATTGACGAAAATACATTTACGAAAGTTGTAATATTTCTCCAATTTGGTTCAATGTTTTCAAAAAGCTTCAGCATTAGTATTCTTATTGACTTAATTGTCCGTGTGCTGTCCTTTTTTTACATGAAAATAAATTATCACTAAACCATTACACCTACCTTTTTGGTTGTTGATTTTTTTTCAATTTCTTTTAAAAAAGTAGCCACATTAAATAAATCGTGCTATGAAATTGTATAACACTGCGAAAACAATAAATTAGTGTCGGATTCAACAAACACTAGGAATCAGCTAATATTTAATGTAAATATAACTATCTGTTTCTAGATTTTCTGTGTGATTTTTAAATGCATACTGCTTTTCTATCTTAAACCTAGCATTTCATGTTGTATGTATGGAAAATATTTTTGTAGTTAAGAATGGTGATATATTGGAAGGCGCTGGTCATATGGCTAATGCTGTTGAAAACACGGCTGGTGTAACACAAACTATAGCTGGAATAGCCGGCGCTGAAGATGTTGCTAATGTTGCTAACATTGTAGGAGATTCTGCCAATTTAGCTGGTAAAGCTGTCGACATTGGCGGAGATGCGGTTAGGGTTGCCAAACATTGCTGTACTGTTATGTGAATTATTCAATCTGAGAAATTCAGTTATTTTAAATGAATTGGAATAACAAAAAAATATGTTCAAAGTAACATATGATATAACATTGTAAGTTAGAAAAAAGGAAATTTTGTTTACATGTATTAACAAACTCATGAGCAAATACTTATTAGTTTAATATTTTTGATCCAGATTGAATTACATCTGTCAAAAAGCAACCAAAACGACATTAGCGATCAAACTACATCGACTTCTAGATATCTCCGTGTTCACAAAAGCTGTCAAGAGATATAAATATCTTCTCGTTAAAGCAAATGCCCGGAGTTCTAACTTTAGACAAACACATGCACATCAGTATAAATTAATTATGAGGTGCTCCTTTATCAATTTAAATATAATTCATTAAGTGCATACGACAACATAAAAAAGTATAAGGTACGCGTAAAACATCTTTAAAGAATGCCGTATTGGATAATACTCAAATTTAAAGAAAAGGGACGAAAGATATCAAAGGGACAGTCAAGCTCATAAATCTAAAACAATCTGACAACGCCATTGCTTAAAATGAAAAATGAAGTTATATGCACTGGTGAGGGATAATTCAGCTTCTTTGCAGATAAATGTAATGCCTTTTTGTAATATTTTAATTATACAAAAAAATACACGAATGACCAATTTGACTAATACAACAAACCGCATCATCCACCTATACAATATAATGAGATCATCCTCTGTTTAAAATGGGTTTTGTGTTGCTCATTATTTAGTATTCTCTCCAGTATATTGTGCCTCGAATTGTATCTAATTAAAATGCGTCTATAACTTATGAGCATATTATTATCCTATGGCAACAATCTTTGAACGAAGATGGCTGTCTTCTTCCCTTCTTTGGTGCTAAATTTGCTTTAAGCAATTTTACTTCAGAAACATGACAGAAACATGACTAAATAAATGCCAGTTGGCAACTTTGTTTGACCGAAAACGGCTATTTTCTTCCCTTCTTTGGTGATTAATATCCTTTAAGCAATTTTACTTAAGAATCAGATCAAAGGTCATGTGTTGCAACATTGTCGCGTCGCCAGTAAAACTCCATTTGCGACCGTCAAATCTACAATTGACGGTGGCAACTCTTCAACTCTTCAACTACAGTACTGTTATTCCTTAATTATTGTGAGTTTTGTTGAGATATTTTTGTATTTCTATCTTGTATTTTTTATGCCGCGGAACCAAAAACAGCAAGTATAGAAGTTACGGCTTACTTTTGGGTTATTGACAGGACACAAACACCCCACCAAAAATATTCAGGAAGAATCTGCGAGTTTCAATGAATGAGAAAAGTATATATAAGCATGTTTAATCAATTTAACTTACAAATATGCATATATTATAAATTTAATTTGCATTCAGAAAAACTATTCATACATTAACCTGTGCATTCATGCTGAGTCATCATAGCTAAGGCCTAGGATTTTCTTTAATTTTCATGAAATATTTATAAACTTCCATATTTGGAATGATTTCATTAATATCTGTGGGATAAACCCAATTTGGTGAAATTCTGTATGTTCTCTTTTTTCACCCAATATAGGTTGCATTGACTCGGAACCAATATGTATACAAAATTACTTACTTATAAATATTCTATATCTCCAAAAAAGAGGCTTGGTTTAAAAAAAAGAGCTGTATTTACCAAGTGCAACCTATAATGACATAAACATAGGTGTATCTGTTCAGTGGACAATATTAAAACAACGTGGATACAAATGTTAACTCCAACAATATTTCGTTATTAAAATTGCGATTCTGTTTTAATAACATATCGTTTATAACAACAGTCTCCTTTAGGTAGTAAGAAAAGTGTTTAAATATGTCTTCAAACACACAACAAGGATATGTTAAGTGGTAACCATTGCACTCAAAACCAATTATCAACTTTATGACAAAGACAAAATATTTTACTGAATATATAAATCAAAAATACAATGTACGCATAGATATACATCTTGAAGCTCCAAAACTGCGGATTTATAATACAGATGTGTTGATAATGATAAGAAGAAATAATCTCCATTGTTATTAGTGCCTATTAACTTCAATCTATAGATAAAAACATAGAAACACTTATTCTATACAAATGTACTGTAGGCCTACAACAGTGCATTGTATTGTTGTCAAGGTATTTATTGCATACCCGGTACAAAATGTTAAACTACATCACATGACAAAACATAACTGAAAACAAATACGTGTATTTGTGTATACATTGAAAATAACGGACCATGCACGGAAGGAAGTCAATGTGGTAATTAATTTTACAAACTGATACAAAATACCTTTGAGTAAAAGATAGAAGTAACAACGGGACAATCGGAAATCATTCATTACAAATAAAAAAAAACACATGATATTTCCTGTTAGGGTTGATTTAGCTTCCTTGAAATGATCAGCATGATTCCAGATCTAATGTCATTGCGAAATACAATATCTGATAGTTGGTTATTAAAAATCTTCAATAAATATAATTTAGAAACAAAAACTTCAAAGAAGATAAACCGAATAATTTCCTTAAATTGAAATAGTTTTTTTGTTAGTTTTCAATATTTGCATTTTATATTTTATATATAATTCTTTATTATATTTGAAGTCACGTTGTAAATAATAACTAATACGTGTTATACTTTGATAGAGAAAAACAGAAAAAAGACAGGAAATATAATGGACAAAAACATTTAAACTATTTAACACTACAAACATTAATTTATAATAACATCTTTCGATGTTGTTTTTTCGAAGGATTTGTTTTATTACTATTAAAAGGTTAGACCATGACTAAATATCATTGCCATACATCTATATACAGTGTATGTCGATCATTCTGTCAATACCTTTATATTGTCATTGTATATCAGTACATGAATATGTATAACATTTATTCAATAACTCAATTGAATGTGTATTGATAAATGTTTAAGCTATGGATAAATAATTTGTTATCAGTTTTGATTTCCTAAAAAAAAAGGCAACAGTAGTATACCACTGTCATGACTGTTCAAAACTCGTAAGTCCATGGACAAGAACCAAAATCGGAGTAAAAAAAAAGAGGGGGGACCGCATTAAATATAAGAGGAGAACAACGACAGAACTAAGCATTAGACAAATTCGATGAGAATAACAAATATAACATCAACACCAAATACACGAATTTGGGATAGAAAAGTATCGTGACACGTCTTATAAACTAGATTCATTAACTGCTAGTTATCTCAGGACTGTTCTTTGGTTCGTCAGTCCTTTTGTAATTTTTTTTTGTTTTTTTTTTGTTTTTTTTGTTTTTGTATCCTATTTCAATTGTCTAACAATATATTTTCATGCTCATATTGTGCGGTTCCAAGTTAAGGGAGGGTTTTGGCGCCGGCAGAAGTGTCTACACCGACATAGTCTGTTTATCTGTCTGATACAGTTGTTGTCAGTTGTTGCTTTGCTTCATAATCATTTTGTGTTTAAAGTTTTTGTACATAATTCAGACATTTAGTTGTCTCGTTTTAACTGTTTAACATTTGTCCGGTCGGTGTCTTTTATTACTCGCTGTACGGCATTGATTTTGTTCAATGTTGCAGGGCATACGGTGACATATTAATGCAAACTATTACTGCATTACATCTCTACCGGAAAGTTTTCTCATTATGAACTCAACATTCCTGTATCGTACTATTGTTATGTGCTTTTCTGACTTTAGTTTAGCATAATTTTATATTAAGATAAAATCTACAAAAACATAAACGGGAATATCAAGACAAAAGCGCATCAAACTGCGGTTAAAACAGTTCTTTTTCTTTTCAAGCTTAAGGCATGATAAAAATGTAAATTATTATCCGAGTTTTACAAGTAATATTCTGTATTGGTTTAAACGTTTATTACGATTGTCTGCTGTTAACAAAATGGCGTATAAAGAGTATATAGTGTCAATCAAATTGACAGTTATCTACAAAGTGTCCGTTTTAACACATCTTGTGATTTATTATGCAGTAAATCAAGTTACATAAACATTTGATTAATCAAATATTACACCACTTACGACTTACATTGAGTTGCATTGTCATGAGCCATGTATTGTTCAAAGAAAAAAAATATCAGGACACATGCATCAATCTGTATCATACGTGTATAAACTTCTTGTACACCTATATCATTGTATATGGAGTTATACGATAAACGATCAAAAGATCTAGACAAACAACAGTCTAGAAAACGCAACATAGACAACAATTACATTTTTAAAAGAATGATTTAAAATTTAGTATTTGTAAGCATTCTTGCATATACAAAAGTATAAACCATGATATCAAATTTAAGCTCTGGTATATAGTATCATTTGGAAAACATATACTTCGTATGCAGGTGTAAAAGTAGCTAAAATATAAGTACAAAAAAATGAAAAAAATGGAAGTTGTCAAATATTTTTTTAGTAAGCTCTGGCTCATTGATATTTCTCTTTATAATGGTGACTGAATACCATGTGTATTGCCGTTTCTGGTTATTCTTTCTCATGACCCTATCGGAACAGTTTCACATCAGACAAGGACTTCTCTTGAATTGAATTTTAAATGTTCGTATTGTCACGTTTATTTTTTTTTTACATTGGCTAGAGGTATGGGGAGGGTTCAGATCTCATTAACATGTTTAACCCCGCCGCATTTTTGCGCCTGTTCCAAGTCAGGAGCCTCTGGTCTTTGTTAGTCTTTTATTATTTTAATTTTAGTTTCTTGTGTTCAACTTAGAAATTATTATGGCGTTCATTATCACTGAAGTAGTATATATTTGTTTAGGGGCAAGCTGAAGGGCGCCTCCGGATGAGAGAATTTCTCGTTACATTGAAGACCTGTTGGTGACCTTCTGCTGTTGTTTTTTTCTATGGTCGGGTTGTTGTTTCTTTGATTCATTCCCCATTCCTATTCTCAATTAATATCTGCTGACACAGTCCATTTAATGTTTACATACACGAGATTTGAAAAAAGGAAGTAACGAAACTACCGCACTCTGAGGAAAATTAAAACGAAACATCACTAATCGAATTGCAATATCAAAAGCTCAAACACATCAAGTGAATGAATAACAACTGTCATATTCCTGATTTGATACAGGTATTTTCTTATGTAGATATTAATTTTCATATGTAACGTACTTATTTGTTTTTTCTCGACTTTCACATTTAGTTGCATCTTCAAGGTGAATCTGAATTGTAAAGATTTATTTAACTGATACGTCATGTACGTACACATTCAAATAGAATGTAAAATTGAAATTACAATACAAATATTGACAAATTTGTTCTTATTTGCATTTCTTTTTGAAAAAAATAAATACACAAACGAGCAAGCCTAATATTAATTTAAATATGTCATTAATTATTCTGTCGTCTAATAAAAATTCGGTATTTGCAATCCTTTCTTTGAACATATTAGTATTTTCATGATTGAAATAAAGGTAATTATTGCGTTTTGATGTTTACGAAATCGACCATGGTCTTGTTCTTGAATTTCATCTCTCTAAAGGCATTCGTAAAGCAGAATTATTCACAGAATCTGAATGATATTTGAAGTATTCCCATCATCGAAGTTCTAGTAGTGTAGTTCTCCAAAGTTCTAATTTTCGAAAACCTAGTTATTATTCAAAGTTAATATTATGTAATTATCATTGCGCACAAAAAAGCTAACAAAACCTTTAAATAGACTTAGGGATACAGTTACGATACTATTGTCAGGTCATTAAAGATTGCATATGTTGGCGTTAATATTGATTCACTTATAGGGTCTTTGTATCGAAACTAAACACATCTATTTAAAAACCAGTTGTTGGCATGGCACGGGTTTTGTTCTTCTCATATATGTTATGATAGTATGATACTAAAACCACAAACGAGAAGGATTGTGCCTTATATTGATATGATGAAGACATAATCTTTCAATCAGTTAAATTAAAGTCTGAAACTGGCATGTCAGTTAATTGCTAGTAGTCTGTTGTTGTTTATGTAGTATTGTCATTTTGTTTATTTTCTTTGGTTATACCTTCTGACATAAGACTTGGACTTCTCTTAAACTGAATTTGAATGTGTTTATTGTTATGCGTTTACTTTTATACATCGGCTAGAGGTAGAGAGGAGGGTTGAGATCTCATAAACAAGTCAGGAGCCTCTGGCCTTTGTAAGTCTTGTTTTATTTTTAGTTTTAGTTTCTTGTGTACAATTGGGAGTTTAGTATTGCGTTTATTAATACTGAACTAGTATTTATATTTGTTTAGACGTCAGCTAATGACCGCCGCCAGGTAAGGTAATTTCTCGTTGCATTGAAGACCTGTTGTGACCTTCTGTTTCTGTCTGTTCTATGGTCGTGGTGTTGTCTCTTTGACACATTCCCAATTTCCATTCTCAATTTTAAGATGATTCTGTATTTATTTTTCTATTCTTCCAAAAAGTTCAGATTGTAACGTCTCCATTGAAATGCACACACTTGTTTTGAAAAAAAACTCTTGACAAGTTCTGTATTATTTTTGAAGAGGGGTTCATATCTGTTATCCTTTTTTGTGTAATACATGGCATTTGCGTTATCGCAAAAACTTCAATTTACTATATTAGTGATATCATTTACCAACTTGACCCTTCGGTAGCTTTGCAGCATTTTCGACCACAGCAATCAATCCCCGGAAATTTAGCCTTACATGCTCTAAAACAACGCTCACCTCTTGTCAAACACAGAGTAGAACCTGTAGAGGTTTTAAATAAATAAAAAATCCTGGTCTAAACATTTTCTCGATGAAACTACTTAAGCTACTTTTTATGTAGGTACGGTTTGCATTATTTACTGAAAAAGAGAATGTAAAGTATTAAAGCATTAAACAAAAACTCTGAACACAATTGAAAACAAAGCAACTGTTTATCATTGCTTTAGTGATAGCAACGTCTCAGTGTTGCCTTCCAAACGGAGCAACGACTCACCTCCATAAAAGTTGAAGATGGATATTTTTGAACGGGGGTAATATTGTTTTATTACTCTGAAGGTCATATCGGTTGATGACATTACATGATATTCGGTATAATTGATACAATATCTAAATGCTGCTTCTTTGCACAAAAGGTACATGTAGATGCAATTATCATATTACATTAAAATTCATATTACTGCCAAGAGGCTTTGAGCCTATTGTCTGATATAATTGAAAAATTTGTTAGGCAACTTGAAATATTGCAGTCGTATAGTTCATCAGCAGAAATGCCAGAAATACCAACAGCGTATACATCAATGCAAAAAAAGATTTGAGACTAAAAGTCCATCATCAGTGGACTCTATCCATTGCCATTACATATTTACATTTGGGACTGATAAGGCTGAAAGTCCAACAACAGTGGAATCTTCCTCCATATGGAAAATTCATTTGGGGACTGATATTCTTCCAATAACGGTACCTATACCTGACACAGAATTAGTTGTATGCTATTACAGTTATAAATTAAGTACACAAATCTGATAAAATAACGTACGAATAAAAATGATGTTCTGATCTGATTGCTTTTAAACTGTTTATTGATTATTCCATTCACTCAATGTTTATCAATTGATCCCCGAGTTAGTTTGAATTTGATATGTTATGACGTGGGTCCGCTTGAATAAATAAATTTAAGATTTGTTCCATTGTTATTGTGTTTTAATTTGTAAGATATTTCATATAATAATACTTTGCGACTGCCTGAGTTGAAATTCTTTAATGACTTTCATGTAATTATTGAAAGTGCTGCTGTATATTGAATTGATGTTATTTGATACATTTAACGACAATTTTGTAGAGAAAGTCAAGGTCATGGAACTATTGCAACACCTTTTTGAGGGGTCAGCAGTTAACCTGCTGCAAGACAAACTATCTGACCCTATCTAGGATATCATTGTCTTTCAATGCAGTCATGCATTCCCGCCCTCCACCCTGTAGTCCTACCGCGAATAACTGATCTATTGTATTAATTGTTTTTAGTTCTCGTTCAGAATAGTTCAGTTAGAGAGATGCTCACATCAATTATGACTAGATTCACATCTTTTTCCCTTCTAACAGAAAATTTTACGTATAAGACCTTATATTATAGAATCGAATCTTCAACAGCACGGTGTGTAAGGTTGTCCTGCGAGAGAACGTTATGTGCTGGTTATCATTTAAAGTATGTAAACAAACACGAAAATGATTTTTGATGTTTTCTCGAATAAAAAATGGAAGGAAAGGGTTGAGATATTTTAGTTTTGTTTCTTATGGTTACAAAGGCAAGCAATTACAAAATTGACCCTATGAAATTTTTCAGTAAGCTTAACACAAAAGTGACCGTTTTTAGAACATATATACAACTGAAAAAAGAAAACAAGAATTTTTGGAAAGACGTTGGTCACATTTGAAACACAAGAAAATGCCGGTACCAAGTCAGAAATATGACGGTTGTTATCTATTCGTTTGATGTGTTTGAGCTTTTGATTTTGTCATTTGATTAGGGACTTTCCTTTATTAGTTTTCCTCGGATTTCAATCTTTTTGTGATTTTACTTCTCATTGTTTTTAGTCTTTTGGAAAATGTTGTTTGTGCTGTAGACCAACAGATGTGTTTTGCATGCATACGTATACAAAATGCGTTTTTTTATCCAACTCAATCATAGGTTAAGTTAGTAATTAAGATCCATTTTGTTACATCTCGTGATCCGTTTATTTTTAAGAACTTATGTTGTTTGACCTGCCAGTCAAACGAGTTTTGCTGAAATAGACTTTTTCACTTTTTCAGTATATATATCATGTATATGTAAACAGCAAGTAGTAAAATTAAGCATTAAGCTTAAATCAATAAGGTAAAGCATAGGCATTAAGTTATTGCCTGAAATGTTCAGGCAGTAGGCTTATTTCCTGAAATCTGATGATGATTATCATTCAACCTATATATCATTTCAGTTAATAAGTGAACTTTAGATTTTTTGTTTGTATCGTCCAAGTAAACGTTCATTCGATGAAATATTCTTGTTGTTAAAATTACAAATATTTAATATACATTCTTTCAACAGACCTTAACATTTAAGAGTATTTTAACATATACATAACAAAACTAACTTGTACATGTTGTATATCTTTGTTGAAATCCTACATCCTAAGTACGCTTACGAAGCAGGATATCATGGAAAACCACAAATCGGTTCTAATCTCCTTTGGTGTTAATCCAGAAGATGAAGGCAAGTTTCTTCCATCCTTATATTGAATTCCTAAGCTTCACAAGCATCTTTAAAAGGAAAGGAATATTGCAGGTTCTTCGACGTGTTCGACTTAACCCCTTTCTTAAGTTCCTATTGCCATACTCACTGCAGTCAAAGAAGGACTTTGGAAATATTCCGAAACGGCATATTCAAGACGTGGTGTTAATCAGATGTGGATATTGAAAAAATCCAAAGAGTTATTGGTAAATCTCAATTATTAAAACTTTGATTTTTCAAATCTTTATACCACTATTACACATACTTAACTTATATCTCGACTGAAGGAACTCGTCAGTGTATGTGTCTTTAACAAAAAGGGCACAATGTGTTTAAATATCTAGTTTTGGGCAGGAATTCAGCTTACTATAAGAAAAAATATACAGAGTCAAGGAAAAAATACACCGACGAGAATATCACTGCCATGCTTGACTTTTTAATTGACAACATATTTGTTGAATTTGGAGGTTTGGTCTTCAAACAGCTTATTGGAATCACAATGGGTACACATTGCGCTCCTCTACTTGCAGATTAGTATTATAATTCCTATGAAGCAGAATTTATCAAAAGGATTGTACAGAAAGGACAAAAAAGACATTAGCCCAGTCTTTTAATTTCACCTTTCGGTATATTGATGATGTACTGTCTCTTGATAATAATAGATTCAGTTATCACTTACATTTAATATATCCAAGTGAACTTGAAATTAAAGATACACACGACACAGATAAATCTACTTCATATTTAGATCTTTTTCTCGAAATAGCAACTGATGGTAGGTTGAATACCAAAATTTATGACAAACGCGATAATTTTAATTTTCCTATAGTCAGCTTTCCATTTCTGTGAAGCAACATCCCAGCAGCACCAGCATATGGAGTATATGTGTCTCAACTGGTACGTTACTCTAGAGCTAGTTCAAAGTACGTTGATTTTGTTGAACGAGGACTACTTCTTTCTCAAAAGTTGCTAAGACAGGGCTATGAATCAATCAAATTATGGTCATCACTCAAGAAATTTTACGGTCGCCATCATGAGCTGATTGGCCATTATGACAAAAGTGTGTTAGAAATCATATCTGATATTCTTCTTCAGTCATAATAACCTTCCATAACTACCAAACTGAACAAAGAAATAATACGCAGGTTTCGGTGCAGGAAATGTTTACCCTTCCGGAGCACCTGATTTCACTCCTGGTTTTTAGTGGAGTTCATGTTGTTTCTTATTTATTATTTATAACTGTTGATGTCAATGTCCTCTGGTTTTGTGAGTCTTTGTTTACTTATGGGTTTTGATTGTTATTGTCTTTGTCGTATTACAACAATTACAGGAAAGGAGGTTGATTGAAGATTATGTAAACATTACCGTTGATCATTTTGTTCAAATATCCCCTGGCCATTTTGTCTTTTTCAATTCTTATCTGGATTATTATAATTTAAGTGACATGCTACTGAAGACAAAATTCAGTAATCTTTGCGGTCTGAATTTGATTATTGTAGACATAAGAAACATATACCAAAGACAGTACAATGATCGTCCGGAAATATTAAACATTTAACTTTTAGAATCTCGCGAATAGATGACAACTTTAGACTACTACAATACAAAAAGGTATGACAGTTTTACCTTCGGAGGCTTTAAAATTGCTGATAAGTAAAGTACATTCACATCCTTTTGTATTCTGTTTTATCAATAATTACTGATCATCAGTACAGAATACTTTTTAATATGTAATGTTATTATTTTTTCTCCTTTGAGAGGTAGAATAAGGATAAAGGAACCCGGGAATGGGGATGGAGTGGTTAAAAGGAATAAAGGTTCTGAAGCGGGAAGTGGGAGTCAAGCGGTGCAAGAACCAGCAAAAAAGGGGGTGGAAAAAATAGGGACATGTTGGAAAAGTTTCTTTGACCAATTTTTATCTTGGAGTAAGAAGGGAGGAACGTGTGAATCAATGATCCCCCTGTCTACTCTCCAATTTGCATCGACCCAGTTTTATTTATTATATAGACAAGGAAAATGATTTAGATTACCCTGAAAATGTAGAAATTCCACAATATAATCTTTCAATATGGTCTGTGGCTTTATGAACTATAACTAAAAAACAAAAAGCAATACTGCATTTATTTTTTATTGTCTGAAATATTTCTGATTAAATTCTTTCAAAATATGTGATGTTTTTAATAGAAAGCACATAAAACATGTAGAATAAGCGAAAAATGATTTTAAATTTGTTTTTAAAGTCATCAAATCAACAGTTTGAAGTACATTTATTTATCTTAAACATGTTAAAACACTATATGTTGTTGGTACATATATTTTCGTTTTTTGCTTTTCAGCTGGTATCAAAACATATTTCAATACCATTAAACTAAGGAGACAATCGGAGGAGAATTGAAAAAGAGCATTACGCAACAGAAAAAATGGTTTCGCATGGGAGAAACTTTGTTGAATTGTTTATTGACTATTGACGTAAGCTCCCTTTCGATTTTTATAAATTTCAATTTTTTAGTTTCCATGTTATGAAATTTTATCCTTAAAAAGGGGTGATTTTCCAGTTTTCGGACAATAATTCAAAAATGCTTCCATCAACTTTAATCAAACTTCGAAGAATTGTTTATATCTATTGACGTATGCTCCCTTTTGTTTTTTATAAATTTCAGATTTTACGTTTCCGTGTCATGAAATTTTATGCTTTACAATTTTTTTTCTCCAGTGTTCGGACAATCACTCATAAACACTTTTACAAAATTTTATGAATCTTTAGTGAATTGTCTATATCTGTTGATTTACATGTAAGCTACCTTTCATGTTTTTCAGTTTTTAGACTAAGTTCCCTTTTGTTTTTTTATATAATTTCTGATTTGATATTGTACAGTTGTGGAATTATTTTTCTGTAAAAAATGTCGGAAACGGCCAAGGACATTTATTCGTTGAGAAAATTCATTTCAAACATAAGGACAAGGGGAGTATTATGGGCTTTTTTTTATGAAATTATGAATAAAACAAACACTTAGTTTAGTACTCATCAGTTCAGTTACAAAGCACGCCATTCACGAATAGAGTAAATGAATACACGGAGAGCGTGCGGCAGTGTTATATATTTTCATGTGCCATATATATGAATTTTTATAAATGTACATGTATCAATTGGTGATGCTAATGGGGAAACTAAGAAAAAGAAAGATAGCAGCGTTTCTTCTGTATTGATTATGTTTATTGATTGCGTAATAAATGAAATTACTGAACTATAAGTGATATATATTTCACGATTATTAAAAAATGCATTCTGACACGATGAAAGCAGGTTACGTATGGTAGCAAAAATACAAGACGAGAACCAGTTGCTCATTTTGAACAATAGGAAAGGTAGAGAAACAAGAAGCATGTTTTATGCCCAAATCACACTAGACCAATATTGCACAACGCTCACCGCGATCTAAAAGGTGAGGTCACGGTACGAGCAGAATGAAAGTTTGGATTTTCATTGTTTTCACGCTCTAACAACGACCAGTCTAAGACCTTTCCACTTTCATATTGTGATCTAACTACGCTCTCGTCAATATCGTCAACATCATGTTCCATATAAATATTGTTCAATTTAATTCCATCTAATTTTCATTTAAAATACGTAGAATTCTCGAAAACAACACATGCATATTAACAAAATGTACCAAAAATAAGGGGCGTGATGGTAGGGATAGGTGTAGAATCAGAGGAGCCTCTGAATCGAATTTTGATCCAGTAAACATGCCGGATCAACCAATCCAACCTGAGTCACATCGAGTTTGAATGACGATATTTTATTGAACAATAGCGGAAATGATATAGATGTGTCAAGCATGATAGTGGTTATCAGACCTTGATCAAATTTAATGGTTCAGTGGTCAAAGTTATTTTTTTTTTATATTTGGTCTTTTTTTCTAACACTATATGCAATATGTGATCTTTATTTGGTGTATGGAAATATTTAATGATGTGATTGTCAGTCTGGCAAGTTTTATTTGGCCTTGACCTCATTTTCACTGTTCATTGCTCAGTGTTCAGTTTTTTTAGTTTTGGGCTAATTTTCTTAAACTATTGTCATGTTGTAAAAATGCGTGAAATTGTGAATTTTAGAATTTTCATCTTTTTGTGTCGTGTTTGGCATCAACAATCATTTCTTGTGCGTAATTTAGTTTCAATATTTTTATTACGCTTGAAATGCATTTTATTAGGAAAACAAGATTTTGAACTATTTTTCAAATAATTTTATAAAAGACATGTATTAGTCATTTCAGCGTTACTAGGAAATATTTATGGATTAAGATTAAGATTATGTCGTGAGAATACTTTTTGATAACAATGGTCATCAACCTTTTTCTGTTTTCATTGGTCAAAAACGTTTCTATGATCATATTTTATGAAGGTTACTTTTGAAACGAAAAGGGGATAGAAATAGAGAGAACCATGTGACGCACCGGTTTGCCCCGCTCTCGATCTACGAGCAGCGGCGGGTTAATGTATGTTGCCATGATTAATGTTTTGTAAATATGCTTCATGAACTGTGATTGTATATATGTTAGATGGAAAAATAAAGTATGTGAAAGTTCATGTATCCAGTCTCGTGTATTGATTTATAACTTTCCGGAATGGACCCTCTGTCATCTGAAACGGGCCTAGATAATTTGGATTGTCAAATACTGTTATTCATCTCCGACGGACTATAGAATTAACAAAAACGAAACACACCAACAAAACAACCACATGTATATATAATCGACAACTCTAATTACGACAAACTAGGATTTTCTATTCACGTCAAATGTTTAGGAAATTCTAAACGTGTCACTATAAGCAATTATATGTTAAATATATTTTCTGTATGGAAGAATTGTAAGCTGTGCACCTCTGCCTGTCAAGGTTCGGATCCTTGACCTTAATTTCATGCTTCGTGTGTTTAGTTTTCTCGGTTAAGTCTGTTTCTTAGAAACTATAAGAAAAACGTCAATTATACTTAGTGATTTATTGTAAGGAGTACATGTATTTCTTGTTGTGTTTAAATGATCTTGGCCTATTTTGTTTGGACCATGTTAATTTTATGTGATCGTTGTAGGATATCTTTATATCTAGGACTATCAACATAGAGGGTGGGCAAAACCTTTTTCGGGACCTCGCTATTTCATGTTTTTACGTCCATGATTTCGGAATCAGGACCCTTCCGACCCCCCTCAACATAATATCAATGATTAGTAAAGAAGTAGAGACATTTCAGCGTGTGCACTCTTGTAATTTGAGAAATTAAAAATAATTTTATTAAAACATTTATCGATATTGCCGCTTTTTTATACTATTATATTTTTTGTAGCTCATTTTATATTAGTTATGCAAACAGAAAGTCACAAGTTTTTTGGTTTTTTTTTACAGGGATCTCGAAACTGTTCCATATCAGGCTGATAATTTTGGGCATAAAATCCATCTTGATAAAAATGAATCTTGCAAGTAGCCCTCGAAGTGGGATATAGAGAGGGGTGATGTTGAGGTTACAAAAAGGGGATGTTGGATATAGGATTATAAAAATTGGGTAATGAAATCAAGGGGACACCAAAGGTGGGATCTGGAGAACAAAAAAAGAGGAATTTATATATAATTAGGAAAAAGCGCATACCGAGTCACTCAAACATCATACACGTGAATGGAATAAAATTCCATATGTAATGTCGGAATAAGATTTTAGTGTTGTTTACTTTTTTTGGAGGGGGAGGGGCGGGCATCATTGGAAGATCCTCCATCTCTGACTCAAAATATGGATAATTTTTATCTTGTCCCTGACAGCTTCAGACATAATAATTTTGAACCTTCTATTTTTTATATAGACAATACCCTTTTCTAAAATTGAGAATGGAAATGGGGAATGTGTCAAAGAGAAAACAATCCTACCATAGAACAGACAACAACATAAGGTCACCAATAGGTCTTCAATGCAGCGCGAAACTCCCGCACCCGGAGGCGTCCTTTAGCTTGCCCCTAAACAAATATATATCTACTAGTTCAGTGATAATGGACGTCATACTAAACAAACTAAACACAAAAAAAATAAAAATAAAAATAATACAAGACTTGGGACAGGTGCAAAAATGCGGTCGGGTTAAACATGTTTATTGTCGTCAGTGGTTGTTTATGTGTTACATATTTGTTTTTCGTTAATCTCTCCCCCAATACATCTGGCAAAAGGTAAAAATGTAAACGCATAACCATACGCACAGTAAAATTCAGATCAAGAGAATTCCGAGTCCGATGTCAGAAAAACAAACTAGGATAAACAAAATGACAATAATACATAAATAACAAAATAGGTCGGATGTTGTCAAGACTGATATTGCTGATTACTTTGTTCATTTTGAGACAGATTTTCTATTATTAAGAATGAATGTGAGGTGGCATTTCAGTTATAAATGAACTTCAAATGTGAATATAGTTCTCTAGATATAAGAAGATGTGGCATGAGTGCCAATAAGACAGCTCGTCTTCTAAGTCACAATTTTTAAAATAAAAACCATTATAGGTCAAAGTACGGTCCCTACACAGAGTCTTGGTTCACACCAAACAGTAAGCTATAAAGTGTCCCAAAAATGACAAGTGCAAAACTATTCAAACGGGAAAAAACAACGGTATAATCTATATACAGAACGAGTTAATACTTATGAATCACATGAACAAACGACGACAAGTAACATTAGAAGATAATAAAACCTTTTTACTATACATTTACCAAATAAACCATAATATAAAAACAAAAGACAACAGAAACAATTATACACCTAAGCTTTTTAAAATTGTCTCCTAACGACAGTCGACTTCATTCCTGATTAGTTTTCCCAAAATAATGTATTTCAGTTAAAAACAGAAAAAAAAATTCAACACCCTGCTCGCGGGACCAAAATGTAACCTGAGTAATTCTGAACAGCTGAGACGATGGATGCCAAATGTTAAAGCACTATTGGTACAAATGTATCTGAATAGCTAAGTAAATAAATTAAATAAAAAACAGCGAAAAAATTAATGTTATCTAGTTAAAAGATTACTTCCAAAATAAGCCGTATTTAGAAGGAATATGGCACATTCATCAACTTTATACATGGAGATTGGGAAAAGAACAGCTTTCCTAGGTGTTGTTTTTATCTTTACATCTTTTCTAGGTTGTCACCAAGGATATTACCAAACGCGTAGCCAGTGCATAGTTATACCTTGATCATAACACTCATAAATGGCTCAGATCTTATATTAAATGTTTATTAACTTTTAAAACAATACTAAACTTGAGAGTAAAATTAGATATCTTTATCAATGAATTCAACATACCAATCTATTTGATTTAACAGATACATATACCATATTAAGATAGCCTGAATGTTAATAACGACATAGGAAGGAAAATAAAGATTGCATGATATTCTGTGCCACATCAGTAAAAAATTGCTGGTGCGTTGCTCTTCTATCTTTTCGGGGTTAGGTTATAAATGTGCATTTACGGGTTCACACATACACACATGTGTTTTATATTCAAAGCATAAAAACAAAATTTCTAAAGTGTTAACAATGAATGAAAAAATAATTTGATTATCTATTTTTCAATATCATTTATATCAATTTCTTTAACCTTTTTAGAGCATTTTTCATTTTGTCAAACGAATACAAAAATTGAAAAATGCTTCACACAAAAACATTATCATTTTTGAGAAAATTTTCTAAAAATTGAAAATTCAACCAATATGGGGCATTTTTGATTTTTCAATATTTCATGGCAAATTGAAAAATGCTCCAAGTTGGAGCATTTTTTTATTTTTCAATTTTGAAAGACAAATTGAAAAATGCTCCACGTTGGAGCAATTTTTCATTTTTCAATTTTTAAAGGCAAATTGAAAATGCTCCACGTTGGAGCATTTTTCATTTTTCAATTTTTTAAGGCAAATTGAAAAATGCATAAGGTAAGCAATTTCAATATTTTGTTCTTAGGAAGGAGATTGAAATTTGTTTTTTTCTAAAGCAATCAAATTCAAATGTTTTAATTTATTCAAACTGTTGATAAGATGAAATCTTTTAAAGACAAACTTATCATTACTTTTTATATTATCCTCGTGAAATTAAATATTGTAATATCATGAAAATTACAAATTTCTAATCTCATAACGAAAATGATTTTTTAGAAGTGAATTCAACAGTTTTTTGATACATTTATCAAACCAATAAACTTTTAAATTTGTAGAGTATTTTGCAAAATCTATTTTTTCAGCTTAAAATGAAAACTGTTTGGCGTAAATATACACGGTCTCCTCATCGTATTTCATTTGCTTTGACACTTTTACAATTTTTACTCAAAGTTAAAGTTTGTTAAATGTTAGTTTAAAGGGAAAAGTCAACAGTAATTTGAGATGCAGTTTTTAAGCATTATTTTTTATTTTATTTCCATTTCATTATTCATACACATTGTTGTTTATTTTTGCGCAGATAATGTATATTTGCATTACACTATCAAAATTGAAAGAGGCGAGACATGTTGCGTGTAAGTCATTTATTACATTTAAACTATGCGGGTTGCAAGAAAATCAAATAGAAATATCAGAAACGACAGTAACACATTTAGATCGTAACCAAGTTGAAATAAATGTACCTTAAATTAAATTCTACACGTCTTCCTTTGAAGGAAAAATATTTTTACTTTTTGTATCAGAAAATTCAAAATTTAGATACAATGTTGATCTTAGATGTTACATATAGTTGAGAAAGTGCTTTATCATTAGTGTGCCTTTTGTAATTTGTCGTGATAAACAGAACACCAGGTAACATTTTTAACCAGTTCTCTGTAACCACCAAAATTTCATATACACAGCCAGGCAGGCATGGTACTGAAACTTCATGAAACTGTGTGTACTTGATGTAAACATCATGCTAACTCCAAAAAAATATTCAAAATTTTGATCATCAACATGGTTGCCATTGCAACCACGCAGCCTCCTTAGAGGTGATATTTTACACTGAAAATATTGAATTTTTCAAGGTTTTATGATGTTGACAGAATTTTTATAGCTTCACAGGCAATATAATGACAACAAACTACTGAAAGAATAACATTTATTGAACAAAATTGAATGGTACCTATATCAGTTTTGATTGAAAAGATTTTTTTTTATCCAACTTCAAAAAACATGTACTTGTGGATATTTTGATAGCCATTTTTCAGTATTTTGTTCATGCCCAATATACTAAAAGCAGAGGGCTTGTGTCAAAAATACTATTACTTCATGAGAAAATGTTGTTTATGATATCCAAAAATGTAAAAAAGTCAACGGGATCTGACTAAACAAAATTTTCAGACATTTTCTAAAATTGCCTTTTTCAAAGGGAGATAATTACAAAAATCCATAAAAATTGATCTTTTTAGAGAGTAAAAATCTTGTTTATATATATATATATCTAAGATATTTGATATGTTGTTGCATAGTCAGTTAACTAATGTGATTAAATATCATAACCTTGAATGACCTTGACCTTTGACCTTAATTTCAAGGTGATATCTTTTTTTTGCCATTTAGTTTCTTGGGTCATAAATTAAAATAATTAGTCAAAGTCTTGTGGTAATTTTTAGTTACATCATGTTTTGGTAATGAAAATGTCTCAAAAGGATATATTTAATAGACTTTGATCTCAAGATTTAAAAATAAAACAAAAAATAGCAATTGAACAATTCATGTTATTATGTTTTACCTCATTCACAAAATAAAACCCCAAAAACTGAAGGTTCACACGAATTGTTACGGATAAAGATGGAAGGAAAGATTAACAGAATGATTACTTCTAGTTAGAGTGGGCTCTAATTAAGGAATAACAGTACTGTAGTTGAAGAGTTGCCACCGTCAATTGTGGATTTGGCGGTCGCAAATGCAGTTTTACTGGCGACGCGTAGCGGAGACAGTAAAACGGAGATTTGCGACCGTCAAATCAAAATTCTTCAACTACAGTACTGTTATTCCGATTCTAATGCATTACAAAAAGAAAAATACGATAAAACTTGAAAAAATGTCTAAATTTGTCAAATAAAAAAAAAAATCCGCGAAACTTCATGAATGATTTTTCCACAAAGACGTCATGGCTAAACGTGACGTCATACAAATGAAAACTTACGAACTGGAGGTTATTACGTTACCTGTACGCTTCAAATTCGGATAAAATTACATTAAAACGGCTAATTCGAGGTAGGTGTTGTTTTAATTTCGATTTTATAGTAGTAATCGAACATTTGTTGATTCATCAATTTAAAATGGCGGGTCCCTCCTTAGTTACGCTTGTATCACGGACCTGGCCGTGATGTTCTGTCCTTGAAGGATAGGATTTTGCATATCTTTCCATGTCTGGTATTGAAACTTGATGCTAAAATGAATGAATGCATTTTTAATAAAAATATCTTTGTGCGGACCTTGCAGCTTTTTTGTTTTTTTATATTGTAACTGTAGATTGTACAGTGTACATATGTTTTATATGCGGACTTTGCCGCTTTTATCACGGACCTGGCCGTGATTTTCCGTCCTTGAAGGATAGGATATTGCATATCTTTCCATGTCTTGTATTGAAACTTGATGCTGAAATGAATTAATTAATTTTGAGTAAAAATTTCTTTATGTGGATCTTGCCGATTTTTGTTTTTTGGTATTGTAACAGTAGATTGTACATTGTAAATGTGTTTAATATGCGGACCTGGCCGCTTGTATCACAGACCTGGTCGTGATTTTCTGTACTTGAAGGATAGGCGAAAACCATACAAAAGAAAGAATTTAACTTCCTATTTAACCTGTATCATGACAATTCTAACCTGTCCTATTGTAGGTTACTTTGTATGTTATAATTGGCTTATGCTTGATTTTTTAGATACAAAGAACTCTCTTTTATAATAATGAGTGATATCAATTTTCATAAAACACACGTTGAAATTATAGTTCACAATGGCAAGACCGATATTTATAGACAAGGTAGTATAGTTATGATAGCAAATACAGATATACCAACTTATCCTGTTAATTTTGTTTTTAAATATTATTGTGACTTAATTAGCAATCTTAAGATTAATTCTTCGGAGTACATTTTTGTTCTTTGCAGCCCCCAAAAGATACCTCAGTATTGAGTAAAATATATAAGCCTTCATCTTATACTAGAGCTAGAGAAGCTTTAAGTGCAATAGGGTTAGACAAAAACAATTTAGTTTGTATAGTTTACGAAGAGGAGGCGCTTCTCAACCGCAAACAACGGTGTTTCAGATATGCTTTTCAAAGTTAATGGCCGTTGGCGAGCCGAAAATTCTAAAGACAGATAGGTGAAAGACAGTCTGTTTCTTATACCTTAGCATCTAATATACTGTGGATTCATTATTATTCGTTGGATACCAATTTTCGTGATCCACGAATTCACATGATCGACGAATATCATATGTTTAATAGGCTTTACAAACAGATATTTCAAAACCATGAAATCAAATATCCACGAATATAAATGTTTTCAGCAATCCACGAAAATGTATACACACGAAAATAAATGAATCCACAGTACACTCTTTCGCCTTTTGTCTCGACTGGATGCTGCAAACCTACATCCCATAGTATATTTGTGTTTTGTGTTATTAAGCCTTGTATAGAAAAGAAATGCTTTATGTTCGGTTGAACCCGTGAAAAAGAACATAAATAAATTTCTTTTCGTTATTAGGCTAAACGAATACCGTTATGCGTAGTAATTTGCACGGGTGGATTTACCCGTGCATACCTAAGAGGGAATTAAATCATTCGACGGTTTGCATTCAATCAGTCTACACGTTTAATTCAATTGCTGTTAAGGTCTATTTGACTTTTATTTTATTTTTGTTTAAAAAACACTTGTTCTATAGGAATTTTAAATTGTTAAATCATAATCTTGACAAACACATAATTTAACACTTTTATCTGATTTACAGATGAAATAATTAGACGATATGTCAAAAAAAGATAGTGTCGTACAAGCTGTGTCAGGTTAATCCTGTGTACTAAGACTTTAAAGTGTTAATTACCTGTAGCAAAATCTTGTTTAAGTCTGTTAAAATATCGTGCTTTAGCATTTTAGTGAACATAATTGTTAGGCAAATATCGATAAATATATATAAACTTCAAAAGTGAAGTGCAGTTAGTACAATATCGTCCTATACATTGTATTGATATATAAATTCATCATGATATTACAGGAAATACTTCTGAAAAACAGTTAAAACATGGGTCAAAGATTAAATTGTTAAATCATTTGCCTGTACCAAGTCAGGAATATGACAGTTGTTATCCATTCGTTTGATGTGTTTGGACTTTTGATTTTGCCTTTTGATTTTTGATTTTCCTTTTTGAATTTTCCTCGGAGTTCAGTATTTTTGTGTTTTTACTTTTTCCTTGACAAACACATAATTTAACAGTTTTATCTGAGTTACAGATGAAATACTTAGACGATATGTCAAAAAAGAAAGTGTCGCACAAGCTGTGTCAGATTAATACTGTGATAAGACCTTGCAGTGTTTACTATCTGTAGCAAAATCTTTTAAACTATAATCTAAACAGTCTGTGGAAAACCTGTGCTTTATTAAACACCATTGTTAAAATTAAATCATCAATACGAATTTTTCTTTTGTATTATATTGTTCAATCGGTCGCTCGCTATAAACGTTCAATTAATTTTCATACTGTAATGCTGCATTTAAAATAAATGTCTTACGCTTTTTACTTTTCCATACATTTCTTAAAGACTTTTATTGTAAACTACAAGTCAACAAATTGTGAATATCCAACGGAAAGAAATAATTTATTTATTGATACTTATTATGATATTTAAAGGACGAAAATATAATCTACAGAAAAGAATCTGTAAAATAATAATCATTGAAATGTGTTTACATATAAACATAATACATCATAATTTACTAAAATCATTATCGTCTATGAAAGCTGTGAAAACACAATCTTCAGAGGATAATTCTGCTATTAGAAAGACCTCTTTTCCCTATTCTTTTCAAATAGTCAATTAGTCTCCATGCCATGTTTATCTCATCTACGAATAGTGTTCGTTATATATGCAGATTTATGCAAAATGAGAATACATGGCACCTTTGACCGAGACCAAAACAATAATAGACGTAACCAGCTATAGATCTAAGCACAGCCGCGAACCGTGAAAAAAAAACCCAACTTCCATAGTGAAATAGAAAGGGCCCAGCAGACATGACAACCGTAAGACTATTTGAAATATAAAAAGGCCAGTTGAAAATACAAACATATAACCAAAAAGCAAATATGATACACAGCAACAAACCACACTCATTACATTACAGGCTTCTGAATAGAGGCAAGTACATTCAGAATTTTGCGATGCTAAACAGGTTTTCGAACAACCGAACATTAGCTTACCTGTGACACTGGCATACTAGCACAAAGAAACAACAAGTTGAAAGAATTAATTTAAATGGAGTTACTCAAAATATTCATGCCTAACAGAGAGAAAGATATATTCAACCAAACAAATAACGCAAAAACGTTCAGACCAACAATAACGACTTAATTATCGTCTTCAGCAACGTTCCTACAACCCCGTATTGTAAATAAGAGAATGGTGTTTTTTTTCGTATTCTATTCTTAGCGATATTATATCTTAAGTCGTTACAAAACACATATTAGATTTAATTTTGTACAAGAAAAGTTCATTATATATAATACATGTTATTAAATACAAGTTAATACCAAAATTGATGATAAAAGAGATGATTTTTCATTTTCTATCATTTATTATCCATTTTTAGATGGTGTCGATCTCTTGTCACCATCCTATGGTGTTTATTTATTTCAAGTTGTAAAATTCGCTCGCGTATGTAACAACGTGTCAGATTTTCCTTGAAGAAATGACTGAAAAAAACTACACCTGGGTTTTCGATATCACCAACTATCAAAACATTAACTAAATTTTATCATCGGTACAAGGACATCATTCGTAAATTAGTTCAACATGCAGACATCTTATACGTTCCGGTATTTCACATCCATTTTTTTTCGAAATATTCTTTGCAACGAACAAAGTTGTAGGCATTCACCCCAAAAGCTAAAACACCAAGACTTATTAAGAAGGGATATCGTTACGATAATATTGTCAGGTCATTTAAGATTGCATATTTTGACTTTAAAATTGATTCACCCATTCACCTCCATTACCTGCCTCTAACCCTAACCCTAACCCTAACCCTAACCCTAACCCTAACCCCTAACCCTAACCCTTACCCTAACCCTAAACCCTAACCCTAACCCCAACCCTAACTCGGACTTTTGGGTTCGGGGTTAGGGTTACAAAACAAGTTCCGGCTAACCCTAACCCCAACCCTAACCCTCATATATTCATACGCTTACCATATCACAACCCTGATATGTCCTTCCGTCCCTTTCCCTACTCCCCAATTCCCCCATTACCTACCCCTTACCCTAACCCTAACCCTTAACCCTAGCCCTTAACTCTAACCCTAACCCTTACCCTTACCCTAACACTGAACCCTAAATCTAACCCTAACCCTTACCCTAACCCTTACCCTAACCCTTACCCTAACCCTTACCCTAACCCTTAACCCTAACCCTAACACTAACCCTAACCCTTACCCTTACCCTAACCCTTAACCCTAACCGTAACCCTAACCCAAACCCTGACCCTAACCCTTTTTAAAAAAAAAAAAAAAAAACATCACAAACTTTTTTTCAGTTAGGTAGGAAAGTGCGGCCGTACACTTCAGTGATCCCAATAACTTTTCATCCTGTATATCGCCTTTTCATCTTTTTGAAACAGTTAATTTTAAGAAAATATCTTTATTCAATTCCATTCTACAACTGTTGGAAGATTGAAGTCAAAAACTTTTCATACTCTGTACTTGGAAAATATTTTTGAAAAAAAATTAAAAAAAAATGAAGTAAAACACTCCAACATGTGGCATTCATGTCCTCATTTATCAGACAAGTACTTAAAAATATCAAATGAAAGAAGAAATGTTGGCACTTTTTATTTCTGTCGACAAAGTTTTTAGTCTCCGTCGACTCAAAACTATGGTCCAAAAGGAAAAAAAATAGATGCCGGTATGGAATCAGCAAGAAAAAGGTCAATGTGGGCACCCTATATTGATGAGAACAACTCATTTAGCCATTTGAAACTTTAAATCCTTCACTTCAATATCTAACATTCAATCATGAGGTACAAAAAGTATTCAATTACCAAACCGGTACACGAATATTAATCAAAAGAAAGAAATTATGTCGCCTTTTATTGTTTTTGATACAAATAAAAGTAACCGTAAACTTATAGAGCTCTCATTTTGTGTCAAATTATGCACCCTAAGAAGAAAATGTTCATGCCGGCACAGAAGTATCACTAAAAAAAATAGATATTGGCACCAACAACAAATGGAAGTTTTTAACGACCTTGACTGGCTATACAGCCCTTGCACGGTTGGCTCGGTGCCCGAAGGCGATTGATGAGCGTTTGAATAATTTCTGCCGTGGGTCAGAAACAGGTAGTAAGGACGCCGAATGGAGGCCGCCATCTTGGTTTTGGTGAGTTGATTTTGGTTTGTTTACTATTTTGGATTTTACTTCTTCACAACGGCTGCTTTCAGGGCCAGTTTGGTCAGCTTGGCAGCCCGCTAGCCTCGATGATGGAGTACTGGTAGATGATCTCGGACGTAGTTCTAAAGATGACAGGAAGCGTTATCAGGACCAAAGCCGTGAGGCAGTGAAACGTAGGTCGTATCACCCAACAGCCTGGGATACAGCCCTCGGACGTTTATCCTCATAACACTCCCCATGATACAATGGTGTTGGAGTGCATGTTAACGCGGGTACGCCAACTACTACGTCTATCTGTATGGCATGGATTGGTTTCTGTCATCTTAAGTAGTATGTCGTTGTTCATCTAACTGTAAACCCTCATCGAAGATAGCGGGTAAAGGAGAGCTGGCCCAGCACGTCAGTTCAGCTGTAATGACTGAGACATGACTGTCTTAATCGTGTATTGGCACCATTTATAGATACAACCAACAAATACAACAACCAGAAACCTTCCTTTCTTCACTTTTGTGTCTTAGAATCCATCTAAACTCATAAATATTACTTCATTGTCAGAATATCATAAAACATATGAAATTGTGTCGCTTTAAATTGTTTCGCGATAAAAATATAGACTTGTAAACTTTAAATTATGCAATCTTATAGTTGTCGACAAAGGTTTTAGTAACCGTAGACTTCAAATCATAATGAAGATGAAATAGTTTCGCTTTAAATTCTTTCGCGATATAAATATAGACTTATAAACCTCAAATTATGCATTCTCATAGTTGTCGACAAAGGTTTTAGTAACCGTAGACTTCAAATCATAATGAAGATGAAATATTGTCGCTTTAAATTCTTTCTCGACATAAATATAGACTTATAAACCTCAAATTATGCATACACTTTGGTATAACCGTAGACTTACGAAGCGCTTAATTTTTGAAAAACTTTTCATCGCCACGTACATAAAGTACTAAATAATTATGTCGGTAGAGAATATTCAAGAAATAGGGTAAATATATTGATGAATACAACAAATATAGTCTTTGCATCGGAAATAAATACATTTATTGTAAAAACAGTTGTTGGTATGATACGAGTTATGTTCTTCTCATATATTTTATGATGGTATAATACTAAACCCCTAACGGGAGGGATTGTTCTTGATATTCATATGATGAAGACATAGTCTTCCAATCAGTTTAATTGAGGTCTGGAGCTGGCATGTCAGTAACTGCTAGTACATTTAGTGCTTTGTTAATTAATGTATCATTGTCATTTTGTTTATTTTCGTTTGCTACCTTTACCTACATCGGACTCAACCTTTTTTAATTGAGTTTAACTGTGCGTATTGTTGTGCCCTTGTTTTTTTACATTGGCTAGATTTATATGGGGGGGGTTGAGATCTCAAAAACATGTTTAATCCGCCGCATTGTTACGCCTGATTCAAGTAAGGAACCTCTGGCCTTTGTTATTTTTGTATGACTTTAGATTTCAGTTTCTTGTGTATAATTCAGAGTTTATTATGACTTCCATAAACACTGAAATAGTATACATTTTGTTTATGGACCAGCCGAAGTACGCTCCCGGTTGCGGGAGTTTCACGCTGTATTGGAGACCCATTGGTGGTCATTAGCTGTTGTTTGATCGAGTTGTTGTTTCTTTTGACACATTACCCATTTCTCAAATTTTTTTTACCCCGATTTTGTTTTTTGTCCATTGATTGATGAGATTTGAACAGCGGTATACTACTGTTGCCTTTATTTATGTTATACTAGCTATCATTTGATGGATATAACATGTATTACAAGCGTGCATTTTAATCGTTGTCTTCATCAACAAATTACACAAAACTTTAAGACACACAATTACGATTTGAGAGTCGTTATACAACAGTGTTGATACAACTCTATAGCAAAGTTAAGGATATGGTTGTTTTTTATTATCATTAGCGATATCCTATCTTAACTCATTTTAACACACTTATAATATTTTATTTTGTATAATAACTGTTATTGAAGCTTGTAATTCATGGATAGATAGATATTGAAAGCGTTTGTTTCGTGGTAGTTTTCTTAAATCTATTATAAATTAAATTATTTCGTCAATGTGTATACAGAGCATGTCTGTCTGGAGGAAAACAATGCGTTTAATGATAAAGAAGTAAGTTAAAAGATACTATTCATACGAAAGTTTTAAAAATATCGAACAGCCGATGCATCGTTTCATTTTCTTTCTAATAGTGCATTACTTGCTTAAATATTCAGCTATTTTTTTTATGGCGGGAAATTTGACCCTAGCTCGGCAGAAATATTTTCGTACTTTTTCATTCAAAGCTGGACAAATATTAATAAATATATATAAATTTCAAAATTAAAGTGCAGTTAGTACAATATCGTCCTATACATTGTATTGATATTTAAATGTATCATGATATGATAGGAAATACTTCTGAAAAACAGTTAAAACATGGGTCAAAGATTAAATTGTTAAATCACATTCTTGACAAACACATAATTTAACAGTTTCATCTGATTTACAGATGAAATACTTAGACGATATGTCAAAAACGATGGTGTCATACAAGTTGTGTCAGATTAACCCTGTGCGATAAGACCTTCAAGTGTTTACTATCAACAGTCTGTTAAAATCTCGTGCTTTAGTAAACATCATTGTTAAAATTAAATCATCAATACGAATTTTGTTTTTGCATAATATTGTACAATCGATCGCTCACTACAAGGGTTCAATTAATTTTCATACTGTAATGCTGCATTAAAAATAAATATCTTACGCTTTTTACTTTTCCATACATTTCTTAAAGACTTTCACTGTAAACTACAAGTCAACAAATTGTGAATATCCAACGGAAAGAAATAATTTATTTATTGATACTTATTATGATATTTAAAGGACGAAAATATAATCTACAGAAAAGAATCTGTAAAATAATAATCATTGAAATGTGTTTACATATAAACATATTACTTCATAATTTACTGAAATCACTATCGTCTATGAAATTAAGCTGTGAAAACAAAATCTTCAGTTAATAATTATGCTATTAGAAAGACCTCTTTTTCCTATTCTTTTCAAAAAGTCAATTAGTTTCCATGCCATGTACATCTTATCTACGAATAGTGTTAGTTATGTATGGAGATTTATGCAAAATAAGAATACATCGCACCTTTGATCGAGACCAAAACACTAATAGACGTAACCAGGTATAAGTATAAGCACAGCCGCAACCGTGAACAAAAAAAAAATTGCATAGTGAGCCAGAAAGGGCCCAGACATGACAAACGTGAGACTATTTGAAATAAAAGAAAACGGCCTGTTCGAAATACAAACATATAATCAAAAACAAAATATGATACACAACAACAAACCACAGTCATTGCATTACAGTCTTCTGACTAGAGGCAAGTACATACAGAATTTGGCGATGGTAAACATGTTTTGGGTCACCCGAACATATGTTTACCTGTAACAATGACATAAAAGCAGAAAGAAATAACAAGTTGATAGAATTAGTTTAAATGGAGTTACTCAAATATTCAAACAAAACAGACAGAAAGATACATTTAACCAAACAAATAACGCAAAACATTCAGACCAACAATAGCAACTTGATAATCGTCTTCAGCAACGTTCCTAGAACCCTATATTTTAAATAAGAGAATGGTGTTTTTTTTCGTATTCTTAGCGATACTATTCTTAAATCGTTAAAACACACATATTAGATTTGATTGTATATAATACATGTTAATTAAATATAATACACGTTAAACAATACAACTCAATACCAAAATTTATGATGAAAGAGATGATTTTTCATTTTCTATCATTAATTATCCATTTTTAGATGGTGACGTATTCTTTTGTAACCATCCTATAGTGTTTATTTATCTCAACATGTAAGATTTGCCCGCGTATGAAACAACGTATCAGATTTTCGAGAGTGAAATTTGTGTATTACAGAAAAATTATTACATCAGGGTTTTCGATATCACAAACTAGTCAAAATATTTACTAAATTTTATCATCGGTACAAAAACATCATTCGTAAATATAATTTAAAATGCATTTTTCTTATACGTTCAGGTATTTCATATCCAATATTTTGTGGTAATATTCATAGCAAAGCACAAAATTGTCAGCATTCACATCAAAAGCTAAAAAAGGACAGGCTTATTAAGAAGGGATATAGTTACGATAGTGTTGTCAGGTCAATAAAGATTGCATATTTTGGCTTTAATATTGATTCACGAATAGGGTATTTGCATCGGAAATAAAACCATTTTTTCTAAAACCAATTGTTGGCATGATACGAGTTATGTTCTCCTCATATATTTTATGATGGTCTAATTATAAATCCCTAACAGGAGGAATTGTACTTGATATTCATTTGATGAAGACATAATCTTTCAATCAGTTTAAGTGAGGTTTGGAGCTAGCATGTTAGGAACTGCTGATAGTTCTTTGTTAATTAATGTATCATTGTCATTCTGTTTAGTTTCTTTTGTTAGCTATTCAGACATCAGACTCGGACTTTTTTAAATTGAGTGTAACTGTGCGTATTGGTGTGAGTTTGTTTTGTCTACATTGGCTAGAGGTATAGGGGAGGGTTGAGATCTACAAAAACATGTCTAACCCCGCTGCATTGTTGCGCCTGCCTGTGTAAGGAGCCTCTGGCCTTTGTTAGTCTGGTATGATTTTAAATTTCAGTCTCTTGTATATATTTCGGAGTTTAGTATGACGTCAATTATCACTGAACTAGTATACATTTTGTTTAGGGGCAAGCCGAAGTACGCCTCCGGGTGCGGGAGTTTCTCGATGCATTAAAGACCTAGTTGTGGCTTTCGGCTGTTGTTTGCTCTTTGATCGAGTTGTTGTCTCTTTGACAACTTCCCCATTTCCAATCTCAATTTTATGTTATTGTAGCTATCATTTAATGGATATAACATGTATAACAAGCGTACATTTAAATCGTTGTTTTCATTGAAATAGTATGCATACAATTACGACTATAGACTCGTTATACTGCAGTGTTGATGCAACTCTATATCAAAGTTAAGGAAATGATTATTTTTTTAGCGATATCCTATCTTATCTCATTTTAACACACTTATAATATTTTATTTTGTAAAATAATTATTATAGAAGCTTTTATTTAATGGATATGGATAGATTTTGACAGCGTTTGTTTCGTGGTGGTTTTCTTAAACCTATTATAAATTAAGTTATGTCGTCAATGTGTATACAGAACATGTCTTTCAGTAAGCAAATTGTTCGAAATTGCACGCTTCCGAGAAGTAAACAGTACTCACATGGCATAGTTGTTTATATAACTACTTTAAAATGAATTTAAAATACCGAGAAATAATCAAGTTCGACCATATTTCTCCTTGGAGGAAAACAATGCGTTTAATGATAAAGAAGTAAATTAAAACATACTAATCATACGAAAGTTCTAAAAATATCGAACAGCCGATGCATCGTTTTATTTTCTTTCCAATATATATATTCAGCTATTTACTTTATGGCGGGAAATTTGACACTAGTTCGGCGAGAAATATTTTCGTATTTTTTCATTCAAAGTTTGGCAAATATCAATAAATATATATAAATTTCAAAAGTAAAGTGCAGGTCGTACAATATTGTCCTATACATTGTATTGATATTTAAATTTATCATGATATGATAGGAAATACAGTTAAAACATGGGTCAAAGTTTAAATTGTTAAATCATATCCTAGACAAACACATAATTGAACAGTTTTATCTGATTTACAGATGAAATACTTAGTCGATATGTCAAAAAAGATAGTGTCGTACAAGATGTGTCAGATTAATACTGTGTGATAAGACCTTAAAGTGTTTATTATCTGTAGCAAAATCTTTTAAACTATAATGTAAACAGTCTGTTAAAATATCGTTCTTTAGTAAACATCATTGTTAAAATTAAATCATCAATTATGATTTTGTTTTGGTATTATATTGGTCAATCGGCGGGTGCTTGACACGTTGTCGGATCTCTCCCACCCTCAATATAAGCTAACCCGTGACAATGGTTTAATAGCACAAATTAAAAACAAACTACTAAATTAGTTTTAAAAGATTTACTCAATAAACGCAACATAGATACTAGGATTGAAATTTGTTATTAAAGCAAGACGCGCGTTTCGTCTACAAAAGACTCATCAGTGACGATCGAAGAAAAAAATGTTAAACAAAAGCAAAAAAAGTACGAAGTTGAAGAGCATTGAGGACAAAAACTCCTAAAAGTTTTGCCAAATCAGCTAAGGAAATCTACTCCTGAGGTAGAAAAGCCTTAGTATTTCAAAAAATTTAAGTTTTGTTAACTGTTAATTTATAATTATGAACATACCAATGATAACTAAAGTCAACACAGAAGTGCTGTCTATTGAGCTGGTGATACCCTCGGGGAGTAAAAACTCCACCAGGAGTGGCATCTCGACCCAGTGGTTGTAAATAAACTCATCATAGATACCAGAATTGCAAGTTTTTTTTTATGTCTGACGCGCGTTTCGTCTACAAAAGACTCATCACTGACGCTCGAATAAATAAATGTTAAAAAAACAAATAAAGTACGAAGTTGAAGAGCATTGAGGACAAAAAAATCCTAAAAGATCAAAACGAAACAGACCAAAAATGTTTAAAAGATCAAAACAAAACACACAGAAAACAATCTTAACAAATAACTCAAAACTTCAAAACACATTTATGACGTGCGACTCGTCATACATCAACGCTTATTCAATTCTATATCTTAAATTAGGGACTCTGTGGGATTGCGACGTCAAAGAAGTTATATCTGCCACTGTACAAAATATGAAAACCTTTTAAAAATTGCCGAATCAATGTTTTGGAGGCGCGAAATAACGTTTGTTCACCTTTATTTATGATTACGAAAGCATGCTGATTGCAACGTTCGGGAAAGACGGTCATTTTTTAGCAGCACTAAGAATATTTCGTCTGTTACCGCTTTAAACCTAGCCATCAGGGATACACCAGCGATGACTAAAATGAAAGTATTTTAGCTCATTAAGATTTAAAGGTAGGTATAAAGCTTCAATTCAACCATTAACGACCGTAAATGTTCGATTTTTTCAGAATTACGAACAGTATGTTATATTTCTTGATCTTTCCGAAGCTTATACTTAGGTCATTCGATTGCATGAAAGTTTTTCCTTTAGAAACCGGTTTTTAACTGCTAAAATATTTCAAAACATAAAAGCGATTTCTGTTTGAAGTAACGAATGTCACTCTTAAAGTATGAACGTTTTCGAATTTAACGTCGTCCTGATGAAAACGTAAAAGTGTTAATAAAAAGTACACGCTGGGATAACAATATCGATTTGTTTACGATAGCTAAGCAACCAACAGGCAAAATAAATCTTGCTTCCTCGTTCAAGACTATTTAGAGACACGGAATACTAAATTGTGTGAACATTTATATTATGAAATAAATAAAAATAAGGAAATTATGGCATGTTAGATTGGTTAAAAACACATTTATGCAAACATAAAGGAGCTGTTTCTAGACTGATCTGGACAGTGGTAATTAGTCCAAACTGAACACAAAGAAAAAGAAAAAGACACTTAAAATAAAAAAAAGCAAATTGTCGAAGGAGGCAAATGAGGCAAATGTCTCATGTTAGAAATTTCCAAAAAAAAAGTCTTCATATCCAATTGTTTTCACGGCGAATGTCATGCAAGAAGCACGGTCCATCTTTCTGATTTACTTTTCAGTGTCGATTGTCTTTTGTTTTTACTTATGTGTCTTATCTGTACCCAGGTTTGTCTTTTATTCATCTATTGTCCTACTTTATGACTTGAGTGTGAATTTTCATTTGTAAATGTCTGGTTTCGCAATGTTGCATGTTTACCGATGTCCAAACATTGTGCGAAAAAAATATTTTAAGAAGATATGATGCTACTGAACACACAAAAAAATGGCGTTTCTTTATGAATAATTGAACTTTAACATTAAAGAATACAAAACTAGCTGTCTTATTTGTGTATTGCCATATGGCCTCTTACATTGAAGAGTTAAACTTAACTTGCATTAAGTCATGTCAAGACAGACACTTTTATAAAAAAAAATGAATACGGAGTGAACATGCACGGGACCTAATCGCACACCTAGTCAATGCATAACAAAAATACAAATTATCAATGGTCAGGGTTTTTATTCCTGTTTATCTTGATAGTCGCTGAAGAGTCTTCAACAATGAAAGCATCATTAATACCATAAAATAAGGTCAAAATTGTCCCTAGTGTCGAATTATGCGGTACTTAAGGTATACTATTGCACTGTCACTACGTTTTTTTAAAATTCAGTCATAAAACAATTTACCAAAGTCTAAACACAATACAAGAAATAGCATACATGATCTGGTGTTAATGATGTTGGGAATTAAGATGTTTACTTTATCCTACATATTGGTCTTTTGATGTTCTCCCTAAAACCTAAAAGTCTAAAATTACAATGAATTTATATAACTTGTCGAAAAATATAGCAAAAAATAATTGCGTTTCAGAGAAAGAAAGACTCAGGGAAAAGCTTAGAATCCAAGAGTTTGCTTTATTTTTTCACAGCTTCTGGAAGCCTTGAGCGACCACCAGACCCCTTGCCAATCTTTAGCTCACCTGACCTGAAAGGTCAAGTGAGCATTTCTAATCGCTTGGCGTCCGTCGTCCGTCGTCCGTCGTCCGTAAACTTTTACAAAAATCTTCTACTCTGAAACTACTGGGCCAAATTTAACCAAACTTGTCCACCAACATTGGGGTATCTAGTTTAAAAAAATGTATGGCTTGACCATGCCAACCAACCAAGATGGCCGCAATGGCTACAAATAGATCATTGGGGTAAAATGTAGATTTTGGCTTATAGTTCTGAAAACAAAGCATTTTGAGCAAATCTGACATGGTAAAATTGTCTTTTACGTCAAGATCTATTTGTCCTCAAATTTTCAGACAAATCGGACACACCGTTGTTGGGTTGCTGCCCCCAAATAAGTAATTTTAAGGAAATTTTGCAGTTTTTTTGGTTATTATCTTGAATATTATTATAAATAGAAACAAACTGTAATCACCCATAATGTTCGGCAAAGTAAGACCTACACATAAGTCAAATGATCAAAAAGGTCAGTTGACCCCGAAAGTAGTTATTGCCCTTTATAGTCAATTTTTAACCATTATTCTAAAATTTTAGTTCTTATAAAAAATCTTCTCCTCTGAAACAACTGGGCCAAATATAACCAAACTAGGTCACAATCATCATTGGGGTTTTTAGTTTTAAAAATGTACCCGTTGAACTGGCAAACCAACAAAGATACCCGCCATGGATAAAAATAGATCATGGGGGTAAAATGTAGATTTAGGCTTATAACTCTGAAACCAAAGCATTTAGAGTAAATCTGACAGAGTTAATGTGTTTATCAGGTCAAGATCTGTTTCTGACAAAACAAACACATCGTTGTTTGGTTGCTGCCCCCGAATTAGTATTTTTAAGGAAATTTTGCAGTTTTCGGTTATTATCTTGAATATAATTATATACACATGGAAAAAAGTATTGCAACACCTTGATTTTTTAAAATTTGAAAAATTAGCCTCTTATTTTGTATGGAATATGATAAAATATTTGTAAAATAATATGTAAACATAGTTGATGATAACATTGGCATTAAAACAAACAAAAAATGTATAAAAAAAATGTTTTATCTAACAACAATTTTAATAACAAAATGAAGTGTTTTTGTACCAAAAATGCATTTTACAACTTCTACTGTAGTCGAACTATACAATGTCAGACATTTCAAAATTACTCTTAAGGTGATTGTTCACATCATGGTTTATCGATATACGCGAAAGAATCAGTACTTTATGCGCAGACTCCATTTAAACGGATGACCGCCTCTTAACGTCTTCTGATTCCTGCCATAAGTTGACTTCTTTGTTGCTAAGGTAGCAGCAACCATTCCTGACGAAGGGCATTGTGTATTTCATGACGTGTTTGAGCTTTGGTGTCCTTTCGCACACTTTACCCCATAATAGTGTCCCATATATCATCAATATGGTTCAAATCCGGGCTACGATCGAGCCAAGGAAGATAAACTAAATTCAAATTGAACAATGGATCTTCCTCCACCAATTTAATTCCCAATTTTGGTGAGCTCTGCACTACATTGGATACCGACAACTGTGTGTTTGATCGTAGGCAAAAGTTCCCGAAATGGTCTTATTGCACGATAACCAGTAGCGATGAGTCCATCTCGACCAGTTCTTGTTCAAAGGCTCCCGTATGGCCACCACTCTCTTTTTAAGATTGATTTGTTTGCAATGGGTTTCCTTCTGATCAACCGTCATTATGGTTGATTTTCCCTAGCAGATGTTATAAGGGGTCTTCTTGCTCTCGGAAGGTCTTTAACATCGTTTGTTACCTAACTTTAATCTCAAAACGACTTATAGTGGAATGGTGAAGACCAACAATACGTGCAATTGTCAGAGCGACATACCTGCTTCTCTCATGCTGATAATCTGCCATCTTGCTGCAGTTAGGAGTTGTGAATGACCAATTACAAGGTGTCAATCACATAACTCTATAAACTTGATTATTTAAACATGTTAAAGTGTTGAAAACAATGAGGATTAAACATATGTTTTGTTGCAGTATCGTTGCTGCATGAGCAGATAAGAACTTATTGAGTAGATATTTATTGATGCAACTCAGGTGAGATTTAAATAATGTTTAACTAGGTCTATTTCAACAAATTATATCACAAAAAAATAAATATTGTATTTTCTTTAATTTGAATTTCAATTTGGTTCTGCAATACTTTTTTCCATGTGTATACATAGAGATAAACTGTAAACAGCAATTATGTTCAGCAAAGTAAGATCTACAAATAGGTCAAAATGACCAAAATGGTCAGTTGACGCCTTAAAAAGTTATTGCCCTTTATAGTCAATATTTATCCATTTTTCTAAAATTTTAGTAGCCTTTAAAAAAAATCTTCTCCTCTGAAACTACTAGGCCAAATTTAATAAAACTTGGCAACAATCATCATGGGGGTAACTTGTTTTAAAAATGTGCCTGATGACCATGACAACCAACCACGATGGCCGCCATGGCTAGAAATAGTACATAGGGGTAAAATTGGCTTTAATACTGACACACATGAACCGCCAGCACTGAATCGAATAAATTTTAATTCGATTAAAATCAACTTATTTACAAATGGGGTTTGTTTTAACTAAATCAGTTACGCATGGAACATCACTTCTCTATCTCCTTAAAAGTTCATTTCAACTTCTGTCGATTTATGACGACCTTTGTGATAACAATATTCGAAATGTGAACTTTGGTTTGCGTAAACTTTACAGAGAAAAATTGAACATGTCCAAAACTAGAAACTGTAATTACCAAACAGAAAACAAACAGAGTGGACATGACCTGGTACATCCCAACAACAAAAAGACACTAGAAGGTACAGATCTAAGATTACTTACAGTTACTGACAGCAAGTTCAAACTAATACATTTGAAGTCTTCATGTCATTCACCCCGCAATCGTTTATTTTTTAAGACCATAAGTGAATGAATAATTTGATTTTCTATCTCAGTACCTGCGCAAAAATGAAACTCTTGCCACTGAATTTTGAACCAAGTAAAATCAATACAACACATCGGTTCATAGATCAATCTACAGATGATGAATCATTTCTTAGTTGGTTTGACTCCCTTGTGTGATAGTTGGCGTTTTCATCCATCACCAGACAGATTTTTTAAAATACACAATGTTCATGCATTGAATAATTTCAATTGAAATAAAAAAAAATTACATCCTTTTATTCAACGAGTTCATTTCACTTGTAAGTAAAAAAATCCGAAGTATTTCAAAATCTAAATTGATAATTAATATTGAATATTTAACAAGCAAGTTTTCCAATCTATATTTCATTGTTGGTAACAGTTTTAAAGCAATATCCGCGGTAAAATATTATAAAAGGATGTTCAAAATTTTGCCTTGAAAGACATATCCTTATTATAATTTTGTTGATATGTATCTAAAAATTAAAAGAGTCTTTGCTTTCGGAGTTCAATGTGGAGTCCAGTTCAATGAACAAGTACTAGTATACATTATACGTCTTTTTTCTGCTATATGGTCGGATTGTAGTCTCTTCGGCAATTTCCTGTTTTCGTTTTATTAGTTTTGGTACAGTATGCTATTCTGCTTTATTGTTGTGGTTCATGTGCATACCATTAACAATTCCCCCTAGTAGCTGCTATGACCCATAATTAGGTGAAATATCTTTTGAAGAAATGTCATAATGTTGTGGTAAGACCTTCAAAGTATCCACTAGAAGCTGTCATACTTTTTATTTTGTTAATGATGAAGATTCTTTGGAAATAGTCTGGAAGATATTCAGGAAAATTAAGATCTACAGTTTTCCAAAGAAGATACCAACATAACATTATCTTAACATGGCCATATAAAATAGATTGTAATTCATAACATATAACGAGATTGCTCATATTTTTAGTCCATATTTTGAAATGAATGTTTGAGTGGCTCCTCCCATTTTTAGGAAAGTGTATCAAATTAAAAATACATAGTTCACACTATGGAATATATTCGTAGACAACGAAAACCAAAATATGATAACTGTGTCCTTGGACCCATTGTGTATTAAGCTATATTTATCAAACCATTCGCGTTCATAACCGTTGTTTATATAGGATTAAACGCCTTTTTAAAGGAATTTATTGGTGTACAAATTCGATTAATTCACTCACAAACAAACAAAACTCCGAAGGTCTTTTATGATATGTTTTTAAGTGACTTAGTCCAGTTTATACACCACTAAATTCCTATACAAAGGCATTAAATCCTTATAATTCTTAATGATTAAAATGTATCGTTTTCTGTTATTAAATGTATAATGCATTTAAATGGCTAATATGCACATACTTAAGATTAACTTACAAGTAAAAATGCGTTTTTGCGATGTGTATGTTGAACCGGACATGCAATCAAAATAATTTTACATAGGATACGTTCATTTTCAATTCGGTGGGTTTTTTTTATACATAGAAGCAGAAGATCAGGATTTTTCCTCTTATTTTACATTGTTGTTGAAATCTCGGTCGGCAACCTTTTTCAAAATATGTTAAACAAGAGGAAAATTTTGTACTTACAATCAGTGTTTTTAAAGAAATTAAATTTTCAAATTTTATAAACAACTACATTTTGTATCGCGTCAATCATTAGCCGAAATGCTCCAAAATGGGCGAGTGGTACAAACAAATGATTTAACAAACCGTAGAGCAAATGATTTTGTTTCATTAATCTCTTTTTTTGCAGTCATTTAAACCCAAAAATCATGTAAAGGAAAAAAATTGATTGTTTAACTGTTTTGGCTCATTAAAGTTTCACATTCTTTCGTAATGTCACTAAAATCATTAATTCATTCGTTTTCTTTTTATTTGCTACTTTAATACTTTATGTTTATTTTTGATATGTAAAATCTTTGAATGGCGCATTCCATTTAGTGCTGTGTTAACACTGTCATTTAAACTATTGATATGAAAATGCAAAACATTACCGAGAAGGAATGATTGATTTTGTAACTCCATGAGAGACCTCTCCACCAAAGGTAAAACAAAGTGGATGTAAGCAATAAAAGTCTTTGTTTGTTTTTCACTAATTGTCTAAGTAACACGATTCCGAAAAACAAAATAATGGTGAAGGCCGTACGGTGACCTATAGTTGTTAATTTGTGTGTCATTTTGGTCTCTTGTGGAGAGTTGTCTCATTTGCAATCATACCACAGCTTCTCTTTTTTTTTATATATAAGTCAACTATTTTTATTTTAAATAGAACTTCTATTGAAAAAAATAAAATCATTAATGACCCAGGTTCGACAATAGTTATCTTTTTCCGAACAAAAGTATATTCTTTCATAAGCGAGTAGTTAACAGATTAACCTTGCAATACATATTTTTTGCAAGTCCAATCGCTTGTTTAAGAATTGATTTTTCTGTTGAAAAATGCATTGGTTTCAAAAATGTTTGACAACTTTAAAAACGTCTGGCAAATTAACTGTTCTTCATGCACCCTTAAGAGTTTGGTATAAACAATATGTTTAAATTGTTATTAGTAACGTATGTTTCATGTTTTCAAATTTTATCAGATCATGGGACAAGGTATTTTACTTGTTCGCTTCATATATCATACTTGTATTCACAGTTTAATTTGATTTTGAAAATCGATGAGGGAAATCTTCAAAACTGGTCAGTTTCTACCTGTTAGAGAATAACATCTACAAATAATGTGTAAAGTATTGTGAAACGTTTCCATTCGACCTACCGATTGATCTAGTCGTTACCGATATAATACAGAACAAAACGCTTTAGATGTGAACTTTTGAGAAATTTGAGCAAACGAGCAAGTTTATTTATAATGAAATATGCAATGTACGTATTCCACTTGTCTTCTTACACTGTATCCCATGTCCTTAAGTTTTCGATTTCTTAAAAGCAGAACAATTTTCTACTGAAGTTGTAAGCGTATTGTTAATATTTACAAAAGGACATATTTCATCAATCGATACAAATCGATCCTGTCAGATGACAAGTTAAATTGATGAGTTACAGACTGAAGCAAAGATATATTTTTAATCTGTTCCGATCTAAACAGAGCTTTCAGATTTAAATTTGACTTTATACCACTTTCATACGTTAATCAGAAAGAGACCTGTCTTCAAATAACTAGTGAGCAGGTATAACCAGTCAAAGGACCAAGTCTTTTTTAAATGTTAATTCAACGTTTGGTCATAGGACTGTTTAGACGTTTCAAGTTTTGACTTGATAAGTGAGAATGTTTGTTTATTTAGTTATCCTGCTGTACTAGTCATAAGCATATCAGTGTTTAACCGTATTAAAAATTGAAAATGTGACTTGTAATCAAAACACTTTCTTGTACGCTGTCATATTCATCTTTGATGAACAGACTTTAAGACATATATCTTCTACCGAAATATTTACCATTTATTTATAGAGTTATTAAAAAGCTTGTATAAAGCTCTATCTTTAAAGCTCAGCATTGTAAATACTGAGCCAAAACATTAAAAACAGAAGAATATATTACTTTCTTACGAGTTTTTGGTGTTGTTTTTCAAGTATTCATCATAAAAATTGTTGCATAATATTTCCATATCAAGTAAACATGAAAACGTTTTTTGTTCTTTATGTATTGGTTTGCTTTCTTTGGCAAACTATGCTAATGGTTCTAGTGAAGCACCGAAGAGAAAGAGTGTACCAAATTGTTATGTTAGTAAACGTCTATAATATCAAGTAGCCAGCCTCGTCAGTAACTACCCAATTGTTAAATGTAGTTTCAAAAAATACCCTGCCGGAAATGTTCCAAGAGTCACAAAACTTGTTTAGAAACTATAAAAGTTCTAGGATGCAAAAACAAAAATAGTATTAAAGTGTTGTGGCATAAAAGTAATGGATATATATATAATACTGAGTAGTTCTTTGTATTGAACGAGCTCAACCAACAATAATGATTATTAAATGAATTTGTCCTTTTAATGTACGGCAAAACATAATTCTGTCGAGTTTTGGGTATAATATTTATAATAACACAGATTATCATTCGTGTTAGTTTGCAATGGGAAATGTTTATAATGTTGATACTGAAATGCGAGATAACAAATGTTTACCATATAAATCCAAAAACGCAATCATAAAGTATCCGATAAATCTGTTAAACCGGTTACCACTGGCTAGATTATGACGTACTTAAATAACAACATTATCCTATTTGTGTAATTTGACTCGCTACATGGGACATTTGCATTATACCGCTTCGTGTGCTTGACTAAATTAAAATAACTAAAACAAATTAAAATCTTATCAGCATGTGCTTTTTCACAATCTAGTTCATTAAATCTCTTTGCAAAGATACGAAATAATTAAGTCCAGATTTATAAAACTATAGAAGTAATTTAAAGACCACAGTAGCTCAACACACTGCGTGTGACAACTGAATATTTTGAAATAATAGTTGATTGAGATTGATCTATTCAATCAAAACATATACTTAAACTGATATGGTAAATCTTCATGAAGTATTATTAAAGATACGAAATAATCAAGTCCAGATTTATAAAACTATAGAAGTAATTTAAAGACCACAGTAGCTCAACAAACTGCGTGTGACATCTGAATATTTTGAAATAATAGTTGATAGAGATAGATCTATTTTATCAAAACATATACTTAAACTGATATGGTAAATCTTCATGAAGTATTATCAACACAAAATCACAAGAACTTGGTTTACACAAAATGTACACAATTTACTGTTCTCCGGTTATGAATTAATATCTCTGGTATAATTGGAGTTGTCATACATGTAGGTACCTTTGAAAGAAATTATTAAATGTGTTGTTTTCAATTTTTTACATCACTGGGTCGATACCTCTGGTGATGGACTATCAGTCTCCGAGGGTATCATCAATTCAGTAGTCAGTGCTTCGGTACTGACATGATTTAACAAACTTTCCTAAAATTGTCCATTAAAAAATTTTGAAATAAATATGAAACTAAGGTTTCAACTCCCTCAGGCAAATTTGGCTTTAAATGAATTTGGCTATTTATTTCAGTTATTTTTTACATATAGCTCTTCAACGATTTTCGGTACTTATCTATCTTCGGATTTCAAATGTTTGGCTTTGAGCGTTCCTGATGAAGGTAAATCCAGAAAAGTGCTTCGGACGCAAGACATTATTAAATGTGTTGTTTTCAATTGTTTGATTAGTTTATTTGTTATTAATATTTGTTATATTAATATTTTTTTTGTAAATATGGCGTATCATCGTTTTTCATTTCAAGTTCCATAAAGTTCGAATGTACCAAAACAGGTTTTTTTCAAATCTGACAAATAGACAAAATGTACTCTTTCAAGAATTTCATGTATGTTTTTTTCCATTCACAATAACAAGTCAATTATCACCTGTCTAACAGCTTTAATTTGATACCAAAATTATCAACATACTCTACTTATTTGAAAGTTACACCTATGCTTTTGTCTATTCCAATCTTTATAAAACAGTTTCACACAATTAATAAATGTCACATTGGATGGTGTTTCATAAATCAGATAAGAAATCTATTTTTGCAAGCTATAGTAGCCATTTCCCCATTAGAGAGGTACAAATACTAGATATACTTATTGAAGATGTGATGAGATGATTAAAATACTGAATTTGCTCCCTGAAATTATTTATGGACGTTTTCGGCAACAAAATTGAGCATCATGTTGTAGTTCTGTCTATGATCACCAACTGTACCCCTTTAATGGCGGCCTGGTTCCTTTACTGTTATCAATTACAATCAATGTTCCTCTTGTATCTTTTCCCCTTTTTAAATGCCAAACTCAGTAAAGAAATGTCGATACTTTTATTTTGGCATTGCACAATGTCTTGTTTTTCTGCTAATGTTGTCTTTAACTATCTATAGTCATTGAAAGTTGGATGTATACTGATTAATATTCAAGTTTAGATACATTATATTTTAAATAGTCGCTATTGCCTTTAGCCTTACTTTCAGTAACTGGGAGTTCTCTAAGATCAGTACTTAGTGTCGTTTTAAAACCTAACGCAATTGATTACCTCGAGTATAATGTGTTTGACCACTTCGTCTGTCTGTCCGTCCGCCAGTTCGTCAGTCCTGTTCTTATCATCGCAACTTCTCGGAAACCACACAACAGAATTTCATGAAACTTTGTAGGTAATTAGGACAAACTATGTTGATGTGCACATATACAGGAACTTTAATATGAATTGATTTCTTTTCTAAGAGTTATGCCCCTTTGAACGTATTGGTTTCAATATCAATATACTTTAGTCCGTCAGTCCCATTCATGTCATCGCAACTCCTTTGAAACCACAAAATAGAATTTCGTGAAACTTGGCAGGTAATAATGTAATGAATATGTATATCAACAGAAAATTATGATTCAATTTTTTTTCTAGGAGTTATGCCCCTTTGAACTTACATGTTTTGCCTTAATGTACTACTGCAACAGTTTGTTATCGCAACTCCTATTAAACCACACAACAGAATTTCATGAAACTTTGGGCTAAATTAGGACATTGATATGTTATCATGTTAATGTGGTCATCAATAAGAAAATAGGCTTTTGTAGAGTTATGAGTCTTTTAATTTGGAAATCTGGTAAGATTTTTTTTGTCATGTGACAATATGGGGACGTGAGGGTATGTGAGCGTGCTCAGAAAGGTTCTTCAATTTTTTGTAGAGATGTATAAATATCCGATCATGTTGACTTTGTGTTTTTGTTTGATGTATTACTTTCTTTGCCCCTTTTAACTTTTTTCGATTCGAGCGACACTGATGAGTCTTTTGAAGAAGAAACGCGTGTCTGGCGTAAATACAAAATTTACTTCTGGTATCTACGATGATTTTTTTTCTAATTGTATAAATCTGATGAGTTAAGCCTTTTAAAATTGATCTTTAAAGTGCGTTCTTATGTTGTGCTGTTACACCACTGTCCCGTGTTAACTGTTTTGTTATAAATTATTTCGTTAGTTTCGTAAGTGAATTGTTTCTTGTTGGCGCCTTTTATAGGGGTGTTTATCATTACTGAAGCCGTTCGGTTGCCTATAATAATTATAATTGCTTACATCTTGTTTTGTTATTTGTCTCATTGGCAATCATACCATATCTCCTTATTTTCATATTGTCAGTTTTTTAACTGATGAATTGAAGAAGTTGTTCAGTTGTTTAGCAGATGCTTTTGAATAAATAATTCTGTTGAAAACACAATAAGTTTGTTGTTAAGTTGCAAATAAATATTTGAATTAAAAGATAATATGTAAAGTTGTTGCATAGTTGTACTAGTGTTTTGTATACGTTGGAATAATGACAAGGTTGAGTTTAAAACGTGGTTATTAGTACTTTGACCTATAATGGTTTACTTTTACAAATTATGATTCAGATTGAGAGTTGTCTAATTGACACTCAAACCACACCTTCTTATATCTATGTTGGTCGAGTTTGGATTCCTCTAGGGTATCAAAACCCCACTAGTCAGCACTTCTGTGTTGACATGAATTATCATTGATATTGTCATAACTATGAATTGACTGTTGACAAAACTTAAATTATTTAATTAATAAGGCTTTTCTACCTCAGGAATGGATTATCTATGGTATATTTGACACAACCTTTAGGAATTCAATGCTCTTCAACTTCGAACATCATTAGGCCTTTTTTACCTTTTTTTCGAGCGTCACTGATGAGTCTTTGGTAGACGAAACGCGCATCTTGCGCAACTATAAAATGTCAATCCTGGTATTGAAGATGAGTTCATTTACAAGTGTATATTAAGTGGTGTTTAGAAAATAGTTTGATAAACTCTGTATGGTTGTGATATCATTTGCTTGATTGATCACAGTTAATGTCAGGAAGTCTAATTATCGTTGTTAGAAAACATAGGATGGTTGCTCTTTTGTTTTACTTTTTTTCAAATATGTTACAATATTGTGTTAGAATTAGGCAATGAATCAATTTGTATGTATTTGTATTGTCTAAATAAATTCACGAGCAAACATTGCAAAAGAATTCAGGGATTTTGGAAATCTAAAGTTGTGCCATTTCACATCTTGTCGTTGGAAATCTAAAGTTGTGCCATTTCACATCTTGTCGTTGGAAATCTAAAGTTGTGCCATTTCACATCGTAAATAACTATTTTTATTTTTGGCATATTTCTGTAGTCTTTGCGGTGTGTTTGGAAATTTTAAAATTGTTCCAGCGTTCGCTTAAATTGTATAAATCAAGATTTTGATAGAGTCTCAATTTGAATTGACATGATTCATTTGACATCGTGCTATTATTGAAGAAGGATATCTGTTATCCGAAATATCTAATATTTGTATATTTTATAGTTAATTTATGGTGATGTTGTACCCTTTTTGACTTGTTATAGCAGGCGATTTGGTGTCACGATATCACAGTAGCATGGGTTCGAATCCCGGCGAGGGAAGAACCAAAAATTTGCGAAAGCAAATTTACAGATCTAACATTGTTGGGTTGATGTTTAGACGAGTTGTATATACATTATGTACACAGCCATGTATCACCATCATTGATGGCGATCCGATGGATACATCTGTTGTAGGGTTGTCACTGACTCAGACGTATATATATATATATATATGTCTAGTTTATATTAATGTGTCATTCAGATATTTTTATATGCATTAATTACATCCAGGCCGACAGAGGGTATTTTCTGTTACCCTGAAAGCTTCCATTTGTCATTTGCCCCTCATTTTACATGTTTTATTCTTAGTACGGCTGCCAAATAAATATACAGTAGGAGTTAAATGATCTGTATGAAAAATATAAAAACTACAATTGAGAGGAGAAGACATAATATTTCTATAAATGAAGACAGTTCAATAAGTTATTTCTGAAAAGGACACTTGCCTGACACAGAACACTTGTCTTAACGTTACCTTATATGGTATAATACAATTCTTTAGATAGTGAAAAGTAAAATCACAAATATACTGAACTCCGAGGAAAATTCAATCAGAAAGTCTCTAAATACATGGCAAAATCAAATGACAAAACACATTAAAAACGAATGGACAACAACTGTCATATTCCTGTCTTGGTACAGGTATTTTCAAATGTAGAAAATGGTGGATTGAACCTGGTTTTATAGCGCTAAACCTCTGACTTTTATGACAGTCGCATTAAATTCCGTTACTTTTACAACGATGCGTGAACAAATCAGACATAATCGGTAAAATAGTCAAAATACAATTTCAAGACAATCAAACATATACTAAAATCACAAAAAGCATCTATCAAATTGAAAAACACATTCTTTATTATATAAAATCAGTAAATACAAAAATAGAAAAAAAATGCTACAAAACATTATTTTATCATAAATGATGTATACGATGCATCAAACTGTGTTGGTTTGGTTAAAGCTGCTAACACTAATTCAAATCCTTATATATGTTATACACGATAGACGATTAAACCGTGTTTTCTGTCGAGTATATTGATTTTTTTTTGTCGAGAAAATAGGACGCGTATATCGAGTGTGACCTGGGTAATTTTGCAAAACGTGTAACCGAAGTTTAAAGCGAAGATGAAAGGTATATAAGTGTGTGTGTGATAAAGAGTTATTAGTTATATAAATACTTGTATTTAAACAAATGAGGTTATTTTGATATTAGTCATTTTTTATGTTGGAGTTTTATACAATAAACTTATCATAGAAACCAGGATCGATTTTTTTTATTTGCGCCAGAAGCAATGTTCATCTACAAAAGACTCATCAATGACGCTCGAATCCAATAAAGTTGAAAACACCAAATAAAGAATGAACTCAGTTGAATGTCTGGTAAGTGTGTCCAGATTTTATCGAGTAAAAAAACAGTATTGATCATGTTCATCAATTTGTAGTTTAATGCATGTATTTGAGAACAAAACATTGAAAAGTTGAATAAATGAAATTTAAAAAAATATGAATACACATACACAACAATTACTCCAAACGTTCGTATTGCTGTTGTCTCGATTGCAATCAAACCCCATCTTCTTACATCTATTTATTTATATACACAAGAATAATCATACATTTGCATAGGTAGAGTTTATATGTATTTCAAATGTGTATTTACTTACTAGGTAAATTGAAATTAAAAGCATGTAGCATTACACTGAAAAGGGATGCGTACATTCAAATTAATACTGGGTTCTTTTAATGAATACTATGTTACTATCGTTCACTAAATTATAGTTCATAATACGAACTTAGTTTGTGAGATCTTGAATCAATTATTTCATGATCAACGAATTCCTAGAAACAAAAAAAGGCCACGATTTGAAAAGAGAACGAATTCATTCGGACAAAGACTATCCCAATCAGACACTATATTTACCGTGTAAATTGATATTGTCACATGATTTCCACAGGTATAACTATCAATAAGGGAAGTTTATTTTTACGTGTAGCAGATACTTTACATTTGAACAGGTAAGTTCCCGTTTTCTCTGAATAGTTCATTTATACATTTGATGACATCATAATTTTAATCTTTATAAAACAACATAAATAATATGCATTTATTCAAGTACGACCGGGAAGGCGATGAGGAAAAGAAAGATTTCAAAAGGCATTATCTTGATATGGCATAATTGTTTTGAATATGCTATATTAATGAAAACTTAAAACCTATATTGGATAGGAATTGTCATGACTATGTCGACATCTATTCATTCTATAAACGGTATTACCAGCCTATTACATGTAGCGGAGTCTTTGATTTTCAAATGAGAATACGGGTGATATTGTCAATAATTGTGCATTGTTTTTTCAGTTTTTCAACATTTTATCATGTATTAGAATTTAGAAATACAGTGGTTTCTTTTATCTTATTTTCCACAATGCGCATCTGGTGTCGTTACTTTGGATTTTGTGTGATGTTAGTTAATTATTTAGCAATATTTGAAACAGTCATACTGTTTCGCGTTCTTTATTAGAATTGAGAATTTAAAATCGTAATTAATTCAAATATGTTAAGTATAGTCAAAAAGAAGATACCTAAAATACGACTCAGAAACTTCTATATTTAAACAAAAACATGTGAATATGCATTTAATATAGACATGCGAAAGGTTCCATACATGAAAGAGGAATTGCTTGTTTTTGCATGTTCTTTTGATATAATGTAATACTCATATTTAAAACAAAAACCATTTCTTTTTTCTTCGATTGCATTTAAGGTTTAAGCTTACAGAACTAATGCTATATAATTGATCATAATTATACTTTCACAAATATAATCTGTCAAAATCGAGATAAAAATAGATAATCAAAAGCGAAGACTTTCTGGGTTAAACATTAATATATACAATTTTATTATGGTATCACCTACGTTTAACAAACGTATACAGATATACAGAAAAAACATATTAATACTGGTTCTCTGTAACTATTCAAACTCTTACATAGGGAGTGTGGCACGCATGGTCATGCATTTTCTTCAAACTTTACACATTTACTAGTCTTGATGAGAGAAACAAAAAAAATCAAAAATTTTGGTTGCTAAGCACATTGGCTGCCAGAGCAACTGATCACTGGTTAAACCTCTTCTGAATATCTATGAATTTAAGCCTAAAAAGGCTATTTTCAACATAATTTTTCATAATACATGATTAAGAGAAAGAATGTTTTTTTATGATTTTATTAAATATATGCATTTTAATAATGTAATTTAATAACTGATATTTTCATATACATTTTCAATCAAAATCACATACCCCCCCCCCCCCCCCCTCCCGCTTTTTTATGTTATTTGCATAAGGTAAAATATACACTTTTGAGGTCATTTTTGAATGCTCACAAATTTTTTTGGCGGAAACCTGAGTTAGAGTCAACCATGAATGCATATAAACCATAGTCTTTTTATCAATGATGTAAAATGTCAAGGGGAAGTATGTCTCATTCTTTTCTTACCATGGATACAGAATGCCAAGTTTCCATTTTTTAAGATTTTTTTTTTTTTTGAAATTTTTGAAATAAATGTTTTTAAACCTAATTTTGGTGTAAAAAAATAATAAAGAAATATAAAAATTCGTAGACATTATTGTAATTATCAAAATTTTAAACAGATTCATATATAATGGTATTACAGTTTTAACTTTGTTGCTATGGAAACAATTTTATGATGATACACAAGTTTAAAATAATTTTGAAATAGTTTCAGTTTCTTAAATTTGCACAAAAGTAGGAAAACCAAAAGGCTTATTAAGTTTCACTGTATATACACATATATATGATTATGCTAGTATAGTATCACCATAATGGTGTAACCACTTGAAGGATACAAACACAATTTTCTCTAATCTGGTTAAAAGTGCTGATTATGAACAATTTCAGTCTGTTTTGTCAACGTTAGAAAAGTCTTTTTTTTTATTATTTTATAATTTTTTCCTATATTTAAATGATAAAATCTTATTATTATTTCAAGTTTAACATAAATCTTTTAAGAAATAAAAAAAAGTTCTTAGTATTTCCATTTGGTCCTATCATTTTCAGCGTTGGTCAGGTCAAGTTTTCAAATATTTTTTCATATATTTATGTATTAAATGGTCTAATTTTATTACAATTCAATTTTGACATGAAACCTTTGATAAATAAAACAGTTATTAGCATTTTCGTTTTGGTCCAGTCATTAGTGTAACCCAGAAAAGGGAGATAACTCATATTGTGAGGAATATTGCATGATAACCATTTTTTTAGAAATTAATTTCACATGTTTCTGGGTAGATAACCCATAACTTTTTTTTGATTTTTGACTAAAACAAGAATGAAATTAATAGTTTTTGTGTTTCTTTTTAATAGCCGCATAATTTCACAGCACTACACCAAATGTTGTTTGTTTTTTCTCAAAAATCGCAACTTTCTCCGCTGTTACCATGGTAACCAACCAATATAAATATCGGTTGGCATTTTTTTTTCTGACTAGTCTAATTGGATCTACAGATCAGCCAATTTCCAGAAAGATCGGTGACTATGTGTGCCGAAAAAAAATTAAGTGGTTGCAGAGAATGAGTATTAATTAACATTACACTGCGTTGTACATTTGTTGTGGAAGTATTGGATATGATTTATATTGCAATGATAATAAAATCAATAAGTTCAAACAGTCATCACTTTTATGATACTTTGTGATATATTTTTGTGTAGATTATTCGTAGCCATTTGTATTATAAATTAAAATAAAAACATGATACATATGAAAGTCTTTATTTAATTAGTATATCTATTTCAAACCTTCTGGAAATTTTACTTAGCTTGGCCAGTCGCTTCCTGAGAGTGATAGTCTCCTGATCATTTTTTTTCAAATGTGTTCATTGTCATTGTCATTGTCATAATTATGTTTTGCTTTAATGTATTACATCATGTTATGCTCATCGTTAAAGGTCGTACAATGATCTAATGAGTGTTTAAAATTTTGTATGTTATATGTTCTCTGGTGGGAGAGTTGTATCATTGGCAATAATAACACACCTTCTTATTTTGATATATAGACTTAATTGTCTTTTGGAATTTAACATTTCTCTTTTTCAGCATCAGTCTAAGGCAAGACAAAGGGTTGTGCGCCTTTTTTCATATTTTGAGAATTTTGATATCTTAAAATAGGGGAAGGGGGTATATATTATTGACCTCAACCATTGAAGAAATCTTACGCGTAAAAGCTAAAAAAAAAATAACATTATCTAAAAAAATAACATATTTTCCGATAAATTTTATTATTTTGAAATTTTTTTTTTTTAAATTGGGGTTCACCATACTCAGCGAGATTAGTTTTTTTTCTCAACCATTATATCTACATCAATATTTTTAAACAAAATAAAAAATCAGGACTTTCGTTTTATTTCATGAATATATCATACGTTGTATTTAAAAAACGATCAGTGATATGTAATGGTATTGTTGACCTTGGGAGATAGAAATGAAATTAAGCGATTTTTGATTTTTTTTAATGGTTGCTATGTTAACTATTACGTTTATTCTAAATTTAAATGTTTTCGAATAGTTTGGGGTTTTGTCAGGAATGCCAAAACCCTCATTGTTTGTATTGATTAACTAAATATCCATGGGACTTTAATTTCCTGTATTTTCAATTTCCAAAAGCTACCTTTTTCACCAGTTTCCTGCACACAAAAAAAATGTGTGACTGTGACGATTGGAACGCAGATTATACAGGAAAATTTAATACATGGAAAATAAAGACTGAAGTTTACTTATCCACCTAAGTTCTTTATAAAAAAGGACAGAACAAAATCCTTTTGTTACATGCCATGAATCATCCTCTGTATGATTCTTACAAGGATATATACTTATAACCTGAAAAACGCTGAAGCAGAAATGAACTCTTACGATAATGCAGAGTATAGTGAAGAAGTTGTGAATATGAAAGTGGAAGATCGTTTAAGGAAATGGTGGTAGGTTCCCTTAAAGTCTTGAAATCATTTTGGATATTACCGGTGGATAATGCTGCAATTGTTGTTATTTTATTTTGTTGTCAATGTTGGTTTATCAAAATTTAAGTATCATGTATCCACACATTAAGAAGAAAAATCACCCTATCAAATATTTAACAGTTCAACCTTCAGAAGTAATAAATAAGCAACCTGGGGAAACTCATTCAAAGTTTGTTCGATCACGGAAATAATTTGATTAAATTGAATTAAAAAAAAAAACAGTCTGTTCTCTCGGTCTTAATGCTAATATCATGGGAATTTGTATATATATAAAACAAAAACGATTCTGTTAACATTTTTTTTCATATAGTTTCTACAACTGTTCGTCAAACTGTTCTCATAGGAGTAAAATAAATAACGAGCACTGACAAGTACGTTACAACAATACAAGTATTTCGACCTAATTACTATTTCATAAAAAGAACAGTATCTGTTAATCAAGCTCTATTGTTTGCCTGCTAAAAATTACATCAAATTTAAAATAACAGCAACACAATTCCATAATGCAGTAAGTATGAAATCGTCCAAATTATAATTGCATATTTTTATTTAAAACTGTTTCCCAAAATTGATCAACCTGAAGATCATCAATTTTTTTAAATAAAAAATGTCAATAAAGGTTTTGATTTTGTAAATATTGCCGGTATTTGAATAATCATTCTATTAAAGAAAAAATGCTTGCATTTTGGATAACACTGAAGTTTACCCAGGAAATATCTATTTAATACTAGCGAAGAGTGTGGAGATTTCAGTAAAATTGCAATAATTCCTAATACATTTATAGCCCCAGTTCCTATGTTAAAACAAGAGACCTCAACATCGTTCAAGACCGAGAGATGAAACTATTCCTCAGAAAACAACCTTAATATCGTGGGAAAATGGCCGTAACATAATTCACGACTCACTTTGTACTTACTGCTTTAATGGATAAAACGAGAAAAAGCTGCCAAAAATCCTAAGAATAATGTTATATAGAGAATAATACATGGCAAAATCCGTATCATATGTCGTATCATCCCGAGACATCAATATCAGCCCGAGGGCCCTTAGGCCCGAGGGATGATATTGGTCGAGGGTGATACGGCATGTGATACGGATTTTGCCATGTATTATACGCTTTATCATATATTTCAACAGAAGAGTTTTATATTATATGAACTGTTTTCTGATCCATAGCACTGGGTTACCTTCAGTTCTGCTTTTGTCTTGTTTCAAAGCTTTAAAATAACTGCTCAATTATTTATACGAAGCACCTAGGTTACCTTACAATCTGTTGTTTTGAAAATATTTTGTTTATTATTGCATTATTGAGTGTTTTGTATTTTTTATAGTTGCATTTAGTGTGCCAAAAAAATTGTTGTAAAAACTTGATGTTCGTGACGTTACATACCAAACAATGACGTCATTAAAAAATTGACCTATTTTTTTTTTTTTTTTTTTTTTAATATTTGATTTTTTTTTTTTTTTTTTAATAAAAAAAAAATTCTTCAGCAAAAAACCCCCCCAAAAAACTGACTTAAGCTTAAAAAAAAAAAAGAAAAAAAAAAGGTATGCGATACGGGTTTTACCATGCGATACGGGGTATGCGATACGGGTTTAGCCATGCGATACGGGGTATGCGATACAGGGTAGGTGATACAGACTGGAAAAAAGAACCTTTATTAGATATACAAAATAGCTGTATTTTGTACTAAATATATGATAAAAATCAGTATTGAACTTGGTTTATTATTCGTATTAAACATTTTGCGGAACATTTTACTCTAACAACAACCATAATCGCCCTATGTCTCGTATCAAACATAATCTGTAAGAACTCGCCAAGGAATTTATTTGTGTCCGACTGTTAATAATATCATTATGGTTTGACGTAAATTTTATACTAAGGTTCGACAAAAGGATATTACTAATTCATCAATATGTTTAACGGACTCCATTTCGAAAAACATGTAACATACATAGCTTTCAGCTACCAATTTACAGGAAAAACCGATTACAATGAAAGTTCCAACTCTGTATTGGCTACCCAACTGCACAAAACACCTTACACATATGGATTTTTGCTTTCTCAAGCCATTGTTCTACTACTAGACTGTTTATTCTATATACTTGTACACTTGGTACAATCAAACACCCTAGTTATAAAATGTTCGAAAAAAGTAGAATTATTTACGTTTGGAGTGTCAAAAATTCATTGGCATTACTTGATAAATTGCATGTTTAGGTTTGGGATTTCGAATCTGTTCAATACCCTATATTATACCGCATAATATTATTTAAAAACACACATCTATTTAAATGGGCATTTTAAAAGACATAACGCAAATATGTATGTTAGGTCATTTTTTTTAGAAATAACAAACAAAAGAACTATGTCAATTGGATCTGCTTTGATAACCATAACTACCCCTTGAAGTTTTACTGATCTATGGTGATTCTACATATCGGGAATAACTGTACACCACTAATTGCGCACTTGTTACTGTAATGTTATGAGTGACAAATTATAAGAAAAATCTGTAGAAACTCATGAAAAAAAATTCGGATGAAAATATTTAATAACACGTACAGTTATTTATATGATATATTAAGATGACATATTGGTTTTCAATAATGATGACCTAAGTATGTACACTGAAGATATTTACGTAGCTGCACTGACTTTAAATAAAGCTTATACTAACAAGGAACACTCCCTTATCCGGATCCTGCTACATTTGTATCTATATCTTTAACGGAAGCTAAACTTTCGACAAAAGAGATGATTTCAGCTTTCCAATTGTAAACTGATTTCTAAGTAGCAAAATTTCAGTAGTACCTGCATACGGGGTATATATCTCCCAATTGATACGAGTTTCCCGTGCTTGTATTTCCTATCATGCTTTTTTGATAGAGGGTTGCTGCTCACACGGAAGCTATTAAACCAAGAGTTCCAAATGGTGAAGTTGAAATCATCCCTTCGTAAATTTTACGGACGCCATCAAGAGTTGGTTGACCGTTATGGAATAACTGTTTCACAAATGATATCGGATAAGTTCCTTACGTCGTTACTACAATCCCCTTCATTTTCATGAATGTGACCTACCGAATTAGACTATTTACCGGATGTGTTATCACATAAGCAACACGACGGGTGCCACATGTGGAGTAGGATCTTCTTACCCTTCCGGAGCACATGAGATCACCCCTAGTTTTTGGTGGGGTTCGTGTTGTTAATTCTTTAGTTTTCTATGTTGTGTCATGTGTACGTTTGTTTGTCTGTTTGTCTTTTTCATTTTTAGCCATGGCGTTGTCAGTTTATTTTGGATTGATGAGTTTGACTGTCCCTTTGGTATCTTTCGTGCCCTTTTTTACTACCAAACTATATGATAAACAAGATGATTTTTCATTAATCTATTTTAAGATGGTGACGTTCCCTTGTCACCATCTTATGTTGTTTATATATCTTTATTCAATTCGCTCGTGTATGTAACAATGTACTTATTTTAACTAAATAAATCTCTGTTATACTTTGTTATACTGAAACATTTTTACACCAGGGTTTTCGATATCACAAACTAATCAAAACATTTACTAAATGAATTCATCGGAACAAAGACATCATTCGTAAATATGAATCAACATGGAGACATTACTATTCAGAATGAATAAAGTTACAATACTGTTGTCAGGTCATTAAAGTTGGCATATTTTGGATTGGTGCAGTCCTAACCTGCATAAAAGTTAACTTGGAGCTGAATTGTTGACTGTTTTCCAATTAAACTTGAAGAAATTTGAGCAGATATGCATTTTATCTTCGTCTCGTCGTTGGTCTGTTTTTCTAAGACTGCTGCAGACCTATTGACTGACCAGACAAGGGGACAGATCTGTTAATGACTGATTTAAAAACTAAGGATATCTTATCCCTGGCACAAATTACCTTAGCCGTATTTGGCACAACTTTTTGGAATTTTGGATCCTCAATGCACACAACTTTGGACTTGTTTGGCTTTATAAATATTTTGATTTGAGCGTCACTGGTGAGTCTTATGTAGACGAAACAAGCGTCAGACGTACTAAATTATAATGCTGGTACCTTTGATAACTATTTTTAGACTTTTAATATTAGACCTCAGGTTTGATTATGTGAACAATAAGCGCATCGTTGTTTTCCACAGTTCTCAGTTAACTTATTACACTCTGTATAGATATCATACACATTAACAAATTGTTTGTTTTCATTTCATATACTTATGTTCATTAGATAATTGCTATAACATTACATACTTGTGATTATAAGTTATCTACGTTCATATCCGTATCATATCATGGATATTTTAATACCCTGAAGTATTCATTCGAGTACACCCTGAGGCGAAGTAAAGGAGATGACGAATTTATCTCTGGTCTTTGTCCAAATCTGGCGACTTTTAAAGTAACGTAAAAGCAACGTTTTTTGTTTCATTTTCTAAAATTGTCTTATTGAAATTTGGGAATTTGACATATTTTTACGGGGTGTAAGGTACTACCGATGGTAGAAACCTACAAATATAAGACGTTTTAAATACGGAGACAGAGAAAATTAAATGGGTCGGGTTTGACCCTCATTGTTGTGAGAGTTACATCATAAATGGTGTGACGTCAATGTGTGTTATTTGCACAGCTATGTCAGTAGTCTGATTCATAGACAATGTTGCAGCTAAGTGATGCATTTACTAAAATGAGTGCAAATGATCGACAAAATAAGATAAAATCGTTAGTGGATTACTAGTAACTAATTAATACTCATTACAAACCAGTAGGCCCAAGACCACAATTTATGACCCCGCTTTTCGTTGTTCACGAATATAGTTCCCTTTAATTATAGTGTATTTTTTCTTAATTTTTTTTCTTTCCCTTTCTCATTCATTTCTTAGCTTTTCTGGGGTGGAAATGAAAGAAGAGAGCTGAAATAAACTTTAGGATGTTTTATTTTAACTGATTTTAATAAGGAAAGAGTGATTAGGCCAGGTGCTAAAAGGTTATATTTACACTTTTCGGTACATCTCTTGACTTGCCTATAGGGGTATGGATGTGTATTGGCCAAATTTGTATGATGTAAAGATGCAATTTTTCTGAAAATTGCATATATTTTTGGACTTGTACTGTACATTACACACACATAAAATTAGACAAAAAGAATAGGCAAATTTTTTTTAATGCGACAAAATGTTATAACGAAATGATAGAGGAATTAATTGTGGTCTCGGGTCTAAGAGGTGCATTTCAGCAAATTTTGAATTTATTCTTTGACAACTTCTCTTAATGATCTATTGGTATTGTTTTGTCAAACTATATGAGAAGAAATGATTTCCACTTTTATTTGATAGAAATTTGTAAAAAAAAAAGTCACTTTTCAGCTGATATGCCCAAAAAGTAGCTTTTTCACTTTTTTCAATAATTTTGCAAAAGTAGCATCCTTAATTTTTCTCTGACATTTTTTTCTGATATCTATTTGTGTTTGTGGTATTTATTTCATGTGTTTTACTCATTTTTGAACTCTGAACACAAAGAAATTGGATAAAAGTATTAAAGTGTAAAATGTGCTGTTTTAATAGTCTAGGTCTAACGGTCCGTACGAAGCAAGTGAAATATGAAGTTCTATGCACTTAAAAATTGTATTTCTTTAAACAGATTGCACTGAATCTATATCAAAAGCACTTATTACTGGTTGTTTAAACTTGTCTGTTTCACAGAATACCTGTATTTTCTTCTGTTGGATGGCTGGTGGTTAAAATATTGGCATTTTAAGACTGAAATTTCATGCAGGTTTTAAACAGTTAATTGAAAAAACTTTGCATCAGACCATACTGTCTACATATTTAGTTAAAAGCAACAGTCTTGTAACATCCAGGCTTCATATTTGATCATATCTCAGCAAGGATTTGAGCAAAAAGAAGCATATTTCCATCTCCAATATCATTTATATGCAATTTAATATGGAAATATAGGGAACGGCCCAAATTGACAACTAATTATTTTAAGCTTGACATTGCTTAAGACCATGTAAAACTCATGTGTTATGCTATTTGAAACTTTTATTTACATCAAAAGAACATTTATGTTATGTAAAATGTTTTGTTTTAATTTAACAACTTCAGAAAATTGTTGTAAGTGGAAAATATTACATTTCATATAAGGCCTCACTTCATTTTAAAACCTCTATTTTTTGGCATAGGCACATATAAAATTAACTTTTGTCAAATTTTTATAAGTCCCATACATTAAGTATGCTATCATGTACTTTGAATAGATAATATCTTATCCATTGAGACATTAAAAAGTGCAATTTGGTGTTTTGGGGGGATTTTTGAAGCCAAAATTTGAAAGTTAAAATTGTTCTATTTCAACGTCACAATTCAGCAACCAAAGTTGAGATATAAAAAATGCCACATTTTCTATAATATATATCATATGGCTTTAAAACTTTGTAAACTGACTCATAATACACACAGCTTAAATCATGCCAAGTTTTATTGGAATTGGTCAAGTTTTTGGCCCCTAATAGGCCCAATACCACAATTAATGACCCCGCTTTTCGTTGTTCACGAATATAGTTCCCTTTAATTATAGTGTATTTTTTCTTTATTTTTATTCTTTCCCTTTCTCATTCATTTCTTAGCTTTTCTGGGTCGGAAATGAAAGAAAAGAGCTGAAATAAACTTTTGGATGTTTTATTTTAACTGATTTTAATAAGGAAAGAGTGATTAGGCCAGGTGCAAAAAGGTAATATTTACACTTTTCGGAACATCTCTTGACTTGCCTATAGGGGTATGTGTGGAAGGGTGAAATTTAAATGGTTTGTATGTATATAGTTTTAACTTTCAGAATTGTACTATGATCTATATGATGTTATGTTTTTCTGTATAATAAAATATCCATTGGAACGTATTTATTGGATTTGTTTACTTATTTACAGAATAGAATCTTATGTCAATAATAAAAGAATAAAGCATGCTGTTTTGTTTATCTTTATATCGTCGCTGTTATGCAAAAACCTCGTATCTAAGGTTTTGATAATTTTACACCAGGCAGTAAAAACTGAAATCTTTTAATCGATTTTTTAGAATTAAATATGTATGTTCCACTGTATGCGACAATAACTGATCTTCTAACCAATCAATTACCAAGACGAGCAAATATTTCTGCACCTTTGTTGTTTTTTCAAAGCTTTTCATTATTTCAAAGCTATATTAGCTTTGAGAACCTAAAATTGTACCTGTTATAATGTCAGCTGCCGTGCCATGTGTTTTTCTTTTGAGATACGATATTTTCGCACGAGAAAATGTCTCACCAATCCGACTTCACTTTTTCGTCACATGTCAGAACTCAAGTTAATGATTGGTTAGAAGATCAGATATTTTCGCATACAGTGGATCATACATATTTAATCCTAAATAATCAATAAAAAGATTTCCGCAAAAAATTGAGATACGAGGTTTTTGCATAACAGCGACGATATGCTAATTAAGGTGATGACCTGAGTTCTGGTATGTGAACCCTTTAAATGCCTATTCATAGAACTGATGGTCAGTATTGTCACTTTGTCTATTCTCATTGGTCAGTTATATCACATTTATATGTGTGGAGGGAAATCTCTTTGTTCTTTGAAATTCTTCTTTTGGATTTACTCAGCATGTGTATTAGTGTAATTGTGCATTTTTGTGACACAATAGTTATATTCCTTATTTTATATTCAGGAGTTACTATCATGATGATGTATTGTTGATTCCATCCCATGAGGGGATATTGTGTTTGACCTTCGCATCTAAGTGTGAGGTAAGCATTGAGTTTTGCTATCAATGCTTATTATTTTGTTTGCTTATGCTTATTTTTAATTGCTTTGCTTTTGCTTAACATTAGCTATTTAGTTTGTTTCGTGTAGAATCTAGTTTTGCATGTAATTATATTTTTAAGACATTATATTAATTGAATAGTTTGTTATATTAATAAGCAACTTAATTCAATTAGATTACATTGATATTTTGTTAGAATAACAAAATAAGAGAAAGATTAAGAAATTGTATTATTTATTTTAATTGGAAATTCATTGAGTTCATATTGTACTCATGTTATCATTTTTGAACCATTGGTTATAATTTTATATTTAATTACAGGGTCTTTTGTTTACAACCTTTTCGTAACATAATAAAGAATCCAAAACCTGAGGAGTGTTTTATTTGTGTTTAAAACCAAGTAAACCACTCGACTACATATGGATGTGTATTGGTCAAATTTGTATGATGTAAAGATGCAATTTTTCTGAAAATTGCATATATTTTTGGACTTGTACTGTACATTACACACACAAAAAATTAGACAAAAAGAATAGGCAAAATGTTTTTAATGTGACAAAACGTTATAAAGAAATGATAGAGGAATTAATTGTGGTCTCGGGCCAGTAATAGTCTGAAATGGCCTATATCCGTATTTGACTGTACAGATTTTTACTCGCCCAGTCTGAATTGTTCTGAATTGTACTCGACATTACTCGACCAGTCTTAACCGTACTTGATATTACTGATTTTTACTTGACCCTTATCTTTGACAATGAAAATAGTCTGAAGTATTACTCGACCAGTCTGAAACAGTCTGAATCTGTTCTCGACCTGAACTCGACCACAATTTTTCAGTCTCGACCATACTCGACCAAAGGTCTGAACAATAGTCGACCTCTTTGAACCATATTTGACCAGAAAAGCTCTACTATTTTTAAAATTTTAACTGTTAAAATTTATTCATTTTTAACTGAAATGACAACAGCCAGAATAAAATAAAGATATGTAATATGTAAAATCAGATTTTTACATCCTTACATGATTCTCAGATTTATCAAAAAGAGAAGGTTAAATCAGATTATATTAGATAATAATTTAATTTGATTAAGAGTTTAGTTAAATAAAAGATTTGTTTTGCCTAAAACTACACTTATACTGAGGGTAATAAAACCTTATTAAGGTGCTTCTTGTTTGGCATGTTTTTTCTTTAATGTTAATGTTCCAAAATATCTAAATAAAAACTACATAGGTTATATGGTTACATACTATAGTAATATAGTCATCTTTTTAATGAGGTACATGTACAAATGTAGCAACAGCCATCAAAATCACTTAAATTTTTCAACCTTATAATATATATTGTCATATATCCCAAATTATAACAACAGATATATTTCTAATATTATTATGGGATACATGACCAAAAAATATATTATATGTGATATATATCAAATTAGAAAAAGAATAAAAAATTAAAGAAATTAATAAAATTAGTAATATTGTTTTTGTCAGCTAAATTGTTCTTTATGTCCAAATAAAGACATGAAAATGGAAACCAATGATGCAGAATATCTAGCTCAAGATTTGTGAAAAAGGTCATTTATTCGGAATATCATAAAGCATTATACAACTGACAGTGATGGACAATTATGTCATCAAACAAAACTGAATAAATGACAACAATTGCAAAGGTGGGGAATAAATACCGCCACTCATCAATAAACAAATTACAAAACATAGCCAAACAATAATATACAAGCAACATATATATAATAGAATAATAATACTAAAAACTTAAAAAAGAGGGTGTAGGTGGGTGGGAAAGTAAAAATCTTTACTTTTCTGGCAAAACAAAAAGAGCGTCTAGTAGCATTCAGTGCAATTGCGATAATGCGTGCGCAACTTGACGCTTGTTGAAAGTAAGCATGCACTTTAACCTCATTGGTCAATTAAACTTTTTGTGGCCAATGATAATAAGTATTGACCCTGATCATGCCATGACCATGCTGACCTTGACTGCCTGTAATCAAAAATTTGCATAATTCCTAGACAAAGACCATGGCAATTTTTGGTTTCTTATTATACCATTGATAAGAAATAAAACCTATACTAGTTAAAACAGTAGCCTATATTGCTAAAAATTAGTGTATAAAAACTTACTGCCAAAAAAATGTTTTTAATTGGAATAAAACTTATTGATTGTCAGTTAAATTTTTCTTCTTGTCCAAATAAAGACATGAAAATGGAAACCAAGGATACGAGTTCATTTGCAGAATAACTCAAGATTTGTGAAAAAGGCCATTTATTCAGAATATCATAAAGCATTATATATATACAACTGACAGTAATGGACAATTATGTCATCAAACAAAACTAAATAAATGACAACAATTGGAAAGGTGGGGAATAAATACCGCCATGATCCCCACGTCCCTGAATTGGAGAGACCGCCACCCGAGACATCCTTGGTGACTATTTTTGTATGACAAAAGGAAAAATTCAAAAAAAAATAACATATCATTCAACTCAAAACATTAGTATAAATAACAAAATTAGGCAAAGCAAGCCCTGTTGACTTCTACCGTAACTGTTTGGCCAGTAGAAATGCCAATGTAAAGCAAACCCTTTTGACCTTTGCATTCCCATGTCATACTGTTTTCTATTACCAACATTAAAGTATCCCCAATGAACCCCAGCTGCGTCTGAATACAATTTAAATGATTCGGAAGACACCCATTTTTGAAAAAAAACAGACTTCCCATTGTAATTAGATATAAAATTCAAACCATGCCCGCAAATCAGCTCTCGCTTCTGAATTTAGTGTAAATCTATAATGAGGACATGAATAGCCAATTTTAGATCAAATAACCTTCTCAGAAATGCTCGTCCTGGAACTACAACACTACAGGCGATATTCAATAAACCTAAAAGAGACTGTATTTCTAGAAGAATAACTTTCTTTTTTACCTTAAATATGTTAAGGAGACCCAAAATGTTTGCTATTTTATATTTTGGTAATCGAGCTACATCATGACCATAGCCTTAGAATCAATCTCAATGCCGTAGATAGTTATGCATGGTGTAGGTAATTGAGTTTTTTCATCTTTTATAGGAACACCTAAAGTTTCTGATAAGTGCTACAGAACACTTGTTAGTATTTGCTTCCCCTACAGAAAAAGAAATCATCTCGCAAATGTGAAACACCTTTTATTTGAAATTTGCTATTCAAAAAGCAATGAAGAGTAGAGGATTTTGTTTTTAAAAAGTTGTTAAGAAAAAGAAGGGGAAGACTGCATCATGATAAAATTGATCCTCCCATTTAAAGACTAATAAATGGTATTCTGAAAAATGCACCGGAATTAAACGGAAAGCATCTTCAACATCAACCTTACTCTTTTTACAGTTGAAACCGTGTTCTTGAACAAGTTCAATGACAGTTTCAATATTTTGATATGAAACTGAAGTCCCCTTTTGGAAAAGATAGGTCATGGATTAAGCGGAAGAAACCCACTTTTTTATAAGGTATTAGACCCAAGGGAGAACAGATAAATGTTTCAAAGGGTGGTTCATCAAAAGGTCCTTTTATTCTGCCTTTCATAATTTCCTTATTTAATTTGAGGTTGACCGCATCAGTATTTTCTCGTGTGCTTTTATGCTTAGAAGGAAATGTGTCCACCTTTTTTAGCAAGCAAAGAATTTATTTTAAAGCCGAATGTAAAACCCTGTATCAAATTTAATTGCATTGCTTTGTCGTAGCCTTTGAGAAAAATGTTTAATTTATTTACTTTTATTGGTGTTGTTAGACTTGTGGGTTGTAAGCCACTCTTTACATGAGACTGTGGCATGTTTTTTTTTATCACATTGCACACATTGGTGCTTATGTTTGCAAAATAGTTCTAGGTTGGTTAAGACTTGGTCGAGTATGGTTCAGATTAGGTCCAGTATGGTTCAGACTAGGTCGAGTATGGTTCAGACTAGGTCGAGCATTATAAAGACTAGGTCGAGCATGCTTCAGACGCGTTAAAAATAGTTCAGACTATAAAGTATGGTTTAGACTACAGTCGAGTATTAACAAGTAAATTTTAGACCAGTTTAGACTGGTCGAGTAAAAATCAGTTCAGTCACGTACAGATATAGGCCATTTTAGACTTTTACTGGTTTGTAGTGACTGGTTCTGTAACTATTTAAACTCTTACATAAGGCGTGTGGAACGCATGGTCATGTTTTTTTTGAAACCTCACACAATTACTAGACTTGATGAAACAAACAAAAAATGGCCAAATTTTGGTTGTTTAGCATCACCAGTTTTACCTCTTCTAAATGTAGCTATGATTTAAAGCTGAAAAAGGCCATTTTCAACATAATTTTTCATAATAAATGATTAAGAGAAAGAATATTGTTTTATGATTTCATTAAATACATGCATTTTATTAATATAATTTAATAACTGATATTTTCATATTCATTTTCAATCATAATCAAATATACCCCTCTTTTATGTGGTATGCATTAGGTTAAAAATACACTTTTGAAGTCATTTTTGAATGCTAACCATAATCTTTGCCGGACACCTGAGTTTAAGTCAACCATGAACTCATAAATACTATATTCTTATCTTATCAATGATGCAAAAAGTAATAGGGGATTATTTTGTTTTTCCATAGACACAAAATGCTTTGCTTCATTTTTTCAGAAAAAAATGTTTTTGAAAAATTTTGAAAAAAAATGTGTGAAAACCTACTTCTGCAATCAGAAAAAAAATTAGTAAATATACAATTTGTAGAAATTATTGTAATCATCAAAATATAAAACACATTCACATATAACTGTATTATAGTTTCAACTGTGTTGCTATCGAAACAATTTCATGATGATACACGAGTTTAAAACAATTTTGCAAAAAGCTTCAGTTAGTTTCTTAAATGTGCAAAAAAGTAGGAAAACTAAAACACTTATAATGTTTTACTGTATACACACATGTGTATATATAGATAATTTTGCTACTAAAGAAAATCGATAATGGTGTTGCCACTTGTTCAATATTTGCCATTGAATGTGTTGAAATGGAAGCAAACAGTTCACTAGCAAAAATACTGATAAGTGCTAAATTTACAAATTCGTTTAATGAATTTCGATACATATAGCAATGAATGTATACATTTTTTTGCTTACATTATGCAGGCTTTCTTGTACATAGGAAATATTATAACCGTGATAATGTTGCCATAAAAGCAACAAATTATATGCATACACTTTGAAAACGCTTTAAAATAGACAAAATCTCTCATACATTATACATAATATTAAGAAGCTGCAATCAGAAAATTGACATTTCAAGAAAGGCCAAGCTCAAAATTGTTTGTGTGAGAAAGGCACAGAAATAAATACTTATCACAATTGAAAAAAAATCAATATCGTTGAGGGAGGGGGAGTAACATTATATAAAAAAGAAATGATCGATTAGTTGTGGTTTGCTTTATGTCCAGTATCAAAAATCTCATGCATATTTTAGAAGTGAACAAAATCAATAGATTTAATAGAAACATTGTAGGTCTATTGACCAAAAATTAATTAATGTCAATATTTTGATACAATTAAACCCAATAAAAAAGAGAACCAAAAAGAGTCAGACAATGATCCTCTAAATAAAATACCTTTATAACGAGCTGTTTATTTTTCTTATGCATTCTTAAACTCAATGTTGAAACGGCAAAGCATGTATAGCTATACATTTTGAAAAATATTGTATTATTGAATGACGAGTATCTACATGAAGATCATTTTTGAGATGAAGTTGTAAAAAATAGAAATTTGAAAAAGGTCCTGCAATAGGGGTAGGCTGGAATGTCATTGCTGTTGTTGATCAGGTCATTGTTAACGTTACAAAGGTCAAGTTTTCTGAATTTTTCTAAATTTTTTTAATTTTTTTCTATCTATTTTCATTAATTTATATATGAAATGATCAAATTTTATCATTTATCATATTTCGAATTTAACATAAATCTTTTAAGGAATAAAAAAAGTTATTAGCATTTTCATTTGGTCATATCATTGGCGTTGGTCAGGGCCTTGTCAATGAAAGTATCCAAGGATATGTCCTAAGATATGTATTAGGACATTATTTAGGATGGTCTTAGGACCCGTCTGAGAAATGTCTTAGGATGTAAAACAAAGCTTCGTAGGACAGTCCTTACTACGATGGTCCTATGACCATCCTAACACATTTATTTAATTGAAAAAAATATGTAGAGAATTCGATAACATATATTTTATTGTATTTCAGTTGATATGTTGAGCATGACTCTTTTATTGAAAACAATTAACGCAAAATAAAAGTTTTAACGTTATACTAATAGATACGTTTTTATAAATGATATACAAATGTAAATGATTTGTATATGACAACAAAACTATACAGCCACAAAACTGTTTTACCAGCCCAGTAGTCAACACTTCAGTGTTGACATGGATATCAATAATGTGGTCATTTTTTATAAATTTTCTGTTTACAAAACTTTGAATTTTTCACAATACTAAGGATTTTCTTATCCCATGCATAGATTACCTTAGCCGTATTTGATACCACGTTTTTGGAATTTTAAATCCTCAATGCTCTTCAACTTTGTAATTGTTTGGCTTTTTAAATATTTTGATATGAGCGTCACTGATAAGTCTTATGTAGACGAAACGCGCGTCTGGCGTACTAAATTATAATCCTTGTACCTTTGATAACTATTAGGTGTGTTATTCGTGCTGCAATTTTAGTATATAAACTAGTTATGTCCTAAGGTCCACTCGATTTCATTAAATGTATTGAATCAGTTAAATAAGCGTAATAACATGTCATCGTCAAGCATACTTTTTGAAGAGTAACTATTGAAGCCCATTTTATAGGTTTGTTTATAGAAATGCAATGTTAGTTAGTAAAGGACGCCGCAATATCTCAAAGTATTTAGATATGTGCATTTATATATTTCTAGAACATCTACACTAAGTTTCTGTAAAATACGTTTATAATTTTAAAAATTCAATCTGAATACTATACGTTCCCTTTGTTGATATCTGGAAGAATTTTTTGGATCAACTTTGTCTACAAATCGAAAATAATGGAACACAATTGGAATCTTTAACACATATTGAAAAAAAATAGTAGTAAGATTAATTCTAATAACAGTATAATAGTTCAATGTTGTATTAGTAATTTTATCATTGAGTTTTTGCCATATTTGTTGTTTAAATTTCGTTTTAGGACATCGTAACTTTTAGAACTATCCTAAGACACCCATGACACCTATTTATACATCGTAAATTAAGATCCAAATTTAGGACATATCTTATGTTAAGAGACTTTCGTTAACCGGACTTAGGACTAAGACGTGTCCTAAGACCATCATAAGACACGTCCTAGTCCTAGAACAGCTTCGTTGACACGGCCCCAGGTCACGTTTAATGAAGAGTTAAAAATATGTTCTATATTTTTTCTTATATTTATGTATTGAATGGTCTTAATTTAAAATAATTCAAATTTGACATAAATCCGTTGAGAAATAAAAAAAGTTATTAGCCGATTCGTTTTAGTCCACCCATTAGTGTAACCCAACAAAGAGAGATCATTCGTATTGTGAGTCTTATTTCATCATTTTTTAGAAATTAATTTCGCATGTTTTTAGGTAGGTTACCCATAACATTTTTGATTTTAGACTAAAACGAGACTAAAATTAATTGTTTGTGTGTTTCTTTTCAACAGATGCAGACTCAAAATTTCACAACGCTACACCAAATATTGTATTTTTCTCAAAAATCCCAAATTTCTCTGCTGTTACCATTGTAACGAACCAATATTTATATCGGTTGGTATTATTTTTCGGACTAGTCTAATAGGATCTACATATATGGAAATTTTGAGAAAGATCGGTGACTATGTGTGCCGAAAAAGTTTAAGTGGTTATAGAGAATGAGTATTTATTACAGACATCATGAATTATCTACATAATTCTATATTTCACAAGGAAGAATCATGGAACTAAGTAAAATGCGCGTGTTGTCCCCCCGGAGAAATGACATCGTAACTTGTTTGGCTTTATAAATAATTTGATATGAGCGTCACTGATGAGTCTTATGTAGACGAAACGCGCGTCTGGCGTACTATAAATTACAATCCTGGTACCTTTGATAACTATTTACACCACTGGGTCGATGCCACTGCTGGTGATGATGATGATGATGATGCTTTATTATTTGACCTACTTACGTCTTAACAATGTTAAAAATGCTAATTAATATACAAACTTGTTTTGCCTTCTGTCGTTGTCCACTTTTTCTGTTATTTTAATATACGTTTAGTTTACTTTCACACTGAAGCTATTTCCGTTTATTATGATAGGACGTTTGGGACATTCCGAATGTTAAAAAACGTAAAAAAAACATTGATATGATGCTTATATATTTCATAAACCTTATAAGAATACATTTAGATTGTACACCAAAAATATTGATGACAGCTTTTTTCTGCAACAAAAATGTCAAAAATTAACTAAAATAACCATCATGACCATTGCAACTGAAATCAATAAAATCCTCCCTCCATTACCTGACTTGAAACTTTTGTATATATAGTAGCAAGTAGTCTTCAGAATGCATTCTGATGGAAAAAAATATTACCAAAGTTCAAGGTCATCCTTGTATGGAAACAAAATGAAGTCACAAATAAACAAAATGTATCATAAAACGAAAACATCATCATCATCATCATCTATATCTGTCAGGTGTGTTTTGATGTTTTTACAAAGGTCTGAAGCTTCACTTTGACAAAGTTCAGAATCTAACTTTTAATTGTAATACATTGGTGGCATACAGAAGCGTTAGCTCCTTAAAAGTACATATTTGTAAGATTTTGATTCATCTGAAAAGTTTGTTTGACATTCGGACAGCACTACCCATACATCCTTTGGTATTGTATCAATACATCAATACCATCATTGTATTCACACCATCTGAAAAACGAAGCAAACCATAACGATCGTAATGCTTCAAATACGAGTGTTAAACCTCGAACTGATCGGTTAAACTGTTTCTCTAAGCGCATCTGGTCAACAATGCATCCAGCATACACACCAGAATCAGCCATAAGATCCCCAAGACCTCCATCTGCCCACAATTTGCCAATACAAGCTGTAAAACAAGGAAGTGTGTGAAATCCATCAAGCCTCAATATATGGGATTAATTATTTCACTTGTTGTGATACTGCCTAAAGTTGTTGATGAAACGTCTATATTGTAAAGTCCTGTCCTACTTCTTTTGAAATGTCCATGCATTTCTTCATTGTTGTATAAACGGTTGACATATCGCTTAGCTTCTAGTCAACAACTGGTGCATAGGTAACAAGTGTCCGACAAGGAAGTGATTCTGAGACTAGTCCATTAAACGCAGTCCAGAAAGGGATTGCTTGTTTAATTTCCTCTTGAAGTTCTTGAAGTTCCATTGGAAATCTAATAGCTTGTCTGAGCAGAAGTTGCCGCAAAACCCATTTTATCAAAGATATTGTCTGCTCGTCGACAGGTAGAGATTTTTACCTATCCTCGTTTAACTTTTACCTGTTCAGCATGTACAGCGGTAGAATTTGTCATTTCAGTCTGCAGTTGGAAAACAGCTCTAGCCATAAAATGGAAAGTATATCCTGTGGAAGCAAGAAACGAAATTTCTCAAGTAAGGTGGACATCATAAAAGCCTTATGCTTTACCATCAGGTCTGAATTAATTTTTGATACCAACTTCACAAATGCAGTATCAAGGACAAAAGATTTTTCTTTTACTTTTTGGGGTGTTTTAAGCAGATATTTAGTTATACAGGCCGATTGATAAAGGGCATTTTCAGTAAAATTTTCATGTAAAACAATAAACAATTAACTCAATTTCATGAACCGAATTATTTCTTGCTGCCTCTAGTATATTCTTAATTCTGTCTTCTGATTCCACTTTGCACAATTTAGCATGTTTATAACAAGATAGATTCTGCTTACAACACGATCTATGATATCTATGATATCTAACATCAATAGTTTCCGAAAAAAATGATTAATAGAAGACAACTCTTCTACTATCTTCAAATATATGTCATCTTTCCGTAGTTTAATAGCTTCAATAAAACTAACTTTGCCCTTGTGAAGGAAACACATATAATTTGTCCGGACTTTTAATTCGACAAATTATGCATTCTTGCCAATCTAAGGCAGATTTCCCTCTCTTGGCACTTGTTGGACTACCTAACTGCTACAGTATCCTGAAATTTTTCACAACTGATCCAGAATAATTTTAAGTGATTATCTTAACACAATGTAAACAATGATAAAAAAACAATATATATTACCACCCTGGGTATTCAAAATAACAAAAAAACAATGAAATCAACAACATAGCAAATATGAAAAAGTGTAAAGACAGATATAAACCCTAAAAGTGATATTAATTAAACTTTTTCAATGTGAAATGCTAATCGATATTTGGCTTGTACAGTGATAGAACTGAACAGAGTGAGGATTACATAAAAAAAAAACGTCCCGGACCGTAATTTCGGAATTGAATAAATTGTGTAATGGATTGAGGTGTCCTATTTAAATTAAAAGAATCTTGTAAATCGAATAAGAATTGTTGAAAATAAAAGTTTTTTTGTATAAAGTAAATATTGAAGTGCATATTTATGCCAAATAAACCCAAATTAAGTGTTTTATAATTATCCTGAAATTAAAGGAAACCGGTGAAAATCCCAATAATTACAACTACTGAAGTAAAACGGCTTTTATAATGTTGATGGTAAATATTTTAAAAACAAATATTGTTCATTTTTATCGTCAGTGGTATATTCTTACATTTTCTTATAAAAAAAATATCCGTAATATTTTGATCTGTAATAATAATTCACATTTTAGTGTATCAGTGAATTTTGTTTTATACACTACATAACGCTATAAAAAGTCATTTTTACGGAAATTCGACGATACGATTTTCTTACGTCATGTTTAAAATTTAAGTTTAACATGTATTCTTTCATTTAAAAAAATCCAGGTGTTTGTTCTTTGTATGCATTAAACTCCTTAACTAAGCGTCTTTTCAGATTTCGCCGCTGCAATACATATAAAAATGGATAATTAACAATAGAAAATAAAAAATCACAAATTTTGGTATTAAGTTTCCCGTTAAAGTTAGATATCAAGATCCAGGAAAGTGCAGTGTTCAATGTAAGTATAAGTTTGTTTTTTTTTAAAGTGAATTCGACAGGATAAACATTTTAGTGTAATAATGAAGTCGTCATTATTGAGAGCGAATATATCATCTAAATATCTAAACGTGTTATTATATTTTGAATCAGATGTAGTTTTCCACGGGTCTTTGCTGATTTTGGTCATAAATAGTAACTCATAATAATACAGAAACAGGTCCGAAATAAATGAGGCACTGTTAATTCCCATTGGAATTCCGATAACCTGACGATAACTCCATAGCGAACAAACATGCTATCTAGTACAAATTCAAGGGCAGTTACAGTATATGCAGGTCCTGTTGACATCATAGTATTAAAACTATTATAGAGAATTGTAATGTTGAAGGCAGTGCATCGGTTGAGATTTATTTCCGCAAGGGTATCACAAGCCTAGTAGTCAGCACTTTTTGTGCTGACATGAATTATCATTGATATGGTTATATTTATAAATTAACTGTTAACAAAATTTTGATTTTTTTTAAATACTAAGGCTTTTCTACCTCAGGCATAGATTACTTTAGCTGTATTTGGCAAAACTTTTAGGAATTTTGGTCCTCAATGTTCTTCAATTTCGTACTTTATTTGGCCGTTTTAACTTTTGTAGATTCGAGCGTCACTGATGAGTCTTTTGTATACGAAACGCGCGTCCTGGTATCTATGATGAGTTTATTTTCTTTTAATAATGATGATTTTGTAGAAAAAAAATAATAAGATCAATGTAAACAAAGGCTACTGGCTTTGATGGTGTATCAGTAAACATTTTGAAAATAGCCAAACCCGTAATTGTAAAACCTATTACTAAACTTATTAATAGGTCAATAAAAGTTTCAGAGTTTCCTGACCATCAATAGGAAGCACAGGTTGTCTCATTGCATACGAAGAATAGTGAGTTAGAGGCAGGAAACTTTAGACCTGTTAGCATACTACTACAAAGTTCTTTTAAAAGGCCATATACCAGCAATTTATGAAATATTTTAGTAAGATATTTCATCTATGGCTATGGCTGTAATACAGCTCTTCTAAAAGTCATTGAGGACTAGAAAATAACAGTCGACAAAAACATATATATTGCATCTGTTGTTTTGAACCCTATTTCGAAGGCCTTTGATTGCCTACCCCATTACTGACTCTTATTAAAGTTGAAGGCATATGGCCTGTCAATTGAGGCACTTACACTTATCGACAACTATCTGTCGAACAGATAACAGTGAGTAAAAGTGGGTGTATATTTCAGTACCTGGAAAAATATTTACAAATGTGTACCGTGGGTCCTGTGCTTTACAAAACTTTTTTAAATGACATTTTCAATTTTGTTAAAGAAAATGAGATGTACAACTATGCAGATGACAATACATTGTTACACTCAAGGCCAGATGTAAACGGATTAGTTGAATCTTTGAAATAAAAGAAAGTGCAGTTTTAATAGATTTGCTAATAACAAAATGAAAGCTAATTTGATAAATTTCAAACTATTGCCATTGGCAATAAATCTAAAAGTGGGGATATTAAATAGAATTTAAATGGGAATGAAATTTCATGTTACACTGAGATAAAGCTCCTATGAGTAACAATGTAATATCAACTCAAGTTTAAAACACATATTTTTGAAATTTGTAAAAAAAGCATCAAGGCAGCTAAATGTACTAAAAGAATTGGGAAATATCCCTTTGGGAAAGGTTGGGAAGATTAACTATTTATTATTCATAAATTATATCTAGTTTGAACTATTGTCCTGTGTGTTGGTATTTTTGTGGGGAGGGTAACACTAAAACATGCCTTGAGGTTCATCTACAAAGATGTTAGTTGTGACTATGAAACTCTTATTTTAAAATATAGTTTACCTTCTTTACAAATAAGACGTCTACGAATGATGGCAATAGAAGTTTTTAAAATAATACATAAAGAGACACCAGTTTATTACCGTGATATTATTAATTTTTAAAAGAGACCTTACTCTCCAAGAAAGCAACAGACGGTTGAAGTACCTCAGGTGAGAACAACACACTTTGGACTTCATTCCTTAAGGTATGCTGGAGCTACACTCTGGAATGAGCTGTTTGACGCGATACGCGCGCAGTCGAACCTGAACAAATTAAAAAGTATGATCAACAACTGGAATGGCAACTCATGGACATGTGGCTACTGCAAATCTTAAAGCTTTATTGTTTTTATGTTTTCCATGCAAATTTTAAAACTAGTTCAGCTTGTGTATTTCGTCTGATTTGCATATAATCTAGTTTAGTGCTTTGCTTGTTTGTGCTTGCTTTTACTTATTTGAACATTTTGCACAATATAGCTGTCTTACTTTGTATGTCTGTTGTGTCTGTTGTGTATGTTGTATGTCATATATGTCTTAATACTGTATGGTTTCGTATTGTTATTAATGTCGCTAAAAGCTCTACAGAGCTTATGTTTGTAATTTTTAACTTACCCGACTTTATATCATTTTTTTTTTTATTAAATTCTATTCTATTCTTTTGTTTGTTGTTACTACAAAATGACCTTAAAGAGTTTAAACATATATATTCGCATTTCAACTTTTTAAATGCCCATTTAATCAGGTGTGTGAATTTTGGCTTAATAAGATTATGACACAAAGTGTTATATAGGGTAGACAAATCAAAACTTTGAACAGATTCGAAATCACCAACAAAAGCATGCAGTTTTTTAAGTACTTCCAACGAATTTTTGACACTCCAAAAGTAATTAAATCAATTATTTTCAAAGGCCTTATTTGAAAAAATGATTACCAGGTTTTTGATTGTACCAAGTGTACTAGTAAGTAGAATTGATAGTTTAGTAGTGGAACAATAGCTTGAAAACGAAATAAATCTATATCAGCTTCGAAAGCCAGTACTTAGTTGGAACTTCCAATGTTTTTGGTTCTGCTTGTAAAGAGGTTGTTAAAAGTGTATGTTTGTTACAAATGTAATTTCCCACAGATGGAGCCAGTTGAAATGTTGGTGAATTCGTCATTTCCATTTGTAAAACCTCAATGTAAAATTTACGTCAAACAATAACGATATTGTTATCAGCTTTTTCAGCCTGGACAGAAACATATTCCTTGTCGATTTCTTTTAGCTGATATTTAATACGAGAAATTGAGCTATTATGGTTGTTGTTAGGAGTAAACTGATCTTAAAAATGTTGAATACGTATATCATCTATGTTCATTAACGAATTAAAAAAAATTCTAATGATTTCTTGTCAGCTTTTTCTCGTTTTAGCCATTTAAATCAGTAAGTACGGAGTGAGTCGTGGATGATGTTACGACACTCATTACAATCAATAATTGACAGGGGACGATATTTATATCCTTTTCTGAAGAATGATTTCACCTCATGCTCACGAACGTTGTTAAGTTCTCCTGTTATAACATGGGAACGAGGGACATTAATGTATAGTTACATTATTACATTTAATTATGGCATTCGATACGGCACAGTATAGGTTTTATTGGACATAAGACTTCGATGCAAGCAAATATCCCTGAATAAATGTTTGGTTCAAAACAAATTAAAATCATATTAGCAGTAGTAGAAATGGCTTACAGTTGGATTTGATAGTAAGAATATGCATTAGGTTTGATCAAGAGGAAATAGTATATGACTTAATAAAATAAGTTATAATTTAATTGTATTAAACGGTTATACGCATATATCCTTCACGTTTTACTAAGGTAATCCGTTTGTAATGTAATTGCTTTTCTGATGAAGTTAGGAAATGGAAACTAGACTTTTAATTTTCTTTCCAAGTCAAGAACTCGAGAACAAATATGTCTTGTCTGACAAATCTCTTTCCTGTTTTTTAGAATCTGTATAAAGATTCAAGTATAAAACGGAAATCAGCCTACAACAATATGGGTATAGTTATTGGTGTCGTTATTGATGTGGCTGTGACTGCAACTGCTGCAGCAGCAGAGGCTGTCGCGGAGGCAGCAGCAGAAGCATTAGCAGAGGCAGCAGCAGAAGCAGCGGCAGATGCAGAAGAAGAGGCAGTGGCAGATGCAGCAGCTAAAGCAGAAGCAGAAGGAGCAGCGGAGAAAGCTGCAAAGTCTGAAGCGGAATCAGCGGCCAAAGATTCTGGAGAAGCCGCATCTGTTTCAATAAAAGTTTTAAGAGGAATTGCTGAATTAAACAAATTAATCAAGGAGTTCTTTATCGTCGATGCTGTTTTTAAAACTGCCATAGCTATCATTCGTGGTATTGAAGGTAACTCTCGAAGAGTCCAAAAACTTGAGAAGTACCTTCATGTTCTGATAGAAATGGGAAAGAAAATGAATAGCATAAAAGGATGGCTAGAAAACCATAAGAAAGATACCGTTAAATTGGAAGGAATTGATGTGCCTGTTGATTCCGGTGTACTGAGTAAATATATGTCTCCACTTGCAGCTGTAAGTAGATAATTAAACAAATGAATGATAATTAGTAACTAGATTTGTAATTGCTACCAATAACGGATGGCACCCCGTCCCCCATTGCCAGGATAACGGCAGCAATTTTGAACATTTCAAAGTCGAACGTCGCATCAAGACATTCCAGTTATCATTACAGTAAATGTTTAGTCAGTTTGGAGTATTTAAAAACATGTGGCATTTTGACCGTTTCAATAGTAACGGCAGCCATTATACAAATTCCTAAATCATATTTGAACTCTGCACATGCCAGTTAACATTACTGTTAAGTTTCATTAAGTTTGGTGCATTTTGATTTTTCGTAGTTTCCATGGTAACGGTGGCTATTTTTAAAATTTCAAAGACAGGTTCCACTTTTACTCGTTACCTACTCATTAAGTTGCTGTGGGTTAATTATGATTAGTTTATTTAATTATCATATTCTTTAAAGCAGCTTTAATATTTTTTCCCCATAGGGCCACGGTTAAACTTTGGCCCTGTTTCCAAACAATGGCGGCCATTTTTTTCTAAATATTGAAGGTACATCAGGGCATACCAAGGAACATTTTCATGAAGTTTCATCCAGTTGTGTCTTACATAAAAGATTTGGAATTTAGATTTTTTTTTCAATTATCGTTTGCATGGAAACGTTGGTCATCTTGGACCATTCCATAGCAAGGTGCACATCCTTATTATAGTAGAGTTCGATCAACATTGGTCCATTAAATTCCAAAAAATAGCGTGGACAAAATGTGTGGAAGGATAATAAAATAACTAGATTTGCCATTGCAAGCAATAGCGGATGTCACCCTTTTCCCCATTGCCACTTAGTGGCAGCCATTTCAACAATTTTAAACAGTGATTTTACGCAAATGCATGGTAATTCATCTTTCTACAAATTTTCAGATCATTTGAAGCATTTTGAATATTTGGAATTTTTTTATGTTTTCATGGCAACGGAAGCCATTTTGGAAATTCCAACTTCAAATTCTGCTTCAACACATGACAGTGAACATTATTTGGAAGTTTCATTAAGTTTAAAGCATTTTGAAATTTTTGACATTTTTACTGCTGAATCCATGGTACCATTGTAGTTCCAATGATTGTCAAAATCATTCAAAACCTGTATATAGTTGTGAAGTTTTATAAAAGAGTAGGTCCGGTAAGGACCGATTTTGGCCTCAAATTTCAGGTTCATCTGACGAAAGATTTTGACCACTTTTTAAACACTTAAGTGTCTATTTTATTTGAATTGATTAGTTTATGTGATAGATTTTAACAGATTGAGTCATTAAAAACGATCTGATTCAAGCTCAAATATGAAAAATCTACCTAATATGCCGAAAAATGTCACTTTTCAGATGGTTTTTGGTAAAAATGAAAGTGGCCGCATCCGTGTTCATCCTCAACCTTTATATATGTTATGTTTTATCATAAAATACAACTTAAATTTCAATATTAAGGATGAACACGAATGCGGCCACTTTCGTTTAACACGAAAAACGTCTAAAATTTAACTAAAATGCTAGAATTATGAGGATTTCAGTAATTTAGCATGACTTAATGGTGCTAGTACCGGATATATGTGCATTGTATTGTCAAAAACAGCCCATATTTATGTAGCAGAAGCATACTACTGTCCAATAAATAACTAAAGGTTTACATTTTAACAATTTTGTAAAACTGCTATATTTTGGGGCCAAAAAGGGGTCTTACTGAACCTACTCCTTTGGAGCATTTCCATATTTTTTAAATTTTTGGTGTAGTATCCATGGCAACATAGCAGGTCCAATGATTGCCAAATTCATCCCAAAGCAGTAAATAGTGGTCACCTACATTGTATTAAAATCTAAAGATTTTAAAGCTTAAGCATTCTAAACAAATCCAAAATTTCCATGGTGATGGCAGCCATTTTTTAGTTCCAAAGTTGCACTGCAACTGGAAAGTCAGTGGTCCTTGTTTTAGTGAACTATTATTAAGATTGGTTCCATTGGCTCTGAAAAAACTGCCGGACCAAAGTAGTTGAAAGAAAAACAATAATGAGACTAGAATTGCCATTGCAAGCAATAGCGGATGTCACCCTTCCCCCAATTGCCAGGTAATGTGTAATGACGATTTGCATTTTGTCGAAGAAGGACTCGTACTGAGAAGGTGTATTCATTCTTTAAACTGATTCTGACGAATAAAACAAAATCAACTAATATTGTATTGTTTTTAAAAATGATGTTTGAGAAAAAATATACAATAAATAAGGCTTTTACTTTTCTCATTTGAATTATTCTTTTTTATCATGTCGAGGCCTTAATATATAGCTGACTGTAAGGTATGGATTATTTCATTGTTGTAAGTCGTTAGGTTGGCTATGATTGCGTACATCCACTTCATTTGAACTGTAGATGTGGTTGATAAATTGTCGCATTGGCCACTACAAAACAATTTTTACCATACAAAATAGAACCAAAACCTAGCGTACGTGAACAATGGTGAAGTTGGCGGCTTGTTCGTTATTCCATATTCAATATTCGATAGATAACCCGCTGCTAGCAGTCGGTTCGAAATTCAAACTAAGTTAAAATAATGAAAAAAAACATCAACATTAAAAGCATGATTTTCATAGTTGGGAGGATTGAAAAGATACGTAGGAAATCGTTGTCTGACCCCTTCAAGCTGTCTTTAACTCTCGTTGCCCTCGAATATAAACCCTTATCACTGCTTATGTAAGCTGCATATTTGCCTTTATGTTATATATACTAGGCAAAAAAAGGAAACGTTACATTGGTTTTTAATTTGAAAATATCACATACATGTATATTAATTTCAAATATTTTCATGATTAAAAATAGTAACCTGAATGATTTATCTATCAAATTTACTCATTTATATTTATATAAAAATATCGGAAATGACGTGACGTCATTTTCTGATTTCAAACAAATAACCATTTTTTAAAAAAAATCACATGTATAGAGTGGAATCGAGTTGTCATTTTTGTCGAACACGATTGTTAACAAAAGGTCGCATTAAAAAATTGAAAAAGTTACATGTAAAACAATGCCCCGTCTACACCAAAATGAGGGATAACCAGCTATTGGGATGTTTGCAGCAGGAATGACTCAAGTGCAGGTTGCAAATCATTTTAATGTCTCTAGAATGACTATTGCAAGGCTTAAGACTCGTCTTAGAGATACTGGTACAACAAATGATCGCCCCCGTAATGGCAGGCCACGTGAAACGACGTTACGTCAAGACAGACACATCCGCATCATTCATCGCCGGAATCGATTTGTAAACGCGTCACAAACTGCACGACAAACCCACGGAAGACATAACAGCAGAATATCTGCTCAAGCAGTTCATAACCGATTGCGTAAAGTTGGTATAAGAGCTCGTCGTCCATTAAAGGGACCTATCCTTACACAGCGTTACAAGATGGCGCGACTTCAATGGACACGGGTACGGATTCGATGGAATACGCAAACATGGAGACAGGTTCTTTTTACCGATGAATCTAAATTCAACTCGAAATATAGCGACGGCAGAGCCAGGGTCTACCGGAGATGCTATGAACGATTTTTTTATGCATGCGTGCGGGAAACAGATCGGTTTGGTGTTGGCGGAATCATGGTTTGGGGCGGAATTATCTACCAGGAACGCACTGAGCTCAAAATCATCGTTGGTAACCTATATGCAACAAGGTATAGGGACGAAATTCTGGCTCCAGTTGTTCTCCTGTTTCTCCGAAGACATCGTTTTAACCAAGTTTTTCAGCAGGACAACGCCCGTTGTCACGTAGCACACATTTCGATGACCTTTTTGGAGAATAACCATATTCGTGTGTTGCCTTGGCCTAGCAATGTCTCCAGATTTATCACCAATTGAACATCTTTGGGACGAACTTGGACGACGTATCAGAAATACTAGTCAAAATCCAGCGGAAAAGCTAGCCACGCTCCAAACAGCGCTTTTCAGGGAATGGAACAGCATCCATCAAGATTTTATTCGACGTCTTATTGATTCCATGCAACGGAGGTGTCATAAATGCAAAAGGTGGTCATACAAGGTATTGACATGTTAATCCGAATTCTTTACTCGTCCTGATAAAATTGTCCAACAAATGTGCAATAATGTTTTCAATAAAAAAAAACTTGTTATTGTTCCCTTCAAAATTATGTTAGCTAACTATTCCATTAAATTTTTGTTATCAATTTTTTGTCATAAAAAAAATAAATAATCGTATAAGCATGTAACGTTTCATTTTTTGACTTTTTGTCTAGTAAAGATTGTTTCAATAAAACGACATCAAAGATGTTATGTATATATGATATTTCTTTAATTAAAAAAAAACAAAAAAACAATAACTCTAGAGCAGTAAGAAACATATATATATGAATATTTATGACAAGCCCCCCAAAAAAAAAATATGTAGTGAAAATTTACCGAAGACATCTTCAATGACGGTGAGACCCTTCCTCGTCTTAATGTACATATAGTTTGACGAAATCATGGGCTATGTATATATGAAGATTGGTTCAAAATGACTTCCCAGAATAATGCTACCTCGATATCTACGAAGGGCCTATTGTCAAAATTTCAAGACAAAGTTAACATGGCAAGGGCGAGACCCCCTGATCTGTCAATCTTCCTATTATAATGCAGACAAGTTAATATGTAGATACAAACGTGACTAAAAGGAATTTGGGTACACTTCCTTTCTTCTATGTTTATGGAGGACATGAAGTGCCAGATGCATTCAAAATATATAGCGAAGACCTACCGGAGATCGCTTGAATAACGGTGAGACTCCCCTGGTCTTTCAATGTCCATAGAAACTGACGAAATCATAGGATATGTTTATATAAAGATTGGATTACAAGGATTTCACAGAATAATGTCTTCTTCGATATCTACGGAGAGCTCAGTTTGTCATTTTTCATCAAAATGTCAAAACCAAGGTCACAGGACAATGATGTGACCCACTCTGATCTCTCAATCTTTCTAATATTATGCAGACAGCTAGTTAATATGTAGATACAAACGTGACTAAAAAGAATTTCGGATACACTTTCTCTCTTCTATATTTACGGAGGGCACAAATTGCTAGATGGATATTCAAAATATAACGTGAAAACCTACCGGAGACCGCTTAATAACGATGAGAACCCCTGGTCATTCAATGTCCATAGATTTTGAAGAAATCATAGGATTTTATACATGCTATATATATATATAGGTTGTTTCAAAAGGATTTCCCATAATGATGTCATCTTCGATATCTACAGAGGGCTTATAATGTCACTTTTCAGCTAAACATTGTCAAAATTTCAAAACAAAGGGCAGAGGGCAATGGTGAGACCCCCTGATCTCTCAATCTTCCTAATATTGTACAGACAGTCAGTTTATATGTAGATACAAACGTGACGAAAAGCAATTTGTTTACACTTTCTGTCTTCTATGTTTACGGAGGACCTTAAGTGCCAATTTAATATTCAAAACATCTAGTGAAAAATATACCGGAGACCGCTTAAATGACGGTGAGACTGTCCTGGTCGTTTAATATCCCTAAAATACGAAAGTGTACCCAAATTCCTTTTAGTCACATTTGTATCTACATATTATCTTACTGTCTGTATAATATTAGCAATATTGAGATATCAAGGGTCTCACCTTTACCCAGTGCTCTTTATTTAGAAATTCTGACAATTGTTTGCTGGAAAAGTGACAGTCTAAGCTCTCCGTAGGTAACAAAGATGACATTATTATGGAAAATCCTTTTGATACAATCTTTATATATACAGAGTGTATGATTTCGTTGAATTTGATGGAGTTTGGACGGGCAACAAAACGATTACCTACGTATCTTTTCATTCTTTTGAATTATGAAATTATATAAATGTAATCAAATATTTTAATTTTATATTATTTTCAACTAAATTTGAATATCGGATAACGAACCGACCGCTTACTTCACATAAGTAAAAAAACTGATTATCTATACTGAAGCTTTAAATAAATTATTTTTATAAATTTGTTCTTAGGGAGCTGGCAAGTTGCAAATCCTATGTAAAGATGTTCAGAACAAAAATACACAAAATACAACGATGACGGACACACAAGTTGAAGCCATGAGACGATGTCTAGTCAAAGTTAACACAACATTCGAATCATTGGCAAAGTTCATGCAGGATAAAACAATGATAGTTAAAGTGTTATCGTCCTTTCCAATCAGCATAGATGAAGTGAACGATTGGAAATCAGGGCTTAAGAATTAGTGGTCAAAACCAAGGTCACAGGACAATGATGAGACCCACCCTGATCTCTCAATCTTTCTAATATTATGCAGACAGCTAGTTAATATGTAGATACAAACGTGACTAAAAAGAATTTCGGATACACTTTCTCTCTTCTATATTTACGGAGGGCACAAATTGCTAGATGGATATTCAAAATATAACGTGAAAACCTACCGGAGACCGCTTAATAACGATGAGAACCCCTGGTCATTCAATGTCCATAGATTTTGAAGAAATCATAGGATTTTATACATGCTATATATATATAGGTTGTTTCAAAAGGATTTCCCATAATGATGTCATCTTCGATATCTACAGAGGGCTTATAATGTCACTTTTCAGCTAAACATTGTCAAAATTTCAAAACAAAGGGCAGAGGGCAATGGTGAGACCCCCTGATCTCTCAATCTTCCTAATATTGTACAGACAGTCAGTTTATATGTAGATACAAACGTGACGAAAAGCAATTTGTTTACACTTTCTGTCTTCTATGTTTACGGAGGACCTTAAGTGCCAATTTAATATTCAAAACATCTAGTGAAAAATATACCGGAGACCGCTTAAATGACGGTGAGACTGTCCTGGTCGTTTAATATCCCTAAAATACGAAAGTGTACCCAAATTCCTTTTAGTCACATTTGTATCTACATATTATCTTACTGTCTGTATAATATTAGCAATATTGAGATATCAAGGGTCTCACCTTTACCCAGTGCTCTTTATTTAGAAATTCTGACAATTGTTTGCTGGAAAAGTGACAGTCTAAGCTCTCCGTAGGTAACAAAGATGACATTATTATGGAAAATCCTTTTGATACAATCTTTATGTATACAGAGTGTATGATTTCGTTGAATTTGATGGAGTTTGGACGGGCAACAAAACGATTACCTACGTATCTTTTCATTCTTTTGAATTATGAAATTATATAAATGTAATCAAATATTTTAATTTTATATTATTTTCAACTAAATTTGAATATCGGATAACGAACCGACCGCTTACTTCACATAAGTAAAAAAACTGATTATCTATACTGAAGCTTTAAATAAATTATTTTTATAAATTTGTTCTTAGGGAGCTGGCAAGTTGCAAATCCTATGTAAAGATGTTCAGAACAAAAATACACAAAATACAACGATGACGGACACACAAGTTGAAGCCATGAGACGATGTCTAGTCAAAGTTAACACAACATTCGAATCATTGGCAAAGTTCATGCAGGATAAAACAATGATAGTTAAAGTGTTATCGTCCTTTCCAATCAGCATAGATGAAGTGAACGATTGGAAATCAGGGCTTAAGAATTAGTGGTTAATAAAACCAAATTTTATGAATATAGCGCAAAAAGAACTACAGTCGTGTTTACAACAGGATCCTGTATGTTTTTTCCAGAAAAAATGTTTTTCGATATAAAAATTGTAATCATTGACTTAAATATATTACTCAGAACAAATGATTTGATTTACATGTGTGCAGTCAATAAATGATGTGTAGAAATATAGAGTTAGTAAGGGGCATTGCAAAACAATAAGTCTAAGGAAGAAAATTAAAGTCAGGAAACAAATATTAGGAGACACGATACCCACTCAGAAAGGTGATGGAATGAGGTGTATTGTATGGGGAGGAACTTTTGCTCAATAGATAAAGTCAACAGTAGTATACCGGTGTTCAAAGTCATAAATGAAATGCGGGTTACAAACTAAAACCGATGGAAACACAGAATCTTTAAGATGAAAATAAACGAAGAACATGAACAGTGAATTGCATCAAAACAAACGCTTACATACATAGAAACGAACTATTTGATGACAACTGCCATATTCCCGACTTGTTACAGGACATTTTTACAAAAAATAGTGGGTTGAACCTAGTTTTATGTTTAGCCAAACCTCCCGATTATATGACAATGTTAAAAAAGTATATCGCTAAAATGACAACAATACATTACAGAAATACAGCAAAAACACACACAAGAACACTCATCAAAGAGAAACGCACAAACAAATATTATACATGCAATAGTCGACACAACATGCAAACTGCAGAACAACGAACATCGTCCATCAACAACAAACACCACAGGGCATTAGAAACAGTACCGCACTTACGTAACGAACATGCAATCTCTATTTTATACAATTATTTTCATATAACCAGCCCAAACAATTGTCATGACAATGATGGTAAGGAAAGACACTTTTACAATTATTTAGACTACAAACGATAAGATATACCACATTATCACACAGTCAAGAACTTCGAGTTTTTACCGGTGCATATACAACTATAGCGACAAGCGAACTGCAAGTAGAAATGCGTGACCCATCTACGAAGAACGTAGAAAGTGTCTTCTTACAAAATCTTTCTTGAATATATTTACTCAGGAAGATAACCATTCAACTAAGGATGGTTTAGCAAATAAGGCAACATTCCTTTGCTACTCCAGGGAAATAAAGATATGATTAATCAACATGTTATAGATATTAACAAAATATATAAATACACACAATTCCCAATACCCCCTTGTTATTAGACTAAACCCGGTGTATGTTCACAACTCTCAAAGTTCATCTAAAAAAAGGGCAGTCCACACTTAATTCAAAGTGAAAGTAACTTCAAAATTGATACTTAGTATCGTCAGTTTTTAAAAATATAAACGAACGGATCTAAAGATCAAAATTCTAATAAAACCTCATGTGTTTTTGCAATACCTGAAATGGGAATACAAAAAGTTTCAAACTGCCTAAAATATGTAAATTTTCACTTGTGAGCTTATGACAATATTCCTGTTACTTATATGGGATAAGAATTTAAACCAAAATAATGTTATTGTGTTTGTCGTCTATTTATCAGCTCTCCAAGCCGTAAAAAGTAATGTATCTAAGGTAAAACGATATTTATTGTACGATATAATATTTTTATACAACCAGTTAGTAAAACTAGGAAGCAACATAATATTTGAGTGGATCCTAAGCCTCGTCGGAATTTTAGGAAATGAAATTGCAGACCAGACTGCCAACGTGGCTCTTAATAAAGGTACAATAAATTGTCATATTCCCCTATATAAGGAAGACATCAAATGTTAAACAAAAAACATATTAAAACAAATTTGGCAAAACAATGGTCAGACAACCCAAAGGGAAGATAACTACACTCCTTCCAAAATAATGTATCCTTTAAGATTACTATTCAACAAATGAATAGAGAAATTGAACGAATAATATTCAGATTAAGATCTGGCTCTGTTAATGTCAATAAATATCTTCACAAAATAGGGAAATGCCCGAGTAAAATTGGGAAAACTGCAAAGTCATAGACGATGCTGTACACTTTCTATTAGTTTGCTCAAAATAAGATTTACAACGAAAACAGATAGAGCCATAGATCTCTCATTGAAACAACTTCTATCCAGATACATATACACTTTTAGTCCCGTCCATAACTATCTACGGGAAACTTATATGAGTCTTATGTAGACTAAACGCGCGTCTGGCGTACTAAATTATAATACTGGTACCTTTGATAACTTATATACTTCAGAAAATAAAGAAGACTCTCAATTATGAGTGTCATTTAGCTTTATTTACATATTGTAAAATAAATAATTATGTATTTGGAACCCGCGCATATGAAGTATTTCCAAGATGGTCCCTCAAATTAAATTATTCCATCAAGTTATAAAACAAGCAATATTAAAGATAAAAGAAAAAACTCACCCGACTATGAAATCATTTCCTTTTTTAATATCCATAGAATAATGATGAGCAAGTCACAAGTGCAATGCACACTTCACCTTTCTGTCAGTTCATTGAGCGTAATCAAATATACGTTTTCCACCTGTGTCATACATCAGCAAATCAATCACCTTTCAAACATAAGCACTAATTGACCATGAAATGCATGCATTTATTTTCAATAAGTATCAACATTCAATTTAAACACTCTAATCTATTGAACATTATTACACTAGACAAGTTAATATAATATATTAAAGATGTACTTAGGTGAGGTGAGGTTAAAATTAAGAAATTAAGAAATTAAAATTAATACTTTAAGCTGGTAGAGCATCACTTAGGGATAAAAATAAGCTAAAGATATTGATAGGTCATGGACCTCTTTTTCGAGATATTTAAGATTTTAAATATGGCGGGAAAAGACTGACTCGGACTTTTACTTTATATATGCATTGGTATTTATTGGTCTCAAAACAAAAGAAAGAAAATTAAGAATCTTCTAAAATTTTAGTAAATGACCTTTCACAAGGTATTAAATCGTATATGAAAAAATAAATGGGTGTTATGGGGCAAAATATTTTACATTGTGTTGTAGGAAAAAACACCAAGGAGTCCGAACATTTGACAGAAATTCCAAAACCTCACCTAAGTACATCCTTAAGGGAAAATACAACATCACATTAAGATTCTCTACAATGGACAATTACAGTCATATGTTTAGAAATTAAGAAAACAAACACAACACACTCGTATATTTAACAATAGAAACATTAGCTACAGGCTTTTTTTTTATGAAAGCGCCACTAACATTTATCTTAATTATCTAACGTTATATGTTAAAAAGTAGAGGAAAAGTATTAACAAAGAAAAAATACAATAAGTCTTTTCAGATCTTCACATACTGACAATTACAGTCAATTTTAAAAAAAAAAAAAAAAACACAATCAATAAGCTCATTATTATATTTTTTAGAATAGAAACAAGTGTTCATCCTATTCTATGACAATAACATGATAAAAATTTTAAATTTATACTAAAGGATGTCAGTTAGACAAACACACTCAGATTATTGAATATATATATGCACATCCCTGCACTACTGTTTGGCTGACAATCTCTGTGCTTACAACAAATTCAAACAATTGCATTGTTTTAATAATATACTGGTTTTAAATTTTTTTCATATTTTTTTTATTTTTACTCCATTTATGTATCACATATATATATATATATATATTATCTATATAGGCGATAAAGGGTGTAGGTAGGGGTTATTTCTAATTCAAAGACAGTAGTTTTGTTTCTCGTCAGAGAAGGAGGAATCACTAAATACCAGTATGTCTTTGGAAATTTATTTAGAAAAATAGACGCAACTTGCTGTAATGGAAGAGGAAAACTACTATCAATTCTTACTTAAGGGTTCTTTATTTGCTACATCAATCATGGGAGACGTCCTTGTATTGGTAGCATTTAACTAGCACATGTCTTGTTATATGTTTCTAGATATGTTTTTCTAATATACTTAAAGTATATCACAGACGACACAAAGGTGAACAACCAGACAAAATTTCTAGACAATTTTATGATACCTATCAATTAGTAATGAACATTTCATTAGGAACTATCATTGCTTTTTTTTCATTTTCCTATTATATGTATCTTCTGTTATGTGTTTTTTTTTTTTGGCTCTACATATAACTAGTTTATTTGAACCCAGTTTACCATGATCGTCAAAGTTTCATATAATTACACGTCGTATAGCAATGAAAATATACGCAAATTTACACTCGGTATGACAGTCATATTCAGGATTATGTCACGTTCGGTACTTAGCAGACAGACGACATAGATGTTACACGATAATCTATGACGTGGTTAAATTGTCATTAGTATCAGATCAGTATTAGATCAACCAATTGGTGATGATGTCAATAACACTACAGAGTGTCATTTGTAATATTTCCTCCTCATAACTCTGTTTGAGTAGTTTTTGCGTAGGAAGCAAATCCTGTATATGAAGTCAATATAATGTAAACATGCATGAGCATAACGTATCAATTGAGATATGTAAACACATTGAGACGTAGCAGAGGGTTTGGTGACTATGTGGAACGCATCTATCCCATCGAACTAGAGATAAAGGATACTACCGATACAGTTAAGTCTGCTTCATATCTTGACTTACATCTAGAAATTGACAATGAGGGTCGGTTGAAAACTAAATTTTACGACAAAAGAGATGATCTCAGCTTTCCAATTGTGAACTTTCCATTTCTAAGTAGCAACATTCCAGCAGCACCTGCATACGGGGTATATATCTCCCAATTGATACGATATTCCCGTGCTTGCATTTCCTATCATGATTTTCTTGATAGAGGGTTGCTGCTCACAAGGAAGATATTAAACCAAGAGTTCCAAATGGTGAAGTTGAAATCATCCCTTCGTACATTTTACGGACGCCATCACGAGTTGGTTGACCGTTATGGAATAACCGTTTCACAAATGATATCGGATATGTTCCTTACGTCGTAACTACAATCCCCTTCCCTTTCATGAATGTGACCTACCGAATTAGACTATTTACCGGATTTGTTATCACATAAGCAACACGACGGGTGCCACATATGGAGTTTGATCTGCTTACCCTTCCGGAGCACCTGAGATCACCCCTAGTTTTTGGTGGGGTTCGTGTTGTTTATTCTTTAGTTTTCTATGTTGTGTCATGTTTACTATTGTTTTTTTGTTTGTCATTTTAATTTTTAGCCATGGCGTTGTCAGTTTGTTTTAGATTTATGAGTTTGACTGTCCCTTTGGTATCTTTCGTCCCTCTTTTACTGCTGAGAAACGAGAAATTTATAATTGGGAAGTTGGAATCATCCCATTTGCCTTATATTTTAGTTTGTAGTCGTTCCTTTTTGGTCAATATAGAGGAAACGATCAAGGTATAAAACAGTCCTTCTTGTATCAGTAGTGTCCATAATTTCATGTTCACTGGGATATATTATATGCAAGTACTGACTGAAATATTAATTTTTACAGTAATAGGACATCATTAATATATCTGAGAGTAAAATTATAAAAATATCTAAGGTGCTTTTTCTTTTTGTCTTTAAAAATGTTCTGAATGAATTCTACTGCATACGAGCACAGAAACAAGTCGGCAAGAAGGGGTGCACAATTTGACAAATTGGAATACCGAATGTCTGTTGAAATAACAATCCTCCAACTCAAAAAATATATTGTCGATTAAAACGTCCATCATTTTGAAACTATAATCTTCACTGTATTTTTTATAGAAATGGTAGGGTTCTTCACAATAAGAGAATCATTATAACCCAACACAAGAAATGTATATCTATGATTCCAATTTTGAAAGAAGAAGCACTGTTTAACCAGTTGGTGAAATCAATCTTTCAGGTAAGCATGGGAAATAGTAGTGTAAAGGGTAGAAAAATCAAATGTCTGAATGTTGCTGCAAAATTGCTGAGATTGTGATCTAAGATTTCTCTTTTAGCCATGGCGTTGTCAGTTTATTTTAGATTTATGAGTTTGACTGTCCCTTTGGTATCTTTCGTCCCTCTTTTAGCAGTAGTTATTTAGATTGTTTTGATATTTCACAACTCATTTACACCACTGGTTGAATATATCTAATCCCAATATTTTTGAAGGTCATCTTTTACTGTAGAATAGTAGTCAACACTTTAGAAAGATGTTTAGTCTAACATTTTGATAATCCATTTATATATCGTTCTTTATACGGAGTTTAGTATAATGACGGTATATTTTCGTTGTTTTCTTTGATTTTAATACCAAATGAAAGAAAATATTTGTGATTTTGTATAATTTCATCCATAGTAAATGATATTTAAGAATATGTAGGATTACAAGTTGTGCTGTTTATTCGAAGCTTTTTTGTGAGACATTGAAAAAAATAGTTTTGCCTACGAAGACAATATTATTGAAGACTTAATCTGCATGCTGGAAAAATATACAAGACATACTAGAGGGACACGCAAACTCATACACCGAAACTGACGATGCCATGGCTAAAAAAAGTGAAAGAAAAACTGATTAAAAAAGTACATAAGACACAGCATAGAAAACTAACAAGTAAACAACACGAATCCCACCAAAAACTTGGGTGATCTCAATAAGGCATATTATTACAAACCCGGTAAGTAGTCTTATTCGTTAGGTCACAATCGTGGAAATGTAAGGGGGTTGTAGTTACAACATAAGGAGCAAATACGATATCATCTCTGAAACGGTTATTCCAAAATGGTAACAAAACTCGTGATGGCGTCCGTAAAAACTACGAAGGGATGATTTCAACTTCACCATTCGGAACTTCTGGTTTAATAGCCTCCTTGTGAGCAGCAACCTTCAATCAAGAAAATCATGATAGGAAATGCAAGGAATGCGGGAATATCGTATCAATTGGGAGATAACATATACTCCGTATGCAGGCGCTGTTGGAATGTTGCTTCATAGAAATGGACACAATTGGGAATTGAAATCATCTCTTTTGTCTTCTAGGTTTTGTTTTCTTCCGACCCTCATTGTCAATTTCTAAATGTAAGAGAAGATATGAGGCTGACTTAACTGTATCTGTTGTGTCCTTGATCTCTAGTTGGATTAGATGGGATAGATGCGTTTAACATAGTCAGCAACTTTTATATTACTCAATGAGAGAACATCATTTATATAGAATTGGTCCTTATTGGAATGCCGACAGTCTGTTGAAAAAACACATCCTCCAAACGTAACAAATATGTTGTCAATCAAAATATTAAGCATCTTGAAATCGTTAGTTCTAGAGAAATCTTTGTTTGCAACAGTCATAACTAAACTGTTAAACGTCGAAACGATTGTCATAGTTATATAATACGACTGCTGCAACCATTTAACAGTTGTATCAATTATTTTATAACTGTCCCAACGCGAAAAACGTTGAAATAGTCATAAATGAACTGTTAAAACGACGAAAGGGTTGTTACAGTACAGATATGCTTTCTCCAACCATTATATAGTCAAATCTATTATTTTGTGTCGCAACTTCAAAACATTGACCAAGACTATTAAAAGTCACGGATGCAAAATTTATCACAGTTCGGGATAGGTTAGATTAAGAAGGGTTTTTTTCACAAAATAGACCAATTCATGTCAAACCCATTTAAAACATTGATTAAAATTAAAAAAAATAGTATGTTGATATATTTACCACTTAACATTTTGGTATTCGAAACATATTTTGTTCTTTGTTAATTTTATCAATTTGTTTAACACTCCATTGACTCACATGTCATTGAAAAAAATCTGATCCAGCAATTTCACATGGGACTGCCATATACACACTCAATACAACACATATAGACAAAAAACCTCACCTATCAGATAAATCGAAAAATAAAATACCGATTTGTGTGTGACCAAATGTATCTTTAACAGTAACAGTTAACACTTTTCAAAATCATCAAAACGACAACATTTCAATTAAGTAAAGGGTATGAAATTATTGAAGAATGTAAGACTATCTCCAATACTTGTATTTTTAGGAATCACATTGCTTCATAATAACGGTCAAGATATATAGTAAACCCAACGGGAAAATACATACTTGGTAAAACTTATCCCCATTTTAGATTGCTTATTCCCGAGGGCTTATTTCATACGGCATGGACACTAAAAAAATCATTCATTTGTTTATAATAAATATTATGGTATAAACCATTTTGATATATAAATAAATATTCAAAGCTATGGTAACCATGGTAAGTATGGCAGCTATTGAAAAACCAAAAATTTCCATAAATCTATTTCAATTCAGTTAACTTTATTTTACTGAACTTTATTTTTGATTAGTTTAGTAAAGTTTAATATAGATTCGACTTTGAACTGTTAATTTTACCAAGTGGTCTTTTTGAAGTCCAGTTTTCTCACTTCGCATGGCATTATTAAGGCAAAACTATTAAGACTCAGTCTCGAGGTAATATATATTTTCACCGCATTATTCTCAGCCAATTATCATGCATAATTTTTTTAAATGTATTTATAGGTGGTTTGACATACTATTTATTTGAGACTGACACTATAGTCGCGTCCGTGAAGGAAAAACATTCGTTTTCAAACAGGATGACTCGCAGTGATCGACAAGGAGATCAAATCTTCTTTCATTAATTCCCACAGCGGTTAACAGCTCGTTGCATTAACTCTTTAAACTTTGATCGGGTCCTGATGAATTCTACATGATGACCCAATTATGTCTTTTTGTGATTTTTGTCGTTTCTGTAATACATGTAATACTGACGTTAACCCAAAACATTTATCAATTCACATTAATGGCTGTCTGATAATGATAAATTATTCAACCTGTATATAAAAAACGAGCAATTTTACCTTCTATTGGAAATTTTAAAAGGTCGCATAACTGTGGCAAATGGCTTTATTATTCTGTAAATATTCACATTCAATCAGTGATGATAACAGTACCACCAGCAGAACGTATACATATAACAATTTTATTTCTACACCTTTTAGGACAATAACATCCCTCTTTTCTTGGACCCTAGATCAACCATTGACAATAATGAAACTTGCATATGTATAGAATGTTAGTTCGGGTCTTCATTTTGACTGCTGGTGTTTAAAGTTATATGTGGATCGTACAAAAAGGTAATCTGTATCACAAAAGTTAATTTACGTTAATAGTATTTTTAGGGGAGAAGAGTAGTTTTTTGTTGTTTTTAAAAGATTGAATGAAAATAAGTGTTCGTGCCCTGGTCTGAGTTAAAAAAAAAATCTTGCCGACTATATATTAGACATAAAAATGCTGATTTTATGAAAATAGATTTTCCAGTTGAGTTGCTTCCATGCAATTGAGCATGTTTGGTCTCGGGTTAAAAATTGTTTTAATAGCAAATCTCACTCAGCCAAAGATGAAAAAAGTTAAATCCAACCGGATGGAATCAGCACTATGGCACATGGACATTACAAAATGAAAAAAAATAAAAAAAAATAAAATTACAGGGGCATTAGCTGTCAAATTCATGTTCACCAATTTGAATCAAATTCGCATATTTAGTTTATAACATACATGTACTAAAACGTATATCAAAATTATAAAAAGTCTAAAATAAATTATTTATCAGGCATGGGATCAATTTATCGTGTATCATAAATTCGTTAGTATTTCAGTCTAGACGTCATCTAATTAACTATCGAATTGACCTCCGAAGACCACTGACGGTTATATAAGCAATATAAACATAAATATAGAAATAAAAAGATTGCAATTCGACTAGTTTAGGTCTGTTTTTGATTAGAAATATATGTAAATCATCGTTTTTACCTGTATAAAAATGAGTTTTTGTGGATCGAATCAGTCAATCTAATGATTTACCTTTGTTTCACTTTCACTGTTGATTTTTCCTATTTATAAATAAACACGCATAACTCATGCGGAATCCATATAAAGCTAAGGGGTTTAATCAAAGATCAGATGAATTTGGATTCAATGAGGTCGAATTAATTACTTGCAAGTGAATAATTCATCACCGATGTTTCTTAGCTTCTTTTCACAAAATTGAACCATACTGGCCGCTGATAGCGAATTATAAGATCACGATTTCACTTTCATTATTGATTGAACAAAGAAATCATATTTTATTTTATATAGTTATCTCTTAGCTAAGCGACTCTAAAGGGAGATATTGATAAAAGTTAGAATGACTGGATTAAACAAATGTCATACTAATTCAATGAGTAGGGATCGCATACCTCGTTTGAGGAATAAAATAAATGCAACAAGTACACAACATAATAATTTCCAAACACAACACTTTCTAACAGAAAGTTGGAGGAAGCGGTCAAAGCTCTAAAAATACCTCATGTTAAAGGTGCATTTATGCAGAATACCTCAAAATTAAAACCATACGGCGAAGATTGTGGTATTTTAAACCATGATACCTCGATGGGTCTAGAAACACATTAAACGTATTGGTTTAAGAAGACAACCACTAAAATTTATTTCGACTGTTTTTAATTACCACCATCCAATAAGATGGTTGGCAATACCTTAGTCTTTAGATCTGTAACAACACTGTTAAACTACAAATGAGAGATACAGTGGGTTTGTGGACACTTTTGTTTGTATTCATTAAAAAAGTTGTAAAAAGTTTACCTATGGAAGAAGTCGTGTTTTTATTTAAGTTATAAATGAAACAATGGTAGACCAGTTTTGATTATATCATTATATAGGGTAAAGGAAGTTCATAACTTTCACATGATGCGATATTCCAGAGCTTATATTTCCAATAATTAACTCCGTGAAATAGGGTTGCTACTCACCAGGAACTGATTAAACCAAGAGTTTCAAGTGGTGAAGACGAAATAATCCCTTCGTAAAGTTACAGACACCATCACGAGTCGTTGACCTTATAAAATATCTGTTGGACGGATGACGATGGATATTTTCCAATTTTCAATGCTAAAATTTGGTCCCTTTTTCACCTAATAAATCGGATCACCGTGTTTGTATTTACTTGGGCAACACGTCAGTTGCCACACGTGAAACACGATATCCCTACCTTCCAAAGAAGCAGTTACCACCCCAGTTTTTGGTTCGTGTTGCTCAGTTGCTGTGTACTGTTGTTTGTCTTTTCCTTTTTTTGGCCATGGTGTTGTCATTTTATTTTCAAATTATGAGTTTGAATTTCCTATTGGTATTTTTGCCTCTGTTTCAATGATTAAAACTTTTAACAAAAATGAGTACTTCAAAGAATTATACGACCATTATTTGAACAGTAGATATAAATTTGAAAAACGTGACCCATTCAAATAATCCTTAATTCAGACAGTCGTTTTCCATCCGTTCCGTTGGTTAATATAACTATGGAAAGTCATAACAGGCATTTTCAAATCTCTTTGATACTTAAAATGTATTGTAAAAGACTACATACTACCACTGAGATAACTGTGAGACATTCATGACCATTCGTGATAATTCATTTTCATTCTATGAAACTATTTTTGGGCTAGGTATAGACAAATATTCCATCAAAAATATCTTTGTTTATCTTTTTAAGGTGAAGTGACTCTGAGTCATCCGTTTATGTCAAATAGGTTAATTTGAGACCGATTTACATATTGAAGACGGACATTTTCTGCAATTTCCTCTGAACAGAATCTTTAACTACATCTAACCTTTCATGAAGACTAAATAAATTCAAGAGGTATATAAAACACACCACTATTTTTTCCGTGATTTTCGTTGATTTATTTTAAAGTAGGGTGACACTTTATGTCCCCCGTTTATGTTAAAAACGAAATGCCATAATTTCAAACCTGATTTTGAACTATATCAAAATTTCGAAAATTATCGTGACGTCACTTTTACCTGTGACGTCATTTTGTAGCGTAGTGTTATTCTGTAGGTGACAATGCAAGGTTATTTTGTACTGTTTTATGTGCTTTCGTTTTTTTGTTTTACGTGTTTATATTTATTCTTTGGTGTTGACATGAACATCAATTGCATGGTCATTTTTATAAATTAACTGTTTGCAAAAGTAAGAATTATTCTAAATACTCAGTATTTTCTATCTCAGGCATAGATAACCTTAGCCGTATTTGGCACCACTTTTTAGGCTTATGGGTCACCAATGATCTTCAATTTTGTACTTGTTTGTTGATAACTATTAGCATGTCGAAATATCACATTGTAATGTTTATTTGTGTATCTTCTTGTCCTGAATGTTTTTGAATTTATTTGTACTGTATTCCTTTCATGTAATGTAGTCATTCTAATGTCATATTGAACATTGCAATAAAAAAACGAAGTTTGGCTAGCCGCAAATCAGGTTCAACCAATCATTTTTTCTTGAAATGTCCTATACCAAGTCAGGAATATGGCCACTGCTAGTTTCTGTGTGTGTTACATTTTAGTGTTGTGTTTCTATTGGGTCGTAGTTCTCCTCTTATAATTGATGTGTTTCACTCAGTTTTAATTGTAATCCGGATTTGTTTTTTCTCAATCGATTTATTAATTTCTAACAGCGGTATCCTACAGTTGCCTTTATTTGAAACCATCTATGCCTAGCCTAATTATAAGCCACATTTTATAATTTTTATAGGCTACCATCTCGTCGCAAACAGAAATAATTAAAAAAAAAATAGAGCAGGTAAACAAACAATATAAAACACGAAATGAGTTCAGTTCAGTATATTAGGAACACAAATGGACGAAATACAATTGAAAAAACTAAATTTCCATTCAATTAAAGCATACCAACAAATGTAAATCTAAATGAAAAAATCGAGAAAAATGTCTCAAACAAATCAAACTATGAAAGGAAATATAATACAATAACTCAAAAGTGTTTTCAGACTGAAATTGTTATTTAAAAAAAATAAAATATGTCTTTAAATTGCCTTATACGGTATCATACAGGTATTTGGTTATAGTAGAGGAAATAAGTATAATACTTTTTAATTCTACATGACATTGTTTAAACAATTCTCCGAATATGTCATAATGTTTAAATGCTATTTAATAAAGTCGTATTGTAATAATTCACACAGTTGACAGCACAGTGTTCTTTATAATGCTAATTGAAAATTGTCACGTGATTTTTATAGAAGTATAAATATCAGAAAGATTGGTAAAATATTACATGCAACAACGAATTTCATTTAAACAGGTAAGTTTATTTTGTATTATCTTTTATTCAAGAAAGGCGGAAATGATTTGTTAAGCACACAGAGAATATCATACATCTATCTTTAATTAAAAAAATAACCATTTTTCAGCTTTGAATAAAATAAGATAAATTAAAAACTAATTTCACTCAATTTGAAATTATGAACTAGTGAAAACATATTCTACATGTTTTATATGATACTTATAAACATGAAAAAATTGTCAAAACATTGCAGAAATTACCTCCGTTATCTATTATGCTGACTATTGGTCAAAAACCAAGAAGCCTAGCATTTTCGTCCTGACAGAACATTACATGTATTTGTTTAAATGCAGTTTGCGGTATTATGTCAGTTTTTATAGTTTCGATTTTAATGACCACAAGCATCACTGAAGGTTGAATTTCTGTAAATATAGACAATGCAATTTCCTATATGACTTCCCTTCGCGTCTGAAGCTGCGCCATTTTTGCTATGAAGTTTCGTAAAAAATATATCCTAGAACGGAAAGTTGATATGCACTACTATTTTATTCAAAGGTCAAAACATGGGGCTGTGTGGCGTATTTTCAACATTTATATGCCCCGAACGTCTACAGGTTTAAACTTATACTCAAATTCTTTACTACCCCTTTCTTTACTTTGTGTCTTCCTCAAAATTCATTTTACCGCTATCATGTGTTTTTATACTGGTAACATTCCCAAGTTAATTTTTTTTTAGATAAAACATAAATATCATATCTGGGAAGCAGTACGTATACAAAACAAAGTATCTATGAATATTATATACCCCCCCCCCCCCCCCCAAAAAAAAAAAATCTTCAACAATAGAAGTTTAATAAAAAAAAAAATGACAAATCTTTTACAATGCACTCTAATATATAAAAAACGCAGTTTCACAGCTACACGTTTATATGTATATATAAAAAGTTTGAAAAAAATCCTTATAAAGAATTTCTAACTGAAGTTGATATGTTCGCTCGTCAGGTCTTTCTATTAAATACAGTCAGGTAAGGCATGCATCTTAAAAGTCATTAAAGTGTAGCATTCGCGTATCGACTACAGATAATGAAATCCACCATTACTGTGAAAAGTTTAATATGCAAATTCTAGTTTGGAATACATTCAAGCTATTATGTTCTAATTTTACATAATCGGAACGAACATTTTATGTCTGAAACTTACGTGTATTTCTTTCAATACTTTTTTTTTAAGTAACACGTTACAACTGATTATGTTAACCCAACACTTGTTTAGATTCCTTAAAAGAACATTGAAAAAGATAACGGAAAGACACTGGTAATCTGTCTAAATCAGAATGAAATGTGCAAACATAAAAAGCTTGTACATCTGCACCATTTTTTTTAATTTACAAGTTTGAAACTAAATATACACAGGTAACTTTCAAATGAATGTAATATGTATTTGAAACCGAGGTATAGATCCTTAATTGGCAATACGCTTTTATGTTTATTTGTTTGTGAAAACGAAACTTGTAAAGGAAAAGCCGATATGGTTGACCGAACATTTGAACACCAGGTCATGTAAACAACCGTATTTGACCTCTAAAAGAATGTTTTAATCGATATGGACAACTTGAATCATTCTTTAGTATACAATAAATTGTATCTTCCTGGTTAATATCAAGGCTGCTATTTTTTTTTTATTCAACTTATTATAAACTTATTATGCAGATACATGTATATCTAAATATGTTGTCTTAGGGAGGACTAACTCCTACTTTGTAAAAAGATGCTGGATTCCTTGATTGTCAACATGTTTATTACGTTTAGAGGACGTGTTTTTAATCAAACAATCGACATTCCAACGGAAACAAACGGTGCCCCTCTTTCTGTCTACCTGTTCTTTAATTCATAAATGACTGACTTCATACAAGAAATTCTTAGGAAGAAGGAACAGAAGCTATCTGTATCCTAAAACTTTATTTTCCGCTACACAGATGATGTTTCTCACTAAATAATTCAAAATTTTGTGACCATGTTTAACGAACATATGATAAAATTTACAGCAGATACAGTTCAGTCTGCCTCATATCCTGACTAACAACTATTAATTGACAGTGAGTGTCGGTTGAAAACTAAACTTTACGACAAAAGAGATGATTTCAGCTTCCAAATTGTAAACTTTACTTTTATATGTAGTATGTATCCAGCAGCGCCTGCATACAGATTATATTCCTCCCAGTTGATAAGATATTCATGGGGCCTGTATTTATATAATGATTTCCTTGAGAGTGGCTGCTGCTCACAAGGACGCTATTAAATACGAGTATCAAGTTGTGAAGTTGAAATCATCCCTTCTTAAGTTTTACGGACACCATCACGAGTTGGTTGACCGTTATGGGATATCCGTTTCAAAGATGATAGCGGATATGTTCCTAAAGTCGTAACTACAATTCCTTCTCCATTTTCCAAATATGAACTACTGAATTAGAATGAACAACACGACGGGAGGAGGATTTGCTTACTTTCTGGAGTACCTGCTATCAACCCAGATATTTGTGAGGTTCATGTTGCGCAGTTTATATTTTTAGCTCACCTGGTCCGTCGTTAACTTTTACAAAATTCTTCTCCTCTGAAACTACTGGGCCAAATTTAACCAAACATGACAACAATTATCATTGGGGTATCTAGTTTATAAGATGTGTCCGGTGACTCTTCCAGTCAACCAAGATCGGCGCCATGGCTAAAAATAGAACATACGAGCAAAATGTAGATTTGTGGCTTATATCTCTGAAACCAAAGCATTTAGAGCAATTCTGATTAAGGTAAAATTGTTTATCAGGTCAAGATTTATCTGCCCTGAAATTTTCAGATTAATCGGACAACCCGTTGTTGGGTTGCTGCCCCTGAATTGGTAATTTTAAGGAAATTTTGTCTTTTTTGGTTATTATCTTGAATATAATTATAGATAGAGATAAACTGTAAACAGCAATAATGTTCAACAAAGTAAGATCTACAAAAAGTCAAACATGACCAAAATGGTCAGTTGACCACCTTAAGGAGTTTTTCCCCTTTATAGTCAATTTTTATAAATTTTTGGTAATTTTTTGTAATCTTTTCAAAAAATCTTTTCCTCTAAAACAACTGAGACAAATTTAACCAAACTTGTCTACAATCATCATCAGGGTATCTAGTTTAATACATATGTCTAATGACCTCGCCCGCGAACCAAGATGACCGACATATAGATTTTGGCTGATATCTCTGAAACCAAAGCATTTAGAGCAAATCTGACATTTGGTAAAATTGTTTATTAGGTCAAGATCTATCTGCCCTGAAATTTTCAGATGAATCGGACAATCCATTGTTGGGTTGCTGCCCCTGAATTGGTAATTTGAGGAATTGTTGCTGTTTTTAGTTATTGTCTTGAATATTATTATAGATAGAGATGAACTGTAAACAGCAATAATGTTCAGCAAAGTAAGATCTTCAAATAAGTCAACATGACCAAAATGGTCAGATGACCCCTTAAGGAGTAATTGTCCTTTATAGTCAATTTTTAACAATTTTCGGTAAATTTTTGTAATCTTTTACAAAAATCTTCTCCTCTGAAACTGTAATGACAAATTTAACCAAACTTGTCCACGATCATCATTAGGGTATCTTATTTAAAAAATGTGTACGATGACCCTGACCGTGAACCAAGATGGCGGACATGGCTAAATATAGTACATAGGGTAAAATTCAGTTTTTGACTCATATTTCTGAAACTAAAGCATTTAGAGCAAATCTGACGAGATAAAATTGTTCATTCGGCCAAGATCTATCTGCCCTGAAATTTTCAGACCAATCAGGCAACCTGTTGTTATGTTGCTGCCCCTGAATTAGTAATTTTAAGAAGATTTTGCAGCTTTTGGTTATTATCTTTAATATTATTATAGATAGAGATAAACTGTAAACAGCAATGATGTACAGCAAAGTAAGACCTTCAAATAAGTCAGCATGTTCAAAATGGTCATTTGACCCCTTAAGGAGTTATTGCCCTTTATAGTCAACTTTTTACTATTTTCATAATTTTGTAAATTTTTAAAAACGATTAGAAAATATTTACCACTGTTACTACTGGGCCAAGTTCACTATAGATAGAGATAATTGTAAGCAGCAAGAATGTTCAGTACAGTAAGATCTACAAACTCATCACCACTACCAAAACACAATTTTGTCATGAATCCATCTGTGTCCTTTGTTTAATATGCACATAGACCAAGGTGAGCTACACAGGCTCTTTAGAGCCTCTAGTTTGTATGTTTTGTTTTGTGAACAATTGTTTGCCTGTTTGTCTTCTTTAAGCCATGAGGTTGTCAGTTTGTTTACGACTTAAGAGTGTCCCACGGGTATCCGTCGCCTATCTTTAACAAATTAAATAATTGCAATATGAATTTGACTATTTCAAGTCCTTTATGTTCATAAAGCACTTCACGTTACTTGATCAGAAGGACAGATCATTTCAGGGTGTTATTGTTTTGGTGGGAAAAAAAATGATGAGGGAGAAGGGGGAAATTCAAATTAAACGTTTATGCTATTAAATTGAAATTTTTAGTTGATATGAATAGTTTGCCACAAAGAAAAAAATAAATTATTTATTGTAAGCATGGTACGAAAAAAATATTTATCCAATTATAATATAGTAGCAAAGGTATATTATTTGCAATGCTAATTTTATGTCACGTCACCTTTCTACACAATCTGGGGTTCAATAAGTAATGATAGATATATTTTATTCTTCGTGCTTTGTACACTTGTTACATAAATGGGTACATTTTCATATTCAATAATAATCAAGAAGTAATTGCATATCTTATAAAGTTGTAAAATCAAAATTTCAATGGGCAGTGTGGTAATTGTCCGGATTTGTAACGATATATTGATCTAAATTGTGGTTATTGAACTATACAAAAATAGAACATTTTATGAAATGTGTCAATATCAATATCATATATTGGTATTGATATTTTTTTCTCACAAGTGATTTACATGATTAACTTAATTCTGACGTTTGACCTCTGGTGGTTCGCGGATTTAACCAGTCAACGGCAAAACTGTATATAGTAAATGTAAAGTGCTGCTGCAATTTAATTGTGTTTTAAATAACTATCAGTTGACATTGGAACAGTGACAGATATTTACAACATTTGTTTTAATAACTATTTCTGAGAAAAATAAAGGCAGATAAGCCTACATAACACATTAAACGTTCGCTGGTACATTAAATTGTATTGTTAGGTATTCGTCGTCGGAAAAACGTACATGGACCAGTAAATTCGATTATAAATATTTTGTTTGCGAAATTACCCCATGGGTGACAATTTTCTGTTGAAAACGGAAATTTTATATACCAAAAGAGAAAATCATAAGGTATGAATAACTATGAGACTGAAATAAGGATCATGATGCATGTAATGAATTATAGTTGAGATGAAATAATGATTAGATCTTCAAGATCAAGTTTTCTTAAAAGATAACATGACGTAAAAGTTATACAAAAGATTTATATATAAAATTTTGGTTTTACTCGTTGACAAAGGCCCTACGGTGACCTATAAACAGTTGTCTGTTGATGACTTCTATGTCATCTAGTATCTTTTGCGAAATTTCTCATTAGCAACGTTATCACATGTTCTATGAATTCTTTAGTAAAAAATTCCAAAGACATTTTTGTATATGCTGTTCTTTGAAAAATAGTTTTTCTTTGATTTTTGAATTACGATTGTCTTGGGATGCCACAAATTAGATTTTGTGGTAAAAGATTGATAAATTGCTGATTGCTTAACGTTCAGTTGCAAAAAGTGCATGCCTGTTCAGGACGCCGTGGTATAATTCAAATCACGAATTGAAATTTTGAACTATGCACACATTTATTAAAATTTGTATTAAGACTGTTGCAAACCCATAAAACTGAATATCACCTGAATATACGCAGGAAGACAACTTTCCCGAAACCACGAAAATATATGATTTATCATTAGTGTTTCATATGTTAAAAAGATACCTTCGATAAAAGAAATTATAGTTTTACCAAAAAACAAGAAAACAATAATTATAAAACAACGTACTTACAAACCGGGGTTTAAGGCATAGTAGGATATCGATCGAAATCTAAATTATGTTGTTTAACTTGCACCATATTTTATGATTTAATTAAACCACAAAATATGAAACTATGCAATGAAACTAATTAATAAGTAGGTACTCATGTGATTGAGATTGCAAGTGTATATGTTTTCGCTCGTCCCTGAATTTCTCTTGTCTCCTTACATGTTAACAGCAGGTTTTGTTCTTTTTAAACAACTATCGGTTTACTGTATTCGTTCCCACATTTCCCCGGTCCCTAAAAGCTCTTATCAACAATATCAAATCTTATTTACAGAGTCTTAGAATTTAACAAAATGTCTGAAATTGAAGAAGGAATCGATATTATCGAACAAGCCGAGGAAGGAATTGCTGATGAAGGAAAAGCTACAGAAGGAATGGACGAACCGGAAAAAGAAAAGTTTGAGGAAAAAATTGAAGAAACAAAAGAAGAGGTATCAAAATTATCTAGAATCGTAAATTTCTTTAAAGAATACTTTACAAAAAAAGCCGCAAAAACGTTTGCGAAATTTGCAGTGAAAAATATTGCTATTGCTGCGATTTTTTTTGGTGTTGAAGTTGTTCTTACAAAACTTATAAAGCAAAAAGGAAATTCGGACAAAGAGACCCATCAAAAAAGATTAGCTATTGTTGAGGCTATTGTTAATCTTATCAAGGCAGAAAACAAAATGTGTGACGACATTAAGAAATGGTTAGACACACACAAGGACGACACTATTCAATTAGATGGTATATCTATTCCACTGGAGGATATTTTTGATGAAAAACTGAAGCCTATTGCTGATGTAAGTTTATTTCGATATACTTATCCTATTTTCATTTTTCTCCACCTGATTGCTTATTTATGCTGTCACGTTTTTTATAATGTTTTCCTAACATTAAATTAAAGATAGATTTAAAAAGGGGATCAGATAATACGGATCCAGTGAATAACCATAGGTCGAAGAAAAACATACAACACGATGAATAAAGAGAAAAACGACGGAAAGATAAACAAAAGTCTATAAAATACCACACACCTGGTGTTGTTGTCTCAGGTGCTCCAGACGGGTAGTGAGCGAGTCATGTCTCGTTCAGCAACAAAAAAGAGGGTTTTAGTTCAAATTCTGAAAACAAATTCCGATATTTTTGTTTTACCTATCATACTTCTTTGACAATGACTTTGAATAAAAAAAATGTTTTGAATAAATGTTAATATTGTAGGCTAACGAGGAGGCCTATGATGTTGCCAGACCATTAATGTCGAAGACATCAGGTGGTAAGGTGTCCTTTATTATTCCTAATCAAGGCGACATCCATAAGTTGTTGAGTGCATCGGAATCTTTCGTTGTCGGCTTTGGAAAACTTCGGGATTTTGTTGTTGAAAAACAATCACAATTTAGAGCTCTACAAACCCTCCTGGAAACACTAACCGAGGCCAAACTTGGTGAAATTCATAAGCGTATTGAAGATATAATGGTAATGAAAATTTGAATAAAGAAAAGACATTTCTTTAAATTTATTTGCCAAACTCTTATGTTATTCAGTATATTGTGTGAATATAGTTACTTCTTAATAAAAATTATATTAATTTCATTTCACATTTCTCTGAAGAAGGTTAACTGTTCTGGACAGACTATATTTGTACTTTATTCTTTTCTGGACTATCCTGAAATAGATTTATCAATATGTCAATTCTGATACTGTGGATTTGAACATCATTTGAAATTGGTGGAGTGTAGCTATGACTTGGTGATTATTTCTGTTAGGCATCTGTATTTAATAATATACAATGGGATATTGTTTAACAGATCAGTAATGTTCAGACATAGTTTTAGAAATCAATTGAAATCATTAAAATGTTTAGACATCAATTGCAAATAGACATACATTTGTATTTGTTTGACGTGTTTTGTGGTATCCAGTACAGTTAAATACAAACATTTTGATTCTGACGGGTGTCACATGTGTAGCAGAATTTGCTTACCCTTCCGGAGCACATGAGACCACCCCCAATTTTTGGTGGGGTTCAAGTTGCTTAGTCTTTAGTTTTCTATGCTATGTCTTCTGTATTTTTATTTGTCTGTTTGCCTATTTTTTCTTTTTAGCCATGTCGTTGTCATTTTATTTCGATCTATGCGTTTGAATGTCCCTTTTGGTATCTTCCGCCCCTCTTTTAGTTCACAAAACGTTTTAACAAAATTGATAGAAATAAGATACATTTCACGTTTTACCAAATTTGAAAATATTTAATTTAACCTTCATACGTAAAAAAAAGTAAAATCAGAAAAATACTGAACTGAAAGGAAAATTCAAAACGGAAAGTCTTTCACCAAATGAGAACATCAAAAGCTCAAACACATCAAACGAATGGATAACAACTGTCATATTACTGAATTGGTTCAGGCATTTTACTAAGTAAGAAATTGTGTACTTAACCTGGTTTTATAGCTAGCTAAACCTCTCTCTTGTATGACAGTCTCGTTAAATTCCTTTATATTGAAAACGATACGTTAACAAAACAAACAAACCTGAAAAGTAAAAATGTCAAAAAGGGGTATAGCAGTCGACATTATGTTAATATCTTAATCACTATAAAAAACAAATAAATATGTAACAAAGAAGCACAAAAAGGTATATGTCAAATTTAACAACCTCATTCATTGCTGTTTTATTATACAATTTTATTTATCTATGTTAAATTCTAAACTAAGAGATTACTTTATAGGAAATGTAATTAAACATATGCCAGATTTTCTTTCCTGATAAGAAAATAAAAAAAAAATATCCTCTTTGCCCATCAACCTCAAAAGAAGTAGAAAGCTTAGGGTCCTTTTTTAAACAGGCATTAGAACTGAGGACAGGGGACTCATGATTTATTAATACAACATATTTATATATCATATAGATTGATTGTTTGCTGTTTTACTTTTTATGTTTTCTTATGGTTTCGTTTTTTAAATGTATTTTGTGTATGTTTACATTATTTGTCACAAACGTAATGTTCAGAGTTTATATGACAATAAATATTTGAATTAAATTGAAAGTTAAATCCACCCATAAGGGATTGAACGATTTTGAGTGCTCGGACCAAATCCCTTCCCCGATAGACACCTGGTTAGGTTAACATTAACTCTGACATAGAATTCCTCGTTTGACTTACAAAAATTGAGCAGCATGTACACGTCAGACAGGTAGATATGAAATAATTTTGTCGTTCAAAGTATGAATAGAATATAGTCTATAGTTCCTTTAGGCATAACCTGTGCAGAATCTAAATAAGGAAAATTAACATTAACTCTGACATAGAATTCCTCGTTTGAATTACAACAATTGAGCAGCATGTACACGTCACACAGGTAGATATGAAATAATTTTGTCGTTCAAAGTATGAATAGAATATAGTCTATAGTTCCTTTACGCATAACCTGTGCAGAATCTAAATAAGGAAAAAGTAAAATCACAAAACTAATATCAGAGGGAATGTCAATTCGGAAAGTCCCTAATAAAATGAGAATGGAAATGGAGAATGTTTCAAAGAGACAACAACCCGACCATTTAGAACTTTGTTAATATGGAAAACAAAACCCTTTTAAAGTATAGGGATTGTCTGTAGATACAAGAGTATGTAGGTTTCAAAGAAAAAGAAGGTACGAGGAGAACAAATTCATTTCTCCTTATTTGCTTATTCCTTTTAAAAAAATTGTCTATTAGATTGACATGTTTGATTTTGGATGATATAGTCTGGTCACTAACACCAAATTTCTTTTCTTTTTTCTTCTGCAATGTCAATTCCAGATCAAATGGCAAGGACGGACAAAAACGTATTTTTCAAGATGTCAGCATTTTTGCATATTATGTCTGATAATGATGGATGTCTGTTTAACATCAATTGGCAAATCAAGGTATGCACAAAATTTAACAATAGGGATTACCAGTGACTCAACAAGCGCACTCTAAACTATTAATAACGTGTTTTTGATATAATGCGACTTTTCCCAGAAATTCCAGTGACAATTATATTTTTTCATATATTTTAGTTATAGAATTAAACGTAGTCAATATTAGGTTGAAGACAATATTTTAAGATGTTAAAAGATTAGAGGAAATTATACAATAGGAATGCATACGTGAGGTAGAACAACAACATGAACAAGGGTTACAACATTGATATTTCAATATGTATTAAATCACATTGGTGGTCTCGTTGTAACGAGCTCGCCTCGAGTGTTGGCGGTTCTAAGTTTGATCACTGGCCGGGTCAAACAAAATAATTTGTATTCTTCTCCACTAAGCACGTGGCAATATTGAGGTAGAGAAAAGACAGGTTGGCTCAGGGTTCGATTCCGGGTGGGATGATATGTATTCTTGATGACTAAAACCTTACAAACTAGGACGTTAAAAATCCGTCTTAGCGTGTCTGTGTAGTATAAAGTGAATTCATATTCATATTGAATAAACATTTTCTTGACTTACAAACCTGTTGTTGCATTTTGCATTGTTATTCAAAGCAACCAAATAATCTAAGATACCTTAGATGATATCATTTCATATAGGATCTCTTTTGTTTACTTATTGAACCTCGAATTAAATCACCCATTTAACGAAATACCATAAGTTACAATGTCAGAGAATTAAAGAGCCGGTAAATAATCAGACTTTATGAACCGGAATACAAAGCGGTGCGAAACCGGGAAATGTTGGCTGCAATAGAAATATAACTCAGTTACTTATAATGGCCGTTATATATATATATATATACATATTAAAAATTAAATACACAAAAAGAGTTTTAAAAGCTTGAAAAGAAACTTTATATATATATAATTCCGGTTTATATGATCCGTTCATCCTATATATTGACTCTTAAAATTTAAGAGTAAATCTAAAAATGAGGGAACTTTCTCTAAAAATGAGGGTGCTTTTTATATGGCCTTCCAAATACCGTTTCGATCCCTAACATCACTGAAGAGACATTTATTGTCGAAATCCGGATATGGTGTACTAAAGAAATATTGACACCGAATGTTTGTGGCACAACATCCTGTCCACAAGTTAACAATTTTTTTTTTTTCTGTGACGTATTAAATTTATAATAAGATCCATTTTGTTACAACCTGTGATCAATTTTATTTGGCAATCGCCAATGGCAGTCAGCAGGGTTAAAGAACATCAGTTGTTCGACCTGTTAGTCAAATGCGTTTTGTTTAAATATACTTTTTCACTCTTTTGGTCTTTTGGAAAATGTTGTTTGTGCTGTTTTTAGACCCTTCTACAACGAAATTTGTTTGACATGCACACGTATAAAAATTGCGGTTTTTATCCAACGCAGTCATAGGTTTGAACGTAGTTTTCAATTTAGACTCGTTTATATTTTTTGTTTGGGCATGTATCATATTTTCCCTCCGGTTTATATGATCCGTTCATCCTATATATTGACTCTTAAAATTTAAGAGTAAATCTAAAAATGAGGGAACTTTCTCTAAAAATGAGGGTGCTTTTTATATGGCCTTCCAAATACCGTTTCGATCCCTAACATCACTGAAGAGACATTTATTGTCGAAATCCGGATATGGTGTACTAAAGAAATATTGACACCGAATGTTTGTGGCACAACATCCTGTCCACAAGTTAACAATTTTTTTTCTTTTTCTGTGACGTATTAAATTTATAATAAGATCCATTTTGTTACAACCTGTGATCAATTTTATTTGGCAATCGCCAATGGCAGTCAGCAGGGTTAAAGAACATCAGTTGTTCGACCTGTTAGTCAAATGCGTTTTGTTTAAATATACTTTTTCACTCTTTTGGTCTTTTGGAAAATGTTGTTTGTGCTGTTTTTAGACCCTTCTACAACGAAATTTGTTTGACATGCACACGTATAAAAATTGCGGTTTTTATCCAACGCAGTCATAGGTTTGAACGTAGTTTTCAATTTAGACTCGTTTATATTTTTTGTTTGGGCATGTATCATATTTTCCCTCCGGTTTATATGATCCGTTCATCCTATATATTGACTCTTAAAATTTAAGAGTAAATCTAAAAATGAGGGAACTTTCTCTAAAAATGAGGGTGCTTTTTATATGGCCTTCCAAATACCGTTTCGATCCCTAACATCACTGAAGAGACATTTATTGTCGAAATCCGGATATGGTGTACTAAAGAAATATTGACACCGAATGTTTGTGGCACAACATCCTGTCCACAAGTTAACAATTTTTTTTTTTCTGTGACGTATTAAATTTATAATAAGATCCATTTTGTTACAACCTGTGATCAATTTTATTTGGCAATCGCCAATGGCAGTCAGCAGGGTTAAAGAACATCAGTTGTTCGACCTGTTAGTCAAATGCGTTTTGTTTAAATATACTTTTTCACTCTTTTGGTCTTTTGGAAAATGTTGTTTGTGCTGTTTTTAGACCCTTCTACAACGAAATTTGTTTGACATGCACACGTATAAAAATTGCGGTTTTTATCCAACGCAGTCATAGGTTTGAACGTAGTTTTCAATTTAGACTCGTTTATATTTTTTGTTTGGGCATGTATCATATTTTCCCTCCGGTTTATATGATCCGTTCATCCTATATATTGACTCTTAAAATTTAAGAGTAAATCTAAAAATGAGGGAACTTTCTCTAAAAATGAGGGTGCTTTTTATATGGCCTTCCAAATACCGTTTCGATCCCTAACATCACTGAAGAGACATTTATTGTCGAAATCCGGATATGGTGTACTAAAGAAATATTGACACCGAATGTTTGTGGCACAACATCCTGTCCACAAGTTAACAATTTTTTTTTTTTCTGTGACGTATTAAATTTATAATAAGATCCATTTTGTTACAACCTGTGATCAATTTTATTTGGCAATCGCCAATGGCAGTCAGCAGGGTTAAAGAACATCAGTTGTTCGACCTGTTAGTCAAATGCGTTTTGTTTAAATATACTTTTTCACTCTTTTGGTCTTTTGGAAAATGTTGTTTGTGCTGTTTTTAGACCCTTCTACAACGAAATTTGTTTGACATGCACACGTATAAAAATTGCGGTTTTTATCCAACGCAGTCATAGGTTTGAACGTAGTTTTCAATTTAGACTCGTTTATATTTTTTGTTTGGGCATGTATCATATTTTCCCTCCGGTTTATATGATCCGTTCATCCTATATATTGACTCTTAAAATTTAAGAGTAAATCTAAAAATGAGGGAACTTTCTCTAAAAATGAGGGTGCTTTTTATATGGCCTTCCAAATACCGTTTCGATCCCTAACATCACTGAAGAGACATTTATTGTCGAAATCCGGATATGGTGTACTAAAGAAATATTGACACCGAATGTTTGTGGCACAACATCCTGTCCACAAGTTAACAATTTTTTTTTTCTGTGACGTATTAAATTTATAATAAGATCCATTTTGTTACAACCTGTGATCAATTTTATTTGGCAATCGCCAATGGCAGTCAGCAGGGTTAAAGAACATCAGTTGTTCGACCTGTTAGTCAAATGCGTTTTGTTTAAATATACTTTTTCACTCTTTTGGTCTTTTGGAAAATGTTGTTTGTGCTGTTTTTAGACCCTTCTACAACGAAATTTGTTTGACATGCACACGTATAAAAATTGCGGTTTTTATCCAACGCAGTCATAGGTTTGAACGTAGTTTTCAATTTAGACTCGTTTATATTTTTTGTTTGGGCATGTATCATATTTTCCCTCCGGTTTATATGATCCGTTCATCCTATATATTGACTCTTAAAATTTAAGAGTAAATCTAAAAATGAGGGAACTTTCTCTAAAAATGAGGGTGCTTTTTATATGGCCTTCCAAATACCGTTTCGATCCCTAACATCACTGAAGAGACATTTATTGTCGAAATCCGGATATGGTGTACTAAAGAAATATTGACACCGAATGTTTGTGGCACAACATCCTGTCCACAAGTTAACAATTTTTTTTTTTTCTGTGACGTATTAAATTTATAATAAGATCCATTTTGTTACAACCTGTGATCAATTTTATTTGGCAATCGCCAATGGCAGTCAGCAGGGTTAAAGAACATCAGTTGTTCGACCTGTTAGTCAAATGCGTTTTGTTTAAATATACTTTTTCACTCTTTTGGTCTTTTGGAAAATGTTGTTTGTGCTGTTTTAAGACCCTTCTACAACGAAATTTGTTTGACATGCACACGTATAAAAATTGCGGTTTTTATCCAACGCAGTCATAGGTTTGAACGTAGTTTTCAATTTAGACTCGTTTATATTTTTTGTTTGGGCATGTATCATATTTTCCCTCCGGTTTATATGATCCGTTCATCCTATATATTGACTCTTAAAATTTAAGAGTAAATCTAAAAATGAGGGAACTTTCTCTAAAAATGAGGGTGCTTTTTATATGGCCTTCCAAATACCGTTTCGATCCCTAACATCACTGAAGAGACATTTATTGTCGAAATCCGGATATGGTGTACTAAAGAAATATTGACACCGAATGTTTGTGGCACAACATCCTGTCCACAAGTTAACAATTTTTTTTTTTTTCTGTGACGTATTAAATTTATAATAAGATCCATTTTGTTACAACCTGTGATCAATTTTATTTGGCAATCGCCAATGGCAGTCAGCAGGGTTAAAGAACATCAGTTGTTCGACCTGTTAGTCAAATGCGTTTTGTTTAAATATACTTTTTCACTCTTTTGGTCTTTTGGAAAATGTTGTTTGTGCTGTTTTTAGACCCTTCTACAACGAAATTTGTTTGACATGCACACGTATAAAAATTGCGGTTTTTATCCAACGCAGTCATAGGTTTGAACGTAGTTTTCAATTTAGACTCGTGTATATATATATATATATATAAGTGTCTAAGAATGTAACTTTAACACACTAATGAGTGTTATAAAATTAGGTGTTATATTTTATATATTATTCACGCAATATTTCGCTAAACAAATTAGCTTCATAGATGCACACGCCCGATGAAGCTAATTTGTTTAGCGAAATATTGCGTGAATAATATATAAAATATAACACCTAATTTCATAACACTCATTAGTGTGTTAAAGTTACATTCTTAGACACTTATATAATTCAATTTAGTAACTGCATCAGTTTATTTACAAACTGATCCACACCTATATAGATTGAATGTTGATTGTTGCTATTTTTAGACACTATATATATATATATATATAGTGTCTAAAAATAGCAACAATTGCAGGCGATTTGGTGTCACGATATCACAGTAGCATGGGTTCGAATCCCGGCGAGGGAAGAACCAAAAATTTGCGAAAGCAAATTTACAGATCTAACATTGTTGGGTTGATGTTTAGACGAGTTGTATATACATTATGTACACAGCCATGTATCACCATCATTGATGGCGATCCGATGGATACATCTGTTGTAGGGTTGTCACTGACTCAGACGTACTTATGAATATAATTATTTTCTGTGACTGTATCTTACATTAATTTGTAGGATCCTTTACTATAGATAATTTAGCTGATCTGTAACAATTACATCTTCATGCCTTATATATCATGTACTGTAGTACGCCGCTAGATTAAAACTGACGTGGAAAGGTAACATATGGCCACCGAAAGCTCTTTTTTTGAGAGCCCAGGTGGTCGTGTGGTCTAGCGGGACGGCTGCAGTGCAGGCGATTTGGTGTCACGATATCACAGTAGCATGGGTTCGAATCCCGGCGAGGGAAGAACCAAAAATTTGCGAAAGCAAATTTACAGATCTAACATTGTTGGGTTGATGTTTAGACGAGTTGTATATACATTATGTACACAGCCATGTATCACCATCATTGATGGCGATCCGATGGATACATCTGTTGTAGGGTTGTCACTGACTCAGACGTACTTATGAATATAATTATTTTCTGTGACTGTATCTTACATTAATTTGTAGGATCCTTTACTATAGATAATTTAGCTGATCTGTAACAATTACATCTTCATGCCTTATATATCATGTACTGTAGTACGCCGCTAGATTAAAACTGACGTGGAAAGGTAACATATGGCCACCGAAAGCTCTTTTTTTGAGAGCCCAGGTGGTCGTGTGGTCTAGCGGGACGGCTGCAGTGCAGGCGATTTGGTGTCACGATATCACAGTAGCATGGGTTCGAATCCCGGCGAGGGAAGAACCAAAAATTTGCGAAAGCAAATTTACAGATCTAACATTGTTGGGTTGATGTTTAGACGAGTTGTATATACATTATGTACACAGCCATGTATCACCATCATTGATGGCGATCCGATGGATACATCTGTTGTAGGGTTGTCACTGACTCAGACGTACTTATGAATATAATTATTTTCTGTGACTGTATCTTACATTAATTTGTAGGATCCTTTACTATAGATAATTTAGCTGATCTGTAACAATTACATCTTCATGCCTTATATATCATGTACTGTAGTACGCCGCTAGATTAAAACTGACGTGGAAAGGTAACATATGGCCACCGAAAGCTCTTTTTTTGAGAGCCCAGGTGGTCGTGTGGTCTAGCGGGACGGCTGCAGTGCAGGCGATTTGGTGTCACGATATCACAGTAGCATGGGTTCGAATCCCGGCGAGGGAAGAACCAAAAATTTGCGAAAGCAAATTTACAGATCTAACATTGTTGGGTTGATGTTTAGACGAGTTGTATATACATTATGTACACAGCCATGTATCACCATCATTGATGGCGATCCGATGGATACATCTGTTGTAGGGTTGTCACTGACTCAGACGTACTTATGAATATAATTATTTTCTGTGACTGTATCTTACATTAATTTGTAGGATCCTTTACTATAGATAATTTAGCTGATCTGTAACAATTACATCTTCATGCCTTATATATCATGTACTGTAGTACGCCGCTAGATTAAAACTGACGTGGAAAGGTAACATATGGCCACCGAAAGCTCTTTTTTTGAGAGCCCAGGTGGTCGTGTGGTCTAGCGGGACGGCTGCAGTGCAGGCGATTTGGTGTCACGATATCACAGTAGCATGGGTTCGAATCCCGGCGAGGGAAGAACCAAAAATTTGCGAAAGCAAATTTACAGATCTAACATTGTTGGGTTGATGTTTAGACGAGTTGTATATACATTATGTACACAGCCATGTATCACCATCATTGATGGCGATCCGATGGATACATCTGTTGTAGGGTTGTCACTGACTCAGACGTACTTATGAATATAATTATTTTCTGTGACTGTATCTTACATTAATTTGTAGGATCCTTTACTATAGATAATTTAGCTGATCTGTAACAATTACATCTTCATGCCTTATATATCATGTACTGTAGTACGCCGCTAGATTAAAACTGACGTGGAAAGGTAACATATGGCCACCGAAAGCTCTTTTTTTGAGAGCCCAGGTGGTCGTGTGGTCTAGCGGGACGGCTGCAGTGCAGGCGATTTGGTGTCACGATATCACAGTAGCATGGGTTCGAATCCCGGCGAGGGAAGAACCAAAAATTTGCGAAAGCAAATTTACAGATCTAACATTGTTGGGTTGATGTTTAGACGAGTTGTATATACATTATGTACACAGCCATGTATCACCATCATTGATGGCGATCCGATGGATACATCTGTTGTAGGGTTGTCACTGACTCAGACGTACTTATGAATATAATTATTTTCTGTGACTGTATCTTACATTAATTTGTAGGATCCTTTACTATAGATAATTTAGCTGATCTGTAACAATTACATCTTCATGCCTTATATATCATGTACTGTAGTACGCCGCTAGATTAAAACTGACGTGGAAAGGTAACATATGGCCACCGAAAGCTCTTTTTTTGAGAGCCCAGGTGGTCGTGTGGTCTAGCGGGACGGCTGCAGTGCAGGCGATTTGGTGTCACGATATCACAGTAGCATGGGTTCGAATCCCGGCGAGGGAAGAACCAAAAATTTGCGAAAGCAAATTTACAGATCTAACATTGTTGGGTTGATGTTTAGACGAGTTGTATATACATTATGTACACAGCCATGTATCACCATCATTGATGGCGATCCGATGGATACATCTGTTGTAGGGTTGTCACTGACTCAGACGTACTTATGAATATAATTATTTTCTGTGACTGTATCTTACATTAATTTGTAGGATCCTTTACTATAGATAATTTAGCTGATCTGTAACAATTACATCTTCATGCCTTATATATCATGTACTGTAGTACGCCGCTAGATTAAAACTGACGTGGAAAGGTAACATATGGCCACCGAAAGCTCTTTTTTTGAGAGCCCAGGTGGTCGTGTGGTCTAGCGGGACGGCTGCAGTGCAGGCGATTTGGTGTCACGATATCACAGTAGCATGGGTTCGAATCCCGGCGAGGGAAGAACCAAAAATTTGCGAAAGCAAATTTACAGATCTAACATTGTTGGGTTGATGTTTAGACGAGTTGTATATACATTATGTACACAGCCATGTATCACCATCATTGATGGCGATCCGATGGATACATCTGTTGTAGGGTTGTCACTGACTCAGACGTACTTATGAATATAATTATTTTCTGTGACTGTATCTTACATTAATTTGTAGGATCCTTTACTATAGATAATTTAGCTGATCTGTAACAATTACATCTTCATGCCTTATATATCATGTACTGTAGTACGCCGCTAGATTAAAACTGACGTGGAAAGGTAACATATGGCCACCGAAAGCTCTTTTTTTGAGAGCCCAGGTGGTCGTGTGGTCTAGCGGGACGGCTGCAGTGCAGGCGATTTGGTGTCACGATATCACAGTAGCATGGGTTCGAATCCCGGCGAGGGAAGAACCAAAAATTTGCGAAAGCAAATTTACAGATCTAACATTGTTGGGTTGATGTTTAGACGAGTTGTATATATATATATATATATATATATATAACAAGTCTAAAAGAATACAACATCACCAAAAACACAATAAAACGAACAATATGTTAGATATTTCGGATAACAGATATCCTTCTTCGGTAATTGCACGATGAAAAATGAATCATGTCAATTCAAATTAAGACTCTATCAAAATCTTGATTTATACAATTTAAGCGAACGCTGGAACAATTTTAAAATTTTTCAAACACACCGCAAAGTCTACAAAAATATGCCAAAAATAAAAAGTTATTTACGATGTGAACTGGCACAACTCTAAATTCCCAAAGGTGTTGACAGTTGAGATGTTAAACAACTGCGTGGAAATACAGTCCCAATAAACAGTCCTGACCGATCTAAACTGGTATGATATTTAAAATATGACAACGGTAGGGCAGTTGCATCAGAGACAGCGTATTTAAACATCTAAAAATTTAGTAATTTGATGATAAGAAAATTGAGTAATAAATGTTTACTAAGGTTAAGTAATAGAACGTGGCTGCGTACTTACACATCTTTGCCAACTGTAATCAAAACTAATATAATTCAAAAATTCCTGAAAAGTGTAAGGGTCCAGTACGGAAACCGTAGTAACTGGCCACAAGTGATGACAGGAAATTAGTGATGGTAGGAAAAATGAGTGACTCTTCTATGTTTTTTCATTAATGCCCTCTGGGGAAACTGTCCTCAGCTTTCTTATCCAAAAACTTTCCCGAGCAAGTCTGTCGGCCTTTGACCAATCCTCGTTGTGATCTATGATAGTGATGGTAAGTTTTTTTAGATCAGCTTGGGCGTGCCCATGTGATCTTAAATGACGACTTACGGGGAGGTCGGGCTTGCATGTGTAGTCGCTACGATGACCATTCATGCGTTTGTTGAATGGCTGTTCTGTCTCGCCAACATACTGCATGCCACATCGACACTGAAGAATGTATACAACATTCTGGGTTTTGCAAGTTACATTACAAAATATTGTGTACACAGACCCAGTGGAGTGGCAAGTAAATGTTTGAGTATTCACTATTTGTTGGCAAGTCAGACATCGTTTGTTACCACACGACTTGCACCATCCTGTAGTTGAACAGCTTTTATTAGAGGAGACGGCAGCTTTTACAAATAAGTCTTTTAGACTTGCTGGTCTCCGAAAAGCTAAGACAGGAGGATCGGGAAAGATTTTGGATAATTTTGGGTGATTGGCAATACTTTGCCAATTGGCACGGATCAAACGTGAAAGGTTTGAAAAAGCGGGATTGTATGTTAACACAAATGGAACTATTTTGCTGCGCTTCTTCTTTTTGTACTGTAACAGGTCTTTGCGGCTGTTATTGTTAGCACGCGCAAACCCCTTATCTATGTCCCATTTCTTATAACCTCGTTTGATTAGAAATCCGCGAAGTTCCTGTAACCGCTGAGTGACAGCCTCCTCAGAGGAGCAAATCCGCTTTACTCTGAGAGCTTGACTGTACGGTATACTTTTTGTACAGTGTTTGGGGTGACAGCTTTGGGGAGAAAGGTACTGGTGTTTATCTGTAGGTTTACAGTAGAGGTCTGTTGATATGACACCGTCCTTTATAGATGTAGTTGTGTCTAAGAAAGATATCTTAGAGTCGGATATTTCATATGTAAATTTAATTGACTGGTGGGCGTTGTTTGCATGTCTGATAAAAGCATCCAATTTTTGATGGGATTCGATCCATTTCATGTCAACATCATCATTTAACTTGTGGCCAGTTACTACGGTTTCCGTACTGGACCCTTACACTTTTCAGGAATTTTTGAATTATATTAGTTTTGATTACAGTTGGCAAAGATGTGTAAGTACGCAGCCACGTTCTATTACTTAACCTTAGTAAACATTTATTACTCAATTTTCTTATCATCAAATTACTAAATTTTTAGATGTTTAAATACGCTGTCTCTGATGCAACTGCCCTACCGTTGTCATATTTTAAATATCATACCAGTTTAGATCGGTCAGGACTGTTTATTGGGACTGTATTTCCACGCAGTTGTTTAACATCTCAACTGTCAACACCTTTGGGAATTTAGAGTTGTGCCAGTTCACATCGTAAATAACTTTTTATTTTTGGCATATTTTTGTAGACTTTGCGGTGTGTTTGAAAAATTTTAAAATTGTTCCAGCGTTCGCTTAAATTGTATAAATCAAGATTTTGATAGAGTCTTAATTTGAATTGACATGATTCATTTTTCATCGTGCAATTACCGAAGAAGGATATCTGTTATCCGAAATATCTAACATATTGTTCGTTTTATTGTGTTTTTGGTGATGTTGTATTCTTTTAGACTTGTTATATATTATATTATGTAGTGTACTGCATCATGTTTATATGATCCATCGCCCCGTAAGATTTATCGTTGACTATTTATTCAGTCATTTTATATATATATATATATATATATATTGTAAATATACACTACAGCCCACGTGGACTTTGTCATTTCTACGCGCCCACGGTGGGCGTGTGCATTGGGTGGACATTTCGGTCCACACCCGCCCACGTGTCCACTTGTCCACGGTATGTCGTGTGCATTGGGTGGACATCTGTGGTCCACGCCCACCGACTGGTCCACGGTATAGCGTGGAATCCACGCCTACTGCTGTCCACGGGAGATCGGGTGGGCGGAGGTCGATCCATGAACGTTATATAACGGTACATTGGTTGCCATATGTTTATTGATTTGTAAATGTATTGATATGCACTTGTTACACTTTTTATATGATGGAGTAATTTATCTGATAATAAAATATTGTGAAATTTTTGCATTGTTTTTTACGCGAATAAGGAAGCCTTAGCCTTATGTTTTGTTTAGAGATCAGTTTGTATTGATTTGACACCAATGAGTAAACTTAAATTGAAATTATGTGAATTTGCCATTTTAAAATTGTTGTCGTAAATACTGATTGCCGTGTAGATACAATAAACCAAGATGACACCTGATTAATTTCAATAGAATAACATGTGCTCTTAGAAGGCGGTTATTGTCACGTGCTTATAAGCCATCAGCTGTTCACAATATTCGTTTAATCTTAAAAATATGCTCCATTTGTCACTTACAACTGATTCAACCCGAACATAAAAAGTCATGGAATAACCTTGTTAATTCCCGAAATTAAATATTGCTTATTATATAAACATTATGCCGTGAAATTTCGTTTTTTCTACCTCATTTCGTTATTTTCAGAAGGACAAATAAAAATACTATGAACTTTAAAGAATACAAAAATGAAAGAAAAGATCACTGACTGACTGACGCGTATATATATGTACCAGTGTAAAAATCAAATTCTTGTTAAAACATCGGTTGTCAATATTCTTCACTATTTTTTCTCATGTAATTGACAGGTAATAAATCACACAAGATATTAGCGTTGTTTGTATATGCAGTCATTGAGCTGTGTGTGATTCGATCATAGTAATGAACGATTTTGTAATTTCAATTTGGGTTAGATTGTCTATTGCATAAGTTTACCGCTCTTAAATGAATTTAATTGAAACAACACTTAATATTGGAATAATTGATTGACTGTAGCTTTTTTAACGTCCAGTAGCAAATATTTCATACAGGTACAAGTTTAATTTACAACTTTATATCAAAATAACGCAGACAGGTTAAAATGCAAACTTTATAGATTTTTACACAAGAAATATACAACATGTGTACTATACGTTGGGAAACGTTCTAAACAAGTAAAGTTAATATCAATAATATATTAGTACATAGATAATTTACCAAAATGGACCTTACTTTCGCAACTCCCTGGATTGCTTTATTCAGTCAGCCACACCACTAGACAAAATGTATTCTTTATGAACTAAAACCGTTTTCAATTTAGATTTAGAGTCAAGTTTATTAAAATTATGATGATAATTTCAACTTCATTTAACATATATTTCTAGTATTACTACTGGTTTGCTGATGAAGGCTTAAAGTGTTCCTCATCATCTATTTTGCGTGCTTTACACGCTCTATTTTCTCAGTTTGTTTTTTTCTTGAATAAGCCTATTTTAATTTTTCAAGTTACATGTTTGGTCATGTATACGTAATTTTATTAAAAGCTGACGATTGTTGTTTTGCATGGGGGTTTGAATTGTGCAACTAGTTTTCTATTTATTTTTTTTTGGTTCCTGATGGACTATTTTCCAGTGCGTAATTTATTATACATATTCAGGACGAACACTCAACAATAATAGATACATGTACTTAACCTTGCACAAAAATTGCAGCTATATTAATAATTCTACAATGTCCACACAAATGAGGTTATTGCAATGGTTGTCGACGAGGAATGGCAGTTGTAATGTTTACAGAAAGTTAAATATACCTATTTAAATAAAGATGATTTAGATGATTTAGATTTTATGGTTTAATTTCTTTTGTGAGAAAACATGACACTAGCATGATTCGTTTTACTATAGTATGTACAGCAGGCCTTGTACTTTTCTTCATACATGTATTATGATGCATCTTGTCAGCATCATTTTGTTAATTTCGTGTATGTGACCAATCTAGAGGAGGCAGGTTAAACTGTATGCATATAGAGAAACTATTCTGCGCAAAGCAAGGCACAAACATAATAAAAAATAAGGTGCGATTATTTTTTTTACTCAAAATCACAGAATATTTCAAATTGCAGTTTGACACAATTATGTTATCATTGTTGAAGGCCGTACACATGTAATATGACTCTGTGAAACTATTTAAAATAATGCCACATCTCCTTATTTCGGATCTGATGGATTGATGTCTGATTTGTCTCCTTTTTATATCTAAATTTCGTATACATATGTGTTTACATATTAAACGTAGTTTCGTAACCATTTAAAGTCATGTCAAAAGAAATCTGCATAGCAAGATCGTGGTTTATTTCAACACATGGATGACAGAGTATGCATATAAGAATAGGCCGTTTTAGGTCTAGAGCTTAATTTCAGATATATAATTAATTTCAAGTCCGGTTTGTAAAAACATGAGAACACAAGCTTCAAAATCCTATACAAATATGATACGTCTATTGGAATTTTTTACATTTGAGAAAAGAAGACCGTTACTATGTCTTTCTTCCTCCTGTTTAATTTTTTCATCTTTATTAAAATTATCAATTGCTAATTACATGTACATGTATGTGCCTGTTTAAGTGAATTCTGTAATCCATTTCAACTAGAATCCCCCAATTAAAAAAAAATAATCTCAAAATAAATTTTGAATGTTGCAATTATATATGTACATTTTTAACTATAAAAAATCTGTAATCAAATGTAGGAATTGGATCTTATAAAATCTTACATTCTTTATTATATCCATTTCATATTTTTCGACTTAAGTCATTATCATTTATTTTAAAAATACTATTTTTTTTCGGCTGGATTTTTTTTCTATATATGCATACTGCTCTATATCTCTTTTTATTTGTACAAATGTACATATATTCAATTACTCCAATGCAGACAGGTGTTGTTCCCACCGAAACAAAAAGCCATATTTTTTGCATTTGACAGCGACGGTATAATATTATCCCAATTATCATATCATCACACTGACAGGGACCTTCAAATAAGCAAGGTATTCCAAAATAGTAATCCTTTTAAAATGTTTTGTTTTATTTTATCTCCGGGTGGAACTGTCATATCATTTATGACAACCTGTGTGCTTTATAAGATCAACAATTTTATTTTATTTATCATTGTTAAAAATGTCCGTGTTACCAAGATCTCGTGTCCTCAGCCTAACGACTAAAGCACCAACACACTACCTTGTGAAATATATAGCATGCAACACTTACCAAGTCAGAAGCAGAAGTTTCTTCAAGAGTGAACAATTTTTGCTTATATTATATTAACATGTTATTCATTATAGGCAGTGTCTGTGCGTACCGACATGCGGATACGTGTAGCCGAATTGACTTCCGTAGGCTACGCGTACCCGCAACCTATTTTATAATAAACTGTCGGTTATTTCCCGACTTTGTGAATTCATTTAATATAGTGGCAAATAATATGTTTTAATCTGTATTTAATGTATTAGTAAGAAAAATAGAAATTAAATGTAAATACACGTGAAAAGAATAAGATTATACTGAATAATTAAATCATACTGAATACATGTAAATAAAATTCGAAACAGAAACGAACATTTTAAAATATCTGAAACGATTAAAAATAAATTTTGAGTGTGACACAATTTAAGTAATACGATAAAAATTCCAGAATAACGTCTCAAACTCATGAAATCCATTTGATAATTATATATTCATTCAGAACGCCGGATTAATTCCGTTTCAGGTCTTCATATTTAAAATTTAAAATAAAAATTAAGTCACGGTTATATATGATAAACTAATTTATTTGAATAAATAATTTGTTATATAAATGCATAGATAATCTATAATTATAGTTAATATTTAAAGAAAAATATTCAAAACTAGTGTTCTCGAAAGTATCCTAAGATTCGTCCTAGGTCATAGATAAGACCAATTTTAGGATGGACTTAGGATCAATTCAGGACACTCTTATTTGAAACGCCGGAACTGTCTTATAGTGTAAATATTTAATGTGTTTTGTCGATTTGCCTTTACGTCCTGCCATTTCTTCTTTATGTTATGTGCAGATGCCTTTATTTCCTGACACGGCATCTCTGTGTTATGTAAAATTAGTAATTTGTTTGGTCAAACAATTGTATGATATGTCATTGCTAAACTTGTTGTGTAAAATATGCATTACATTATGCTGTAACTACTATATATTCTGTGAATACTTCGAAACTTCATGATCAACCACCTTTACATTCTCTCATATTTTATCTATGTTGTGTCTATTCTTCTTTTACGTAAGTCAGTTAATAATTGCGTCCTGTCTCAAGTGTTATTGTTATGTCAAATGTTCTAAAGGTTTTGTTTTGATACACCTTTGTTCTATGTAAATCTCATGATATTATAGTCTTTTGGCGTTATGTTGTGTTTATACATATGTATCTCCAGTGAAAAACACAATACATCATGATATAATTCATATGCGTTTTGCCGAACAATTGATACTCTCTGTGAGCATTCATTACGTCATGTGTAAATGCCTTTTACATTATGTGCAAACAACTAATACGTTTTGTGCAAACATCGTTCACCCTGTGTGCAAACATCGTTTATCTGATGTGCAAACACCTATTACGTTATGTGCAAATACCTATTAAGTTATGTATAAAAAGTACAAAGTCATCATTATGTGCAAACACTATTACGTTATGTGCAAATACCGCTTACATTATGTGCAAACACCATGTAAGTTATTTGCAAATGCCTATTACATTATGTCCAAACATCTATTACGTTAGGTGCAAACACCTATTACGTTATGTCCAAACACCTATTACGTTATGTGCAAACACCTATTACGTTCTGGTAAACGTTTTTTTGACACAGATTAAAACAAAACGCACCAATGATATGCATTTTGAAAATGAAGAAAATTAAAAGTTTGACCTTTCTAACAAACTGTGGATTTTTATATTAATTATAATGATTTGTGTAAAAATGCTATATACATACAATGTATCTAGTTTTATGGGAAATTATTTTGCTCTACTTTAAGAGTGTACGTTATGCAGCCATGCTTTGAAAATTTGTTCACTTTACTTGTTGAAAATTATAACAAATATACAGACACGACTAGTTTTCAAGAGGTGCAACCGAAAGGAACAATACGATATAAAAAAGGAAGATATGGTACGAATGCCAATGTGACAACTCTTCACAAGAGACCAGGATGATTTGTTATTACCCTCCCAGTATGGTTTTCATCTAGCGAGAATTGTGTACTAGATTAATGCTACAAATGTAATGACGTCTCCCACGATTCATGTAGCAGCTATAAGGAATCCTACAAAATGTTTAAGATTTTATTTTCGTTCATTTCCCTTAACAGTTGTGAATATTATTCTGAATACCCTTCCTAAGACTTATTATTTCCTCCGTCCCTGACAAGGCGTGTTGAGACGGGTGGGTGTCCTGAAAAGGGGTGGTCAGGTGACCCGCCCCTCTTATCTGACAATTTTTTTCAAAACTAACAGGGATGGTAGAAAAAATGTATCCGATTTTGGATCAGACAAGTAGAAGGGTGTAACAAAAAGCTGCAATTTCTCAAAAAAAACCTATTTTTTTCATATTAAAAACTGCCTTATCCTGTAATCCACAAAAATGACGCATACATATATTTTGTTCTGAATAAAATGGTTATCAGCCTTGTTTCACCTTCACTGGCCACACTCGAAATTAAATCCCGCAACTTGAAACTACAGATAATGACTTTCATTTAATATCCGTATTTGGTCCGGTAACTTTTCGAACCGTGTCATCAAGAACGATACAAAAAAATACATATTCTAATATAAAATTGTAATTGTTTTCTTCTATTATTTTTTTTATAAGTGATGTGCATATCGTTTCTTTTGTTGTCTATAAGAAGTATACCGGACGTATAAAGGATAAAACGGATGATGAACGGATCTGAAACGGATAAATGCCAATTGAAAATTTCGCATCAGAAATGCCAATTATTGGTACCTGTAATTCAGTGGTTGTCGTTTGTTTTTGTGTTACATATTTGTTTTTCGTTCATTTTTTTATTTAAATAAGGCCGTCAGTTTTCTCGTTTGAATTGTTTTACATTGTCTTATCAGGGCCTTTTAAAGCTGACTATGCGAAATGGGCTTTGCTCATTGTTGAAGGCCGTACGGTGACCTATAGTTGGTAATGTCTGTGTCATTTTGGTCTTTTGTGGCTAGTTGTCTCATTGGCAATCATACCACATCCTCTTTTTATATAAGAAAAATTGGATATGGTTTTATATACAAGAAAGGCAGTTTCGTATTCTTTGATATCAAGTTCAATTCTCCATGCAGAAACGACCACTTTTTTCTGTGTCCAGTAGCATCGTATATTCTTAAAATATTTCGCATAATGCCTGGACATCGATGGACAGGCAACATTACACAGTGTAACACGTTTACAAATGAAAATCAACATTCAGACTAGTCATTATGTAGGACAATGAATGAACAAAAGACAAACCCGGGACACAGAAGTACAAACAATAGACCACCAACTCTGAGAACCAAAAGTAAAATAGAAACATGGATTACGAAACATATGCAGGGGCGACATCAGAGAGTGAAGTGAACTTGCTTCTTGCAAGACACTTTCAGTGAAAACAATTTGATATAAAGACAATCATATGAAGACAATCTTTTGTTTTATTTTATTTATTTTTTTTGAAATTTAAAACATGAGGCATTTGCCTCATTTGCCTCAATGTAGTTACGGTCCTGCTGTTAAAGCGAGACGTTTTTTTTTATTAATAGCTAGCGAGGCATGAAGTTCATATGATTCAATCCAAATTATCAAAATGTGCGGAAACAATCTTGAATTGATGCAATCTTGTTCGCCTTGAAATCGACGTAACATACATGTATATAGTCAAAATTCTTTAAAAAAAAACACCTATATAACGAAAAGAAAACTGTGACAGACTTCAACACGAAAGGGAAGGCTTAGATTCTTCTGTAATTTTCCTGCTACTGATTATAAATTAAGAAAGTTCACTTGTCATGTTTTGTATTGTTGGAATTTCGGAACCCTCTTGTTCATCCGTTTAAAGCACCATGAAACAATTGCCATCGAACTCCCAGTTTTCAAAAATCTTTAAATGTGCAGTATGTCATTGATACGATTTGAGTTCTCAAAATGAATCAAGATAAAATAAGGATAATAAGACATTTGTAAAAAATATAAAACCCTTGTTATGTTTTATTAATTTTTGAGAACATCTTTATGTTAAAGATATTAATCAAAGTACTGAAGTACTGAACATCGGATGACCGCAAGTTCTTGTGGACGGTCACAAGCATTTGTCTCAGAAAACCAAATCACATCTCTTTACCTGAAAGTGACGTTAAAGTACAGATATATATTTTTTCTATGCGTGGATGATAAATTCAACCTCATCGTAGAAGTGATTCAAATCAGTAAACTCTGTTTTTTTCGTTATACATTATTTTAATATTTGTACTTTGTTTAACCTATTTTGAATTTACTTTACAATATGTTTGAAAATTGTATTATAATTATTCTGCTCATTCTGGGCGCCGTGATTGGCAAATAAAATATTTGTTTGTTTGTTGTTTGTTTGTTATGTTATACAGTTACATGTATATATAATTTTTATCCAGTTGTATATCATTCTATTGCACTATATTAATTATAGTGCTGTGCAAGTGCATGGTGGACACTCTTCTGTAATAATTCGATTTTTCTGATATATTGAATTTGAGTCGGCATTCATATTTTCCAGTAAAACATTCAATGTCCCACGCAGAAAGAGGAAGCAAAGACAGATAACTCTGCATGGGAGATTGCAAACGTTCGTGAGATATTCTCCCGCATGCGGTAACACACTTTTTCTGTACGTGTGTATAAATGTTATATTAAAGATTTTTTACTTTATTTATGTTTCTAACGAGTTTAACGACATTTTCATATTATGAATTTATGTTCAAAAAATTATTTTTAGGAGTATCCATTTGAAATGAATTAAGAACAAGTGATAAGGAATGTAATTTTGCACTCGATAATGTCCGCGTATTTATTATTATCATGTTTATAGATCGGTTACAATCTCAAAACGAAGGTTAAGCCTCGGTCACACCTTACCGGATAGCACGAACGGACGCCTAACGGATGGAAATAAAAGTTGTCCGTTGACAAAATTGTTATCCGTTCGGGAGTCCGTTGATGCACAGACCGACTAAAACGGACTCGTAACGAATGCATAACGGACACACACCGGATATGCAACGTACGAGAAACGGAAACGTACCGGACAGAACGGATGTCGAACGTACATCCAACGGACGCGTACGGCATAAAACGGACTTCTAACGGAAGCGTACCGGATAAAACGGATGAACAAGATATACGGAAAAATTAAATGCGACAATAATAATACATGTAAATCGCATAAAAATTCAAAATGTTTCTGTGTAACTGGTTTTGGTTTGTTCTTCAAACTGCCGCTACTCTAAGATCGATTTTGAATAATAAAAATTCATGAACCTTAAACAATCTGACATATAAAAAAGAAGATTTGGTATGATTGCCAATGAGACAACTGTCGACAAGAGACCAAAATGACACAGACATTAACAACTATAGGTCACTGTACGGCCTTCAACAATGAGCAAAGCACATACCACATAGTCAGCTATAAAAGGCCCCGATATGACAATGGAAAACAATTCAAACGAGAAAACAAACGTCCTTATTTAAATAAAAAAAACAAATATGTTATACAAAAACAAACGACAACCACTGAATTACAGGTACCAATAATTGGCATTTCTGATGCGAAATTTTCAATTGGCATTTATCCGTTTCAGATCCGTTCATCATCCGTTTTATCCTTTATACGTCCGGTAGAAGTCTGTTTCACATTCGTTCAACATCCGTTTTATCCGTTAAACGTCCGGTAGAAGTCCGTTGGTGAACTTATCATCTACCAGACCTCCAACGGATGTATAACGGACACGTTACGGATACAAAACGGAAACGAAACGGACGAGTACCGTACAAAACGGACGCCTACCGGACGTTCAACGGACATTTCATCCGTTGGACGTCCGTTCAAAGTTTTGAACATGCTCAACATTTTCCACTGGACAGAACGGACGTCGACGGATAAAACGTACGCTAAACGGACATGCAACGGATATGGACGGACGTAGAACGGATAAGAACGGACGTCTAACGGACATGAACGGATTGAAAAAAAAGTTATCCGTTAGGCATCCGTTCGAGCTATCCGTTAAGGTGTGACCGAGGCTTTACGTAATGGAAATTTAGGCGACAGCAATACACATGAATACCCTCACGGTCATCCGATGTAAAATGAATAGAGAAGTTGTTCATTAAGTTATATCATTGGATAAACAAACACACGGACCTATTTTTTTTTCTTTCTCTTTTTGATTTCTCATTCAATGGCCAGTGGTGGAACCAGAATTTTTGAAAATGATGGAGCTGCGTTTGTTGGTTCTATAAGCAGTTTGATTAAGAGGGGGCTCGGGACTCAGTTTTGCCAAAACTCCCTGCTAGTACAAGATAAGAGGTGGCGGGAAAATATCTTCGTCCTCGGTCAATATAATCTGAATAGACGCATATATAATGTGTTGACCTTGTCAAAAGTCTATAATTCATAAATGTAATTCGGCGCCTTCCAAAACCATGTTATGATTATGTATGCAAGATATGGCGACCTATGAAATGATCCACTTGATGCAGATGAAAGAGAACATTACATAAATAAGGCCGTTAGTGCTCTCGTTTGAATTGTTTTACATAATATTTTCGGGGCCTTTAATTGTTGACTATGCGGTATGGGCTTTGCTCATTGTTGAAGGCCGTACGGTGACCTAAAGTTGTTAATTTCTTTGTCATTTTGGTCTCTTGTGGAGAGTTGTCTCATTGGCAATCATACCACGTCTTCTTTTTTTTATATCAACTTATTTTCCGTTCACATTTCCCGTTAAAGAAATGAGGTTGCATTTTGTTTTTTACATGTAACTTTTTTTTGCTTCGAATAACAGGGCAGAGCTTTTAGTTTCAGTCGATGTACACGCCATCTTGAAATCATTACTTGTCACATATAAATTCTGTTTGGTTGCTTCATGATGTGGCTGATATTCAGCAACAACTATTGGCTTAAATGAGATAAATGATTACAGACTGTTCTCTTCTGAGGATATTGAGCCATCAAATGCCGGAAAATTAACTATGTGTATTACATTTCAGATCAAATGTTATTAATTCATGGTCATTCCATTATGCATATATTACACACTGAAATTGAAAATTGAAATATCAATCACTAATACGTCTTGATTTGCATTGCTAATCTGCAATATGCACGATTTGTTTGCTAAAAAAAAAGGTTCCTGTACAATGTTTTCAAAAATGCATTAAATGTATTTTATGACTTTTGTCAATCTAGGCACACCTCCAGAGAGACACACCTCGAAAATCGTGTCTATATATTTGTAAAGATTTTAATTTTCAACAAGTAAAGTGAACAAAATATAAAAAGAATGGATGTATAACGCACACTCTTTAAGTAGAACAAAAAACTAAATATTTATTTAACATTTTTATATCAATCAATATATAAAAATACTACATTTCCAATACTAAATCAACAACCCGATGCACATATATTACCTTCAGTTCACATTCAGCATCCAATGGATATTACCTTGAAAAAGAATACAGCGAAGTAGTTCAGAGCTTTTAAGAAAGCTAAAACTTATAATTTTCTTAATTTTCAAAGTGTATATCACTGATGCGTTTTGTTTTAATCTGTGTCAAAAAAGCGTTTACCAGAACGTAATAGGTGTTTGCACATAACGTAATTGGTGTTTGGACATAACGTAATAGGCATTTGCACATCGCGTTATCGGTGTTTACACATAATGTAAGCGGTATTTGCACATAACGTAATAGTGTTTGCACATAATGATGTAGTTGTTATACATAACTTAATAGGTATTTGCACATAACGCAATTTTTTTAAGGTGTTTGCACATAAGGTAAACTATGTTTGCACATAGGGTAAACGATGTTTGCACATAGGGGGAACGTTGTTTGCACATAAGATAAACGAGGTTTGCACAAAACGTATTAGTTGTTTGCACATAATGTAAAAGGCATTTTCACATGACGTAATGAATGCTCACAGAGAGTATCAATTGTTCGGCAAAACGCATAGGACCTATACCATGATGTGTTGTGTTTTTCACTGGAGATACATACGTATAAACACAACATAACGCCAAAAGACTATAATATCACGAGGTTTACATAGAACAAAGGTGTATCAAAACAAAACCTTAAGAACATTCGGCATAACAATCACATTTGAGACAGGACGCAATTTTTAACTGACTTACGTAAAAGAAGAATAGACACAACATAGATAAAATATGAGAGAATGTAAAGGTGGTTGATCATAAAGTTTCGAAGTATTCACAGAATATAAAGTAGTTAAAGCATGATATAATGCCTATTGTACACAACAAACTTTAGCAATGACAAATCATACTACTGTTTGACCAAACAAATAACTAATTTGACATAACACAGAGATGATGTGTCATGAAATACAGACATTTGCACATAACATAAAGAAGAAACGACAGGACGTAAAGACAAAGCGATAAAACACATTAAATATTTACACTATAAGACAGTTCCGGCGTTCCATACTCTTAAGTTGTGTCTCGAAGCTATCTCAGACCTATCTTATGTTAGGACGTCATAAACATATAAGTCTAGAAATTTTAAATCGTCAATTTTATTTTTTGATAAAACATTTATTAATGACTAAACCAATTAATAAAATTGTTTACGGATTTTATAATTACAATTAAAGAATTAAATCCATAATTTTAAATGTAATACTAAAATTATATCAACAAGGATTGTAATTTAAATTGGAAAACAACTTGTTTTGAAATGAGAATTGAGTTGGTAGTGTAATCGTAAAAACGAAGTTCAAAGTTTAAAATCATGCGTGTACAATTTTGAAATTAGTATGGTGTTCATTATCACTGAACTAGCATATATTTGTTTAGGGGCCAGTTGAAGGACGCCTCCGGGTGCGGGAATTTCTCGCTACATTGAAGACCTGTTGGTGACCTTCTGCTGTTGTTTTTTTCTATGGTCGGGTTGTTGTCTCTTTGGCACATTCCCCATTTCCATTCTCAATTTTACTTATTTCTTTATATACGAGTCAAAACCGATGGTGCGTTTCATTTCGTGTTAATCTTCAGGTAAAAAATGACCAAAAAGCGAAATCCAAACTTTATTATGTTAGGATGAAGATAGGATGATCCTAAGACACCTAATTAGGTGTCCTAAAGTTAGGACGAAAACTGCGATATATCGTAAATTAGGAGAGCTTCGAGAACACGACTTAGGAAAAATACCTGTCATAAGATGGACTTAGGACACGTCCTAGTCCTAAGATAGCTTCGAGAACACCACCCTGGATCGTTTATGCGAAAGCGTATTAGGGACGTAGTAAAAATAAAATCGGATTACTGATGGTTTTTAAAGTCGAAATGTTGACATCTCATATCTTAAAATCCCAGTGAATTATATTTTTGTTTCACTTATTGTGATAAATTACCGGTTTAATACACAATTTTATCTCCATCCGATAATATATGAATATTAGGCGGTTACGCGTACCCTACGAAGTCCAATTATGCTACGCGTACCCGCATGACGCTGACACTACCTTTATCATAAGCTTAATTTTACTCGTTTCATTTTCTTAAAAGAAATGATAGTTTTCGCGATAGTTCTTAGCCTGGGTAAAAGAATAACACTAAAAAGCGATAAAAATGTAGTTCAAACTTAAATTTTATAATAAGAACATTTGAACTTCTGTAAATGCTTGCATAAGTTTGTTTTTTTGGAACGTTTTAAAAATCTAAAATATGTCCCCAAACATTTTGAGTTTGTCATAACCAGGCGTGGTGTTCTCGGAATTAAGTATCCCTTCGTTTGAAGACACACATTAAGACCGATTTTGGGATGGACTTAAGATCATTTAAGAGCACTGACGCGTCTTAAGTTTGAACGTTCTAATCATATCTTACATTTGTTTTTAATTGATTGAATTGAATATACTTCAGAGCATGGAAGTATTATATTGTCAATATAATACTTCCATGATCTGACCCATTAACAGACCAGGTTTTAAATAAAGATTGATTTATGTCACCATGGAATTATTAGTCCGTCCGTCCGTCCGTTTGTCCCGCTTCAGGTTAAAGTTTTTGGTCAAGGTAGTTTTTGATGAAGTTGAAGTCCAATCCACTTCAAACTTAGTATACATGTTCCCTATGATATGATCTTTTTAATTAGAGGGTTTACCCCAATTTCACGGTCCACTGAACATAGAAAATGATAGTGCGAGTGGGGCATTCGTGTACTGGGGACACATTCTTGCTAGTCTTGTTTTGACCCGGTTAAATATTAAGTAGAAATTTCTTGCCAAGTGACAGTAATATATTTACGAAGTTGATAAGGAAGCCCGTTCCAGCGACACATCTATATACCTTAATAAAGGAAGTGACACACCTCATTGCAGGTTTGGTGACCAGTACAGTAAACAAACATGTTTATACGAGGTTACCTCAATACAAAACCGAGTCCCTTTTATACATGCCATATAAAATAAACAATGTATTTATCTATTTGTTATCTTTTATATGTATGTGCTGTACATAATTGATTTATACTCCTTTGGTATGTATTCCATATGGCGGTGCTCCTACTTACAGGAGGCTTATACACCGAAGAAAAACCCGAGCGCCATCTGTCGTCATAATGATCGTTAGCATAATACAACGATGACATTTAACACTTCGGCATTTCACACATCGACAATTCACGAATCGACAAGTCACATGTTACAAGTTACAAAACATCAATATACAAAAAGACAATTTACCAATAAAGTATTTTGAAATATACAAGTTACAAATTGACAATTAACAAATGAAGAATGTTGAATTTTGATACAAAGATACATGTTACAAATCGACAATTTACGAATGAAGCATTATGATGAAATTGCACAGTTACAAGTAACAAACTGACAATTTACCGATTAAGAATGTTGAAACTGCAAAGGTGCAAGTTACAAATTGACAATTTACGAATTAAGCATTATGAATTTCACAATAACAAGTTACAAATTAACAATTTACGAATTAACACCTGATTAACAGACTTTAGCCAACCCGATTAACAGACCCGCCGCCGATATAGCCGCATTCTCAATATAGATTAACCGACCAAGCTCTCGGTTAGCTGAGTGTCGTCCGTGGTATACCAAGTGCGGGACGAACTGTCGAAAGGACACTGGTAAAACAATATGATCCCAGTATTTAGCCAAGGGTACACAATTTATTTATCATATATAATGATGTTCTATTTTATAAATTATAATAAATCATTTGGTGACACAATATCTTTTTGTATAAGCAGTTCATAGTATTAGTGGGATGGTAATTGGGAGATCTTAGATATATATGTACGTCATTTAGTCTTAGATGGAAAGTTGTAGCAATCATATCACATCTCCTTATGTCATAATGGTTTGATTTTAATCAAGACAAACAAATACGTTCTTGGAGATTGAACTTTGTTAATGTTATAGCTTAAATCTGACTATTGTTGTGAACATGTGATTTTATACTTTGATAGATTTCATACTTGCAATACTAAATATACTTATTATCTTTCATATTCAAGAGACCAACGAATCTTTACTAAAACTATACTGTAACAGATTAGCAGTAAAATATACTTCTATTATCTATGTTGTTGTCCATCCTGCATTAGTCACGTGTTATCTATATGTCTTTGGTTTTGGTTGTCGTTAAAGGGAAATTCCGCGATTTTTTACTTATCATCTAATTATGTTCATCTTAACATAAAAAACACATTTGCAAAGTTTTAAATTTATATTCCTTCTAATAACGGAGAAAATCAAGTATCTGTAACTTTTTTGGTTGAATTCTCGAGTGGGTCGTGACGTATTAGCCCGATTTATTGAATTCTGGGAAAAAATAAAATCTGTTTAACTGTTAGAGCTTATCGACAATATACGTAATTAAAAGCGCACAGCTGACGAATGGTCGTAGTTATTAACCACAATATAATAATGAACGAAAATAAATATGCATATACCGTTTTGTATTGATTGAATTAAACTCCTATAAAATTATCTCTAGTAAATGTTTTTGAATAAATTTAATTAATTATTGTTGAGATTTTATTCATAAAATATTTATTGAACATTTTTACTGATATTGAACTGAAAATATTTCAGTTCTATTTACCGTTATTGTTTTGATAATCATTTCAATGCAACTAATGTGTGAGCAGAGTGTGTATATTATTTTGTAAAGGTCACTGTATATTTCTCGGCTTGAGAGCAATTCGTTTACCTTGTAGCTATTTAGCCGCAGGTGTGAGTTCAAGCGTACACAGGTATAAATGTTGTTATTTGGAAAGGATAAACAGAAAAAATTAGAAAGAGTATGATGTCACGATGTTAATACACTAAGATTTAATACACGATGAGAATAAAGATTCAATAATTAAATTGTGTAAATTAATTGAAAATCAAATTCAGATTCGTAAATCCGCAAATGTATAAAAATAAAAGGAAACAATTTTTGATTACTTTCTTAGCGGCAATTGGCGTAAAGATTCAGATATGAGGTAAACAATAGTAGTTTTAATCTTTAATAAAAACTAAATGCAATATTACCCAATTTGATATACCATTGTACATCTGTTTGATATCATTGACTTTACCGGAATTTCTTAACTTGTATTCAAATCTGGCTGTGTTTAAATGCTAATAAAACTATTGCAATTTTAAAGTTTTTAATTGATAAAAAAATACAACATACATGATTTTTTTTTTAGTTTCTTTTTAACATTTTATTCTTACAAGTTACATAATTAAATTCATTTGACAATCATTTACACGAACTTTTTGTGAAAAAATACCAATTATCTAAGCTAAGGCATTATTTTTTTTAAGGATTTTTGAGGATTTTTTTCAGTTTATTCTATGATAATATTTGTGCAGTGTTGAACATGATAGCCGTCATTAATCCAAATAAGTCATATAGTAGGTGAATAAAAGTTATATTTTATTCATGCATAACTGATATTGACGAATTTAGAATAGTTCGTCCATACATCGTTGTTCTTGAAACAATCATTACTAGTATACATGTAAGTTTCCTGACGTATACGAGCCATTGAGGATGAGCTCCAGAGAAAGCAGTCTAGTAGCGTTTCGTTCGTTTGTTTGTTGGGAAAGGAGAGGAAATGCAACCGCTTGTACAGATAAACGACAGAATTACCATACAAGCATTTATAGTCAACACAATCAGAAACAGTTCCCATCGTTAGACGGGGAATATGAAGGCTTTCAAGAATGAACAAGTGACATGTCTAACTCGAACAGTTAGAAAACGCACTATCGACATCGACCGCTTGTTCTTGATATTTGAAATTGTATGCATATATTCGTATACGTTTATGATAGTGATGAGTTCTTGTGTCTGACAAAAACTAAATTCCTTCATGGTTATATCTTGCCATACGTTTATATTGGTTTGTAAGGTGATTACTCAAAATCGTTATTTGAAAATCCTGTTTGTGAGATGTATATTCATTTTAATACAGAAATTTCGTCTATATATTTCACAAGTGTATAACACGGAGAAGCTCTGAAGGTCCATTACTCCCATTTTGTTTGGGTGTGAACCATCGATGTTGACAGCAATATCAAAGAATAAGATGATGATGGTAGAAAGAACTATGGGCGTCATGTGGCAAATATTACATGCATATCGGACAATGAGTTGTCAATCTGTATAAAAAGATTTCCTGTACAACCATATTATTGAGAAGGAATGTTTACATGCTATACTCTCGTACTAGTATTACAGGGTTCTTGTGGTGTTCACCTTAGACACACATCTTTTTAACGATGTTTAAAAAAAAGACAGAACCAATTTAATGTCATATTTCCTTATTTTTTAAATAAAACTAAAAGTCTTTCATCTGACAAGAATACCCCTATTTAGCGGACAAGTAATTTATTCTTTTTTCTGTTATTGAATACCAAGAAAGAAAATTTGAAACTTTGATACTCAAAAGTTTCCCAGCAAAATATTCACATCCCTTCGGGATAATTAGCGTTCGTCCAGTGGCATATATAACAATTATGACGAATTCCTTCCTCTGTTCGAGAACAATCTTATTGAAATATAAATCTGTGATTTTACTATGTCCACAACTTCAATGAACCAAAGCAAAAGTTATACATCGACCTGTATTTAAATCAAATTGGTTCTCTTCTTCTTCTGGTATACAATAGTCTATCGACTATTGATTAGTGCATACTGTTGGCATATGTGGACTTGTCTATTGACAACACTTTTACCCCTATTTATTCAGAATATATGTTTTTTTCTTATGTTCAATGTATACATGTATATATTTTAAATTGCGCTATAGTTCCGTAACTTTCTATCCAGTCGTATAAACGAATCGTCGGCAAGTGCGTACATTTTTTTAAATCAATATTTCTGGTATGTTCCAATCTGTCCTTCACTTTTGACTATCAGTATATATTACATTTTCCCAAATTCACCATTGGAAAAAATATTTAAATAGATTTTAATTTCATCAAATCTTATTTTTTGGGTATTATTTATATTTTTATGAATAATATTCCACACGAGAATGCATGTTTTTATATACAAAAGATAATTGTTTTAAAATACTTTTAATGTATATAATTTCAACATATTTCTAGATAATAAGCTTGTAAACGTGTACATTCTACTTTTAAATATGAAATGGTGTTTATCCTCAACAGAATTAAGATACAATGCTACTGTTCTAATTTCTTCTTTAATTTTCTAGCATGTAAACTTTTAAATTATTTGCCTTTTTCAAAGTATTAACTCATTTTCATGAATACAAACTGCATGTTTAATTATAGAAATAATCCCGATGTCTTTATCTGCCATATTCTTGGCTTGCATATAATTGGCATGATGTGTACATGTTTATATTATTAATCTCTTTAGAACGTCTGGATTTTATTATACCCAATTAGCGTTATAAGATCAATTTTGATAATTAACACATACGGTTTTCCTTTTAAGGAACCCTGTAGTGCTAAAAGATGTACCATTTCACAGTCGGGAAAATCCATGCATTTACATGTTCTTTATTGTATTATTTAGGCATTTTCAATTGTAATCATAATCATTCTGATAAAATACATGTACATGTATGTGCATACTCGTGTATTTTCAAATTATACGATCATGCAAAACATTGAAAACAAACGCCTTGGCTTAAGTGATATTGAAAAAATAATTATTCAATTATTCTCTTGGTTAAAATTAGAAAAGATCACAAATAAGCAGAAACTTAACTAACTTTTTCCTAGTCCACACCAATATTGGTACTTTAGCTTGGGTTGAGAAAACGTACCGCTTTGATCGATTTGATCATTATTTATTCTAGTTTAGAGTTCATTCTAATAATTTTGATGTCATTGAATTACATCGTTTTTTTCCTTCATATTTTGAAGTACAAAAAGTAATGCTGCTTACAATTTAGTACAGTGTTATTAAATATTAAGTGCATTTCTCCCTACATCTGCAATTGATGTAGCATTTGCAGCTGGACGTTTACACAAATCAATCCATCAACCCATTCATTATGTGTCTTTAAGCTATAAAAAAGTATCAATTTACTGATACACTCGTCGTAAAAGTTAAAGTTTCCGTTCTGATACAAAAAAGGAAAGATAAATACATTTGAAGCATTTGTGTTTTTTTTTATTCCAGCAAGATCTTAAAAAATCCTCATTAAAGTTTTAAATAGTTTCAAATAGAGTTGATAAGATACATTTCTTTATTTACATATATGAACGATATCGACAAACGTTTGCAAATATTACACAAACATTTGACAGCATTTACATTGGTTGTAAATGTTTTATAAACCGCGGTCTCTCAAAACTTTGCATACGTCTGTAAAGATATGTTGCAAATATCAATATGTATCAAAAGAACTATAATACTGGAAAGTATTAGTAAATAAAATGCATTTCTTTACATTCATGAACGATATCGACAAACGTTTGCAAATATTACACAAACATTTGACAGCATTTACATTGGTTGTAAATGTTTTATAAACCGCGGTCTCTCAAAACTTTGCATACGTCTGTAAAGATATGTTGCAAATATCAATATGTATCAAAAGAACTATAATACTGGAAAGTATTAGTAAATAAAATGCATTTCTTTACATACATGAACGATATTGACAAACATTTGCAAATATACCACAAACATTTGTCAGCATTTACATTGGTCGTAAATGTTTTATAAACCGCGGTCTCTCAAAACTTTGCATACCTCTGTAAAGATATGTTGCAAATATCAATATTTTTCAAAATAACTCTAATACTGTAAAGTATTAGTAAATAAAATACATTTCTTTACATATATGAACGATATTGACAAACGTTTGCAAATATACCACAAACATTTGTCAGCATTTACATTGGTCGTAAATGTTTTATAAACCGCGGTCTCTCAAAACTTTGCATACGTCTGGCAGTAAAGATATGTTGCAAATATCAATATTTATCAAAATAACTATAATACTGTAAAGTATTAGTAAATAAAATACATTTCTTTACATATATAAACGATATCGACAAACGTTTGCAAATATACCACAAACATTTGTCAGCATTTACATTGGTCGTAAATGTTTTATAAACCGCGGTCTCTCAAAACTTTGCATACGTCTGGCAGTAAAGATATGTTGCAAATATCAATATTTATCAAAATAACTATAATACTGTAAAGTATTAGTAAATAAAATACATATCTTTACATATATAAACGATATCGACAAACGTTTGCAAATATACCACAAACATTTGTCAGCATTTACATTGGTCGTAAATGTTTTATAAACCGCGGTCTCTCAAAACTGCCCACACCTCTGTAAATCAGTTATTCAAATTTTAAACTTTGCATATATCTCCTATCTTGGAAAGTGCATGCAAATCTATGGCCTATCTTTACATATCTTTGGAGAATGACTAAAGCTATGGAAATAAAATAATTATCTTTAGCATATCTTTGACGACCTCCTAAATAATGTCAAAGGAATAATACATTTACATATACATTAGCAGGTCCGCAAATATATATTGCAGAAAAGTAGTTACATTTGTCAAACATTTACATGACTGTTCAAATTGTTGTAAATCTGCCTTTTCGTGTAGTGATAACTTATAATATAGTAGTCTCAGATCTAACTTATTTACTCAATGACAACGGCCTACTTCAACAAATAAATCATGTGAAAAATCTAAGCCGAGTTAATTACACTCTAAAATTCATGTTTAGTTAGATTATATGGAAAGCAAACGGGGTCAAAATTCTTAATTCGTAACTTGTCAATTCGTAACTTGTAACTGTGCAATTTCTAAATTGTTAATTCGTAAATTGTTAATTTGTAACTTGTTATTGTGAAATTCATAATGCTTAATTCGTAAATTGTCAATTTGTAACTTGCACCTTTGTAGTTTCAACATTCTTAATCGGTAAATTGTCAGTTTGTTACTTGTAACTGTGCAATTTCATCATAATGCTTCATTCGTAAATTGTCGATTTGTAACATGTATCTTTGTATCAAAATTCAACATTCTTCATTTGTTAATTGTCAATTTGTAACTTGTAGATTTCAAAATTCTTTATTGGTAAATTGTCTTTTTGTATATTGATGTTTTGTAACTTGTAACATGTGACTTGTCGATTCGTGAATTGTCGATGTGTGAAATGTCGAAGTGTTCAATGTCATCGTTGTATTATGCTAACGATCATTATGACGACAGATGGCGCTCGGGTTCTTCTTCGGTGTATAATCTTCCTGTAAGTCGGAGTACCTCCATGTGGAATATATTCCTAAGTAATTTTAATCAATTGATTACAGCAAATGCGTCTAAAAAAAGCAAAACAAAAATTGCATGTTTACAAGATCTCAGTTTTATTTTTATTACTGACGTGGACTTTCGTTCGGAAACTATATAAAAAAAACATCCCGACTAGTTCAGTCCCTCAAAATAATTGATCTCTCCTAATTACGAGGTTAATGAAATAGTCGTTGGTCAGTGGAATATAACGACTGGATTATTCAGGTATATACAATAAGGAGATGTGGTAATAAACCGTATGATTGCCAATGAGACAACTATCCACCAACGCGAAGTACAATTAAAGTCCATGTAAGCAACTATAAGCAACCTACTGCCTACATCAATGACAAAACCGTATACCATATAGTCGGCTTTAAAAGGCTACATCATTACTGAAAACCCCAGGTACTAGTAATAAACGATTTCTATTAATCATAAAATGCTATTATCGGACCATTTTATTCTGACATGAGGGGCTGACATATATATTCTATTCTGCTGTTGTCGGTTATATGGTCGGGTTGTTGTCTCTTTGACACATTTCCCATTTCCATTCTCAATTTTATGTATTAATATAAAGCCTACTGAATTTTTTGGACAAGAAGCTTAAAAATTGCCGCTACCAGATTTCCTACAATAAAAATGTACAACCAAAAAGACCAAAATATTCACGAGTCCCTCGATCTCAAAAGCTGCTGAATGCCCCGAACTCCCGATATGATCCCCATCTGGTGCCACACCTCCTTATAGCCCGGCAACCTTACTAAATCTAACATGTTGTCAATCGTTAATTAACTGAAATGATTCACGATGTTAATCAATATACCTAATTTCTTTTTAATTTGCATGTCAAATATAAAATAAAAAATTCGTAACATCCTGATATCCTATTGACAAACCAGGTTGTATTCCGCCTGGCTCTTCTGTCGAACAGTCAGCCAGGATCCAAGGCTATCATTTTACTCTAAAAATGACCAAATACATACTCCTTTGGCCAAACCCCAAATAATGTGCAAATATTTTCGTGGAGAAATAAAATTAAAGAACCTTAGTGAGCGCGCTTACATGCCCCACGTCCCCACATTGTCACTGGAGGAATAAAATAACTGTAAGAAAAAAATGTTGTATAAGAAATAAAAATGAATCATAATTTCCTGTTGATATGTACATCTACATAGCAGTGGCTGATCCAGAACTTTTCCTAAGGGGGGGGGGGGGGCGCTGACTGAACTAAAGGGGGAGGGGCCCCCCCTGGATCCGCCTATGCATAGTATGTCCTTATTATCTACAAGGTTACATGAAATTCTGTGGTGTGTTTTCAGAGGATAAGCTCAAAGGGGCGTAACTTCCAGAAAAAAAAATGAATTGTAATTTCTTGCCGATATGCAAATCTACTTAGTTTGTCCTTATTATCATGAAATTCTGTTGTGTGGTTTGAGAGGAGTTGCGATGACAAGAAACAGGACCGATGGACTGACGTACGGACAGGCAGACAGACAGACGGACGGACGGGTCAAAACATTACACCCTCCGCAACTTCGTTGCGTGGGGTATAATTAGTGTAAGCATATACTAGTAAAAAATGTAAGAGATAATTGCCTCTTTCATGCAAATGGCGATATGGCAAGCTCTTTTCTCTGACAAGTCAAAGGGAGAGGGCGTCAATTTGTTTAAAAGTGGGAGTATTAAGAAGGGGGGTTTGAGATTTCAAAAAAACACTGGCCTTTGTTAGTCTTGTATGATTTTTAATTTTTGTTTCTTGTGTATAATTCGGAGTTCAGTATGACGTCCGGTATCACTGAACTAGTATACATATTTGTTTAGGGGCCAGCTGAAGGAATCCTCCGGGCTCGGGAGTTTCTCGTTGCATTGAAGATCCATTGGTTGCGTTCGGTTGTGGTTTGCTCTATGGTCAGGTTGTTGTCTCTTTGACACATTCCCCATCTCCATTCTCAAATTTATGTAGGTGACGCGTGTAGTAAAAAATAAACAGTCTCTTGTACCACGATCCTTTTAGATCTGTATATGTAGGAGAACGTTTTGGATACAAATACCGGCTTTAATACAACGGTAGAGAGCGCGCCGTCGATGTATTGACGATGCTCGAGAGAAGTTACATAACGGCTGTCAACGCTCGGTGTACGCACTACGCTTCTTCAATGTGGTTCTATTCGAATACTGTTTATACGAAAAATGAGTTAGAATATTGTTGTATTTTACTCGTTGAAATCTCAAAACACTTCGTGTAGTTTTTTATCTGCATGTTTGTTCACAACATTTCTTGACTGATAATTGTCAAATCGGGCCCTTGACAGCAATTTAGTGTTCTTTTTGGACGAGCCTTTTTTTTTTTTGAAATTGTCTGGTTCTATAGCACTGCGACCATCTCGTACAGAAATATTAGCTTCTGACTTGAACGTCCTTGTACTCTCCTGTTATAAATCTCACAGGTTGTCACTGTATTCTTTCAAGCTTATTGATGATTGAAGATGTGAACTGGTCCCATACTATTGACGATATGATATCTCATTATTGACCTGACCATTAAAATATATGCGGTTTTCTCGCATTCCGGTTGACAATATCTCAAATTTTAGGGCCTCGATTAGTCCGTCCGTCCGTCCGTTTGTCCCGCTTCAGGTTAAAGTTTTTGGTCAAGGTAGGTTTGATGAAGTTGAAGTCCAATCCACTTCAAACTTAGTATACATGTTCCCTATGATATGATCTTTTTAATTAGAGGGTTTACCCCAATTTCACGGTCCACTGAACATAGAAAATGATAGTGCGAGTGGGGCATTCGTGTACCGGGGACACATTCTTGCTAGTCTTGTTTTGACCCGGTTAAATATTAAGTAGAAATTTCTTGCCAAGTGACAGTAATATATTTACGAAGTTGATAAGGAAGCCCGTTCCAGCGACACATCTATATACCTTAATAAAGGAAGTGACACACCTCATTGCAGGTTTGGTGTCCAGTACAGTAAACAAACATGTTTATACGAGGTTACCTCAATACAAAACCGAGTCCCTTTTATACAAGCCATATAAAATAAACAATGTATTTATCTATTTGTTATCTTTTATATGTATGTGCTGTACATAATTGATTTATACTCCTTTGGTATGTATTCCATATGGCGGTGCTCCTACTTACAGGAGGCTTATACACCGAAGAAAAACCCGAGCGCCATCTGTCGTCATAATGATCGTTAGCATAATACAACGATGACATTTAACACTTCGACATTTCACACATCGACAATTCACGAATCGACAAGTCACATGTTACAAGTTACAAAACATCAATATACAAAAAGACAATTCACCAATAAAGTATTTTGAAATATACAAGTTACAAATTGACAATTAACAAATGAAGAATGTTGAATTTTGATACAAAGATACATGTTACAAATCGACAATTTACGAATGAAGCATTATGATGAAATTGCACAGTTACAAGTAACAAACTGACAATTTACCGATTAAGAATGTTGAAACTGCAAAGGTGCAAGTTACAAATTGACAATTTACGAATTAAGCATTATGAATTTCACAATAACAAGTTACAAATTAACAATTTACGAATTAACAATTTAGGAATTGCACAGTTACAAGTTACGAATTGACAAGTTACGAATTAAGAATTTTGACCCCGTTGGCTTTCCATAAGATTATACTGTAAACAAAAATTATTAACAATTAATACTTAGATGAAATGTTCATTTGATAAAACCTTAAATAACTTCTCAAATATTGAATAAACTTGAATAAAAACAAAGAACTTAAGATCAAACAATAAATTATCTATAGAATGCATACAAACTCTCACTAAAACATCTATGAAAGTTCCTGTTTTAATTATATTGCAAATCAAATACGAGAATTTGAGTGCAAGAAGTTGACCGTGTATATTGGAGTTAAAAAAAAGAAGAAACTATTCTCAAAAGTTTTTGTAATAGAAATTCAGAGTTACAAATTAAGTTAAGTCATTGATATAAGAAAATATATAACAAAAAAAATCGATACAAGTATTCTGCATTTTCATTGGTTTACTATTGGCGTGCGACTTTTTGTGTTAACCAATGATAACGGGAAGACCGCCAACAGATTAGGTTTGACCAATCAGATTTGAAGTTTAATTAAAGGAGTGTCTGTTTAAAGACAAATGAATTGAAATAGAAAATTCCTAAAATTCCCATTAAAGGGAATCGCTTTTTTGTATGTTAATTTATTGACCTTGGAGAAAGCATCGGATTTTATTTTTTAAATCTTAAACCTAAATACACGAAAAGAAAAAGATATCTAATTTCTGTACAATTTTCCTTTCATATATTAAGGTTTATGTATCCTTCTGTAGCCATTTTTGTACGAATTTTTCAAACCTCAATTGTATCAAAACTAAAGATATAATAAATAATAGAGATAGGCCATTTAGTACATGTTCCAAGGGGAAACTTGATGCAAAGCATTATTTTTTACTGTTTCATTGCATTTGATAGAAAAATAGGACTTTGTGGCAAATAAATCAAGATTTTTATAGAAAATCCACAGCCTTTAATACAGAGATTTTTGTTATAAAATTTGAAACATAAATTACTCACTTGATTTTCTATGATGTGCTTGTGTTTATTATTTACAAAAAGTTCTAAGTAACCTGTAAATTTCAAAACACCTCGTGCTGAGTCACTAAAGTCGAGCGCACCCTAAAAGGTGTACTTGATTTTGGCCATATTTATACTTGTCTTAACCAATAACTACATTTATAAACTTGTTTTAAGGAAATCAATGCTAGCACTGCATGCAATAATCCTATATCTATCAGTCATCAAATTGCCAAATATGAGAGTACAAGGATAAAGGCTGTGGATTTTCTATAAAAATCTTGATTTATTTGCCACAAAGTCCTCTTTTTCTATTAAATGCAATGGAACCCTAAAAAATAATGCTTTGCATTAAGTTTCCCCTTGGAATATGTACAAAATGGCCTATCTCTATTATTCATAATATCTGTAATTTTGATAAAATTGAAGTTTGAAAAGTTCGTACAAAAATGGCTACAGAAGGGTACATAAATCTTAAAGAGGTTAGCCATTTTTCTCCAAAAAGTACTTTCTGAATCTTCATTTACAGAGTTAAGAGTTTCTTTATGAAATACATGCAGAATTATTGCGATTTGTACTGTATTCATGAATACCTATGGTTATTTCATTATACATATGTGTCGTTTGGTTGCTGTCTCATTGACGAATAAACCACATCTCCTTTATTTTCATATGTTGTATTCAAAGACAAATTTTAATATAAAACTTCCCATTTGTATACAACCCGCTAAGACAAGGAATGTCGTAAAAGCGCTAATTGACAAGTTGAGCATATCAAATTAATTACATGTATATATGGGCGTTTTTCAATAAAAACGTACTTTCTTGTCCCAGCCACTTTAAAAAAAATGTGTTTGATCTTTGCAAGTAATTTTTTGTGCAGTCAGTACATTGAATTAGATATAAATTTTTAAAGCAAAGAAACAGTTTATTTTTTAGAGGGATTGATAAGATATTGATTCCTGAATGGTCCAAAACAACCAAAATGGCATGTCCCTTGACCGCCTGTTCAACATTCATACTCTCAAATATCGTAAAAAAATCGGGTAGAAATAAATATTAATTTTACTTAATATAAGTTCTGTAATAATACAAAAGTATATTTAGAGCCAACTGATTTTAATAAACAGCTTTTAACACAGGATTTTTTATTTTAGAAGGTGTGTCCCTAACACAATGTCCACTACGAAAGGAAGTCATTAAAACTTGCTTATAAACAGTTTTATAAAATCAATGTAATTTTTTGTTTGCAAGAGATATAAACATTAGGGTCTACAAAAGAAGTGATGCTTTTATAACGGCAATTAAACTGTTGGTAAGAAAAATTGAGCACATCAAATGGACCAGAGTGATACCGTATTTTTGTAAATGTCCACTACGAAGCGGGTCAAATCTCCTTCAGTAACTGGTTTTAAAATTATGAAAAAAATATCATCGACAGCTTAATAACGCTTTGATGAATACAGTCAGTCTTGTTACTATTGCAATATTGGGGTTGTGAGAAAAAAATAAAACATGTGAATACGTCCCCTACGAAACGGTCCCCTACGAAACAAGTTTGGGAGAAAAACGTTTCGTAGTGGACACTACCACTACCATGCAGTCTTTTTTTACTCTTTTTTCAATTATATTCGTGCAAAGCAAATAACACAGGTTAGTTTCATGTAGTTTTTATTATGTTTTTATAAACATAGAATAGGGTTGATGTCAACTACGAAACTTTTTGTCCACTACGAAACGGTTTTGTCAACTACCGGAAACGCATCAAAATGTCCACTACGTAACATTAGTTGTACTTTCATATGTGAAGTACTGTCTAATCTTTATCGATAAAAAATGGTTCTCCAATTCAGAAAAAAATGAGATTTTTCTAGTATATAAAGTAAACAAACTGGAATGTCTATAGGAAACATTTAAAATTGCAAAAATATGTGTGTTTAGAAGCAGTTTCGTAGGGGAGAAAATTATGTTTCTCTATAAAAAAAAAAAAAAGCAATGAAAGAAAACTATAGATATAAACTGTACGAGTTTCTTAATGAAATTCCGGTATATAATTGCAATTGAGGATGCATATCTTTCTTCTGTTTAATTTGTGTCGCTTAGTTTTTGTCTCATTGACGTAAAAAACCTTATATCCATTCGATTTTGTTGCATTTAAGTACATATTTTAATAGACAGTGTACGTTAAAAAATATCCCTTTACATAATTACAAAGATTTCAGTTGTGAGGATTACAAATTTTGCACGACTAACTCTATAGACTAACATGCTATCCGTGTTATTTTTCTTCAATGTTTTACTCTGAACATGGAAGTATTAATATAATACTTCCATGGTCAGATGTATAAAACCGGGTCTGTTAATTGGTCTGTTAAGAGTTATGAATGACAATAAAAGTAATATTTTATTACTTTATGGTGTGTTAATGTGGTAGGCTCAAGACGAGCGGCTAAAATATACGGTAACAACACTTGAGCAATGGAACATATTATATATACGGAAACAAAACATGAGCAATGGGATATAAAATATACGGAAACAAAACACATGAACAATTAACAATTTAGGCAATGGATATTGAAAATTGATAAAAATGGTTTCAAAAAGTGTTAAATTAAAGTAAAATTGATTTTATCCGAAAATGGCCGCATCTATCATGTGGATTCTGTTTAATTGTCATGAATGACACCAATTTGTCATCTACATTTGGTAACCAGTATATAAATCAGAGATTAACGTCGTAATGTAACTAAACATCAATAAGTAAAATATATTAGGATGCCTAAATATAAAGAATAGAGAAAGAATAATGAGTAAGATAAATAAAATGTAGAGAAAAGTAACATACCAATTTAAAGAATACAGAAATAAACAACCCCCTTAATCCGGACCCTCATGGTATACACGAGAATCTGGATGGAGATACAGAATATAAATAAAAGATAAGGACAATAAAGAGTGATGCATTGCTAAAAAAGAGAGAAAACAAATAATTGTTTAAGAATAAAGATATGAAACCCCCTGGGTGTTGAAACAGTAACGGATTGCGATGTACTCATATTGGTGACAAATGCTTGAAGTGTACATGTCCACTTTTATTTTTGTCTATCTGATGAGTTAAGCCTTTTTCAACTGATTTTTATAGTTCGTTCTTATCTTGTACTGTTATATCACTGTCCCAGGTTAGGGGGAGGGTTGGGATCCTTCTAACATGAATAACCCCGCCACATTATTTTGTATGTGCCTGTCCCAAGTCAGGAGCTTGTAATTCAGAGGTTGTCGTTTGTTTATGTGTTACATATTTGTTTTTGGTTCATTTTTTTTTACCAAAATTAGGCCGTTAGTTTTCTCTCTTGAATTGTTTTACATTGTCTTATCGGGGCCTTTTATAGCTTACTATATGCGGTATGGGATTTGCTCATTGTTGAAGGCCGTACGGTGACCTATAATTGTTAATGTTTGTGTCATTTTGGTCTTTTGTGGATAGTTGTCTCATTGGCAATCATACAACATCTTCTTTTTTATATGTGGACAACTGCAGATCTCCTCTGCACATATGTAAAAAAGGAACTAACCGGAATAAAATGAATTTAAACTTAATACAACCAACAGCTGCAAATAAAAGTACTCGCACTTACCGAAAGCTATTTCAAAGCTAGTGAAAATGTAGACGAACCAGTGGACATAGACGGACTGGTAAACATGTAAACAGACGGTTGACTGTGACTGACTTATTGACATACATTCACATTTAGACAGACCTGCAGTTGGAAATGTAGAAAGACTAGGAGAAACGCTTAGGTTCGCTTCACGCACACTCAATACACACTTTAAGATCGTTGTGCTTAAGCTCGTTGTGCACACAATACTGATTGACAGGTTGAATGCATCAAAATTACTAGCGTATTGGTAACGTGCATGATTTTTTTACCACGGCCGACGTACGTCGGAGCTATACGTTGATATGTGAAGCCGGTATTACATAAGGTAATCAGGCAATGTCAGTTTCTAATTCTTATGCACAACAAAAGTAATATAAAACAATACATCTTTATTAAACAATTATCTAATATATAATGCCAAACAAGCATTTGGGTTTACGATTGCATTTCTTTTTTTGAAAGAAAGCAACTTGTCTTGATATAAGTACACAGTTTTGGAATACGAAGAAAAATTGCCCACTTGCAGGGGCACACGAAACTGCATTGAAAATGAAAAAAATAAAGAATAGAAAGAGAAAAAGATAGGCTAACAGTTTAAGAATAAAGAATAGTGGGCCTCTAGAATATAAAGAATAGAGGTTAACGTGCAAAATTTGTATAGAATAAAGAAAACATGGCGTAAATAATATTAAGAATTAAAGAACACCCACCTTCCTCCTATTCTAGACCCTCTTTTAACATATGAATCTTAAAAAAAAAGAAGCACCGTAATTCATAGGAACAAATAGATTTAGGAATATATTATTTTCTCTCATAAAGTCTTTTGTACAGAAGGAAACATTGTCAACTAGTTACACTTATTATTAGAGATGAAATTGATATCTTTTTCTTTATTTTGTGAATCACAGAGTTAAGTTTACTAGACTGCATTTTATGAATAACGGACCAAAATTAACGGACATGAAATTACATGACAAAAAGACACGATTTACAATAAAAGTTACGTTCATGTTAAGCTTGATTATCATAATTTACAATAAACAAGATTTATATTTGGGTAGTTCATTTTATGACTTTCATTTAACAACAATTCAGTTCTAGGCTTAGGTTATTTTTTTACTTTTTCGTTCATGGTATTCATCCGCTGGCGTTGTTGCATGCCTCCTCTCTGTTCTGACGTCTTGGGTATATAGCATTTTTCATGTCTGTACTTTTGTCTTTGTGTTGTTAACATTCAAACTGTGTTTTGTTTTGTAAATGGTTAATGAAACTTGGTTGATAAAAACGAAGCACTCAGTCTGTCATAAATTAGTTTTGACACAATCTTAGTGCTAAAGATTAATCTTATCTGCTAAGAGTGTATCTAGTAGCAATCTTAGAAGGATTGACAGTCCTTAAACTCATGTTGCGCTTGCAACCCTTAGAGTACTCTTAGCGCTATAGAACCAGGTTTAATCCACCATTTTCTACATTTGAAAATGCCTGTACCAAGTCAGGAATATGACAGTTCTTGCCCATTCGTTTTTGATGCGTTTTGTTATTTGATTTTGCCATGTGATTATGGACTTTCCGAATTGATTTTCCTCTAAGTTCTAACGCTATTGCTAGTACAAATGTACTTGTATCTGGACAATGACATGCGACCCCCAATGCTAGTTAATAACGGTCCAGTACTAGTCCATTACTTATGTGCATTGATTAGTAGATACAATCGTGAAATGAGTGTGCGTCTCTTGCCAAAAGCAATTCACTTTAACATTTCTTTTTATATTTGATCCCACTATATTTTTGTAGCATTCTTTACAATGACTATTAATTTATGAACACTTTGAATAGTTATTTGAATAGAGGCATTTGCATTGATAGAATCTGCCAGATTTGCAACTTGCATAATTTACTAATTAAAAATTATAGTAATTAAATTCTAAAGGTCACGCTTGGTACCGAAAGGACTTAAACTTCAGTACATGTAGATAAACCTTTAAATTGAAGTTCAACCGTGCATATGTATTACAACATCGTTAACGGAGGAATTGTATGTAAAAAAAGATGTTGTATGATAGCCAATGGGACGAATACTTTTATCCGCCAGGTACCAAAGCATGATGCGAGTTAAATATTGTGAAATCAGAAATGTGCCTTGATATATACATAGACACAGAGGCTTGTCACTTTATTGTGTTATCTTTTTATTGGAAAATATTCTTTAATATTTCAACTTATTTAGAGTTTTAAACATTTATCAATGCGATTTAAATATAACCATAGTTTATGTATTTTGCCCCTCTTTCCTTTTCCCCGCCTGTATGGAAAGCAAGTACAATGATACATGTTTCCGACTCCACTGCTAAAGTACAAATGATACATGTATTTATTTTTTTACGTAAAATATGTCTAAGAAAGAAGTGCAAGATATTCCATTGTTCAAACACGAATCATATACATTTCCGCTAAAACTATAAGTCTAGACTTCGTCTTGTTGTACAGGGTACAAATCAATTGTCTTATATCTTTTAACGATATGATTTCCATGGTTTTTTTTATAAGATAGGGTTGTGTACCTTCTGTTTGAGTAAGTTACATGTACTTGTATTGTGACTGTCATTTGTTTTGTTTTGTTTTTTTTGTGTTGTGCGTATAGTTTATGTTGTGTAGACCTGTAAGTTTTTGAGATGCTGATCCAAGCTTAAAAAATGTTTTTATATTCTTTTCTTTTGTTTGAAATTTGCCAGAGAGTGTCAAAAGATTGAAGAGTAATTGTAATATGTATTTATCGTTTACAAATCTTCTTGAATTATGTTAAAACAAAATAACTTTGTCACATCGATTCTTGTTTCAGTGTTATTTCAATTAAACAAGTGTGCAAAGTATATGGTAAACATGGTAAATGTAATTATTGCCAAAAAAATAAAAAATAAATAAAAATTAAAACTTATTTGATCATGAGAGACAAAATACGATTCCAGTCAAAGTTCATATGAAAGCTGTAAAATTTTAGGATGGAATAGGCGATAAATGAGATATCGAATGACTGATAGTTCGATAACTTATTTTAGTTTTGCGTATTTGAAAACAACACAGTCAAATGACAACGGGAGCATTGTTTTAGGACAATGTATAGTATTATTAATCATAAAGAAATGTTAATTGTTTGTGCCTTATATTGATGGATATTGATACTAGCGGTGGACTTCTATAATTGATCTATTCGGACCAGATATTTCTGTAAAAGGTGATAATTGTCACATTTCACTGCTGATAAACCCCGTTGATCGGAGCAAGGAGGTTATATTAGAAGGAGAGTGAACACTCTGCTTGATACAAAATTAGCATCCCCAGGATAGCAGTTCGATCAGAGAAAAATGGTAAAATTATAAAGAAACCGACATGTTTAGCACCCCTCTGATGTACCGGGCTGTTACCGCGAGTAGTTAGGGCCATTAGATAAATCGCATATGTCACGTGATTGTTATCAGTGACTGGGTCATTAAAGTTCAGGTGTATTTTCGGTACCAATGCAGTGTATAGGTGTTTATGATACGTAAAACGACCGGACGCGCAATTTCAAAATCAATCGTCTGTCTACGGTGAAAAAAGAGAAACAAATGACAAAGTTATGAGGGTTTAAAGGAAAGTTAGTGAGCGATTTTTATTCAACACTACATTGCTTTAAACAAAGATGTTCGCTTCACCTGTCACTTTCTGCTTATGAGAATTGGCAGGTAATAATCATAGAAAATATACGAATATGCAAAGTACTTTAGTTATGGTGACCGGTAACGACCGGAAGGAATATTTACAATTGAAACATAGAGAAATTTATCGGGAACAACGTAAAAGTGGCTTTCTGTTATGACTGTTGATATTAACATTGACGACAATGAGACGGATATTCGTTTTATTTCTATTGGTAATAAGTTTACTTTTAACATAAAATTTTAATTTTTAATTATCTTATAAAAAATATCACAAACAATCTTATTAACATTTAAATAACTGCATATCCGGTCAGTTTATGACACCTCGGGTGTTTCCGTTCTTACTTGGGTATGTAATTAGGACAACTCTCCTTCTGTGACAGGGTCGATCTCAACTAATTAACACCCACTTACAGAAAAGTCGGTAACATTTTATGTGTAATTATCGTCTTTCGTCCTTTCTCCTTCTAATATAACCTCCTTGATCGGAGGAAGGGCGACATCTCGTCGATGGACTGATATTATCTATCGAGTTTGTTTGATTTCATTGGTAAAGTGTGTGTCAATTATGACACGTGACTCACTGGTTCTTTGTTTGTAATGTTTAACTTTCATTTTCAAACACAAAAAAGTTTTTGCAGAGAGAGCCTCATGAAGCACACGGATTTCAACTTCTCGTGACTGGACTTAACGAATAAGGAAAACAAATTTCTGTATTACAAAACTGAAATATTCGTCAATAGATTTAACGTTTAAATTATGTGTGCAAACTAGCCGATTCTTAAAAAAACATTCTCTCAAGATGTGTTTTGTGTCAAATATTATGTGACAACTAATCTACCGATGAAGGAATATTTCTATTTCAGAAACTTGGACATTTTATAAAAACTTGATAAATCGATCGATAACATTCCGAATGGTACCGATTTAAATTTGATACTGAGGCCGCATATCTAGTATTGTTAAGGCTTAATTTGTATATAGTATATATACATGTACTCTGCAGTAACATATATAATACACATTGTAGTATATGTCTTTAAAAAAAATATATATATGTTTTATAAAGAGAGTGAATTATGACTCGTGCAATTACAGAAGTTCCAAAGCCAATTCAAAGGAATACCATTAATGAACATTCCAATTCTCTAGTTGACTCACACACAAAACACGTCAGATCCTCTGATGTTTCGAATTTGTCCGTTTTAGTCAAAGACATACATGTACAAAGTAATGTTGTTAATCCAGCTCCGTCTACTTCAATAGAAAATAAAATCAAGAACACCAACAACAATATATCAGGAAATGAACAAAATACAAATATACAAGTGCATTTTCCAACTTCCATGTGTAATCCCACAACTGTTGACAATTTTCGTGGATTTGTTAAAAAAAAAACAAGACTCCGTGTATCCAGATTCTACGTAGGTGGTATCGACAAACACAATTCATGTGAAGAATCTATGCGTGAATATCTCGCTGCAAGAGGTGTTAATGTAACACATTTAAGATATTTTGATAAACAAAACCGACGAACAGCTTCTGCGCAACTTAATATCGATGCTCAATGTGAAAGCTTAATACGGGATCCTTCTTTTTGGCCTGAAGGCATTTTTCTAAAAGAATGGCTTCCATGGTCAGTTTTTCTATCTTCAAAGACCGAACATCCATAAATGTCTTTAAACATAGCATGTTGGAACTGTCGCGGAATTATGTCCGCAGTACCGTATCTACAAGAATTCTTAAATGATAATAAGATTGATGTTATTTGTTTATCTGAACACTGGCTGAGAAAATCACAATTCCACTTCCTTAATTCAATCGATAAACAAAACTATTTAGTATTTGGAAAATGCGCCGATGAACACTGCCCTGAAAAATACAGTTTTAGCGCCCGTGGTGGTGTTGCGATTATGGTCTCTAAAACTTTATCTCCGTATGTCACAGAATTAGTCATTGATAGCAATAGGATATGTGGTATCGAACTAAAACTTCCTAATTTACCTAGCATATTTTTTCTGTCTATATACTTACCAGCAATTACACAACCCAACGAAGCATTTGTTAATGAACTTGAATACTTAATGGACATATACAAATCGTATTCGAATCATGGGACGGTGTTTATTCTTGGTGATTTCAACTGCAAGATTGGTGGACCACGATATTCGTTTACTCAGGATCGTCGTAGTCAACTTCTTGAAAGTCTCCTTATTGACAATAACAGTATATCATTACATGTTCAGGACTTTGCCAAAGGTCCGGTATGTACATTTCAATCTTATGAGGATGGTCCTAAAACAGGGATAGACCACATAGTCACAAATAACGAAAATACACGAGATATTTACAATGTGTTTGTCCCAGACGAAAGCATTTTTAACGTTTCTGATCACAAGCCTATCGCGTGTACTTTACTAATTGAACAATGTCATGCTGATAGTGACAACTTATACGAAAGTGTTATGGCTGACAAAGTATCGTGGACCAAAGCGTTAGAAACGAATTCAGTTAACGACTATTCATTTGCAGTCTCACAATTTTTATGGTCTGTTCAAATGCCTTCACAACCAGCGACCAAAGAAGATATCGAGCTCTACTATAAGACTATTATAGTTGCTATTCAAAAAGCTGACAAGGAAACACTCCCACATAAGCAATTTGTGAAACATATAAAGCCTTATTGGACGAAAGTCGTAGATCTATCACACAAAACAATGCTAAATAAGCGCAGTTTATGGATACTGAACGGAAAAGTTCACGATAGAAGCGATCAATTCTTTGCTGATTACAAACATGCAAAACGGACTTTCAGAAATGAAATGGATAAAGCTTACAACGAACATATTATGAACATTGCCAACAGAATGGAAGAGTCTATCGACAATGATCAAAGATATGTATGGTCGGTCTTAAAAAGCAGACGTAAACAGAAAACTTTTTGTCGTGAACTAAATTTAAATGGAGTAACTCATACAAACGAAAGCGAAATATGCGAAGCATGGGCGGACCATTTTGAATCCATTTTTCAGTTTGATAGCAAGTTAACAAACTCAGCAAACATAAATTTGGTAAAACTTAAGGTGAATAAAATACGACAAACGCAGAAGGAAATCAAAGTTCCAATCAACCCATTTGAGTTTGAAGAAATTTACAACATTTGTAAATGTTTATGTAACAACAAATCTACAGGTTTAGACAACGTTTCATATGAGCATATAAAATATGGTGGTAAAACATTGCAAAAACACTTATGCAATCTATTCAACCTGATAATACAAACACGTTATACTCCTCTAGATTGGAAAACAAGTGTAATAATACCGTTATTCAAAGGTGGACATAAAAACAAAACCGATCCCAATTCGTACCGCGGTATATCGTTAACAAGTTGTATTGCTAAGATATTCGAAAAGTCTCTTTATCCTCGATTCGACTCCTTGCACATAAAGTTTCCACATCAATCTCAGATGGCATACCAAAAGGAATTATCAAGTATACACGCTTCATTTAACTTACAAGAACCGATTCGTCATTACATTGAACGTAACAGCGATGTTATAGTTGTTCTTTTAGATAGCACGAAAGCTTTCGACACTGTATGGCATGATGCATTGTTATGTAAACTGCATAAATATGGAGTTACCGGTGATTTATGGCTGCTCATAGATGAAATGTACAGTGAGATGCGTAGTTCTGTACTGTTCAATGGTAGGCTATCTCGTTGGTTTGAACTAAAACGAGGCGTTCGCCAAGGTGGCGTCTTATCAGCTCTGTTATATTTAGTATACATAAACGATCTTTTGTGTGACATTGAAGATTCTAAATTGGGATGCGTTCTTCTAGATATCAGTGTAAGCAGCTCTGTTCAAGCCGACGACATTGCGTTACTCTCAACAACAGAAAAAGGAATGCAACACCTTATTAACATGTGTCAGACATATAGCGAGAAGTGGGCATTCAAGTTCTCTCCGACCAAAAGCAACGTCTTACATTATTCAAAGAAGAACAAGAATGTTTCAAGCAATCTAACTTTATATAATGACATCATACCACTCGTGACGTCTGCCAAACATGTCGGTATTCTTTTGAACTGTAAATTTAGATCAATGGACCAGACGTTGAATGCTTGTAGAGTGTTGCGATCAACTGCTCTTTCAGTTCTAAATTCTGGAATTCATCCATCAATTTTAAACCCTTTGACGTGTTCCAAGATAATACTTCAAATTTGTTACAGCAAAGCTCTATATGGTTGTGAGTTATGGAACAATTTGACTCAAACAGAAATTACGATGTTAGAAAGATCTCACAGATTTGTGTGTAAAATCATTCAAGGACTTCCAAAACGAACCCGTTCTGATAAATGTACAAGTCTTCTAGGTTGGTTTTCAGTTGAAAGCATTATCAACAGATGTAAACTTTTATTTTTTGGTAGACTGTGTAGGTTAAAGTCTTCTGCGTTACCAAAACGAATAATGATAAGCAGACTTATGGAATTCAAACATAAATGTGTTCCAGAACAACTTGGTTTTATACCTGACATCTATAAAGCAGCCGAAAAATATAACATTACAGATTATATTGTCAATTTTGCAAATACTGGTTCTTTCCCATCAAAAAAACTTTGGTCAGTTATTGTAAATCAGAATATAAACGCAAGTGAAGAAACATGGTGGTCTTACCGAATTTCATGCGATAATGACTTTTATATGTTTAGACGTATTCATTCTGCAATCAAACCGCATAAAGCATGGACAATTGCGAAACAGTTTCCCGAACTTCGTGCCTCCGCCAAGTATGTTATTGACTTATGTTCTATAGTACGTTATGAAGATGGACATTTACTTTGCGACAAATGTGGAAAGTTCTTCCTGAATATCGTTGAACACTTACTAGTATCCTGTGATTTTATTCAAGACAAAAGAGATGATTTATGGCAAGACATTATTAACATTAATCCCATTCAGTTCAGTGTTTTTATGGACAGTCTTTCGGCACATGAATTCACAACAACAATTCTCTCTTGCAATACGTCATATGAATTAGAAAACGATGAATTAACTTTTTTCTCTAAGACTTGTGTTCGTCACGTTGAAAAAATCTGCAGAGATTTCTACAATCGATAGAAGATGTGTCCGTTATCGATATTATAAACAGTGCTCATTTTTTCTCATATTAACTTTAAACAGTGACTTTAATTCTTTGTTTTTTGTAATTTTGTAATTTATATATTTCATGTACACCAAATCTCTATAATAGAGGAAATAAAGTTATATATATCCGGTCAGTTTATGACACCTCGGGTGTTTCCGTTCTTACTTGGGTATGTAATTAGGACAACTCTCCTTCTGTGACAGGGTCGATCTCAACTAATTAACACCCACTTACAGAAAAGTCGGTAACATTTTATGTGTAATTATCGTCTTTCGTCCTTTCTCCTTCTAATATAACCTCCTTGATCGGAGGAAGGGCGACATCTCGTCGATGGACTGATATTATCTATCGAGTTTGTTTGATTTCATTGGTAAAGTGTGTGTCAATTATGACACGTGACTCACTGGTTCTTTGTTTGTAATGTTTAACTTTCATTTTCAAACACAAAAAAGTTTTTGCAGAGAGAGCCTCATGAAGCACACGGATTTCAACTTCTCGTGACTGGACTTAACGAATAAGGAAAACAAATTTCTGTATTACAAAACTGAAATATTCGTCAATAGATTTAACGTTTAAATTATGTGTGCAAACTAGCCGATTCTTAAAAAAACATTCTCTCAAGATGTGTTTTGTGTCAAATATTATGTGACAACTAATCTACCGATGAAGGAATATTTCTATTTCAGAAACTTGGACATTTTATAAAAACTTGATAAATCGATCGATAACATTCCGAATGGTACCGATTTAAATTTGATACTGAGGCCGCATATCTAGTATTGTTAAGGCTTAATTTGTATATAGTATATATACATGTACTCTGCAGTAACATATATAATACACATTGTAGTATATGTCTTTAAAAAAAATATATATATGTTTTATAAAGAGAGTGAATTATGACTCGTGCAATTACAGAAGTTCCAAAGCGATACTCGAAGGAAACGATCGTTTTATGCGAATGAACCATCACAACTTACCGAGAATACAAGAATTTGATGGATAAGGAAATTTACGCAGTACATCAAACAGAGCACGAAAAGAGATCAAGAACCGATTATGTAGATCCGATTTTTTTTTTATTAAAACGAAATAAAATACATGTATAATAAATGATATTACCAATATGCCAAAACCAATCCCAAATCAGCATCATATCTTGACCAGTAAAGCTATGGCAATATTTGTCAATACAATCTGCACCTTTCAAATATATCAGCAAATTAAAAGCAAATATATCTATTTACACATACATTTCTAGCTGTCTGAAATATCTTTCTTTATCATTTCTTTGCATATGTATTCAAAGTTACATATGCCCAATATATTTACACATACATTTCTAGCTGTCTGAAATATCTTTCTTTATCATTTCTTTGCATATGTATTCAAAGTTACATATGCCCAATATATTTACACATACATTTCTAGCTGTCTGAAATATCTTTCTTTATCATTTCTTTGCATATGTATTCAAAGTTACATATGCCCAATATATTTACACATACATTTCTAGCTGTCTGAAATATCTTTCTTTATCATTTCTTTGCATATGTATTCAAAGTTACATATGCCCAATATATTTACACATACATTTCTAGCTGTCTGAAATATCTTTCTTTATCATATCTTTGCATATGTATTTAAAGTTACATATGCCCAATATATTTACACACGTCATTGATATTATCATTTGACCACATTTCTCAGTTAAACAAATTGTCTGCAAATCTATATATTTACCATACATTTCGGAATATGTTTAAAGGCTTTTGGTATGTTCTGATTTGACATATATAGGCTGAAGTACGTCCATTATTCATAGTTCATTATTCATTATTCAATAATGAATAATGAAATAGTTCATTATTCACTATTCAATATTGAAAAATGAATAATGAATAATTAAATGGTTTATGTTTCATTATTCAAATTGAACCGGTGAATAGTGAAAAAAAAATAAAAAAATTTGACCGTGACACTATAGCTATATTTTGATTTGCAATGACCATAAGAGGGTTTACGGACGACCTTAATGCAACAATATGCATAAAAATGAGTAAATATAAAAAAAAAGATGTGGTATTATTGTCAATGAGACAAACATCCACAAAAGACCAAAAATGATACAGACATCAACAACTATAGCTCACCGTACAGCCTACAACAATGAGCAAAGCCCATACCGCATAGTCAGCTATAAAAGGCCCCAATAAGACAATGTAAACAACTATCTATTTTACAAAATGAACGAAAAACTAATATGTAACACATAGACAAATGACAACCACTAAATTACAGACTCCTGAATTGGGACAGACACATACATAAATAATTCAACGGGGTTAAACATGATAGCCAATTTTGAATAATGAAATGGATATTTTGAATAATGGAATGGACTGCTGCGACCCTTTAACCCCTAATTATAGATAAACCTTATACCTCATTCGAAAGCTTATAACGAGAGGAACAAAATGTTTATAGTCAACATGTTTCGCAACGCATATTACAGATTTGTAATGTCGAAATACGCGTGAAAGTTAAGAAATAGCCAATTTTGAATAATGAAATGGATATTTTGAATAATGGAATGGACTGCTGCGACCCTTAAGCCCCTAATTATAGATAAACTTTATACCTAATTTGGAAACTTATAGCGAGAGGAACAAAATGTATATAGTCAACATGTTTCGCCACGCATATTAGAGGACTTAAATGTCGAAATACGCGTGAAAATTAGGAAATCGCCAATTTTGAATAATGAAATGGATATTTTGAATAATGGAATGGACTGCTGCGACCCTTTAAATTAGAGGACTTAAATGTTGAAATACGCGTGAAAATTAAGAAATAGCCTATTTTGAATAATGAAATGGATATTTTGAATAATGGAATGGACTGCTGCGACCCTTTAGCCCCTAATTATAGATAAACTTTATACCTAATTCGGAAGCTTATAGCGAAAGGAACAAAATGTATATAGTCAACATGTTTCGCCACACATATTAGAGGACTTAAATGTCGAAATACGCGTGAAAATTAGGAAATCGCCAATTTTGAATAATGAAATGGATATTTTGAATAATGGAATGGACTGCTGTGACCCTTTAACTCCTAGTTATAGATAAACTTCATACCTCATTCGGAAGCTTATAACGAGAGAAACAAAATGTATATAGTCAACATGTTCTTCCACGCATATTAGAGGACTTAAATGTTGAAATACGCGTGAAAATTAAGAAATAGCCAATTTTGAATAATGAAATGGATATTTTGAATAATGGAATGGACTGCTGCGACCCTTTAGCCCCTAATTATAGATAAACTTTATACCTCATTCGAAAGCTTATAATAAGAGGAACAAAATGTGTATAGTCAACATGTTCCGCAACGCATATTACAGGACTTAAATGTCGAAATACGCGTGAAAATTAAGAAATAGCCAATTTTGAATAATGAAATGGATATTTTGAATAATGGAATGGACTGCTGCGACCCTTTAGCCCCTAATTATAGATAAACTTTATACATAATTCGGAAGGTTATAGCGAAAGGAACAAAATGTATATAGTCAACATGTCACGCCACGCATATTAGAGGACTTAAATGTTGAAATACGCGTGAAAATTAAGAAATAGCCAATTTTGAATAATGAAATGGATATTTTGAATAATGGAATGGACTGCTGCGACCTTTAGCCCCTAATTATAAATAAACCTTATACCTCATTCAAAAGCTTATAACAAGAGGAATAAAATGTATATAGTCAACATGTTCTGCAACACATATTACAGGCCTTAAATGTCGAAATACGCGTTAAAGTTAAGAAATAGCCAATTTTGAATAATGAAATGGATATTTTGAATAATGGAATGGACTGCTGCGACCCTTTAACCCCTAATTATAGATAAACTTTATACCTCATTCGAAAGCTTATTACGAGTGGAACAAAATGTATATAGTCAACATGTTCTGCAACACATATTACAGGCCTTAAATGTCGAAATACGCTAAAAAATTAAGAAAAAGCCAATTTTGAATAATGAAATGGATATTTTGAATAATGGAATGGACTGCTGCGACCCTTTAGCCCCTAATTATAGATAAACTTTATACCTCATTCGAAAGCTTATAACGAGAGAAACAAAATGTATATAGTCAACATGTTCTACCACGCATATTAGAGGACTTAAATGTCGAAATACGCGTGAAAATTAAGAAATAGCCAATTTTGAATAATGAAATGGATATTTTGAATAATGGAATGGACTGCTGCGACCCTTTAGCCCCTAATTATAGATAAACTTTATACCTCATTCGAAAGCTTATAATAAGAGGAACAAAATGTGTATAGTCAACATGTTCCGCAACGCATATTACAGGACTTAAATATCGAAATACGCGTGAAAATTAAGAAATAGCCAATTTTGAATACTGAAATGGATATTTTGAATAATGGAATGGACTGCTGCGACCCTTTAGCCCCTAATTATAGATAAACTTTATACCTAATTCGGAAGCTTATAGCGAAAGGAACAAAATGTATATAGTCAACATGTTTCGCCACGCATATTACAGGCCTTAAATGTCGAAATACGCTAAAAAAATTAAGAAATAGCCAATTTTGAATAATGAAATGGATATTTTGAATAATGGAATGGACTGCCGCGACATTTTAGCCCCTAGTTATAGATAAACTTTATACCTCATTCGAAAGCTTATAACAAGAGGAACAAAATGTATATAGTCAACATGTTCTGCAACACATATTACAGGCCTTAAATGTCGAAATACGCTAAAAAATTAAGAAATAGCCAATTTTGAATAATGAAATGGATATTTTGAATAATGGAATGGACTGCTGCGACCCTTTAGCCCCTAATTATAGATAAACTTTATACCTAATTCGGAAGCTTATAGCGAAAGGAACAAAATGTATATAGTCAACATGTTTCGCCACGCATATTACAGGCCTTAAATGTCGAAATACGCTAAAAAATTAAGAAATAGCCAATTTTGAATAATGAAATGGATATTTTGAATAATGGAATGGACTGCCGCGACATTTTAGCCCCTAGTTATAGATAAACTTTATACCTTATTCGAAAGCTTATAACGAGAGGAACAAAATGTATATAGTCAACATGTTCTGCAACACATATTACAGGCCTTAAATGTCGAAATACGCTAAAAAATTAAGAAATAGCCAATTTTGAATAATGAAATGGATATTTTGAATAATGGAATGGACTGCCGCGACATTTTAGCCCCTAGTTATAGATAAACTTTATACCTCATTCGAAAGCTTATAACGAGAGGAACAAAATGTATATAGTCAACATGTTCCGCAACGCATATTACAGGCCTTAAATGTCGAAATACGCTAACAAATTAAGAAATAGCCAATTTTGAATAATGAAATGGATATTTTGAATAATGGAATGGACTGCCGCGAGATTTAAGCCCCTAGTTATAGATAAACTTTATACCTCATTCTCGAAAGCTTATAACGAGAGGAACAAAATATATATAGTCAACATGTTCTACCACGCATATTGGAGGACTTAAATGTTGAAATACGCGTGAAAATTAATAAATAGCCTATTTTGAAAAATGAAATGGATATTTTGAATAATGGAATGGACTGCTGCGACCCTTTAACCCCAAGTCATAGATAAACCTTCAACCCAATTCGAAAGCTTATAACGAGAGGAACAAAATGTATATAGTCAACATGTTCCGCAACGCATATTACAGGACTTAAATGTCGAAATACGCGTGAAAGTTAAGAAATAGCCAATTTTGAATAATGAAATGGATATTTTGAATAATGGAATGGTCTGCAGCGACCTTTTAGCCCCTAATTATAGATAAAATTTATACCTAATTCGGAAGGTTATAGCGAAAGGAACAAAATGTATATAGTCAACATGTTCCGCAACGCATATTACAGGCCTTAAATGTCGAAATACGCTAACAAATTAAGAAATAGCCAATTTTGAATAATGAAATGGATATTTTGAATAGTGGAATGGACTGCCGCGAGATTTAAGCCCCTAGTTATAGATAAACTTTATACCTCATTCTCGAAAGCTTATAACGAGAGGAACAAAATGTATATAGTCAACATGTTCTACCACGCATATTGGAGGACTTAAATGTCGAAATACGCGTGAAAGTTAAGAAATAGCCAATTTTGAATAATGAAATGGATATTTTGAATAATGGAATGGTCTGCAGCGACCTTTTAGCCCCTAATTATAGATAAACTTTATACCTCATTCGAAAGCTTATAACGAGAGGAACAAAATGTATATAGTCAACATGTTCCGCAACGCATATTACAGGCCTTAAATGTCGAAATACGCTAACAAATTAAGAAATAGCCAATTTTGAATAATGAAATGGATATTTTGAATAATGGAATGGACTGCCGCGAGATTTAAGCCCCTAGTTATAGATAAACTTTATACCTCATTCTCGAAAGCTTATAACGAGAGGAACAAAATATATATAGTCAACATGTTCTACCACGCATATTGGAGGACTTAAATGTTGAAATACGCGTGAAAATTAATAAATAGCCTATTTTGAAAAATGAAATGGATATTTTGAATAATGGAATGGACTGCTGCGACCCTTTAACCCCAAGTCATAGATAAACCTTCAACCCAATTCGAAAGCTTATAACGAGAGGAACAAAATGTATATAGTTAACATGTTCCGCAACGCATATTACAGGACTTAAATGTCGAAATACGCGTGAAAGTTAAGAAATAGCCAATTTTGAATAATGAAATGGATATTTTGAATAATGGAATGGTCTGCAGCGACCTTTTAGCCCCTAATTATAGATAAAATTTATACCTAATTCGGAAGGTTATAGCGAAAGGAACAAAATGTATATAGTCAACATGTTCCGCAACGCATATTACAGGCCTTAAATGTCGAAATACGCTAACAAATTAAGAAATAGCCAATTTTGAATAATGAAATGGATATTTTGAATAATGGAATGGACTGCCGCGAGATTTAAGCCCCTAGTTATAGATAAACTTTATACCTCATTCTCGAAAGCTTATAACGAGAGGAACAAAATATATATAGTCAACATGTTCTACCACGCATATTGGAGGACTTAAATGTTGAAATACGCGTGAAAATTAATAAATAGCCTATTTTGAAAAATGAAATGGATATTTTGAATAATGGAATGGACTGCTGCGACCCTTTAACCCCAAGTCATAGATAAACCTTCAACCCAATTCGAAAGCTTATAACGAGAGGAACAAAATGTATATAGTCAACATGTTCCGCAACGCATATTACAGGACTTAAATGTCGAAATACGCGTGAAAGTTAAGAAATAGCCAATTTTGAATAATGAAATGGATATTTTGAATAATGGAATGGTCTGCAGCGACCTTTTAGCCCCTAATTATAGATAAAATTTATACCTCATTCGAAAGCTTATAACGAGAGGAACAAAATGTATATAGTCAACATGTTCCGCAACGCATATTACAGGCCTTAAATGTCGAAATACGCTAACAAATTAAGAAATAGCCAATTTTGAATAATGAAATGGATATTTTGAATAATGGAATGGACTGCTGCGAGATTTAAGCCCCTAGTTATAGATAAACTTTATACCTCATTCTCGAAAGCTTATAACGAGAGGAACAAAATATATATAGTCAACATGTTCTACCACGCATATTGGAGGACTTAAATGTTGAAATACGCGTGAAAATTAATAAATAGCCTATTTTGAAAAATGAAATGGATATTTTGAATAATGGAATGGACTGCTGCGACCCTTTAACCCCAAGTCATAGATAAACCTTCAACCCAATTCGAAAGCTTATAACGAGAGGAACAAAATGTATATAGTCAACATGTTCCGCAACGCATATTACAGGACTTAAATGTCGAAATACGCGTGAAAGTTAAGAAATAGCCAATTTTGAATAATGAAATGGATATTTTGAATAATGGAATGGTCTGCAGCGACCTTTTAGCCCCTAATTATAGATAAAATTTATACCTAATTCGGAAGGTTATAGCGAAAGGAACAAAATGTATATAGTCAACATGTCACGCCACGCATATTAGAGGACTTAAATGTTGAAATACGCGTGAAAATTAAGAAATAGCCAATTTTGAATAATGAAATGGATATTTTGAATAATGGAATGGACTGCTGCGACCTTTAGCCCCTAATTATAAATAAACCTTATACCTCATTCGAAAGCTTATAACAAGAGGAACAAAATGTATATAGTCAACATGTTCTGCAACACATATTACAGGCCTTAAATGTCGAAATACGCTAAAAAATTAAGAAAAAGCCAATTTTGAATAATGAAATGGATATTTTGAATAATGGAATGGACTGCTGCGACCCTTTAGCCCCTAATTATAGATAAACTTTATACCTCATTCGAAAGCTTATAACGAGAGAAACAAAATGTATATAGTCAACATGTTCCGCAACGCATATTACAGGACTTAAATGTCGAAATACGCGTGAAAGTTAAGAAATAGCCAATTTTGAATAATGAAATGGATATTTTGAATAATGGAATGGACTGCTGCGACCTTTAAGCCTCTAATTATAGATTAACATTATACTTCATTCTAAAGCTTATTACGAGAGAAACAAAATGTATATAGTCAACAAGTTCCGCAACGCATATTAGAGAAGTAACGAACGACCTAAATATCGAAATACGCTTGAACAATAAGAAATAGTTTATGTTGAATAATAGGATGGACTTCTGCAACCGTACAGTCCCTAATAAAGGCAAAATTGATACACCAAATAAAAGCCTATTTATAGAGAAATAGACTGAGTATAAACGATATGTTCTGCAATGACCATTAGAGGGGTTATTGGGGACGTAAATGCCAAAATACGCGTGAAAAATAAGAAACAGTCTATTTTGAATAATGAAATGGATATTTTTAATAATGGAATGTACTGCTGGGACCCTTCAGCCCTTAATTACAGACCTACCTTTTACCTCATTCGGAAGCTTATAAAAAGAGGAACAAATGGTATATAGTCAATTTATTCCGCGCAGTAACAAGGGACTAAAAATCGAAATACGCTTGAACATTTTGAGGGGAATTTCTGCTTGGACTGCACCTAAAAATCCGAAAATCTTGTACGCTCGTTGACGAGGTTAAGAGGGCAAAACGTTGTTGGTTGGGCTTGAAGGGGAAAAGTGGGTGTTGGGGTTGTGGGAAAATGTAATTTTGTGGAAAAAAGAAAATACACCAAAACAAATCCACAGATAGGATAAACACAATGGATTGTAAGATTACAAAAATGTCTGATCAGAGAGTTAATGGCGCAAAGGGTAGAAATTTTGGAAAATACTGATGAGGAAACCCTCAAATGGCGAGAAGTAGGTCAGGACTCACCCTGGACTGTCAAAGACATTTAAAATATTGACATGAAGTGTTCGTTCGCAAAAGTTATAACCTTGTGCTGGAAAGAGAAAAATATCCGCACTTGGGGATGTGAAAGACTTAAAAAGCAGCTGAACACCGTCTGGGCAAAGAGAGACACCGATGGAGCTGTGCAAATCGTGAGCTATGAGATGAAAAACTAGAGGCTCTCAAGAGCCTGTATCGCTCACCTGATTCTACTTGGGTTTTTGAAATCATATAAACAAATATAAAATTTGGCTAAAACTAACAACACAACCTCATAAGGAAAGGAACATTCAGGCTATATTTGATTCATTCAATTCGGTGGATCTCTAGAAGAAGACTTGTGTATGCATTTCACATAGGGTCCTATGTTAAACTAATTCCCCCACTGGCGGCCATCTTGGATGATGGATCGGCTACAAAGTAACAACACTTGGTCAGCATCTCATAAGGAAAATTTGGGCCATGTTTGGTTTCAGTTCATTCAGTGGTTCTCTAAAAGAAGTCAGTTGTATGCATATCTCATAGGGTCCTATGTTTAACCAAGTCCCCCACTGGTGGCCATCTTGGATGATGGATCGGCTACAGAGTAACAACACTTGGTCAGCACCTCATAAAGAACATTCATGCCATGTTTGGTTTCATTCCATTCAGTAGTTCTCTAAAAGAAGTCATTTGTATGAATTTCCCCTAGGGTCCTATGTTAAACTAAGTCCCCCTCTGACAGCCATCTTGGATGATGGATCGGCTACAAAGTAACAACACTTGGTCAGTACCTCTTAAGGAACATTCATGCCACGTTTGGTTTCATTCCATTCAGTGGTTCTTTAAAAGAAGTCATGTGTATGCATTTCCCATAGGGTCCTATGTTAAACTAAGTCCCCCGCTGGCGGCCATCTTATATATTGGATCGGCTACAAAGTAACAACACTTGGTCAGCACCTCATAAGGAGTGCCTTGTTTGGTTTCAGTCCATTCAGTGATTCACTAAAAGAAGTCATTTGTATGCATTTCCCGTAGGGTCCTATGTTAAACCAAGTCCCCCACTGGTGGCCATCTTGGATGATGGATCGGCTACAAAGTAACAACACTTGGCCATCACCTCATAAGGAACATTCATGCCATGTTAGGTTTCATTCCATTCAGTGGTTCTCTAAAAGAAGTAATGTGTATGCATTTCCCATAGGGGTCTATGTTAAACTAAGTCCCCCGCTGACGGCCATCTTGGATGATGGATCAGTTACAAAGTAACAACACTTGGTCAGCACCTTATAAGGAACATTCATGCCATGTTTGATTTTATTCCATTCAGTCGTTCTCTAAAAGAAGTCATTTGTATGCATTTCCCATAGGGTCCTATGTTAAACTAAGTCCCCCGCTGGCGGCCATCTTGGATGATGAATCGGCTACAAAGTAACAACACTTGGTCAAAACCTCACAAGGAACATTCATGCCATGTTTTGTTTTATTGTTTTATATATTCCATTTAGTGGTTCTCCAGAAAAAGTTCAAAATGTTAAAAGTTAACGACGACGACGGACGACGGACGACGGACGACGGACGTGAAATGGTGAGAACAAAGCTCACTCAGGTGAGCTAACAACAGGCGCACAGGGTATATGACTACCACGACTTTTATATTTTTAATAAAAATGGTATGATTGGAAGTGTGAGAATATGTTGTTTAGGCCTGAAAATGGGGTTCAAACCATTGAATTGGGTAGGAAAAACCTAAAAGAAGCATTTTGACAGATCCTCGCTGAAACTTGACTTGGGCTGCTGCATCTGATCTTTAAGGTCGTAGTAGTTTTTGAGTCAAACTTTTCATCATCGATCTGGTCATCATCAGCTAAAGCCGATCTGACACATTGTTCAACCAAGGACTTTTTGGACTGGGCCAATCGCAAAGTATCGTGGTGTTTCTTTTTCTTTTTGGTTACATGCCTAGAAAATAGTGTGAGATCCATTACGGTGATAGCATTCAAGCAAGATAGAAATCCCAGAGGAAGGGTGGCTTTAACACCTGTGCCAGTCAAAGCTGAACCCAGGTTACTGCTGGTTATCACCAAACTACCCACAGAACAAGCACACAGTGTTACAGATACAGCTTTGTCCGGACGTACATAGGCGTTAAATGTAGTTTGATACCTTCAATTTTTGTATCGAGTTGATTCTACACACATTCGACTATAGTCGCCGGTAACCAGAATCTAAATCGTTCATCTATTTTATGGGAGCATACCGAGGAGGGGAATGTTTTTGAAGAGGCTGTTAGCATCCAAATATAAGATCAGACCAGCTCCGTCGTGGAATTGCTGACTACGCTTCAAGTAAAGTCCAGTCCCATAGGTAATCCGGGCGTTTGAGGATTTGAGGTAGAGACCGTTGACACTTAGTTTCACTGCGCAAACGCATCCACCACGCTACAGGTACAATCCAGACCTTAAGGCCTTCTTGACGGCTTCACCACCTAAACCGCTCAAGGCTCCAACACTCAAGTCTGGTAGAATGGTCTTTTGCTATCATGGGGAGTGCCCTTATTCCCAGCCCTGCCAGCATGGGTAGATATCCACCTACTTGTTGCGTTTACCTTCATTTGGGTGATACTCAGCTTCCGATTCATTCCACCAGTACCTTTTGGGGAGAGGCTTGGTAATCTTTTGAACCTTTAGAGAGGTGAGCCAGCTTTGCATGGGACAAACGAATGCAGACTTGACAGTCCGTTGTAGAAGAAAAGAGGGACGAAAGATACCAAAGGGACAGTCATAAATCTAAAACAAACTGACAACGCCATGGCTAAAAATGAAAAAGACAAACAGAAAAACAATAGTACACATGACACAACATAGAAAACTAAAGAATAAACAACAGGAACCCCACCAAAAACTAGGGGTGATCTCAGGTGCTCCGGAGGGGTAAGCAGATCGTGCTCCACATGCGGCACCCGTCATGTTGCTTATGTGATAACAAATCCGGTAAATAGTCTAATTCGGTAGGTCAAATTCATGAAAGGGAAGGGTATTCTAGTTATGACGTAAGGAACATATCCGATATCATTTGTGAAACGGTTATTCCATAACGGTCAACCAACACGTGATGGCGTCCGTAAAATTTTCGAAGGGATGATTTCAACTTCACCATTTGGAACTCTTGGTTTAATAGCTTCCTTGTGAGCAGTAACCCTCTATCAAGAAAATCATGATAGGAAATGCAAGCACGGGAATATCGTATCAATTTGGAGATATATACCCCGTATGCAGGTGCTGTTGGAATGTTGCTACTTGGAAATGGAAAGTTCACAATTGGAAAGCTGAAATCATCTCTTTTGTCGTAAAGTTTTGTCTTCAAAAGACCCGCATTGTCAATTTCCAGATGTAAGTCAAGATATGAAGCCGACTCAACTGTATCTGTAGTATCCTTAATCTCCAATTCGATGGGATAGATGCGTTCCACATAGTCACCAAATTTTGAATTGTTTAGTTAAAGAACGTCATCTATATAGAGGAAAGTAGAGTTAAAGGATATTGCTAACTTCTTATCTTTCTTCCTAAGAGAAGTTCCTGCATGAAGTCAGTCATAATAATAAAGAAACAAGTCAGCAAGTAGAGGGGCACAGTTTGTTCCCATTGGGATGCCGACAGTCTGTTTAAAACACGTCCTCCGAACGTAACACATATGTTGTCAATCAAAAAATCAAGCATCTTGATAATATCGGTTTCGGAGAATTTTTTGTTTGAATCAGAGTGATTCTTTACAAAGTAGGATTTATCCCTCCCTAAGACAAGATACTTGTATCTACGTTGGCCATTCTTTTTTTATGAAGCAAAGTAATACCAACTCTTTTCATTTGTCTTTTAGTTTGGCATGTGGAATACTTGTGTAAAGAGTAGAAAGGTCAAATGTTTTAATACTGTTACAAGATGAAAGAGGGTTAGATTGTATGTACTCTAAAAGATCTTTGGAATTTTAAAGTATCGACATCTGATTCACACCACCTCTAGAATAGGCAGTTTCACAATAACTTTGAAGCCCGTATTTGACTGCTGATAAAATAGATGTTAATAAATTAGAAAGGGGTTTCGTGGAGCACTTGGAAGACCCAGCAATATACCGTTGTTTGTAAGGACACTTATGTAGTTTAGGTATCCAATACAGTGATGGAAGATCCAGTTCTTCATCTTTGGTTGAAATACTAAAGGAACAAAGAACAGACCTATGACTATCCAGGATTTCCTCTTTGGAAAGTGTCGTGAGGGTATATGTTGAGTTTCCAAGTGAATTGTCTATACCTAATTCGTTTATCAAGCATTTAATGTAATGACTTTTACAGACTAAAACGATGCTATTTGGGGCTTTGTCTGCGGGGACAACAATATATTTATCATGGAGGTCGGATAGGTGTTTAGCATAATTTGGGTCTTTGAAGATTGACGTAGCATGGGCATTGATGGACCCATTCGGTTTCTTAATTCTGATTCGTGATAAGTCATTTATTCAAACCTCTCGATCGATTTGCCTACCGTCTTAGTCGTTGAGATATGTTTGCATGCGATTGCTGGTTTGCAAGATCACTGGTAAGTATACTAGGTTTTGGGGTTTTTGAATGATTCTTATACCAGGACCGATTGCGGGAAAAAAAGCTGTAGATGGAAGACTGCTGTAATACCATTTACATAACTTATATGGTTGATATAGTATGGCGGCTTTGTGAAAAATTGGGCACATCCTGCTACAAACATGAAGTTTGGCACAGACCTTCCTAAACTATTTCTCTTTTATTTCAGATAGTGAGGCATTTGAAAAAAATGTCTCATTTCCGGTAAAATTCAAAATGGCGGACATCATTCTTTAATTAGCCCAATACCGAAGGCTAGTATGTGAATAGACGTTATGAACATGCTACTATCATGAGATTTGGTACAAACCTTTGTTATGTACTCCTTTAGATATATGCTATAGATTAGACGTCTTCAAAAACCCTACTTCCCGTAAAAGCCGACATGGTGGACATTGTACTAAAATAAGCTTACTTTTAGGGAGGGTAATTGAAATGTATTTTAAACTATTGCTACTTTCAATATATTGAGCAGGAACCTTTCTTTGCTGCTTTTCATGGATACAATGTATAAGACATATTTCTTTAAAACCCTACTTCCGGATATATCCAATATGGACATAGAAATATTGTATTTCATTTTAATATTTAACTTTTTTCCCAAAGTAAAGAAAATGTTTTTTAGCTGGTCACTAAATGTTTGGCTTTCTCACTTCCAAATTCAAGCCAAAGTTCGTCTGCCCCTATTTCACTGAATAGCGAGACATCAATGACAGCAACATCAGTATTGACTGTTCGAGCCATGACTCAGTTGAAGTCTGTGTTTCACTGCATCAGACACATGCATCTTGATTCAAGTGTCAGCCTCTTCGTGTGAACATGGTGCTAAGCTTGAAACATCATCATGTGGTGGATAACACAAAACATCATGAGTAAGTGTTGCCACAACTACCTTTTCCTCAAAATAGTTTGAGCAATCTGTTGCGAGTGAAAACTTAAAAGTTCTTACTTATTGTCGTCATCTTTCAGAACACTTTGCCAATTTTGAGGATTTTGTTTGGACTCTGGGTTCGTCTGTGTATTCCCCTTTCCCTAAATGTAGCTCTTGCTTCTTATAAAAATGCTCCTGATATTATATCTTATCTACCTCGTGATGTATTTCAAGTTAATAACCATGCTCACATTAAGAGGCTGCGATTGAATCATGTTGCATGTGTCTAATGTGATGAAACACGAACTTGCACGAGTCATGATTCGAATAGTCGTTACTGATGATGCTGTCATTACTGTTTCGCTATTCTGTGACAGGGGTAGACGAACTATGGGTTGTGGTTTGGAGGGCAAAACGTTTTTTTATAAATAAACTAGTATATCAATTACCTTTCAAATGCACCTGGCAATGAGTGATTACAAACACTTATTGTGATCCATGTATTTACCGGTTGTGATATAGTTTTCTGATTGCTTGAAAAGGAAAAAAATGTGGGCTACATTGATGGCAATTTGAAGATGTGAATTTAAGGTAAAGAATGATGATTGATCAGTATAAATCATCGAAGTTTAACACAAACATGGTTAACGATTCAAGAAACTAACTATTTACGCAATAGGGAAGACTAATTGAGGGTATTCCCTCAACTTGGTCTAGACTTTTCTAGCATGTAAAACGTGCAATACACTAAGGCAGGTGTTTAGAGGGGACGAGCTTGGAATTGGCTATTATGCTACCCAGTTCAGGCGCTAATGGATGGCGAAGGGACAAATATGATCACTTATTAATAACTCTTTGTAAGGCCTCATCATTTTGGCAGAAGCTTGTACATTGTGGATGTACTGGGGAATGCGGTTCAATGCAAAAGATTCTACATCCTAAGCATCAGAAACAAAAGCAATGCAATCTACAGTTTAAGTGGACACATACTTCAACAAGTCAAGCATGACCCGTTCCTAGTCCTAAATATTTCGGAAGACCTCAAATGGACCACCCACAAATTAAACATTTCGCTCGTCAGATCAACGATGGAATATGGAGCCATAGTATGGGACCCATAAACGGTAACAAACACAAAAAAGCTAGAAAGGATACAACGGCAAGCGGCAAGATTCATCACTATCTATTACAAGTCAAGAGAGGACGGTTGTGTCTCCAATATAATTGCCAAACTGGAACTACAAGACCTCTTTACAATTGCAAGAAGAACAAGCTAGAAGTTGATGTTTATGTACAAAGTGGTTCAGGGGCTGATTCTCGTTATTGAACCAGACGAATTTCTACAAAAGCACGTCCTAAGAGAAACATAACTGCCAATAAGTTCGAAGATTACCACGCAACAAATATTGTGGAAAACAAGTTAGAATCATTCTAAGTGTTTTGACATTCCACTAAGCAAAACACCACAATACTCAAACTCACTCTTTGAAAAGACAGTGATCGCGTCGAATCAGCTACACAACACTGTAGACTAAGTGTTTGCATCAAGCGTAGAGAGCGTCAAATCTGCTCTTAATGCTCGTCAATATATCTGCGCGCTTTCTCAAACCGTTATATTAAATCCAGAATTGGTATCGACAATGTATTCATTTTTTATGGAAATATTCTTTATAAAGCACAAAGGTGTCAGTATTCACCTCAAAAACAAACAAAACCATGGAATAGACTTATTAAGAAGGGATATAGTTACGATACTGTTGTCAGATCATTAAAGATTGCATATTTTGGCGTTAATATTGATTCACTTATAGGGTCTTTGCATCGGAACTAAACACATTTATCAAAAACAGTTGTTGGCATGACACGGATTATGTTCTTCTCATTTATGTTATGATGGTATGATACTAAAACCCTAACGGGAAGGATTGTGCCTGATGTTCATACTATGAAATCATAATCTTTCAGTCAGTTTAATTGAAGTCTGGAGCTGGCATGTCAGTTAACTGCTAGTAGTCTGTTGTTATTTATGTATTATTGTCATTTTGTTCATTTTCTTTGGTTACATCTTCTGATATCAGACTCGAATTTCTCTTGAACTGAATTTAAATGTGCGTATTGTTATGCGTTTACTTTTCTACATTAGCTCGAGGTATAGGTGGAGGGTTGGGATCTCACAAACATATTTAACCCAGCCGCATTTTTGCGCTTGTCCCAAGGCAGGAGCCTCTGGCCTTTGTTAGGCTTGTATTATTTCAATTTTAGTTTCTTGTGTACAATTTGGAAATGAGTATGGCGTTAATGATCACTGAACTAGTACTAGTTTAGGGCTAGCTGAAGGACGCCTCCGGATGCGGGAATTTCTCGCTACATTGGAGACTTGTTGGTGACCTTCTGCTGTTGTTTTTTCGGTCGGTTTGTTGTCTCTGTGACACATTCTCCATTTCAATTCTCAATTTTATATACAGATACAAATACAGAGGATATCGCGGTCGTTGTTAATGTGAAAAATCGGGTCTCCCCTGCACTGCTTTGTTTTCATGTGGTGGTGACAATGAATAAATATGTTTTTTATTTGCCAAAAAGTAGTAATTTGATTTTTTAAGTGTTATAGTAATTTAAGTTTTAAACAATCTATCTAAAACTTTAAATCAAAGATGTGGTTTGGGGACTCATTTCTTAAATCTACGCCGTATGGTTTTTTTTTACCGGAAGTGTTATTTAAAAATTTAGATCAGAATAATTTAGTGCAAAACTAGAAAACAAAGTTTAATGACAAGCAACAAAACCCGCAACAAGAGCGTTTTCTTTTTATTTTGAAAAAAGTAGAATGTTGAAATAGAAAATAGATATTTCCGATATTTTTGGATATGACCGGAAGTAATGTTTTTAAAGAGATATGTTTTATACATTGTATCCACGAGAGACACAAAAAAAAGGTTTGCTGCACAATGTAATGATAGTAGCAATACATTAAAACACATTTTATTTACCCTCCCTCAAAATAAGCTTATTCTAGTAGTATGTGCGCCATGTTGGACTATACCAGAAGTAGGGTTTTTGAAGATAATTAATCTCTATCATATAGCCAAAGGTAGTAGATAACAAAGATTGGTACCTAATATTATGTTAGTAGCATGATAATAATACCTTTTCACATATTAGCCTTCGATAAAGGGCGGATTTAAGTATGATAACCCCAATTTTTGATTTTACCGGAAGTGAGACATTTTTTGCAGATGTTTCTGAAATGAAAGAGTAATAGTTGAGGAAGGTCTATGCCAAATGTCATGCTTGTAGCAGGATGTGTACAAATCGTCTCAAATATATGTGTAGCCGCCGCACTAATATCACTATTCCCAAGAATGCTGTTGATTCTGATGATATTTACAATGAGCTCCCCGTCTTGTATAGCCGTTTGTGGTCAAACAGAACGTGTAAATCTGCCATTTGAATCCCAAGATGTGTTGATGCTATTGACAACGTTGATAGAGTCTGGCGAGAGTCATCGTTGCTCTTAGGGTGAAACTCGCATTGAAGTCTAGCGCCGGGTAGCGTTCTGCGATGAGAGTGACGCAGATAGTTTGCAACTGGCAGTGGTCGAACACGATTGCATTTTGAGTCTGATCGTACTACGATTATGTATCTCGGTTTTTCCCGACCGCTCTTGGCAGACAAACACCAGTGGAACTGTAAGTTTGGGGTAACACTTGTAGAATCACACTGTCGTATTCGGAAACCACAATCGATCTAACTCTTTCTCTGGATGGTCTTGTACAACCGCAGTTTTGTTTTCATCGGAAGGAAGGAAGGACATGAGAACGAACCAAGAGATCTTACTCAGGTTGATTTTCGCCACGTCCACAGGTTGATTTTCGCCACGTCGTTGACGGCAGTAGCAGGATGGTATTGTCGTCCGAGTCGCGTACGAGTGACAATTCGTACTTGATCCATGCACAATCTTGTTGTAATCGTCTGCAAAGCCGAAAATGTGTCTCGGATGTATGGTGAATGAAAACGATCCTTTGTTTGCAGGCTTGTTGATAATATACCCATGTCCTGCTGCAAACCCTATGTTTTCGGCCTCGGCTTCGGTAGATGGTTCTTTGTACCACAGCTAGTTGAATCCTTGGAATTTGGAGAAATTGTTGGGATAAATCAACATTCCCAGCATGATGATGGCAACGACTGGGATGTTCGATCAGCTAGTTTGAGAGCTTGCATTTATTGTAACTGATGGTCTTAAAGATACATGATCCCATTAAGAATGAGAGGCACTAGATCTGCATAAGCAGATGCACTACCGTCGTTATTGTACAGTTACCCCTCTACCAAGAGATAATTTTCAGCGGGATGGAGGAACAAGTCTTGGGTTTCGATGTTGATTCGGATCTCAACTGGATTATTCAGGTTGGCACCAGCTTGAGGTTCGTATTCGTGAACCTGATATTCTTGGAGACTTTCGTCGAAGACCAACCCTTCGGTGGTTATAAGGATGTTGGACATTATGTATTTATTTAAAGCGCTGCACGAAGTCGTGGATGGTACCAATGCCAGAACCGGAGATCAGGTTGTTCAACTTGGTTTGCTGCGGTTTGCTGCGGTTTGCTGCGTTGAACACTGGACTGTTGAGTGGACATTCTGCGGTTTCGAGGGCGGGTAACTTTATCAACCACGTAGTCGACGGCTTTGGTGCCCCTTTTGCAACACCTTTAAATGCTGCATTGGTGTTTGCACTCACGGCCTTACTTCCTCTGGTTTTGGTGGCAGATGAAGTAAACATGTGTGCAGCCAAACTGGCGATTGTTTCAAACAGACCTCTACCACCGTATGCGTACTTTCAGGCGTAACCTTGCTATGATGAAGCGCCATATATTCTTCATGATATGTCTACCCTTTTTCATAGCATGGAAAATCGATACAATTTCGTTGCGCACACCATTATTTCCTGCTCGGTAAGCTGCAGCACACAGTTCCAAGCGATCGAGAAGTTGCTTGAAGTGGAAAAAAAGCATGGTTTGCAGCTCAATGCCAAACTAATACTTCTGGTAGATGTTGGACACGATTCCCTTCCACATGTACTTCTTATTCGCCTTTGGGGTTCTTGCAAGGATGGAATTTCCTTTATACATAGTACCGGAACTTTTAAGGATCTTTGCATAGTCGTCAGGGTCGTCGAGCTCGAACGATTATGGTTTCTTTTTTACCATGACTTCCCAGAAGCCAAGGGTTCCTTTTTACTTCACTCTGTCCATAAAAACATTATCGCTGTCAAAAGTAACTAGTGAGCTTCCGATGAAGATACCAACGTCGGCATACTGAGCTGCAAATGCTGCTGTATTCGAGCTCAGAGGACGGTGTATATATGTCGTGTAATGAGTAGTGGGTCGGCAAACTATGGCGGTGGTGAAGGGATGACTGGCTGGCACTGTTGCTGGAAGGTCTGCCATATTTTCGATGATCTGTGAAGCTGCCTCTCGCTGAGCCTCAACCACAGACGTGGTCACCTTTTAAAGGTCCCAGCTAAGTTCAGACTTGTCGAGACGATGCTGTATATATAACTGGCTTGAATCTTCCGTTTGGTGTCTTGCAACTTACGTCATTTATCTAATAGATCGAATGCTGTTGCACGACCATAAGCGTTTGTGTGAACGCCCTTATTTATGAGTTGCACATGAAGGTATTACACAGCTGATACGGATCCCTTTTCTTCGATAGATTCACGTGTCATGGGTATGTGAACTAATGGCCTCAAATCGTCTTGGCAGGGCATTGGGATTAAGAAAATTGCTCCACCTTACCATAATGGTGGGAGTCCTTGCGTTGAAATCACCTCCACCGCTTTAGATCGGGTGAAGAATCACGCAACCACATTTTCAACATATGCTCCTCATATCGACTGGAATCCACTCAAAATTGTATTTGCAGGTCCATTCGAACTGTGTCCAGTTATTATTTATACCTAAAGAAATATTCGAGCTGATCCATTCTTTATCTTATACCGCATAGCACTCATTTAGTTTGCATCGATATTTTCCATTTGCCTTGGACCAACAATGCTTACACAGAACGTCAAACTGTTTCTTGGTGAGATCGTTGCAGTGATTGCGTCGGATGTGGTCGATTGTCTCAGAGTTCTGCTGGGAGATGCAGGAGAAGTAGGCATTCTCCCGGATCGACTGGATGGGCAGTGTGAAGTAGTTCTGGCACAGGTAGAAACAATCGTCATTGTCTTCACACGTGTTCTGTTTTCTCAACATCGTAGAACACCATGAGGTTCACCATGAGGTTCTTGCGGCTGTGATCAAGTACTCGGGGGTCTAGTACATCACTTCCTTGCTCGAAGAAAAAAGTGTCGATACTCGGGTGTCGTGGTGGTAGTAAGGTGATGACCACATCGATCAACGAGAAGGGTGACTTGCCCTGCACTGTAGGAGGTCTCGGATATCTTCTTTGGGGAAGCTTTATTCCAGCGCTTGCTCCAACAGCTGGTAGATAGGTTGGTGAATGGATTATCCGAAGACGAACAATTGGCTGTAGTCGGAGCCATCCATCGCACAGGAATATGTTGTTTAGCTGCGTCGTCTTACCACAGTCCCAATGATCGACCGTCTTATCGATCATTGAAGTAGGAGGTAGTGATTACTCCTCGTGTGGGCATTAGCACTCTATGAAATGTCCTTTATGTTCATTTATTAAATTAAAATAGCGATGATTTTCTGTGTGAAAGTCGTAGGAAGATGGACACAGGTAACACCAGCGAGGTAATGACCAGCAACGGGCGACGGTGAAAGGTTGGCAACTACAAGTGTGCGATGCCAAGATGTCTAAGTTTGTTGCTACAACCGGTACAGGGTTCATGAACAATCCAATCAACCGATTACCCATGGAAGGGATACACCCCCGCTGGACCGAGGAAGTATTCACCATTTCCCTAGTTTTGTCATATGTCCAATCGGCCTCCTACGATCTTTTTATCCATCTCCTCAAGGGTTTCAACAAAGTCCGTGGCCGCGGTGAAAATCTCGTTTCCCGAGTGAAAGTATCCCCCGTTCTCATCATCCGCATTACCTGTTGGATTAATATTTACAAAGGTAAATACAGTGCATGATTACATTGTTTTGCCCCTTAAAACGCCCAATCGCCTTTAACTTCCATCCGTGACATCAGACAGACCCTAAGGGTGGTATGCACGTCCATGCCAATAAGCGGGGTCATATTCCAGGTAGTAAATAAATCTTTAAACGTTTTTTTTCGGCGAATGTATCTCAATTTTATCCGCAATGGCTTTCCTATCTTCTAAAATCTTTTCCTGTACCTTCTTTAGCAGTCGATCAGCCTGCTAACCCCTTTCGACCCAAGTTGTTTTGCCTGGGTGACAACCTCCTCGTGTAGGGTTTGGGACGACGATGAATTTTAAGATTGGTCTTCGTTTCTATCAACTCTCAACCAACTGATATTTTCTTAACCGGGATTACCCTCGAAGGTGGTTCATTTTGGCTATATTTGACGTTTTCAACTACTAACTCCATGTTTTCGGGCCTACAAAACATATATATTCGAACACTTTCGATCCTACAATCCTTATAAAAAATAAGAAAGTCGAGAAACGTACGCGGTGCGTCATGATTTTTCATCCCATAGCTCACAATTTGCACAGCTCCATCGGTTCTCTCTTTGCCAAGACGGTAGTCAGTTGCTTATTTAATCTCTCATATCCCATGCATGTGCGAATAGTTTCCGCTTTCCAGCACAAGGTTATAATTTTGCAGGCCTTTACTTCGTGTCGAAGTATTTAATGTCTTTGACAATCAAGGTTGAGTCCTGTCCTACTGTTCGCAATTTGATAATTTCCTCATCATTGCAGCGCTGTTCTCGATTGGCCTTTACAGCGGCCAGTTTTTTTCAGAATTTCTACCTCTTGTGCCGTATACTATCTCTGACCAGACATATTTGTAATCTTAAAGTCCATTGTGTTTATTATATCTGTGAATTTCTAATTTTGTGTGTGTGTGTGTTTATTTCATCCACAAAGAAAACGTTTCCCTCGACTCCAACATAAAAATGGGTGTGTGGCAGAACTCTCATAACCATGCTACTGTTCATCTCTTAATAAGCCTTCAATTGAGGTATAAGGTAATAAGGGCCTGGGGTCAACGGCTCACAACAGTCCATTCTGTAAGACAAGTGTTCTGTAATTCAAAATATGCATTTCATCATTCAAAATTGGCTATTTTTTTATTTTCATGCATATTTTGGCATTTAGGTCCTCCGTAACCCCTCTATTGGTCATTGCGGCACATATCATTTATACTCAAATTATTCCTCTATCAATACGCTTTAATTTGGTGAATAAGATTTGCCTTTGTTAGGGACTGAAGGGCTGTAGTAGTCCATTCAATTAATCAAAATAAGCTATTTTTTAATGTTCAAGCGTATTTCGATATTTAGGTCGTTCGTTACTTCTCTAATATGCGTTGCGGAACTTGTTGACTATAAACATTTTGTTCCTCTCGAAATATGCTTTCGAATGAGGTACAAAGTTTATCTATAATTAGAGGCTAAAGGATCGCAGCAGTACTAGTCCATACCATTATTCAAAATATCCATTTCATTATTCAAAATTGGCTGTTTCTTAATTTTCACGAGTATTTCGACATTTAAGTCCTCTAATATGCGTTGCGGAACATGTTGACTATATACATTTTGTTGCTGTCGTTATAAGCTTTCGAATGAGGTATAAGGTTTATCTATAAATAGGGGCTAAAGGGTCGCAGCAGTCCATTCCATTATTCAAAATATCCATTTCATTATTCAAAACTGGCTATTTCTTAACATTGACGCGTATTTCGACATTTAAGTCCTCTAATATGCGTTGCAGAACATGTTGACTATATACATTGTGTTCCTCTCGTTAAAAGCTTTCAAACGAGGTATAAGGTTTATCTATAATTAGGGGCTATAGGGTCGCAGCAGTCCATTCCATTATTCAAAATATCCATTTTATTATTCAAAATTGGCTATTTCTTAACTTTCACGGGTATTTCGACATTTAAGTCCTCTAATATGCGTTGCGGAACATGTTGACTATATACATTGTGTTCCTCTCGTAATAAGCTTTCGAATGAGGTATAAGGTTTATCTATAATTAGTGGCTAAAAGGTCGCAGCAGTCCATTCCATTATTCAAAATATCCATTTCATTATTCGAAATTGGCTATTTCTTAACTTTCACGCGCATTTCGACATTTAAGTCCTCTAATATGCGTTGCGGAACATGTTGACTATATACATTTTGTTGTTTTAGTTATAAGCTTTCGAATGAGGTAAAACGTTTATCTATAATTAGGGGTTAAAGGGTCGCAGCAGTCCATTCCATTATTCAAAATATCCATTTCATTATTCAAAATTGGCTATGTCGTAATTTTCACGCGTATTTCGACATTTAAATCCTCTAATATGCGTTGCGGAACATGTTGACTATATACATTTTGTTGCTGTCGTTATAAGCTTTCGAATGAGGTAGAAGGTTTATCTATAAATAGGGGCTAAAGGGTCGCAGCAGTCCATTCCATTATTCAAAATATCCATTTCATTATTCAAAACTGGCTATTTCTTAACATTGACGCGTATTTCGACATTTAAGTCCTCTAATATGCGTTGCAGAACATGTTGACTATATACATTTTGTTCCTCTCGTTAAAAGCTTTCAAACGAGGTATAAGGTTTATCTATAATTCTAATATGACGTGCTTCTTTCGCTTTGTAAACAACACTGTGATAAAATTCTCGATATATCTATACTTAGCGCAGACTCCGTGGTGTACATGATAATGGCTGTTACAATACACTTCCCACATGTATTGAAACCTATTTGCAAACCCTTTGCCGATTTAATTTTTTTTTAAATTGCAATTAAAAAAAGACAACATCACTTTCATTCTTATTCGGATGCATAATAAAAAGAAATAATGCACAAGACCTAGGAGAAACCACAAAATAAAAATAAAATAAAATTCCGCGAAAGTCTATTAATGCTTTTGGTGCATTTAAGTCATTTCAAAACATGACGTCATACAAATGAAAACGTTAGAGTTGAAAGTTTTCTGTTACGTGAACCTTTGAAATGTTGTTTACTTTTGTATTAAAATTGATTATCAAGGTAGGTTTTGTTTGATTTTCTTTTCTATTGCATTATTCGCACATTTACTGATTTCAGCAAGCCAACATGGCGGCTCCTAAGTTACGAAATGTCAACTTTGGATTTGACATTAGCTTACGAGAAAAGCATGTAAATCAAAATGACAATTGTTGGTTTTGAGAATGAAACATATTTTTATTCTAGCGGTTGTTCACGAAATAATCCATGCAAACAACGGATTTATTAGAATGTTTGAGATTTATCTATCAGGGAGTAAAAAAGAACAGCCACACACACAGCTTTACCCACCCTCGCTTCAGTTTTTTGATAATCGTATTTGTCCTATTAGAATCGAAATAATTCATGGAAGCCATAGATTATTTGAAATTTACACATGGCCTGGGCCGTGATATTCGTTAATTTTATCCCTCGCTAACGCTCAGGATAAAATTCGAATATCACGGCCCAGGCCATGTGTAAATTTCCAATAAAATATGGCTTCCATGAATTATTTCTTAATTAGGGGCTATAGGGTCGCAGCAGTCCATTCCATTATTCAAACTATTTATTTTAAAAGATAAAATTGGCTATTTCTTAACTTTCACGGGTATTTCGACATTTAAGTCCTCTAATATGCGTTGCGGAACATGTTGACTATATACATTGTGTTCCTCTCGTAATAAGCTTTCGAATGAGGTATAAGGTTTATCTATAATTAGTGGCTAAAAGGTCGCAGCAGTCCATTCCATTATTCAAAATATCCATTTCATTATTCAAAATTGGCTATTTCTTAACTTTCACGCGCATTTCGACATTTAAGTCCTCTAATATGCGTTGCGGAACATGTTGACTATATACATTTTGTTGTTCTCGTTATAAGCTTTCGAATGAGGTAAAAAGTTTATCTATAATTAGGGGCTAAAGGGTCGCAGCAGTCCATTCCATTATTCAAAATATCCATTTCATTATTCAAAATTGGCTATTTCGTAATTTTCACGCGTATTTCGACATTTAAATCCTCTAATATGCATTGCGGAACATGTTGACTATATACATTTTGTTGCTCTCGTTATAAGCTTTCGAATGAGGTATAAGGTTTATCTATAAATAGGGGCTAAAGGGTCGCAGCAGTCCATTCCATTATTCAAAATATCCATTTCATTATTCAAAATTGGCTATTTCCTAATTTTCACGCGTATTTCGACATTTAAGTCCTCTAGTATGCGTTGCGGAACATGTTGACTATACACATTTTGTTCCTCTCGTTATAAGCTTTCGAATGAGGTTGAAGATTTATCTATAACTAGGGGCTAAAGGGTCGCAGCAGTCCATTCCATTATTCAAAATATCCATTTCATTATTCAAAATTGGCTATTTCCTAATTTTCACGCGTATTTCGACATTTAAGTCCTCTAGTATGCGTTGCGGAACATGTTGACTATACACATTTTGTTCCTCTCGTTATAAGCTTTCAAATGAGGTATAAAGTTTATCTAAAATTAGGGGCTAAAAGGTCGCAGCAGTCCATTCCATTATTCAAAATATCCATTTCATTATTCAAAATTGGCTATTTCTTAACTTTCACGCGTATTTCGACATTTAAGTGCTCTAATATGCGTTGCGGAACATGTTTACTATAAACATTTTGTTGCTCTCGTTATAAGCTTTCGAATGAGGTATAAAGTTTATCTATAATTAGGGGTAAAAGGGTCGCAGCAGTCCCTTCCATTATTCAAAATTGGCTATTTCGTAATTTTCACGCGTATTTCGACATTTAAGTCCTCTAATATGCGTTGCGGAACATGTTTACTATCAACATTTTGTTGCTCTCGTTATAAGCTTTCGAATGAGGTATAAAGTTTATCTATAATTAGGGGTAAAAGGGTCGCAGCAGTCCCTTCCATTATTCAAAATTGGCTATTTCCTAATTTTCACGCGTATTTCGACATTTAAGTCCTCTAATATGCGTTGCGGAACATGTTGACTATAAACATTGTGTGCCTCTCGTTATAAGCTTTCGAATGAGGTATAAAGTTTATCTATAATTAGGGGCTAAAGGGTCGCAGCAGTCCATTCCTTTATTCAAAATATCCATTTCATTATTCATAATTGGCTATTTCTTAATTTTCACGCGTATTTCGACATTTAAGTCCTCTAATATGCGTTGCAAAACATGTTGACTATATACATTTTGTTGCTCTCGTTATAAGCTTTGGAATGAGGTAAGTCCTCTAATATGCGTTGCGGAACATGTTGACTATATACATTTTGTTCCTCCCGTTATAAGCTTTCGAACGAGGTATAAAGTTTATCTATAATATAGGACGAAAGGGTCGCAGCAGTCCATTCCATTATTCAAAATATCCATTTCATTATTCAAAATATTGGCTATTTCGTAATTTTCACGCGTATTTCGACATTTAAGACCTCTAATATGCGTTGTGGAACATGTTGACTATATACATTTTGTTCCTCCCGTTATAAGCTTTTGAATGAGGTATAAAGTTTATCTATAATATGGGACGAAAGGGTCGCAGCAGTCCATTCCATTATTCAAAATATCCATTTCATTATTCAAAATTGGCTATTTCGTAATTTTCACGCGTATTTCGACATTTAAGACCTCTAATATGCGTTGTGGAACATGTTGACTATATACATTTTGTTCCTCTCGTTATAAGCTTTCGAATGAGGTATAAAGTTTATCTATAATTAGGGGCTAAAGGGTCGCAGCAGTCCATTCCATTATTTAGAATATCCATTTCATTATTCAAAATTGGCTATTTCTTAACTTTCACGCGTATTTCGACATTTAAGTCCTCTAATATGCGTTGCGGAACATGTTGACTATATACATCTTGTTTCTCTTGTTATAAGCTTTCAAATGAGGTATAAAGTTTATCTAAAATTAGGGGCTAAAAGGTCGCAGCAGTCCATTCCATTATTCAAAATATCCATTTCATTATTCAAAATTGGCTATTTCTTAACTTTCACGCGTATTTCGACATTTAAGTCCTCTAATATGCGTTGCGGAACATGTTTACTATAAACATTTTGTTGCTCTCGTTATAAGCTTTCGAATGAGGTATAAAGTTTATCTATAATTAGGGGTAAAAGGGTCGCAGCAGTCCCTTCCATTATTCAAAATTGGCTATTTCGTAATTTTCACGCGTATTTCGACATTTAAGACCTCTAATATGCGTTGCAGAACATGTTGACTATATACATTTTGTTCTTCTCGTTATAAGCTTTCGAATGAGGTATAAAGTTTATCTATAATTAGGGGCTAAAGGGTCGCAGCAGTCCATTCCTTTATTCAAAATATCTATTTCATTATTCATAATTGGCTATTTCTTAATTTTCACGCGTATTTCGACATTTAAGTCCTCTAATATGCGTTGCAAAACATGTTGACTATATACATTTTGTTGCTCTCGTTATAAGCTTTGGAATGAGGTAAGTCCTCTAATATGCGTTGCGGAACATGTTGACTATATACATTTTGTTCCTCCCGTTATAAGCTTTCGAACGAGGTATAAAGTTTATCTATAATATGGGACAAAAGGGTCGCAGCAGTCCATTCCATTATTCAAAATATCCATTTCATTATTCAAAATTGGCTATTTCGTAATTTTCACGCGTATTTCGACATTTAAGACCTCTAATATGCGTTGTGGAACATGTTGACTATATACATTTTGTTATTCTCGTTATAAGCTTTCGAATGATGTATATAGTTTATCTATAATTAGGGGCTAAAGGGTCGCAGCAGTCCATTCCATTATTCAAAATATCCATTTCATTATTCAAAATATTGGCTATTTCGTAATTTTCACGCGTATTTCGACATTTAAGACCTCTAATATGCGTTGTGGAACATGTTGACTATATACATTTTGTTCCTCCCGTTATAAGCTTTCGAATGAGGTATAAAGTTTATCTATAATATAGGACGAAAGGGTCGCAGCAGTCCATTCCATTATTCAAAATATCCATTTCATTATTCAAAATATTGGCTATTTCGTAATTTTCACGCGTATTTCGACATTTAAGACCTCTAATATGCGTTGTGGAACATGTTGACTATATACATTTTGTTATTCTCGTTATAAGCTTTCGAATGATGTATATAGTTTATCTATAATTAGGGGCTAAAGGGTCGCAGCAGTCCATTCCATTATTCAAAATATCCATTTCATTATTCAAAATATTGGCTATTTCGTAATTTTCACGCGTATTTCGACATTTAAGACCTCTAATATGCGTTGCAGAACATGTTGACTATATACATTTTGTTCTTCTCGTTATAAGCTTTCGAATGAGGTATAAAGTTTATCTATAATTAGGGGCTAAAGGGTCGCAGCAGTCCATTCCTTTATTCAAAATATCTATTTCATTATTCATAATTGGCTATTTCTTAATTTTCACGCGTATTTCGACATTTAAGTCCTCTAATATGCGTTGCAAAACATGTTGACTATATACATTTTGTTGCTCTCGTTATAAGCTTTGGAATGAGGTAAGTCCTCTAATATGCGTTGCGGAACATGTTGACTATATACATTTTGTTCCTCCCGTTATAAGCTTTCGAACGAGGTATAAAGTTTATCTATAATATGGGACAAAAGGGTCGCAGCAGTCCATTCCATTATTCAAAATATCCATTTCATTATTCAAAATTGGCTATTTCGTAATTTTCACGCGTATTTCGACATTTAAGACCTCTAATATGCGTTGTGGAACATGTTGACTATATACATTTTGTTATTCTCGTTATAAGCTTTCGAATGATGTATATAGTTTATCTATAATTAGGGGCTAAAGGGTCGCAGCAGTCCATTCCATTATTCAAAATATCCATTTCATTATTCAAAATATTGGCTATTTCGTAATTTTCACGCGTATTTCGACATTTAAGACCTCTAATATGCGTTGTGGAACATGTTGACTATATACATTTTGTTCCTCCCGTTATAAGCTTTCGAATGAGGTATAAAGTTTATCTATAATATAGGACGAAAGGGTCGCAGCAGTCCATTCCATTATTCAAAATATCCATTTCATTATTCAAAATATTGGCTATTTCGTAATTTTCACGCGTATTTCGACATTTAAGACCTCTAATATGCGTTGTGGAACATGTTGACTATATACATTTTGTTATTCTCGTTATAAGCTTTCGAATGATGTATATAGTTTATCTATAATTAGGGGCTAAAGGGTCGCAGCAGTCCATTCCATTATTCAAAATATCCATTTCATTATTCAAAATATTGGCTATTTCGTAATTTTCACGCGTATTTCGACATTTAAGACCTCTAATATGCGTTGTGGAACATGTTGACTATATACATTTTGTTCCTCCCGTTATAAGCTTTCGAACGAGGTATAAAGTTTATCTATAATATGGGACAAAAGGGTCGCAGCAGTCCATTCCATTATTCAAAATATCCATTTCATTATTCAAAATTGGCTATTTCGTAATTTTCACGCGTATTTCGACATTTAAGACCTCTAATATGCGTTGTGGAACATGTTGACTATATACATTTTGTTATTCTCGTTATAAGCTTTCGAATGATGTATATAGTTTATCTATAATTAGGGGCTAAAGGGTCGCAGCAGTCCATTCCATTAATCAAAATATCCATTTCATTATTCAAAATATTGGCTATTTCGTAATTTTCACGCGTATTTCGACATTTAAGACCTCTAATATGCGTTGTGGAACATGTTGACCATATACATTTTGTTCCTCCCGTTATAAGCTTTCGAATGAGGTATAAAGTTTATCTATAATATAGGACGAAAGGGTCGCAGCAGTCCATTCCATTATTCAAAATATCCATTTCATTATTCAAAATATTGGCTATTTCGTAATTTTCACGCGTATTTCGACATTTAAGACCTCTAATATGCGTTGTGGAACATGTTGACTATATACATTTTGTTATTCTCGTTATAAGCTTTCGAATGATGTAGATAGTTTATCTATAATTAGGGGCTAAAGGGTCGCAGCAGTCCATTCCATTATTCAAAATATCCATTTCATTATTCAAAATATTGGCTATTTCGTAATTTTCACGCGTATTTCGACATTTAAGACCTCTAATATGCGTTGTGGAACATGTTGACTATATACATTTTGTTCCTCCCGTTATAAGCTTTTGAATGAGGTATAAAGTTTATCTATAATTAGGGGCTAAAGGGTCGCAGCAGTCCATTCCATTATTCAAAATATCCATTTCATTATTCAAAATTGGCTATTTCGTAATTTTCACGCGTGTTTCGACATTTAAGACCTCTAATATGCGTTGTGGAACATGTTGACTATATACATTTTGTTATTCTCGTTATAAGCTTTCGAATGATGTATATAGTTTATCTATAATTAGGGGCTAAAGGGTCGCAGCAGTCCATTCCATTATTCAAAATATCCATTTCATTATTCAAAATATTGGCTATTTCTTAACTTTCACGCGTATTTCGACATTTTTAGTCCTCTAATATGCGCTGCGGAACATGTTGACTATATACATTTTATTTTGTGCCTCTTGTTATAAGCTTTCGAATGAAGTATAAAGTTTATCTATAATTAGGGGTAAAAGGGTCGCAGCAGTCCCTTCCATTATTCAAAATTGGCTATTTCTTAATTTTCACGCGTATTTCGACATTTAAGTCCTCTAATATGCGTTGCGGAACATGTTGACTATATACATTTTGTTATTCTCGTTATAAGCTTTCGAATGATGTATATAGTTTATCTATAATTAGGGGCTAAAGGGTCGCAGCAGTCCATTCCATTATTCAAAATATCCATTTCATTATTCAAAATATTGGCTATTTCTTAACTTTCACGCGTATTTCGACATTTTTAGTCCTCTAATATGCGCTGCGGAACATGTTGACTATATACATTTTATTTTGTGCCTCTTGTTATAAGCTTTCGAATGAGGTATAAAGTTTATCTATAATTAGGGGTAAAAGGGTCGCAGCAGTCCCTTCCATTATTCAAAATTGGCTATTTCTTAATTTTCACGCGTATTTCGACATTTAAGTCCTCTAATATGCGTTGCGGAACATGTTGACTATATACATTTTGTTCTTCTCGTTATAAGCTTTCGAATGAGTTATAAAGTTTATCTATAAATAGAGGCTAAAAGGTTGCAGCAGCCCATTCTATTATTCAAAATTTCAATTTTATTATTCAAAATTGGCTTTTTCTTAACTTTCACGCGTATTTCGACATTTAAGTCCTCTAATATGCGTTACGGAACATGTTGACTATATACATTGTGTTCCTCTCGTAATAAGCTTTTGAATGAGGTATAAGGTTAATCTATAATTAGGGGCTAAAAGGTCGCAGCAGTCCATTCCATTATTCAAAATATCCATTTCATAATTCAAAATTGGCTATTTCGTAATTTTCACGCGTGTTTCGACATTTAAGACCTCTAATATGCATTGCGGAACATGTTGACTATATACATTTTGTTGCTCTCGTTATCAGCTTTCGAATGAGGTAAAAAGTTTATCTATAATTAGGGGCTAAAGGGTCGCAGCAGTCCATTCCTTTATTCAAAATATCCATTTCATTATTCATAATTGGCTATTTCTTAATTTTCACGCGTATTTCGACATTTAAGTCCTCTAATATGCGTTGCAAAACATGTTGACTATATACATTTTGTTCCTCTCGTTATGAGCTTTCGAATGAGGTATAGAGTTTATCTATAATATGGGTCGAAAGGGTCGCAGCAGTCCATTCCATTATTCAAAATATCCATTTCATTATTCAAAATTGGCTATTTCGTAATTTTCACGCGTATTTCGACATTTAAGTCCTCTAATATGCGTTGTGGAACATGTTGACTATATACATTTTGTTATTCTCGTTATAGGCTTTCGAATGATGTATATAGTTTATCTATAATTAGGGGCTAAAGGGTCGCAGCAGTCCATTCCATTATTCAAAATATCCATTTCATTATTCAAAATATTGGCTATTTCTTAACTTTCACGCGTATTTCGACATTTTTAGTCCTCCAATATGCGCTGCGGAACATGTTGACTATATTCATTTTATTTTGTGCCTCTTGTTATAAGCTTTCGAATGAAGTATAAAGTTTATCTATAATTAGGGGTAAAAGGGTCGCAGCAGTCCCTTCCATTATTCAAAATTGGCTATTTCTTAATTTTCACGCGTATTTCGACATTTAAGTCCTCTAATATGCGTTGCGGAACATGTTGACTATATACATTTTGTTATTCTCGTTATAAGCTTTCGAATGATGTATATAGTTTATCTATAATTAGGGGCTAAAGGGTCGCAGCAGTCCATTCCATTATTCAAAATATCCATTTCATTATTCAAAATATTGGCTATTTCTTAACTTTCACGCGTATTTCGACATTTTTAGTCCTCTAATATGCGCTGCGGAACATGTTGACTATATACATTTTATTTTGTGCCTCTTGTTATAAGCTTTCGAATGAGGTATAAAGTTTATCTATAATTAGGGGTAAAAGGGTCGCAGCAGTCCCTTCCATTATTCAAAATTGGCTATTTCTTAATTTTCACGCGTATTTCGACATTTAAGTCCTCTAATATGCGTTGCGGAACATGTTGACTATATACATTTTGTTCCTCTCGTAATAAGCTTTTGAATGAGGTATAAAGTTTATCTATAAATAGAGGCTAAAAGGTTGCAGCAGCCCATTCTATTATTCAAAATTTCAATTTTATTATTCAAAATTGGCTATTTCTTAACTTTCACGCGTATTTCGACATTTAAGTCCTCTAATATGCGTTACGGAACATGTTGACTATATACATTGTGTTCCTCTCGTAATAAGCTTTTGAATGAGGTATAAGGTTAATCTATAATTAGGGGCTAAAAGGTCGCAGCAGTCCATTCCATTATTCAAAATATCCATTTCATAATTCAAAATTGGCTATTTCGTAATTTTCACGCGTGTTTCGACATTTAAGACCTCTAATATGCATTGCGGAACATGTTGACTATATACATTTTGTTGCTCTCGTTATAAGCTTTCGAATGAGGTAAAAAGTTTATCTATAATTAGGGGCTAAAGGGTCGCAGCAGTCCATTCCTTTATTCAAAATATCCATTTCATTATTCATAATTGGCTATTTCTTAATTTTCACGCGTATTTCGACATTTAAGTCCTCTAATATGCGTTGCAAAACATGTTGACTATATACATTTTGTTATTCTCGTTATAGGCTTTCGAATGATGTATATAGTTTATCTATAATTAGGGGCTAAAGGGTCGCAGCAGTCCATTCCATTATTCAAAATATCCATTTCATTATTCAAAATATTGGCTATTTCTTAACTTTCACGCGTATTTCGACATTTTTAGTCCTCTAATATGCGCTGCGGAACATGTTGACTATATTCATTTTATTTTGTGCCTCTTGTTATAAGCTTTCGAATGAAGTATAAAGTTTATCTATAATTAGGGGTAAAAGGGTCGCAGCAGTCCCTTCCATTATTCAAAATTGGCTATTTCTTAATTTTCACGCGTATTTCGACATTTAAGTCCTCTAATATGCGTTGCGGAACATGTTGACTATATACATTTTGTTATTCTCGTTATAAGCTTTCGAATGATGTATATAGTTTATCTATAATTAGGGGCTAAAGGGTCGCAGCAGTCCATTCCATTATTCAAAATATCCATTTCATTATTCAAAATATTGGCTATTTCTTAACTTTCACGCGTATTTCGACATTTTTAGTCCTCTAATATGCGCTGCGGAACATGTTGACTATATACATTTTATTTTGTGCCTCTTGTTATAAGCTTTCGAATGAGGTATAAAGTTTATCTATAATTAGGGGTAAAAGGGTCGCAGCAGTCCCTTCCATTATTCAAAATTGGCTATTTCTTAATTTTCACGCGTATTTCGACATTTAAGTCCTCTAATATGCGTTGCGGAACATGTTGACTATATACATTTTGTTCTTCTCGTTATAAGCTTTCGAATGAGTTATAAAGTTTATCTATAAATAGAGGCTAAAAGGTTGCAGCAGCCCATTCTATTATTCAAAATTTCAATTTTATTATTCAAAATTGGCTATTTCTTAACTTTCACGCGTATTTCGACATTTAAGTCCTCTAATATGCGTTACGGAACATGTTGACTATATACATTGTGTTCCTCTCGTAATAAGCTTTTGAATGAGGTATAAGGTTAATCTATAATTAGGGGCTAAAAGGTCGCAGCAGTCCATTCCTTTATTCAAAATATCCATTTCATAATTCATAATTGGCTATTTCTTAATTTTCACGCGTATTTCGACATTTAAGTCCTCTAATATGCGTTGCAAAACATGTTGACTATATACATTTTGTTGCTCTCGTTATAAGCTTTGGAATGAGGTATAAAGTTTATCTATAATTAGGGGCTAAAGGGTCGCAGCAGTCCATTTCATTATTCAAAATATCCATTTCATTATTCAAAATTGGCTATTTGTTAACTTTCACGCGTATTTCGACATTTAAGTCCTCTAATATGCGTTGCGGAACATGTTGACTATATACATTTTGTTCCTCCCGTTATAAGCTTTCGAATGAGGTATAAAGTTTATCTATAATATGGGACGAAAGGGTCGCAGCAGTCCATTCCATTATTCAAAATATCCATTTCATTATTCAAAATTGGCTATTTCGTAATTTTCACGCGTATTTCGACATTTAAGACCTCTAATATGCGTTGTGGAACATGTTGACTATATACATTTTGTTATTCTCGTTATAAGCTTTCGAATGATATATATAGTTTATCTATAATTAGGGGCTAAAGGGTCGCAGCAGTCCATTCCATTATTCAAAATATCCATTTCATTATTCAAAATATTGGCTATTTCTTAACTTTCACGCGTATTTCGAAATTTTTAGTCCTCTAATATGCGCTGCGGAACATGTTGACTATATACATTTTATTTTGTGCCTCTTGTTATAAGCTTTCGAATGAAGTATAAAGTTTATCTATAATTAGGGGCTAAAGGGTCGCTGCAGTCCATTCCATTATTCAAAATATCCATTTCATTATTCAAAATATTGGCTATTTCTTAACTTTCACGCGTATTTCGACATTTTTAGTCCTCTAATATGCGCTGCGGAACATGTTGACTATATTCATTTTATTTTGTGCCTCTTGTTATAAGCTTTCGAATGAAGTATAAAGTTTATCTATAATTAGGGGTAAAAGGGTCGCAGCAGTCCCTTCCATTATTCAAAATTGGCTATTTCTTAATTTTCACGCGTATTTCGACATTTAAGTCCTCTAATATGCGTTGCGGAACATGTTGACTATATACATTTTGTTCTTCTCGTTATAAGCTTTCGAATGAGTTATAAAGTTTATCTATAAATAGAGGCTAAAAGGTTGCAGCAGCCCATTCTATTATTCAAAATTTCAATTTTATTATTCAAAATTGGCTATTTCTTAACTTTCACGCGTATTTCGACATTTAAGTCCTCTAATATGCGTTACGGAACATGTTGACTATATACATTGTGTTCCTCTCGTAATAAGCTTTTGAATGAGGTATAAGGTTAATCTATAATTAGGGGCTAAAAGGTCGCAGCAGTCCATTCCTTTATTCAAAATATCCATTTCATAATTCATAATTGGCTATTTCTTAATTTTCACGCGTATTTCGACATTTAAGTCCTCTAATATGCGTTGCAAAACATGTTGACTATATACATTTTGTTGCTCTCGTTATAAGCTTTGGAATGAGGTATAAAGTTTATCTATAATTAGGGGCTAAAGGGTCGCAGCAGTCCATTTCATTATTCAAAATATCCATTTCATTATTCAAAATTGGCTATTTGTTAACTTTCACGCGTATTTCGACATTTAAGTCCTCTAATATGCGTTGCGGAACATGTTGACTATATACATTTTGTTCCTCCCGTTATAAGCTTTCGAATGAGGTATAAAGTTTATCTATAATATGGGACGAAAGGGTCGCAGCAGTCCATTCCATTATTCAAAATATCCATTTCATTATTCAAAATTGGCTATTTCGTAATTTTCACGCGTATTTCGACATTTAAGACCTCTAATATGCGTTGTGGAACATGTTGACTATATACATTTTGTTATTCTCGTTATAAGCTTTCGAATGATGTATATAGTTTATCTATAATTAGGGGCTAAAGGGTCGCAGCAGTCCATTCCATTATTCAAAATATCCATTTCATTATTCAAAATATTGGCTATTTCTTAACTTTCACGCGTATTTCGAAATTTTTAGTCCTCTAATATGCGCTGCGGAACATGTTGACTATATACATTTTATTTTGTGCCTCTTGTTATAAGCTTTCGAATGAAGTATAAAGTTTATCTATAATTAGGGGCTAAAGGGTCGCTGCAGTCTATTCCATTATTCAAAATATCCATTTCATTATTCAAAATTGGCTATTTCTTAACTTTCACGAGTATTTCGACATTTAAGTCCTCTAATATGCGTTGCGGAACATGTTGACTATATACATTTTGTTGCTCTCGTTATAAGCTTTCGAATGAGGTATAAAGTTTATCTATAATTAGGGGCTAAAGGGTCGCAGCAGTCCATTCCTTTATTCAAAATATCCATTTCATTATTCATAATTGGCTATTTCTTAATTTTCACGCTATTTCGACATTTAAGACCTCTAATATGCGTTGCGGAACATGTTGACTATAAACATTGTGTTCCTCTCGTAATAAGCTTTCGAATGAGGTATAAGGTTTATCTATAATTAGGGGCTAAAAGGTCGCAGCAGTCCATTCCATTATTCAAAATATCCATTTCATTATTCAAAATTGGCTATTTCTTAATTTTCACGCGTATTTCGACATTTAAGTCCTCTAATATGCGTTGCAGAACATGTTGACTATATACATTGTGTTCCTCCCGAAATTAGCTTTCGAACGAGGTTGAAGGTTTATCTATAATTAGGGGCTATAGGGTCGCAGCAGTCCATTCCATTATTCAAAATATCCATTTCATTATTCAAAATTGGCTAAGTATTAAAGAACGTAATTTTCACGCGTATTTCGTCATTTTAGTTCTCTGATATGCGTTGCGGAACATGTTGACTATAAACATTGTGTTCCTCTCGTAATAAGCTTTCGAATGAGGTATAAGGTTAATCTATAATTAGGGGCTAAAAGGTCGCAGCAGTCCATTCCTTTATTCAAAATATCCATTTCATAATTCATAATTGGCTATTTCTTAATTTTCACGCGTATTTCGACATTTAAGTCCTCTAATATGCGTTGCAAAACATGTTGACTATATACATTTTGTTGCTCTCGTTATAAGCTTTGGAATGAGGTATAAAGTTTATCTATAATTAGGGGCTAAAGGGTCGCAGCAGTCCATTTCATTATTCAAAATATCCATTTCATTATTCAAAATTGGCTATTTGTTAACTTTCACGCGTATTTCGACATTTAAGTCCTCTAATATGCGTTGCGGAACATGTTGACTATATACATTTTGTTCCTCCCGTTATAAGCTTTCGAATGAGGTATAAAGTTTATCTATAATATGGGACGAAAGGGTCGCAGCAGTCCATTCCATTATTCAAAATATCCATTTCATTATTCAAAATTGGCTATTTCGTAATTTTCACGCGTATTTCGACATTTAAGACCTCTAATATGCGTTGTGGAACATGTTGACTATATACATTTTGTTATTCTCGTTATAAGCTTTCGAATGATGTATATAGTTTATCTATAATTAGGGGCTAAAGGGTCGCAGCAGTCCATTCCATTATTCAAAATATCCATTTCATTATTCAAAATATTGGCTATTTCTTAACTTTCACGCGTATTTCGAAATTTTTAGTCCTCTAATATGCGCTGCGGAACATGTTGACTATATACATTTTATTTTGTGCCTCTTGTTATAAGCTTTCGAATGAAGTATAAAGTTTATCTATAATTAGGGGCTAAAGGGTCGCTGCAGTCTATTCCATTATTCAAAATATCCATTTCATTATTCAAAATTGGCTATTTCTTAACTTTCACGCGTATTTCGACATTTAAGTCCTCTAATATGCGTTACGGAACATGTTGACTATATACATTGTGTTCCTCTCGTAATAAGCTTTTGAATGAGGTATAAGGTTAATCTATAATTAGGGGCTAAAAGGTCGCAGCAGTCCATTCCTTTATTCAAAATATCCATTTCATAATTCATAATTGGCTATTTCTTAATTTTCACGCGTATTTCGACATTTAAGTCCTCTAATATGCGTTGCAAAACATGTTGACTATATACATTTTGTTGCTCTCGTTATAAGCTTTGGAATGAGGTATAAAGTTTATCTATAATTAGGGGCTAAAGGGTCGCAGCAGTCCATTTCATTATTCAAAATATCCATTTCATTATTCAAAATTGGCTATTTGTTAACTTTCACGCGTATTTCGACATTTAAGTCCTCTAATATGCGTTGCGGAACATGTTGACTATATACATTTTGTTCCTCCCGTTATAAGCTTTCGAATGAGGTATAAAGTTTATCTATAATATGGGACGAAAGGGTCGCAGCAGTCCATTCCATTATTCAAAATATCCATTTCATTATTCAAAATTGGCTATTTCGTAATTTTCACGCGTATTTCGACATTTAAGACCTCTAATATGCGTTGTGGAACATGTTGACTATATACATTTTGTTATTCTCGTTATAAGCTTTCGAATGATGTATATAGTTTATCTATAATTAGGGGCTAAAGGGTCGCAGCAGTCCATTCCATTATTCAAAATATCCATTTCATTATTCAAAATATTGGCTATTTCTTAACTTTCACGCGTATTTCGAAATTTTTAGTCCTCTAATATGCGCTGCGGAACATGTTGACTATATACATTTTATTTTGTGCCTCTTGTTATAAGCTTTCGAATGAAGTATAAAGTTTATCTATAATTAGGGGCTAAAGGGTCGCTGCAGTCTATTCCATTATTCAAAATATCCATTTCATTATTCAAAATTGGCTATTTCTTAACTTTCACGAGTATTTCGACATTTAAGTCCTCTAATATGCGTTGCGGAACATGTTGACTATATACATTTTGTTGCTCTCGTTATAAGCTTTCGAATGAGGTATAAAGTTTATCTATAATTAGGGGCTAAAGGGTCGCAGCAGTCCATTCCTTTATTCAAAATATCCATTTCATTATTCATAATTGGCTATTTCTTAATTTTCACGCTATTTCGACATTTAAGACCTCTAATATGCGTTGCGGAACATGTTGACTATAAACATTGTGTTCCTCTCGTAATAAGCTTTCGAATGAGGTATAAGGTTTATCTATAATTAGGGGCTAAAAGGTCGCAGCAGTCCATTCCATTATTCAAAATATCCATTTCATTATTCAAAATTGGCTATTTCTTAATTTTCACGCGTATTTCGACATTTAAGTCCTCTAATATGCGTTGCAGAACATGTTGACTATATACATTGTGTTCCTCCCGAAATTAGCTTTCGAACGAGGTTGAAGGTTTATCTATAATTAGGGGCTATAGGGTCGCAGCAGTCCATTCCATTATTCAAAATATCCATTTCATTATTCAAAATTGGCTAAGTATTAAAGAACGTAATTTTCACGCGTATTTCGTCATTTTAGTTCTCTGATATGCGTTGCGGAACATGTTCACTATAAACATTTTGTTGCTCTCGTTATAAGCTTTCGAATGAGGTATAAAGTTTATCTATAATTAGGGGTTAAAGGGTCGCAGCAGTTCATTCCATTATTCAAAATATCCATTTCATTATTCAAAATTGGCTATTTGTTAACTTTCACGCGTATTTCGACATTTAAGTCCTCTAATATGCGTTGCGGAACATGTTGACTATATACATTTTGTTCCTCTCGTTATAAGCTTTCGAATGAGGTATAAAGTTTATCTATAATAAGGGACGAAAGGGTCGCAGCAGTCCATTCCATTATTCAAAATATCCATTTCATTATTCAAAATTGGCTATTTCGTAATTTTCACGCGTATTTCGACATTTAAGACCTCTAATATGCGTTGTGGAACATGTTGACTATATATACATTTTGTTATTCTCGTTATAAGCTTTCGAATGATGTATATAGTTTATCTATAATTAGGGGCTAAAGGGTCGCAGCAGTCCATTCCATTATTCAAAATATCCATTTCATTATTCAAAATATTGGCTATTTCTTAACTTTCACGCGTATTTCGACATTTTTAGTCCTCTAATATGCGCTGCGGAACATGTTGACTATATACATTTTATTTTGTGCCTCTCGTTATAAGCTTTCGAATGAAGTATAAAGTTTATCTATAATTAGGGGCTAAAGGGTCGCTGCAGTCTATTCCATTATTCAAAATATCCATTTCATTATTCAGAATTGGCTATTTCTTAACTTTCACGAGTATTTCGACATTTAAGTCCTCTAATATGCGTTGCGGAACATGTTGACTATATACATTTTGTTGCTCTCGTAATAAGCTTTCGAATGAGGTATAAGGTTTATCTATAATTAGGGGCTAAAAGGTCGCAGCAGTCCATTCCATTATTCAAAATATCCATTTCATTATTCAAAATTGGCTATTTCTTAACTTTCACGCGTATTTCGACATTTAAGTCCTCTAATATGCGTTGCAGAACATGTTGACTATATACATTGTGTTCCTCCCGAAATTAGCTTTCGAACGAGGTTGAAGGTTTATCTATAATTAGGGGCTATAGGGTCGCAGCAGTCCATTCCATTATTCAAAATATCCATTTCATTATTCAAAATTGGCTAAGTATTTTGTAATTTTCACGCGTATTTCGTCATTTTAGTTCTCTGATATGCGTTGCGGAACATGTTGACTATATACATTTTGTTGCTCTCGATATAAGCTTTCGAATTAGGTATAAAGTTTATCTATAATTAGGGGTTAAAGGGTCGCAGCAGTCCATTCCATTATTCAAAATATCCATTTCATTATTCAAAATTGGCTATTTGTTAACTTTCACGCGTATTTCGACATTTAAGTCCTCTAATATGCGTTGCGGAACATGTTGACTATATACATTTTGTTCCTCTCGTTATAAGCTTTCGAATGAGGTATAAAGTTTATCTATAATAAGGGACGAAAGGGTCGCAGCAGTCCATTCCATTATTCAAAATATCCATTTCATTATTCAAAATTGGCTGTTTCGTAATTTTCACGCGTATTTCGACATTTAAGACCTCTAATATGCGTTGTGGAACATGTTGACTATATATACATTTTGTTATTCTCGTTATAAGCTTTCGAATGATGTATATAGTTTATCTATAATTAGGGGCTAAAGGGTCGCAGCAGTCCATTCCATTATTCAAAATATCCATTTCATTATTCAAAATATTGGCTATTTCTTAACTTTCACGCGTATTTCGACATTTTTAGTCCTCTAATATGCGTTGCGGAACATGTTGACTATATACATTTTGTTCTTCTCGTTATAAGCTTTCGAATGAGTTATAAAGTTTATCTATAAATAGAGGCTAAAAGGTTGCAGCAGCCCATTCTATTATTCAAAATTTCAATTTTATTATTCAAAATTGGCTATTTCTTAACTTTCACGCGTATTTCGACATTTAAGTCCTCTAATATGCGTTACGGAACATGTTGACTATATACATTGTGTTCCTCTCGTAATAAGCTTTTGAATGAGGTATAAGGTTAATCTATAATTAGGGGCTAAAAGGTCGCAGCAGTCCATTCCATTATTCAAAATATCCATTTCATAATTCAAAATTGGCTATTTCGTAATTTTCACGCGTATTTCGACATTTAAGACCTCTAATATGCATTGCGGAACATGTTGACTATATACATTTTGTTGCTCTCGTTATAAGCTTTCGAATGAGGTATAAAGTTTATCTATAATTAGGGGCTAAAGGGTCGCAGCAGTCCATTCCTTTATTCAAAATATCCATTTCATTATTCATAATTGGCTATTTCTTAATTTTCACGCGTATTTCGACATTTAAGTCCTCTAATATGCGTTGCAAAACATGTTGGTTATATACATTTTGTTCCTCTCGTTATAAGCTTTCGAATGATGTAGAGAGTTTATCTATAATATGGGTCGAAAGGGTCGCAGCAGTCCATTCCATTATTCAAAATATCCATTTCATTATTCAAAATTGGCTATTTCGTAATTTTCACGCGTATTTCGACATTTAAGTCCTCTAATATGCGTTGTGGAACATGTTGACTATATACATTTTGTTATTCTCGTTATAGGCTTTCGAATGATGTATATAGTTTATCTATAATTAGGGGCTAAAGGGTCGCAGCAATCCATTCCATTATTCAAAATATCCATTTCATTATTCAAAATATTGGCTATTTCTTAACTTTCACGCGTATTTCGACATTTTTAGTCCTCTAATATGCGCTGCGGAACATGTTGACTATATTCATTTTATTTTGTGCCTCTTGTTATAAGCTTTCGAATGAAGTATAAAGTTTTTATCTATAATTAGGGGTAAAAGGGTCGCAGCAGTCCCTTCCATTATTCAAAATTGGCTATTTCTTAATTTTCACGCGTATTTCGACATTTAAGTCCTCTAATATGCGTTGCGGAACATGTTGACTATATACATTTTGTTATTCTCGTTATAAGCTTTCGAATGATGTATATAGTTTATCTATAATTAGGGGCTAAAGGGTCGCAGCAGTCCATTCCATTATTCAAAATATCCATTTCATTATTCAAAATATTGGCTATTTCTTAACTTTCACGCGTATTTCGACATTTTTAGTCCTCTAATATGCGCTGCGGAACATGTTGACTATATACATTTTATTTTGTGCCTCTTGTTATAAGCTTTCGAATGAGGTATAAAGTTTATCTATAATTAGGGGTAAAAGGGTCGCAGCAGTCCCTTCCATTATTCAAAATTGGCTATTTCTTAATTTTCACGCGTATTTCGACATTTAAGTCCTCTAATATGCGTTGCGGAACATGTTGACTATATACATTTTGTTCTTCTCGTTATAAGCTTTCGAATGAGTTATAAAGTTTATCTATAAATAGAGGCTAAAAGGTTGCAGCAGCCCATTCTATTATTCAAAATTTCAATTTTATTATTCAAAATTGGCTATTTCTTAACTTTCACGCGTATTTCGACATTTAAGTCCTCTAATATGCGTTACGGAACATGTTGACTATATACATTGTTTTCCTCTCGTAATAAGCTTTTGAATGAGGTATAAGGTTAATCTATAATTAGGGGCTAAAAGGTCGCAGCAGTCCATTCCATTATTCAAAATATCCATTTCATAATTCAAAATTGGCTATTTCGTAATTTTCACGCGTGTTTCGACATTTAAGACCTCTAATATGCATTGCGGAACATGTTGACTATATGCATTTTGTTGCTCTCGTTATAAGCTTTCGAATGAGGTATAAAGTTTATCTATAATTAGGGGCTAAAGGGTCGCAGCAGTCCATTCCTTTATTCAAAATATCCATTTCATTATTCATAATTGGCTATTTCTTAATTTTCACGCGTATTTCGACATTTAAGTCCTCTAATATGCGTTGCAAAACATGTTGACTATATGCATTTTGTTCCTCTCGTTATAAGCTTTCGAATGAGGTATAGAGTTTATCTATAATATGGGTCGAAAGGGTCGCAGCAGTCCATTCCATTATTCAAAATATCCATTTCATTATTCAAAATTGGCTATTTCGTAATTTTCACGCGTATTTCGACATTTAAGTCCTCTAATATGCGTTGTGGAACATGTTGACTATATACATTTTGTTATTCTCGTTATAGGCTTTCGAATGATTCATAATTGGCTATTTCTTAATTTTCACGCGTATTTCGACATTTAAGTCCTCTAATATGCGTTGCAAAACATGTTGACTATATACATTTTGTTCCTCTCGTTATAAGCTTTCGAATGAGGTATATAGTTTATCTATAATTAGGGGCTAAAGGGTCGCAGCAGTCCATTCCATTATTCAAAATATCCATTTCATTATTCAAAATTGGCTATTTCTTAACTTTCACGCGTATTTCGACATTTAAGTCCTCTAATATGCGTTACGGAACATGTTAACTATATACATTGTGTTCCTCTCGTAATAAGCTTTTGAATGAGGTATAAGGTTAATCTATAATTAGGGGCTAAAAGGTCGCAGCAGTCCATTCCTTTATTCAAAATATCCATTTCATAATTCATAATTGGCTATTTCTTAATTTTCACGCGTATTTCGACATTTAAGTCCTCTAATATGCGTTGCAAAACATGTTGACTATATACATTTTGTTGCTCTCGTTATAAGCTTTGGAATGAGGTATAAAGTTTATCTATAATTAGGGGCTAAAGGGTCGCAGCAGTCCATTTCATTATTCAAAATATCCATTTCATTATTCAAAATTGGCTATTTGTTAACTTTCACGCGTATTTCGACATTTAAGTCCTCTAATATGCGTTGCGGAACATGTTGACTATATACATTTTGTTCCTCCCGTTATAAGCTTTCGAATGAGGTATAAAGTTTATCTATAATATGGGACGAAAGGGTCGCAGCAGTCCATTCCATTATTCAAAATATCCATTTCATTATTCAAAATTGGCTATTTCGTAATTTTCACGCGTATTTCGACATTTAAGACCTCTAATATGCGTTGTGGAACATGTTGACTATATACATTTTGTTATTCTCGTTATAAGCTTTCGAATGATGTATATAGTTTATCTATAATTAGGGGCTAAAGGGTCGCAGCAGTCCATTCCATTATTCAAAATATCCATTTCATTATTCAAAATATTGGCTATTTCTTAACTTTCACGCGTATTTCGAAATTTTTAGTCCTCTAATATGCGCTGCGGAACATGTTGACTATATACATTTTATTTTGTGCCTCTTGTTATAAGCTTTCGAATGAAGTATAAAGTTTATCTATAATTAGGGGCTAAAGGGTCGCTGCAGTCTATTCCATTATTCAAAATATCCATTTCATTATTCAAAATTGGCTATTTCTTAACTTTCACGAGTATTTCGACATTTAAGTCCTCTAATATGCGTTGCGGAACATGTTGACTATATACATTTTGTTGCTCTCGTTATAAGCTTTCGAATGAGGTATAAAGTTTATCTATAATTAGGGGCTAAAGGGTCGCAGCAGTCCATTCCTTTATTCAAAATATCCATTTCATTATTCATAATTGGCTATTTCTTAATTTTCACGCGTATTTCGACATTTAAGTCCTCTAATATGCGTTGCAGAACATGTTGACTATATACATTGTGTTCCTCCCGAAATTAGCTTTCGAACGAGGTTGAAGGTTTATCTATAATTAGGGGCTATAGGGTCGCAGCAGTCCATTCCATTATTCAAAATATCCATTTCATTATTCAAAATTGGCTAAGTATTAAAGAACGTAATTTTCACGCGTATTTCGTCATTTTAGTTCTCTGATATGCGTTGCGGAACATGTTCACTATATACATTTTGTTGCTCTCGTTATAAGCTTTCGAATGAGGTATAAAGTTTATCTATAATTAGGGGTTAAAGGGTCGCAGCAGTTCATTCCATTATTCAAAATATCCATTTCATTATTCAAAATTGGCTATTTGTTAACTTTCACGCGTATTTCGACATTTAAGTCCTCTAATATGCGTTGCGGAACATGTTGACTATATACATTTTGTTCCTCTCGTTATAAGCTTTCGAATGAGGTATAAAGTTTATCTATAATAAGGGACGAAAGGGTCGCAGCAGTCCATTCCATTATTCAAAATATCCATTTCATTATTCAAAATTGGCTATTTCGTAATTTTCACGCGTATTTCGACATTTAAGACCTCTAATATGCGTTGTGGAACATGTTGACTATATATACATTTTGTTATTCTCGTTATAAGCTTTCGAATGATGTATATAGTTTATCTATAATTAGGGGCTAAAGGGTCGCAGCAGTCCATTCCATTATTCAAAATATCCATTTCATTATTCAAAATATTGGCTATTTCTTAACTTTCACGCGTATTTCGACATTTTTAGTCCTCTAATATGCGCTGCGGAACATGTTGACTATATACATTTTATTTTGTGCCTCTTGTTATAAGCTTTCGAATGAAGTATAAAGTTTATCTATAATTAGGGGCTAAAGGGTCGCTGCAGTCTATTCCATTATTCAAAATATCCATTTCATTATTCAGAATTGGCTATTTCTTAACTTTCACGAGTATTTCGACATTTAAGTCCTCTAATATGCGTTGCGGAACATGTTGACTATATACATTTTGTTGCTCTCGTAATAAGCTTTCGAATGAGGTATAAGGTTTATCTATAATTAGGGGCTAAAAGGTCGCAGCAGTCCATTCCATTATTCAAAATATCCATTTCATTATTCAAAATTGGCTATTTCTGAATTTTCACGCGTATTTCGACATTTAAGTCCTCTAATATGCGTTGCAGAACATGTTGACTATATACATTGTGTTCCTCCCGAAATTAGCTTTCGAACGAGGTTGAAGGTTTATCTATAATTAGGGGCTATAGGGTCGCAGCAGTCCATTCCATTATTCAAAATATCCATTTCATTATTCAAAATTGGCTAAGTATTTCGTAATTTTCACGCGTATTTCGTCATTTTAGTTCTCTGATATGCGTTGCGGAACATGTTGACTATATACATTTTGTTGCTCTCGATATAAGCTTTCGAATTAGGTATAAAGTTTATCTATAATTAGGGGTTAAAGGGTCGCAGCAGTCCATTCCATTATTCAAAATATCCATTTCATTATTCAAAATTGGCTATTTGTTAACTTTCACGCGTATTTCGACATTTAAGTCCTCTAATATGCGTTGCGGAACATGTTGACTATATACATTTTGTTCCTCTCGTTATAAGCTTTCGAATGAGGTATAAAGTTTATCTATAATAAGGGACGAAAGGGTCGCAGCAGTCCATTCCATTATTCAAAATATCCATTTCATTATTCAAAATTGGCTATTTCGTAATTTTCACGCGTATTTCGACATTTAAGACCTCTAATATGCGTTGTGTAACATGTTGACTATATACATTTTGTTATTCTCGTTATAAGCTTTCGAATGTTGTATATAGTTTATCTATAATTAGGGGCTAAAGGGTCGCAGCAGTCCATTCCATTATTCAAAATATCCATTTCATTATTCAAAATATTGGCTATTTCTTAACTTTCACGCGTATTTCGACATTTTTAGTCCTCTAATATGCGCTGCGGAACATGTTGACTATATACATTTTATTTTGTGCCTCTCGTTATAAGCTTTCGAATGAAGTATTAAGTTTATCTATAATTAGGGGCTAAAGGGTCGCAGCAGTCCATTCCTTTATTCAAAATATCCATTTCATTATTCATAATTGGCTATTTCGTAATTTTCACGCGTATTTCGACATTTAAGACCTCTAATATGCGTTGCGGAACATGTTGACTATAAACATTGTGTTCCTCTCGTAATAAGCTTTCGAATGAGGTATAAGGTTTATCTATAATTAGGGGCTAAAAGGTCGCAGCAGTCCATTCCATTATTCAAAATATCCATTTCATTATTCAAAATTGGCTATTTCTTAATTTTCACGCGTATTTCGACATTTAAGTCCTCTAATATGCGTTGCAGAACATGTTGACTATATACATTGTGTTCCTCCCGAAATTAGCTTTCGAACGAGGTTGAAGGTTTATCTATAATTAGGGGCTATAGGGTCGCAGCAGTCCATTCCATTATTCAAAATATCCATTTCATTATTCAAAATTGGCTAAGTATTTCGTAATTTTCACGCGTATTTCGTCATTTTAGTTCTCTGATATGCGTTGCGGAACATGTTGACTATATACATTGTGTTCTTCTCGTAATTAGCTCTCGGTTGAGATATAAGGTTTATCTATAATTAGGGGCTAAAGGGTCGCAGCAGTCCATTCCATTATTCAAAATATCCATTTCATTATTTAAAATTGGCTAACATGTTTAACCCCGTTGAATTATTTATGTATGTGTCTATCTCAAATTCAGGAGACTGTAATTTAGTGGTTGTCATTTGTCTATGTGTTACATATTTGTTTTTCGTTCATTTTTTAAAATAAATAAGGGCGTTAGTTGTCTTGTTTAAATTGTTTTACATTGTGGTATTGGGGCCTTTTATCGCTGACTATGCGGTATGGGCTTTGCTCATTGTTGTAGGCTGTACGGTGAGCTATAGTTGTTGATGTCTGTGTCATTTTGGTCTGTTGTGGATGTTTGTCTCATTGATAATAATACCACATCTTCTTTTTTATATTTCCTCATTTTTATGCATATTGTTGCATTTAGGTCGTCCGTAAACCCTCTTATGGTCATTACGAATCAAAATATAGCTATAGTGTCACAGTCAATTTTTTTTATATTTTTTTCACTATTCACCGGTTCAATTTGAATAATGAAACATAAACCATTTCATTATTCATTATTCATTATTCAATATTGAATAGTGAATAATGAACTATTTCATTATTCATTATTGAATAATGAATAATGAACTATGAATAATGGACGTACTTCAGCCCGGTTGATTTCAGCCGACAATAAAGACTAACAAAATTATTTCTTTACAATACATTTGACAGGTCTCTGCAGATTAAAGGAAATGATGCTTTACACCCCTCTATAAAGTTTTCGTTTTGAATTGATTTACATACCAGGAAAATATAGATGCACCTTACACTTTATAACCCCTATACAATCATTTGAATGATGATGCTCTGCTACCTGAACAAAGAAACACATTTGCGGATAAATTTACATCATAGAAAAATACATGACAAAGATTTCCATTTGCAGAGGTATACAAATACATAAGTTTGCAAAAGTTTTGCGACGGTCATAAATATATATAAATACTTAACTTCAAAATGGTTTGATTAGGTGTTAATATATTTTATAAACCGCGGTCTCTCATAACCGCCCATAGGAGGGTATAGCACAAGAAATATTGATATTTACAGCATGTAAAGACAAGATAAACTAAATGCAGCGGTTTGTAAATATATGTAAATGTCGGTCTCTGAATACATTTACATAACATTTGCGTACCTCTTCAAATCCGGGATTTCGTGTAGTTTATCTACGTTCATATCCGTAGATACTGGTATTTTAACACCCTGTAGTTCCCAAGTACACCCTGAGGCAATTTATCCCCGGTCTTAGTCCGAATCGGGCGAGTTTTAGTGACATTGGCGTACAAACTGTAACGTGAAAACAACGTTATAGTAGTCTCAGGTTAGATCGAAAGTGTACTCTTTGTACTTTGAATATACTGAAGATGAATTCCATTTTGTTTTACAATGTGAATGCTATAGAGACTTAAGTAGGCAGTTTATGAAACCTTATTATAGACGTCCATTGTCGTTCAAATTAGTGCAACTCCTCAGCACTGAAAATATAAAAGATTTGCGTAATTTGTGTAAACTCTTGATAAATGCACTTAATCATAGGACCAAGCTGTTATTTGTCAATTCCTGATGTTTATTTGCTTCTCTGATGTAGTATGCCATGTTGTCATATTAGAAATGTATTTGTATTTATTGCACCGATAAGCATAATGTCTGTGCTTAGAGTAATAAAGAATTGGATAGAATTTTCTTTTTTTTTTATCTATGAAATGCACATTTCTACCCCTAGGGGTTGAAGGCAAATACAAACAATACAATACAATATAATACACAATAGAAAAATTAACATATTAAACATCATATATAAATGACTTTTTAATGAACGGAACAGTAAGCTGCATAATATCAAATGAAGATAGAATTAATTGCAATATATCTGTTTCAGACAATTTAAAGTATTCTGGACATATATTATTTATATCATTTTCAAGCTGATTCATTAATTTTACATTTTAAGAAAAAGTGGGTTTCATCTTTAACCGCATTTATATTCCAATGTTGACATATTCTATTTTCTGTTTGAATTCTTTTATATCTACCCCTCTCTATTTCCAAGAAATGGTCACTTACTCGCTTTTTACATAATAATTTTCTATTTTCAAAAATATTTTTAGAAATGTATTTGTCTATTTCATATTTTGTCTTTATCTTACTGGTGTCATTAGTTAATTTTAATTTTTCAAAGAAAATATTTCCAAAGCTATCTTTTAGTTCTAATAAAGGGTTTCAAAATTCCCGTTTGAATGGTTTTACACTAGTAATTTTGGGGCCCTTTATAGCTTGTTGTTCGGTGTGAGCTAAGGCTCCGTGTTGAAGTCCGTACTTTAACCTATAATGGTTTACTTTTTAAATTGTTATTTGTATGGAGAGTTGTCTCATTGGCACTCACACCACATCTTCCTATATCTATTATTTCAATCACTAGAAATTCTTGCTAAGTACTTCAATGATTGACTTTAATAAAGACATCTATGAAATACTGAGCTAGTCCTGCTCTAGTAGCTATATTGACAGATTGTTTACTAATCCCCAGTATATATGTATCACTCCCAAACGTGTCCTTCCCCCAAACGTGTCCGATTCTCCCAAACGTGTCTTTTCTCCCTAAACGTGTCCGAAATGTACACTATTTCCCAAACGTGTCCGATTTCATAACCCCCAAACGTGTGCGATAATTGTTATTCGCCAAAACGTGTCCAATATTTAACACCAAAACGTTACACGTCTTTTAGCGCTTTTACATGTATCTCTTAAATAAAATCGCTGATAACGTTTACGGCAATTCTATGATGGAAGACACACGTGATGAAGATGTCATTTATCAGATTAAGTTAGTTCGATGTAGGTTTTTAATGGTTATAATAATTGCAAAATTAATCTGTTATTATTAAGTAACTTTGACTGCAGTTGTTTATTGTCCAGTTGCAAGTATTTCATATTCGTTTAGAGCGAACATACACATAGTTCTGGAGTTGAATTAATCGTTAACTTTGTTAATTATTTTGTACTTATTAACTCCGATGATGCCTTTTATATTTATCCGAATATTGCATGGCGGGGTTTTAACAGTATTTTTTTACTTTTGTCAATAGTTTGTGTGTATTTCAAAAGCCCATCAAATTATAAACTTGTTATCCGGGTTTTTAATAAATTTTAGGTTTCCACCATCACTAAAGACACACGATAAGAAACGTATCGTCCAGTGCCAAATATTTCATACATAAGTTTTATAGATTCTTTTTTTTATGAATATTACTGTTCTGTGATCAACGCCGGTTTTTAATGCAAATTTATTTTGTAGTGTATAAATAAACTTTAGAATGTTGATTACGTATTGTCCAGTTGCAAGTACTTTATGCATATTTAGAGCGCACAATAGTTTTGCAAGTTTTAATGTTTTTACAGTTGTACTGTACACATTAACTTTAAACTAAACTTTAAACTGATGATCGCGTATTGTCCAGTTGAAATTATGTCATGCATATTTAGAGAGAACATACAAGTTTTAATGTTTTTGCAGTTCTATTTAGAGAGAACATAGATATAGGAAGATGTGGTGTGAGTGCCAATGAGACAACTCTCCATACAAATAACAATTTAAAAAGTAAACCATTATAGGTTAAAGTACGGCCTTCAACACGGAGCCTTGGCTCACACCGAACAACAAGCTATAAAGGGCCCCAAAATTACTAGTGTAAAACCATTCAAACGGGAAAACCAACGGTCTAATCTATATAAACAAAACGAGAAACGAGAAACATGTATATATTACATAAACAAACGACAACTACTGTACATCAGATTCCTGACTTAGGACAGGTGCAAACATTTGCAGCCGGATTAAACGTTTTAATGGATCCAAACCTTCTCCCTTTTTCTGAAACAATAGCATAACATCACAACAAAGAAAAACATACGATAAAATATCAATTGGCAGACTTAACTCAATCAAAAAACGTATGATTAAATACATTTTTGTAGGCTACCTGTTTTTGTTTTTTTGTTTTTTTTACATTTCAACATACATGTTTTAATGTTTTTACTGTTATTTTGTTAAGATAAACTCTAGACTGCTGGTTGCATATTGTCCAGTTGCAAGTATTTCATGCAAATTAGAGAAAACATACAAGTTTTAATGTTTTTTTCAGTTCAACTGAATAAATTAACTTTAGACTGTTGATTGCGAATTGTCCAGTTGTCAGTATTTCATGCATAATTAGAGAGAACATTAAAGCTTTAACGCGCAGAGAAAGGAACACTTTGACCCGTTAACTGTACTGTTTAACTCAACATGTTTGCTTACAATTTACAAACGAAATAGCCGAAATGAAGCCTCCACTTTAAGCCAGTTAAATTCTTCCGTTTTTGAAAACGTACAGTAATTTTGCTTTTTCCACCTGCCCACCGTGGGCAGCCCACCCGTACCCACTCTAGCTATAATCTCTTTTTGTGTAGAAATAGTGATTACAAATGCTTTTCTGCTTATTTCAAGTGATTGTAGTCATTGTACTTGCAAGTCTTTAGATTAAACGAAATTGCATGCCCACTCCTATGGGTTAGCAGAGTAGACAAGGTAGAAATTTTGCCCACCCGGTGCCTCCTCCCATGGTGGGCCGGTGGACAAAGCAAAATCCACCCGAGCTGTAGTGTACTAACGTGCTTATGTATATTTTTAATGAAATGGTAAAATTAGTATACGTTAATGAAATAGCAATAACCAAATAACGCTTGATATGGACACGTTTTGGGGATTGGACACGTTTGTGGTTAGTTGAGAAATGGACACGTTTGGGCTTTTATACAAATGACACGATTTGGCGCAGTTTTCAACTAGACATGTTTAGGGGAATCAGACACGTTTGGGGGGAAGGACGTTTCTGAGTGTTACATATATTTGCAAAATTTTAAATGTGTCTTCTCCACTTGGCTACTACAATGTATCAATCATTGCTAGAATATCAAATTTACTCATGTCTTTAATTTGTGCTCGTCTTTCAGCTTTTATTATTTTTTCATAAAAATTCATATACCAAAATTCAGAATTATACATGAGAATAGGTTTAACTAGTGATTCGAACAATTTTTTGTATAGTTTTATAGACACATTTTCTAAAGGAGAAAGATACTTAAAAATAGAAAACAAAACTCAATTTCCCATTATCATGACGCGCCGTTACTAGCCTGGCATCCGACCCAATATAGCTGCGCGTCACTGACAAGATTAGCCAGGACCCAGGCTAGCGCCGTTACATGGTATTATTTATCCACGACCGACGATTTTATTGTTTACCAATTAGCGTGTTGATTAGAGTCGTGTCACGGTGATTAGCGATGGTAGTTTATTAAAGTCAAATAAACACATACATGTACAAGTTTACTCGGTAAACAAATACAGACGGTTTCATTTGAAAAATAATAAACATATATGGTTTTGCAAAAAAAAAAAAAACATAAAAAAACCCGTATTGTTTCAACTAGTTATATTGAAAACCAATTGAGAAATCTTCACAAAGTCGTAAAATTTTCCATTCAATTTATTTCTTTTGAAAACGGTAAATGAAATTACAGATCAAATTTAAAATAAGATGTAGCTTTCTCATGGATCAAAACCCCCCTTTTGAAAGCGTTGTCCACTTTTGTCTACTACTAAACATTCTTATACTGAAGGTTCCGTTTTGTAACGTAATTCATCGTTGAAAGTGTTGAAAAATCCGTCCGTTCGGAACAAATCTTAACTTGAGTAAACAAGCCATTTTGCATACGGGCCCAGTTACAAATGTAGAAAGCCTTGATGGAATTAAGTCTGAATAATGAATATATCTCCATTTTACTCTCAGTTTCTACATTTCATCATAATTGAGTATTTTTCTAATAGACAAATTTAATTTGTTGGTTGATTAACGTGTTGTGGCAAAAATCTCATGCGCAATCAGGACGGAAAGTCGTATACGTAATAAGTGCACGGGAATATGCAGCTTAACAATGGATGGATATGTATATTCCCAGCCAATAATGACAATAATTAAGTAAATTCGTTTATTATACATGTACATGTAGAAAAATTGTACATTAATTTGCAACGGTATATTACTACTCATTAAAAAAATATCGAATGTACAGGGCCTGTTTATCAAAACGGTCCGAAAATTGGTCCTAATATATTCAAACCATGACGTGCTTCTAATATCTGTGATAGATTGATAAATAAAGACTAATCTGTATGTCGTGTGCAAAGTTCTATCCCTATAGTATCGAGATAACCCGCCAAAAAATTAATAAAACAAAAAAAAATCTAACGCGTACTACACACTCTCCCCTAAAAAACATTATATTAGCATGTTAATATTATATTATAGAAGCCCATAGATATTTAACTTCATAATTCATTTTAAATAATTTCAGATTCAGCACATGGTTCTCTATGAGGTGCAGTATGGCAATAGGAAACAAATTGGCACTGCCCTAGTTATTGGGTCTGGGACAGAAAATGAGATGGTGCTGCAGAAAAACGAGAGAGAATGCCAAACATCACCAGAGCCAACGCCTAGATCACCAACACCACCCCCATCTCCAGCCGAATTTATAGAGATTCCTCTTCCAGGTTCCCCTAGCCTTCCAATCATCAGACGTCCTGCCAAAGGGAAAAGGTCAACAAAAATACCAAAACCCAAACCAACATCAAAGGTAAATGTTACCAATTTAATTAAACTGCGATTGCTGATTTAGTATAAAAAAAGAATATGTGGTATGATTGCCAATGAGACAGTTCTCCACAAGAGACAAAAATGACACAGACATTTAAACAATTATAGGTCACCGTACGGCCTTCAACAATGAGCAAAGCCCATACCGCATAGTCAGCTATAAAAGGCCCCGAAATGACAACGTTAAACAATTCAAACGAGAAAACTAACGGTCTTATTTATATGAAAAAATAAATGAAAAACAAATAAATATTTAACACAGAAGCAAACGACAACCACTGAATTACAGGCTCCTGACTTGGGACAGACACACACATACATAATGTCGCGGGGTTAAACATGTAAGCTGGATCCCAACCCTCCCCTTACATGGGGCAGTGGTATAACAGTACAACTTAAGATAGAACTATATAAAAATCAGTTGAAAAAGGCTTAACGTAAGGCTTCAGATCTGTTTTCTGCGTACAGCAAAAGTCGACTAGTTTTAGTAAAGATTTCTTACTAGAAAAAGATACCGTACCAATAAAGAGATATGTGGTTTTTACGTCATTGGATTTTATACAAAATAGAAAATCGTGTATTTCTGGATTTTGTTTGATTTTGATAATAATAAGCAACACAATTAAAACTATAGTTGTTCGTTGTCTGTTCGACATAGTAAGATATCAATATTATTTAAAAACGTGTACCAGAGTCGATAGGGAGCGCAGAGAGGGTACGTCTTGTTTAATATATTTTATATATTTTTATTCAGAGTTATGCCCCTTCCAAATAACCCGCCTCCGACCAATCAGTTTCACTGATTTATGTTTTTGTTTATCTTTTGAGTTATGGTGACATATACATAAGTAAAAAAATACCATGCAGTCATTCACTTTTACGTTTTGTGTATATTTCAGAATAATATAATAATATATTAACATGCAATATGACATCGTAAACCGCTGCATGTATATGTCGGGAGCGGGGTTAGGGGGGGGGGGGGGGGGGGGGGGCTGGGGTCACCTATTTAAAAATAATATATGGAATTTCTCACAAACATTTATTGTTTTCGGGAAAAAAATCCGAAGCACGACTGTAGCGGACATCCTCTCAATGCATCAAGTGCACCCATTATGAAAAGTCCTGGATCCGCCAATAAACCCGTACAGCGTAGATACCCTCTTTATTCAAGTAATTTAAAATTAGCGAAAATTAATTTGACGAGTTCTCAGACTTTTGTTTCCGATTAAAAGGTGACACCCCTATGTCGAAACCTAAATGTACTGGTATTCGGTAAAATATTGAAGTTCTTTAAGTATATAACAGTTTTGATCTTTCTTTTTTTTTCTCTCTTTACACATAATGAACGGTTATAGAATCTGTTTAACGTTGGCATTGTAAAAAAAAATCTAAATAAAAATTTATTATATGTCAGAAATCAACAAAACCATTAGCCAAAGTTTTGTCAAGGGCAATGCCTCCAACTACACCACGATCATCAATACCGGGACCAACAACCGCATCCCTAAGTCCAACAAATTCCACCTCTAGACCAACAACCTCAGGGCCGACAACAAATCCCACCTCTAGACCAACAACATCAGGGCCGACAACAAATTCCAACTCTAGACCAACAACCTCAGGGCCTACAACAAATCCCACCTCTAGACCAACAACCTCAGGGCCAACAACAAATCCCACTTCTAGACCAACAACCTCTGGACCAACAACAAATTCCACATCTAGACCAAGGCCACTATCACCCCCAACATCACCACAAATAATAGTGCACCAACAACCTCACTTACAATCACCACAACCACCATCACCAGCAACACCATCAGTAAACCATCGATCGATCTTTCCTGATGACCACAGGGTGTTTCATGTCCTCGACACTATCTTGAGAGGGGTCACACGATTAAACATGAAAGTAACAGACATCGACAACAGACTTAAGACTCTAGAGGCCAAACATGACATTCACCATGAAGAGTCTAGGAGAGGAAGAAGGCAGGAGACACCCTGGTCTGCACCACCAGCAGACAGTGACGATGGAAGTGAAGCAACACATACCATTACCCATCCAGCTGGAATGGTAATTGACCAAGACAGGTTGTTAACGCTGAAAGGGAAGTCACAGTCTGCAGGAAACTTCGCCGCACTTGTTATGAGAGAATTGAAACCACACCTGTTTGGTCCAGAGAACCTAAGACAACTATATAACTGGAATGGAGGTTGTGTAAACGGAAAAAGGGGGTTAAGCCCAAACACAAAGACGGCAGTAAGCAATTACACCACCATGTTTTATCCTGAATGCCAAAAGGAGGACTACTTTCGAGATACGGTAATTCAGAAGATAAATGAGATTTTGAGAAGGCCTGCTGTTAAAAGATGTCGTCGAAGGCTGCTCGCAACGCCACTGAACACTATAAACAATGATGCAAATCATATTTAAATGTATTTCTGCCATTTACGTACTTATCGTACACCTTTAAAATTGTGTGATCAATTGCTGTAATGTACAAATTGTATACATTTTTTCATGAATCACTTCTTTCGTGAAGTACATCTATGATCTTGCATATGAATATATGATATGGGTTGATATTATACCGAGATTATATATAATGTGTATATATGCATCCTGTGTAACCTTTTGATTAAAACTATATTCATACTGTAAATCTAGTTTTTTTTTCGAGTCTGCAACTTTTGTTGCAGAAAGCTCGACAAAGGGATATTGATCAGGCGGCGGCGGCTACGGCAACGGCGGCGGTGTTAGCTAACTTCTTAAAAGCTTTATATCTTAGAAGGTGGAAGACCTGGATGCTTCATACTTTGTATATAGATGCCTCATGTTACGAAATTTCCGTCAGTCACACGTCCAATATCCTTGACCTTATTTTAATGATTCAGTGACTACTTGAAAAAAAAGTTCAGATTTTTTGTAATGTTAAATTCTCTCTTATTATAAGTTATAGGATAACTATATTTGGTATGTGCGTACCTTGCAAGGTACTCATACCCGTCAGACAGTTTTCACTTGACCTTGACCTCATTTCATGGATCAGTGAACAATGCTAAGTTTTGGTGGTCAAGTCCATATCTCAGATACTATAAGCAATAGGTTTAGTATATTCGGTGCATGGAAGCGTAAGGTGTACATGTCCAACTTGTAGGTGTCATCAGACCTTGATCTCAATTTTTTGGTACAGTGGTTATAGTTAATTTTTTGTGTTTTGGTCAGTTTTTCTTATACTATATGCAATAGGTCTACTATATTTGGTGTATGGAATGATTGTAAGGTATACATGTCTAGCTGACAGGTATCATCTGACCTTTACCTCATTTTCATGGTTCAGTGGTCAAAGTTCAGTTTTTGAGTTTTGGATTATTTTTCTAATACTATATGCAATAGGTCAACTATATTTGGTATATGGAAATACCAATGATTAATAAAGAAGGCGAGACATTTCAGTGTGTGCACTCTTGTTTGTATTAACTGTTAAGGAGTTATCGACACATCAAAAAGACGGAAAAAGCAAACATTGGAGCAGGTGTTCATGTATAAAAAAGAAATACTGATAGCGATAAGGGTAATAAAGTCCTCTCTGTATGATCTTCAAAAATTAATATCTGCCTTCAGACCGGATACCATAAAGGGATGGGTTTTAGAAAATCCAATATCTCATAGATAGTTTTGAACTGTCCCGACATCACAAATTAACATCAATAAAAACATTTTGATAAAACACATATAAACCAAAAAACAATAATGACAGCAGCAACCACATGGATAATACATTCCACATTTAGAATTTACATTGAGATTTGTATGTAGACCTTTGTATGCCAGTGGTGGATCTAGTCGGGAGAGAGGGGCTGGAACCTCCTTTGTTTGGAAGAACAATGCATATGAATGGGTAAATATAGTTGATCCCCTTCCCGGTTATTCTTAGTTGGGACCCCTTTTAAAAATGGCTGGTTGATTGATTGTTGGATGCTTAACGTCCAGTGGCTAATATTTCATGCATGTTCAAGACGAGAACAAGTAAACAATAAACACATTAGTTAGGTCGTGTCATAATAGAGGCCATTCGGGATGATGGTCGGGGAAATTTGGACTGCCACTGGAAAATTAGAGTATATTGGATAGGGACAGAAAATTTGCCTTGCAACAGGCCACCTACGGACTACTCAAAGAGTTGTTACAAGGGTTCTTAACGTGCAAAGGGCAAAGTAAAAATTACTGAATTATGTATGCCATCAGGATTTGTGTTCTTGTGTGTTTGATGTGTCATGGATGTACATGTACAAATTCATACTCTCATTTTTATTTGTTATATATGTCTGGTCTGTTAAAGCAATCGCATTGACACGTTTACCTCAAATTCTCTTTTCAATGCTCATCAAGTATAAATGACAAAGACTATACAAGATATATACAATATTATTACTGTCAGCATAAGTTACAAATAGTCATAAAAATAGATATTATTATTTCTAACATAAGTTAACAAACGTTCATAAAAGTTAACAACATAAGTCTTCCTCAGCGTAACATTAGTATTTACAATTATAATTTTATTTTAACTGAAATTCATAACAGTAGACATAAGACATTAGTCATTTTTACCAATCATTAGTCCTTGAAAGGATGCATTAGCATCATAATACAAATGTACAATATTTATAATTAAACATGTGAGTTTTTAGTGAAAATGTCCAATACACACTACCGTTCCAGGTTTTATGCACGTAAAAATCTTCTTTTATGGTATGTCCATTGCGGAAATTTGTTCTATAGATGACTGTTTACAGGCACATTTTCCGTTTTTCCTCAAAACCCGGTGACCACAACAAGTTATTAAAGTACCCAATACTCCTGCCACGTGATGAGATTGATCGGAAGAGCTTGTCCGGCATACTGCCAGTTGCTTGACCTTTCATAAGTATGCACACTGGTACTACTTTAAAAATGTGATCTATATACCCACTGCACTGATCTTTGGTCATGTACACCGCCCAGAATTCACGGATAGAGTTGATTAGGTCTTCTTTGGTGAACAAGGTCTTTTTGGCTAGGTACCTTTTCAGTTGGCTCCAGACCATTTCAATTGGGTTAAGATCTGCACTTTCTGTAGAAAATAAACATAGAGGTTAATTTGATTGGTTATATAGATGCACTCCACAGTTTTTTTTTCAGATTTATGGCAATTATTTACTTCATTGTACATGCATGTGTATGAAAAAATATGAATTGTTTTGAATTACACAAAAAGTCATGCCAATGAAAAATCAAACCAACAAATATATCTCAACCCGTAACATTGATAGCACTGCATATTGTTGAAGACAAAAGGGGGGGGGGGGGGGGAGTTATTTACAATAAACAATTATATTTAAATATGACAATGTAACCCACACGAGACATTGTACAGCATATAATGTGATAAAAATCACAAAAGACACTCCGTACTTTGACTTTTAATTGTTTACTTTTACAAATTTTGAATTGGATGGAGATTTGACTCATTAGCACTCATACCACATCTTCTTATATCTAACTATGAAAATAACATCAATAATAAAATTTATTATTAGTACTAGTACTAGAAAAATTAGCGAACTGTCACAACATTAACGGTACCCTTCATATCAAATTACCATTATCTAATCAAAAAAGTTTATAATGAGACACACTTACCTGAAGGCCAGTCGTTCCACCAGTTGATGCCATTTGCAGCCATGCAGTCTTTGGAAACCCTGGACCGGTGTTTGGGGTCGTTGTCCATCTGGAAACGATGATGATCCGCAAACTTTCTGTTGATAAATGGCAGAGCTTCATCTTTGAGGATGGCGTTCGTAAAAAACTCTCCTGTCATGATACCGTCAAATATGAGAATTGGAGTAGCTCCTCTCTTGCTGATGCCAGCCCATAGATGTACTTTCAATGGATGCTTTGGCTTAGGAATTGACGGTCGGTTAGCTGTTATTTTTCTGTAAAATGTCACTTTGTTGTTGTGCAGCTGTGCGGAACACTCGTCCGTAAATATGATGTCTTCAAATTGGTTGTCTGCTGCAATGAGAGTCTTGCAGAAGTTGACCCTCTTCTCTTTGTTAACATGTCGAACCATTTGAGCACACCTTGGCTTTGTGTTGGTATAGCCAGCATGACATATTGCTCTTTTCGTTGTTGTAAGACTGATCTTCGATCCTCTCTGTTTCAAAAATCGGTAAAGCTGTCGGCTGGTCGTACATGGTTTTTTGGCTAATGTCTTGCTAACGAGGCGTACATCTGCTCTTGAAAGCTTGTTGAACTTTTCCACTTGGTCGGTGATAAATTTGCATCAAACTTGCCATTTCGGAATTGCTGAACCCAATAGCTAACAACCTGTTTGCTAATGGACACACCCTGTGACTCTAATGACACCTTAATCTCTGTGTTGCTGTAGGACTTTTTATACAGCCGTATAATCTCTAACTTGCTGTCGTGGCTAGTATGTCTCATCGTGTATAGATTCGTAAATTTGAGTTAACAGTTGATGTTGTGGAGTCTTACGTTGTCTGCTCTATGAGAACAATGATTAATACTTTAGTATTATGATTGTGAATTTCTTTCATTTCGTCGAATGATATACACCTTCTTGTTTCATGATAGATAATAAATCGTATATCAACCTTTCATGTGTGAAAGCGTGCCCTACATTTATGGCTTTGTATATCACTAGGTGTGAAAGTGTGCCCTACTTTTATTGCTTTGTTTATCACAAGGTGTGAAAACACTATCTAATTAAAAGATGTAATTATTTGTAATATGTTTCTATTTTCATCAAAGAAAAAATGTGATAAATAAATTGGAGTTTAATTTTAACTTTTTGAATTTGTACTTAAAAATAAAGAAAATTATGATTTATTGATTGGAGTTAGATTTCATTTTGAAATTTTTGAATTTGTACTTAAAAATGAAGAAAAATTATGATAAAATGATTGGAGTCCGATTTATTTTGAAATTTTTGAATTTGTAACAACTATTTTTCAAACCGATTATCATTATTACATTTTAATTAATTTTACCTTTGTACTTAAGTTTTCAACTCAAATATGTAATATGTTTGTTTTTTTTATGCAGCAAACATACTGCAATCTGATTGGTTGATAACCCCGGTGTAAATAACATCCACCCTTGTTAACCCCGATATATATAATTTAGTCCAAAATTTTAACATTGAAAAAAATTGCAAAACCAAGGATTTGTTTAGCTATTCAAATCTTTGGCAAAACAAAAGAAATTTAAAAATAAAATCTAAAAATAAAAAAATAAAAAAATATTAAAAAATAAATAAATTTGAGAACAAAAATTTGTAAAAATAAAAGAAAAAAATTCCCGAAAAATTCGAAAGAACATTTTTTCTTCTTCTGAATTTCCCAAAATTTAAGGAAAAAAGTTATTTGACAATATACAGCAACATCGTTGAAAAGAAATGTTACACTGAAATTGTCTCATTAGCATTTTTCAATTTTACATACCGGTTTTAAAATGAGTAAAGTAATTGTTCATTATTATTAACTTCGTTATCTAGGTGTAATCCGGGATATAAGTAATTTTCAACAACGGAGTAAAATTCTGTACACCCCCTGATTACACCATGATAGTTTATAATATTTACGTCGAATAATGGTGTGTTATACTTGCCGCTGGACACAAGCTCAAACCCTTGTTCCATTACTGTTAATTAAACACTTAGATGGTTTCTCAAAATTTTCAAGACACACGAATGTTCGCTTTGAATGTGGATACTTTATTTTGAGACGGTTAATAATATCCATTTATTTATTAAAACATGCACTCTTCGACTCCTACTTGATCCAGCACTGTTATATTCATGTAATATTTGCAGTTTAACTCGTCAAGTCAATGCACCTATTAAAAAGTTATTTGATATCTAAAGACAAGCAAAGGTATTTGTATGTGTTTCCAAATATAAGCCATATATGTATGTATGCATGATGTATTTAGTTACATTCTAATTAATATAATTTCAAAAATCGTTTTTCTCATGGTCACTATCGATTTGTCCTTACGAATCACACTATATCGACTGTAGGAAAGTACTTTCAAAGAAATATTAACTTGTTAAAAGAAAGTGATCAATTTGAATACTATACTACGGAATTTTAGGCTCGTACTTTTAATAAGTTATTTTTAACGTTTATAATAATAAAAAGAAGATGTGTCATGGTTGCCAATGAGATATATTTGTAACTCTCCATACATGTAAGTGAGTAAATGTGTATAGGTCACCATACGGCCTGCAACAATTAGCAAAGCATATATCACATAGTCATCTATAAAAAAGCTCATCATAGATAAAAGACCCCGCAATGACAAATGTAAAACAATTCAAACAAGAAAGCTAACGGTCTAATTAACGATAAACGGACAGAAAGTCTCAGGACAAAAAGTCACAGGACATAAAGTCACAAATTTGATAGGACAAAAAGTCACAGGACAAAATTTGTTGACAATTGTTTGAATATATAAGAGAAATATTTTGAAATATTTACTTTTTAATACATATATTCATATTAAAGTTTAGGAAATGTGTCATTATACTTGAAAAATCAAGATTTATTTAATTTTAATCGGGCAAAAGATATATTTCTTGGCACCATGAAGCCATTTTAGTGCCAAACCACTTTGACATTTTGTTTTTTTAACAATTATTTGATCATCTTTGAAATTTTTGATCAAGTTGGTTTATATACAATAGTTCAAGAAAAATACAAGAACATTTTTGTAGAAATAAGCGGTTTTTATTCAAAGAAAATAATTAGAAAAAATGAATTGTGACTTTTTGTCCTGTGAATTTTTGTCCGTGAATTTTGTCCGTGACTTTTTGTCCTGTGACTTTCTGTCCTACATTCTAATTAACGTACAAAATCATGAACGAAAATCAAATATGTTAAATAGCAACAAAAGGCAGCCACCGAATTACAAACTAATGATATGGGACCGGCACAAACATAATTTGTCAGAAAGGCACGTGTACAGTACTTTAATTTTACAGTATTTGAATATCCTAATCCTTAGAAAATTTAGAATCTGTAGGGATCATTCTTGAAAGGACTTATTATTTTGTATCTTGAAAAAAATATTCTCAAGTCTGCGCAAGGTTAAAAGAAAGCGTCTGTAACAGAAAATAGCATTTCTCGTAAAGGATGTATTTAGATTTTTATACATTTTTTGTAGTTCCCAACCCTTGTCCCTCCCCATCGGAAAATCACATATCATCCTACAAGTACAAATGTACATGTACATGACAATGAGAATAACTGATACGCAATTTTGTAAAACGAGTTGTTATTCATTACAAAGTATTTATCAAACAAACAAAAAAGACCACGCAACGACACGTTAAACAATATGAATACACTAGTTAGATGGAATTTCTGATCGGTTCTAATAAATTTTTAAATCCGTAAAATTGATTTAAAATCAATTTATAAAATATTATTGAACATTTTTAAATCGTAAAACGAACTTGACATCAATCATTCATGTTAAATTTAAAATTGTTATAACCAAGAATTGACATCATTCTACAATAGATGGCTGACTAGACGAGGTCAGATTGACCGGAAATGATTAAGGCTCTTACGGGGAACGTAACATGTATGTCGATTCATTGGATTATGGAAAGTATCTCTTCGAGCTTCTTATCAAAAGGTTGCAATTGAATAAAAATGAAACATATCTCAAGTGCTATGTGGTGGAAACCTCATGTTGAAAGAATTATGCAAAATTAAAAGGTTTTATTTCAATAAAAATACATTTTTTTCTCCAGTGCCGTTTGCTATCCATATCCGTTTTTGTCCTTAAACAGACGATGAAATCAAGCATTCACCAATCCTAAAATCAATCAATGTATTGACAAAACATCGGATGACTACAAGTTCTTTTGGGTGGTGACAAGCACTTGTATCAGAAAAAAAATCGCATCTCTATACCCAACAGTTAGGTTAAGGTACACCTCACAGACACATGTTTTCCGGAGACAAGTTCCTGTGTGGATAATGAATAAATGACCGGGAATTCAACCTCACTGTAACAACTATTATATTGTTAATCAGTATACTCTAGTTTGTTGTTATACATGTACATGTATATTATATTAAAGTCGTACGAAACCTCTAATAAAAAAAGGATGCATATTGTTATGATATTGTAATTATTATGTTTATTTATGTTGGCCTAATTTGTGTTGTATGGCCTGATAGTTGTTTACCAAATAATCTTATAACTGTGCAGTTTAGGAATCACTGGAACAATCACAGAATGATTGGAACTTTCTAGAATGATCCTTATAAAAGATGCGTAATTTAAACTTCTACGTTATTCCAGAAACTTCCGTTGTAACTTTCCAGGATTTTCCACAATGTTCCATTATAGAGTGTTCTAGAATTTTCCATTACAACACTATATATACAGACACTAAAGTTAAACTCTCATAATTAAACTTGGACATAAACATTGATAGACATTAGTATTGACAGCATTTGGATTGAAACTTTTATTCTACAAACAACATCATACTGGATTGTGACATTAGTAGTGAACGTAATATTCAAATTGGATTCCGAAAGATTTCCGGATACAGATAAAGATAAAAGATTGGACTCATATTTGACAGTTAAGTTGACAGTAATATTTTTGTAATACCTTTTGTAAACTTTTGTATAATAAATATTGTTACATTTTACTATTGATTTGTGTCTTTTGTTGGCTACAATTTAAAGGCGATTTCTGGCCGTAACAGAAATTGGGGGCTCGTCCGGGATCTTAAAAATATTTTATTCAAAATTTGTTTAGTATTTTTATTATAACTAGCCAACAAAATTCTACAAAATGGCATTTGATGCTGGTAAATTTTTGAAAACGCCAGACCTGGAGAATTTTGATAATTTAAAGAAAGAGGAATTAGTGTTGCTTGCTAAACAACTGAAATTAGTTTTTAAAGTATCTATGAGAAAACAAGTCATAAAAAATTTGGTTATAGACAAATTAGTTGACGCAGAAATTTTAGGTGAAGAGGCTCTTGATCTTAAGGTCGAAAATGTTGACGCCTTTAAATTAAAACAGCTTGAATTAGAACATGAACTTAGATTAAAAGAACTGGAAATGAAGGAAAGATTGGAAATGGATAAACAAGAAAAAGAAAAAGAAGATGAATTCAAATTAAAACAGGCAGAACTTGAAATGAGGGAAAGGCTAGAGATGGAAAAACTGAAAATTGAAATGGTCAAAGAAGAAAGCAACACTAAAGTCCAGTCAAAATCAGATTATTTTGATGCAGCAAAAAATATACGTTTGGTTCCAAAATTTTGTGAAAAAACAGTCGATAAATATTTTCCACAGTTTGAGAAAATTGCTAATAATTTGAAATGGCCAATGCCGTATTGGACTACCATGCTGCAAAGTGTTTTTGAGGGTAAGGCCGCTGAAATATACGCTGCACTTCCACCAGAAAAAAGTTCTAATTATGACACGGTGAAACAGGAAGTTTTGAAAGCCTATGAGCTAGTACCAGAAGCATATAGACAGAAATTTAGATCTTATAAAAAGTTTGATTCACAAACATATGTGGAATTTGCTCGGGAAAAAGAAGATCTATTTGATAAATGGCTTACGTCAAAGAAAACAGGTAACGATTTTAATAACCTAAGACAACTGATGTTATTAGAAGAGTTCAAACAATGTGTTCATTTAGACTTAAAAACACATTTAGACGACAAAACTGTTGAGTCAATACACGAAGCAGCTGTTATTTCAGATAATTATACTCTTTCACATAAAAGAAGTTTCAAGGGTCAAAATGTTAATACTTCCAGTGGAAATTACAAAAATCAAAGCACTGAGCATACTGATAGTAAGCCTGTTCCACAGAATAAGAGTCAGTCCAGTTATAATATGTCTAGTCCAAAATTTGATACTTTTGAGAAGAAGTCACTGACTTGTGCTTATTGTAAGAAGATTGGTCACCTGATGGCTGATTGTTTTAGACTCCAGAAGAAGAATGAACGAGATAATAAGCCGAAGACCAGTGCTTGTACGACACCTTATATTACCAGTACATTGGAATGCCCTGCGCGTCAGGCTTTTAAGTCCAGTTTTTGTGATTACATGGAGGAATACAAACCCTTTATGTCTGATGGGTTTGTTTCTATTGTTGATGATACCACTCTTCAGCCTATTAAGATTTTACGGGACACTGGAGCTTCTCAGTCTTTATTGTTAGAAGGTGTGTTGCCTTTGTCCGAGAAGACTTCTGTTGGTGCCTCCGTTTTGTTACAAGGTGTAGAGTTGGGTTGTATAGATGTTCCTCTCCATCGTATTTATCTGAAGTCAGATTTGATAACTGGACCAGTTATTGTGGGTGTTCGTCCTAATCTCCCTGTTGAGGGTGTTACATTATTGCTAAGAAATGATCTAGCTAGTAACAAAGTGGTTGCTGAACCAATTGTTACCAGTGAACCGGTGGTGGATGTTAAATCACCTGAAGATGATGCTGAATTATATCCAGCTTGTGTTGTTACTAGGGCGATGGCTAGAAAACAACATGATGAGAATTTGCAAACAGACAAGTTTGATTACATGGACCTTTCTGGCACTTTCATAGCTGACATTGAAGGTCCTGGTAGCTCAGAAAAGGCCATAGTAAGACCACCTAGTGATAACAAGAATGTTATTATGCCATGGCCGGACGTAAACAGCCATTCATTAAACAGAAAGAACCTTTTTGAAGAACAAAATAAAGACCCTGAGGTTCTTCAGCTCATCCAGAGGGCTCAACCACAGGAGGAAACAGAAAAAGTGGCAGAATGCTATTTCCATCAGGACGGCATTTTAATGAGGAAGTGGAGGCCTCCTGATGCTACCCCAGAGGAGGAATGGAGAGTGGTGTACCAAGTGGTGGTGCCTAAAGTTTATAGGCAAGAAATTATTGGTCTTGCCCATGACACCCCCTTGGCTGGACACTTAGGTATAAGGAAGACTTGCCTAAAAATATTGCAACATTTCTACTGGCCCAGACTTAGAAACGATGTTGCAGAATACTGCAAATCATGCCATATATGCCAGGTTGTTGGTAAACCTAACCAGAAAATACCACCAGCACCACTTCTGCCTATTCCAGCCTTTGACGAACCTTTCAGCAGAGTTCTGATTGACTGCGTTGGACCTTTACAAAAGACCAAGACTGGAAATGCGTATTTATTGACAATCATGTGTACATCTACTCGCGTTCCTGAAGCTATTCCACTCAGAAATATCAAGAAACCTACTATCGTCAAAGCTTCGATCAAATTTTTCACATTAGTAGGACTTCCTAAGTCTATACAGTCCGACCAGGGATCAAACTTCATGTCAGGTTTATTTCAGCAAGTCGTATACCAGTTAGGGATTGCTCAGTACAGATCAAGTGCTTATCATCCAGAATCTCAAGGTGCATTAGAACGTTTTCATCAAACATTGAAGAACATGATTAGAACTTTTTGTCTTCAATTTGACAAAGACTGGGATGATGGAGTTCACTTTCTACTTTTTGCAGTCCGAGAGGCTGTTCAAGAATCCCTTGGATTTAGTCCCTTTGAGATGGTATTTGGTAATACTGTAAGGGGACCGTTAAAATTGATTAAGGAAAAGTGGCTTACTGAACATACTGACTTGAATCTTTTAGACTATGTATCTAGATTTAAAGAAAAATTGTATACTGCTTGTCAAATTGCTCAGAAAAACTTACAAAATGTACAGAACAAGATGAAAATATGGTATGATAAAGATGCCAGGGACAGAGTTTTTGAGCCTGGTGATAAGGTACTTGTATTTCTGCCTGTTCCTGGACATCCTTTACAGGCTAAATATTGTGGTCCTAAAATTAATGATTTGAATTATATTGTAAAAACTCCAGGTCGGCGCAAACAAAATAGAGTGTGTCATATTAATATGTTAAAACCATATTTTGAGCGTACTAATGTACTATGTGATAGTAAACCAGTTGCCACTTTAGGCATGGTTAAATTTGAGAACAATCATGACAAACCAGATGTAATTGAACCAACTTTTAGTTGTAAAACTATGGAAGAGACAGTTAGATTGAAAAATTCAGAAAGTTTGTCGAATTTAGATTCAAAAGTTGCACATCTGTCTTTTGGTCGTAGAGAAGAAATAAAAACTTTGGTATTTTCTTTTGAAAATCTTTTTCCAGATGTGCCAAACAAAACCACTTCTGTTTGTCATGATGTTGATGTAGGAGATGCTTCTCCAATTAAGCAACATCCTTACCGGCTCAATCCACTCAAACTTGAAGTTATGAGAAAAGAAATTAAATATATGCTTGACAATGATATTATTGAGCCGAGTAACAGTGAATGGAGCTCTCCTTGTCTCCTTGTGCCAAAACCAGATAAAACTTTTCGTTTCGTGACTGATTTCAGAAAAGTAAATTCAGTCTCTAAATCTGATTCCTATCCGATTCCAAGGATAGACGATTGTATTGACAATATTGGTCAAGCAAAATTTGTGAGCAAATTTGATTTATTGAAAGGTTATTGGCAAGTTCCATTGACACAGAGAGCTCGTGAAATATCAGCTTTTGTTACACCAGATGGCTTATTTCAATATACTGTAATGCCGTTTGGCATGAAAAGTGCTCCAGCTACATTTCAAAGAATGATCAATAATGTTATAAAAGATTTAGACTGTTGTTATGCTTATATTGATGATCTAATTGTATGTAGTGATAGCTGGGAACAGCATTTAACACATTTGTATGATACTTTTGATAGATTGTCAAAATCAAATTTGACTGTTAATCTTGGTAAAAGTGAATTTTGTCAGGCCACTGTTGATTATTTAGGGCATACAGTTGGCCAAGGTCAAGTAAAACCTATTATGTGGAAGCTATTTCCAAATTTCCACCTCCTACAAATAGAAAACAACTTATGAGATATTTAGGCATGATTGGATTTTACAGAAAATTTTGTTCAAATGTTGCTACTGTTGTTCAACCATTGACTCATCTTTTACGGAAAGATTCCAAATTTATCTGGAGCGAAAATTGTCAAAAAGCTTTTGAAAATAGCAAATCTCTTTTAATTAATAGTCCAGTTCTGATTACTCCAGACTTTGAAAAACAATTTAAACTTGCCGTTGATGCAAGCGATGTAGGAATAGGAGCTGTTTTATATCAAGAGACAGATGATAATGTTGAAAAACCTATATCATATTTTTCTAAGAAATTAGATAAACATCAGAAAAACTATTCAACTATTGAAAAAGAGTGTTTTGCAATGTTGTCAGCACTTCAACATTTTGATGTATATTTGAATCCCACTGTATATCCTATTCTTATTTATACTGATCATAATCCTCTCACTTTCATGCATAAAATGAGAAACAAGAATCAGAGGTTGACTAGGTGGAGTTTATTGTTACAGGAATATGATGTAATTGTAAAACATATTAAGGGTAAAGATTATGTAATAGCTGATGCTTTATCTAGAGCTTATTAAATCACTTTGTATATATTATGTATTTTTGTTCATATCATTCATGATAAGTTTTTGTTACACAAAAACTTCTTTTAAGGGTGGAGGTGTTATGATATTGTAATTATTATGTTTATTTATGTTGGCCTAATTTGTGTTGTATGGCCTGATAGTTGTTTACCAAATAATCTTATAACTGTGCAGTTTAGTTTCTGGAACAATCACAGAATGATTGGAACTTTCTAGAATGATCCTTATAAAAGATGCGTAATTTAAACTTCTACGTTATTCCAGAAACTTCCGTTGTAACTTTCCAGGATTTTCCACAATGTTCCATTATAGAGTGTTCTAGAATTTTCCATTACAACACTATATATATAAACACTAAAGTTAAACTCTCATAATTAAACTTGGACATAAACATTGATAGACATTAGTATTCACAGCATTTGGATTGACACTTTTATTCTACAAACAACATCATACTGGATTGTGACATTAGTAGTGAACGTAATATTCAAATTGGATTCCGAAAGATTTCCGGATACAGATAAAAATAAAAGATTGGACTCATATTTGACAGTTAAGTTGACAGTAATATTTGTGTAATAGATTTTGTAAACTTTTGTATAATAAATATTGTTAAATTTTACTATTGATTTGTGTCTTTTGTTGGCTACAATTTAAAGGCGATTTCTGGCCGTAACAATATGTTTCTTTATAACAATAAGTATAGTTTTCATGCTAAAACTTATGTATTTGATTGATTGCTTACAATAAGGCGACAAGCTGTAAACTACGGCTTCATAATACGACAAAATATATGTATAACAGTTATATGTAATTCTTATTTTTTCTTATGTCATTCTTTTCTACTAGTATTCTCATGATAGTGAAGTGGAAGAGCATAGTGGTTATTCTTTTGAAATAATTAGTTTTTCTAAGATATATTGGATTTGAGTAAGTAGATTTGAGTAGGCATTCAAATTTTCTGGCAATTTTTGGAAAACCTTTTTGAGATATTCTTCCGCAACGCTAACACAAATTATTGGTATCCTTGATTTAATATTGATACTATATTTGTAACGACAAACATTTTTACATCATTTATGTACATGACTGTTCCTTAAAAATGATTTACATAAGCGATAAGGAATGCTATTTTGCATTTGATAATTTCCACGTAATTATACGAAATACGTCTGGTTATTAATAAAAAACGCAAGTAACGTGGGTACAAATGTCTGCGACAGTTTAATTTCCAATTTTAAAGTCCGACCTCGGCAAGATCAAATCAGAAAATCCACGAGCTACTATGCGAGAATCTGTTTCTCTAATGATTAAAAAATAAATAAATGTTGTTAAACGAAATCTCCTTCGGTTACCTTCCACATTTCACAAACTTGTCAATTTTATTAACACCAACTACTTTACAAAAAGATTATATTGGAATAAACCCCTTAAAAAGCATCTAACGTATCCGAAAATCACTAGTTATATCCAGAATTGTGCATACTCCTTTCCACCGTATACCGTGGGCATTGTATGTCCAGACCACGGCTGTCCTCGGTATAGAGTGGGCAATACGCCCACGGATATCCACGGCATAGGGTGGGCACCACGCCCACGGTGGACAACGGACGTGGACAGAGAGTGGAGGGCTTTGGTTTGTCCACCGTGGGCGAGTGGAAATGACAAAGTCCACCTGTATGGTGGTTTTTTGTTGACATTGTCCTATCATGGAGAAAAAAGAAGAGGGGAACTTATACCTTAACTTGCGATTTTGATAGTGGTTCAAATTTATTTTTGTACGGCATATATTTATTTTTAGCGAACGCTCTATCTTATTAAAGTATCGTTCTAACATTGTTATCATTTACTTCAGGTCTATCCGCTTTGGATGAAAAATAAACCGTTGAACGTCAAGCGACCAATTGATTATTCAGCTTCATTTTTGTTTATGTATAATCATAAGTCTACAGTAGATAACTATGGAACGCCATAGCTGTCTTATATGTACTTATTTATATTCTTATTTATATATGCACATACGTTTTCTATTGATGCACATACTTGTCTATTTATGCACATACTTGTCTATATATGAACAAACTTTTTCTATATATGCACATGTGCAATAAAAAAAGTATGCGCATGTATAAATAAAATGTACAAGTACACACCCGTGATATCGCTGGTCCGTAACTGAATTAAAGTATACAACTATGCCTAAGCCTTATTTTAGTAATTGGTATTGTCATCTGATAAAGTCTTGTCGATTATAAGATACACAGTTTTCTCTGCTTTCAAATCTTTCTGTTTGAACCCGTCGACCTGGAACTTGTCAATTATTGGTAATATTAATTATTTGGAAAACAAAAGGTCCTGGCTATCCAGGAATGGAGTATTTTTTAATCAACATCATTGTCCCATATTAGTTATCTTAGAAAATATTGCTGATTGCTGAATAAAACTACAATAGGGAAAAATTTGACAAAGATTGAATTTAGTAGTGTCGGCCCTTTGAGTATGACCCGTGTATATAGCAAAATCCTAAATACACCGTTTGGTGACCGCGCCTGTCAAATGCGGAACGTACCCTTTGATTATGACCCGTGTATATAGCAAAATCCTAAATACACCGTTTGGTGGTGCGCCTGTCAAATGCGAAACGTACCCTTTGATTATGACCCGTGTATATAGCAAAATCCTAAATACACCGTTTGGTGGTGCGCCTGTCAAAAGCGGAACGTACAGATAAGGTAATAGGTAACAGGTGAATATATTATTGGTATCGGTATCGGATTCGACCTGGAACTTGTTAATTATTGGCAATATTAATTATGTGGAAAATAAAAGGGTCTGGAGTGGTGTAATTTTTAATCTACACCATTGTCCTATATTAGCTATATATAGAGTTGAATTCTTTGATTTGTCGTTTTTACCCGATGACGGCTGACAAATTGGACCTCGTAATTTTAGTATTATAGATGTGCATATACAAAGAAAACGTATGTGCATATAAAGACAAAGTATGTAAATATGTAGAAATAAGTACATATAAGGCAGCTATGGCGTTCTATAGATAACTGTCTGCAACAGTTTTTCAATTTTATAGAATTTTTATTTGATTTTTGTATTTAAGTTTTAGGCGTTTATCAACTCTTTCCTCGTGTATCTCTTTGCATTTTTTATTTCGTTTACATGAAAAAACATAGTCAATATCAGGGGTCGATCGTATTAGTATCCTATCCAGCCATACTAGGAGAAGGCAGGTATAACAGAAACATATTCTGTCGAGCGGGCTGATATTTTTCAATATCTATACAATTCACATTCAGATAACATTTTTATCATCTTTCAAAGCAATTTTTTTTTATGAAAATTTTTAATAATTTCGCGGGAATTGTTATCACCGGAGTGTCTCTGTTTTTTGGAATTTTGAATTTTTGAAATACTAAGGCTATTCTACCTCAGGCATAGATTACCTTACCTGGATTTGGCAAAACTTTAGGAATTTTGGTCCTCAATGCTCTTCAACTTCGTACTTTTTTGGATTCGAGCGTCACTGATGAGTCTTTTGTAGACGAAACGCGCGTCTGGCGTATATACAAAATTTAGTCCTGGTATCTATGATGAATTTATTTACTAGGCAACACACGTCATCGACATATTATACCGCGGAACACCTTTCGGCCAAAATACGCAGGGTAAAATATTTCCATTCACAACATGAAGAAAAATGTTTTTTGTACATGATAATGCATATATGGGTGTATAATATTTGAAGATGATACCCCAAAAAAAGAAACAAGGCTATAATGAAAGATTGAAAGATCGAAGTATTTCATATCACCAGAAAAAGAAAATTTCTACTCGCTGACTGCTGAACAATTTTTAAGCATACGCTTCAAAAAAACAAATCCAAAAATATCGCATCAAAATGTTGTTTGTATCAAGTCTGAGAGTACATAAATATTTAGTAGTCGTAATTTGTTAAGGAGAAGTTAATTTAAAAAAGACAGATATTGGTAAATTGTCCTTTTTGCATGTAATACCTCGACATCTCGCACCTAGTACCCGCCTTTGACCTTTACACCACAGTAATTTTGACCCATAATTATTATCTTCAAATGTTGTTGCTTGTATGTAAAACGGGCAATCATCTTTTTTTTATTGTTTCTGGTCTTTTCTGTCTAAAATGTTTGTATGCAAATACTGGACATCCAGAGTGGTCATTTTTATTTTCCATTTCAATGGGTCCTGTTTTCCGTAAATTGGAAATATTGTCACCCTGCCTTGTTTTTGTTTGTCGTTCACGACAATACTGGAAATATTCATCTCCATTTGTGTCCACCTTCAATGTTATATCCCCCCAACATAAATTGTAATGTTTTTTTAACCCCCCGTAGACCAAAGTGGTAGTTGTTATCTATATATATATTGTATTTATTAGAGAGCGCGGACTTGTTGCACCCATTACATTTTTAGAGTAGAACTTATTTATTTCATCATCTGTTAATGTGTCAGCATCAGTTGGTTTATTTCCCAATCCAAGCGACTTTAAATTTTGCACTCAAAATTTGTCTGCTTTTATAAAATTCATCATCCGTAATAATGTTGCATTGGTAGTTGCTCTCTTTTAGATACTGACTGATACTTTGTTGGATGGATTTCAACGATGTTGGTTCGTACTTTATAATGCCATTGGTTTGTCTTTCGTTTGTTGCACTGATAAAAAAAGACATAAAAAGCGGTCCAATTCATGTGGAGGGATTTCATCAATTTTTCTCGTTTCATTATGTTTAGTTTTCAAATATGATTGAAAGATATTAAGATTAGATTTGGTTTTCTGCAGGTATTTTTGCTTTCTTGTTCCTCAATGAATGATTTTAATTCAGCGTGTGTCATATCTCTGAATCTTTCATGGTCTGTTGATGTATTGTTTGCTTGTTTTTTGTTTACATCTTTGCTGCATTATCATCTTGTTGTTTTTGTGTAATTTGATTGGATGGGATATACCGGAAGATGTTTATGTCTGTTTGAATGGTTTTCAAAAGCATTATCTTTGTCAGTAGCCATTTTGTATGTTTGTTTTGTTTTGTTTTGTTTTAGCAGACGAAATAAGACTTTAGACTTGTCAAAATGAGGGTTGTTGTATTGATGTAGATATTTTTTTTTTGCTATTTTATTATTTATATGAAACGTTTAATCTAGAGTGAATATTACATGTGCATTTAATTAATTAATTTTTATTATTAGTTTTACTGTGAATTTAATGTTCACTATACATTTTTTTAAGTAATTTAAACTGCCATCCCCACTTTGTTGACATTTGTATCGATAGATCGATCAACAAATATTTTAGATTTTATCATATTCATTGAAGCACGATGAGAAGATACATTAAAGAAAAGAGTATGAAATCCTGTGGATTCGTATTGGAAAATTCAATGCAACCTTTATAAGGAAATCGGTACAGAAACGGCTTTTAAAATAGGGGGACGGGATACCACTTGCGTTTTCATTTTTTTTTACCTATGAGTTTTAATGTCCTTCTTGTATCTTTCTCCCCTCTTGTATCTTCATTTTAACGTACAAGAAATACCATTTGTCGGTGTCTTTTTTGTAAGTGTTGAAAAGCATTAACGCGTTAAATAACCGCCCCCTTTTTATAAGGTTATTAATAAATGTTAAGCTACTTACCAGAGTGGCTTGTACTTTTCAAATACGGCGCTCGGCTTGCTAACTATTGAAAGCATTGTAGCCCCATTTATATTTTTTGACTGAATTTTTCGGCACCGATTCCTCTATCTTGTTTTGAAGGGATTTAACTGTCTCTGGTTGACCGTGTCTAAACTGATGACGGGTAATTTCCAAATCATTATCACTTGGTTTTAAATCAAAATAACTTAGAATGTCACTTTTTTTTCTTCACCTTCTTGGGAATACGAACTATGCGTAAGAAAAATCGGGTCCCACTCTAACAAATCTATATAATCCATGTTCGTAATGCGGATTTTCTTTTAATATAACTGGACAATGATAACACACTTTTATATCTTAATTAGTGAGTTTTGTTTTAGTGAATTATTTTCACCTTATTTGCATATAAATTATAATTTAAATGTTAGGCGGGGTTATCACCAAAATAATTTGAGCAGAATCTCCCACTTTAATGATCGGTAAGATAGGATAGATATTTCTCTAAAATTTTTAAAAATACAGAATATTTTTCGACGGTATATAAGTCAGATAATGCATATTTTAAGGTTTTTCTTGTCGTAGAACACACCTCCCTTCGGTCGGTCTTTCATTTGATCAATCCTTACACCCCTCGGTGTGTTCTACGACAAGAAAAACGTTAAAATATGCATTATCTATAACATACGGATCGTTGTGTCTAATCATTAATAGTACATTATTGTAACCCGTTCTTTTAACGTCTGAATAACTTCGAGTTAATTTTTGTTTCAACTGTTTGAGAAAACATAAGGAGGAGATACCATGCGGACAATAAACGTATTTTCATTTTTAATATCAAGCTATATTTTGCATCCGAATGACCTAAGGTCCACTCCGAAACCCCCTTTGGTTTCAAGTATCAATCGCTTTTCATTTTTGACGTCAAATGTTTTGAATTATGATGTAAAGTTTACGGGAACCTGTGTGATTTTACGTAATGGCGGACAAATACAGTGTCAATACGTCTATTAAAAAAGTAAGTTTAACGGTAACATTAATGATTCAAGAGATTGGTTATCAATGGTTGTAATACTCAGTTTCAAAGTGCATTGATCATCATTCTGCCATGAATCCTGATGTTATATTTTGGAAAAGTCTACAGACTTAAATTACATTTCAATGACGGATGAGACGACCCATAAAATGGCACACAGACTGTCGAATGTAAATATCAATCAAAAATACGAGTTTAATCATTTAGTACGGAAAACACACGTACATTTTAAAGTATAATCAAGTTAATGAATTTTTATTCCAAGTTTGAATAAGCCTTTGATTTGAGATTTTGATCTGAGCGTCACTGACCAGTCTTATGTAGACGAAACGCGCGTCTGGCGTATTAAATTATAATCCTGGTACCTTTGATAACTATTTGGTAGGGAGCAGAACCGCATGTAATAATTAAATATTGTTTAACATGTTTAAGTCTAAACGGCATAGTATGACAATGTAAAGTAAAAGATTTGTCTGATTAAAATCATTCTTTTGTCTTTTATCTGTATCAACATTAGTGAAACGTTTGATATTTATTCGATGACATTTTAATTCAGATAGTTTTTAGATTGAGGTTTTTAGTTACATCCACACACTACTCAACCCTATTTACGATTACATTTAAATATGTAGAGAGTACAGGTCAAACAAGTTATTGAATGCAACTATCAATTATTAAAGTTCGCTTGATTTGTTAAGAAACTAGGAGATCCAGATTTAACCACGGGTTTGCAAACTAATGAACAATTTACGATGAAATAATTTCCTTTTTTCTTATAAACAAAATGTTACGTGGTATCAGTAGAGTAGTATCAATCAACGATATTTTATTGATTTGATCTATGCATAGAAAACTGTGTTTATATTGAAAGAATACACCTATGTTTTTATGAAAATTATAATATTATTACGGTAGTTATATTAAACAAGCATATGTTCAGACAATATACCACATAATTAAACACAAAAAGGGAAAACAGATACCAGAGAAACATTCTAAATCATAGATAAACAACTCCGTGGCTAAAACCATACAAACAAAAAAGTGACAAATAATAGTACACAAGACACAATATGGAAAACAAAAAAAACTGATGTATCGTTTAGTTGATAAGTGTTTTGCAGAGTATTGTTTTTCGTCTAACGTCTAGTATTGTTTGTCGTCTTTGCATTTAATCTTTATTACTATTTTGATCTGAGCGTCACTGATGAGTCTTATGTAATCGAAACGCGCGTCTGGCGTATTAAAATATAATCCTGGTACCTATTAATACTGTGATCTAAACAGTACCTATCGTATCCCCTTTCCTTTTTTAAAACAAATTTGACATTTAAAATACTAGAATGTTACATCATATGAATATATAAAATTGAGATTGGAAATAACCCGACTAAAGAGCAGACAGCAGCCGAAAGCCACAACTGGGTCTTCAATGCAGCGAGAAAATCCCGTTTTGCGTTTACATTCTTTTTAATGTATTATTCTAGAACATATTATGGATATTTTTTTCTCTTTAGCCAACAATCTTTGATGATTTTTTTAATTCATTTTGGTATATTCTAACAAATATAAGTGTATAGAAGGTTTCGATTTGAGATTTACTGGTGAACAGGAGATAACTGAAATTTTACTATGCCATTCGACCGTTTCTAAACACTATATTAGCAAAACCTAGTGTGAAGACATTTTTGTCAATACATTTTGTTTCTTTTTCACTCTTCTCTATTATTAATATGATAATTTTAATTCTCTGTAACCTAAACTCCTTACAACGTTCGAGTTCTTTTTATGTTATGAAAAAAAGTGATATTCAGCGGCATTAAATGAAACAGGTATTTTGAATTTGAAATGTTGGGATTTTGATGCTTTTACGTCCCATATGAATATGCCATCTCCCTTCTATCACTTAACAACCATAAGTTGTCAAATATTCGAATATTTTTAAGAATAGATTTCAGGCGTTTACTTTCGGTTTTGCCTCCGTGTTTACGAAAAATGGCGCGTCTTCAAATTCTTCAAAAGATGAAGAGGTGTTTAGTTTCGTGTTTACTTCCGCGCGCGTTGACGTGCAAAAATGCGAGTTTCTTTTTTTTTTTTGAAAAAAATAAAAATACGCTTTAACGCAGAGTTTTTTCGTATTCTGGATATACTGACCTAATATATCTCATGATAAAGTACATCAAAATCACAAACTGGCAATTTTCGATCAATAGATTGACTATTGATATAAATGATTTTCTACATAAGAAAACGCCTGTAATAAAGATAACCCAACACGAACCCCACCAAAACTTGGAGGTGATCTCAAGTGGCCCGGAAGAGTAAGCAGAGCTTTCTCCACATATGACAAACTATATAGTAAAAACCACTGACCTCTCAACCAATGTACTCTCGATATGAATTGTTCAAATAGAGACAATCTCGTAAATAACTCTGTGCAAGCGTGTTCACCTCCAATGCAAGATGTCGTAGGTCCACACCCTGTGAAACCAAAACCACTTATCCACTAAGTGCGTGACATATAGGAGCAAAAGGAAAGACTGGACGGCGGCTAGGAGTCATACCACTTTGTCCGGGTAGGGCTTCCTGTGAACCTGTCGTCTGTTCCTTGTGAACCAAGACATACAAAATCCAGTCCGGCTTGCCTGTCTAGTACAAAGCAGGTTTAATATCTATGTTATATTAACATATTTCTGTGTTGAATACGCTTTCAATTTGCGACTAGATTTTAAACAGCCACCTAGCATAACCATCGTCATCAATACAAAAACCATATCTAGTTTGTATAATAAACAATATAGTTACCCTTTGCATGAATATTTTTGGGTAAAACAAATACATTTACGCGGTTAGATAAATTTACACGAACCACTGATATAAAGTAATATTTATAGGGTAAGAATATCAGTTAAGTAAAAAGAAATACCGATTTCACTCTTTCTTCTGTTCTGTAATTTAGTAAAATTGAGTCGAAATGTTGCTGTTCGGCAAGACTTTTCAGTAACATTACTTGGAATCCACAGATAGAGAAATTTTAAAGTAACATGCAGTTAAAAAATACACGCAATATTTTAGACGATAAGTAAATTGAATTGTTATTTAATGCGAGGTTTAAACCATACTCACGCACTCAATCACCCCAATACACGATAACGATTAAATAAAAAAAGGGTAAAGGTTAAACGAATTTTTGGGAAAATGTATTGACAATATGTATAAACATAACTGGTCCCATACAATAGCATTACACAAATGCACGGTTTCAAGATATTTAAAATTAATTGAACGCTCACGTCATTAATATTGATGAATGTATATAACACACAAGACAACTTTGTTACTGAATGGTGATACAATTTTTTTTTTTATACATAATCAAACGAAAAGACATTTGAATTAATATGATATGTCCTTTACCTGTATATTTTTTTAAGACGCATGATGGTGTATTGTATGATATGGATTCAGATTATTCGTCGATCATTATTTGTTTTTAAATTTTCACAAAGCGCAATAATTATAATAATGAAAAAATGTTGTTATGATTTTTGTATTAATATTCTACTTTCAAAAAACCGTCAGTGTATCTGTGAAACATATGAACTTATTTCCATAAGCAAGATTAATGATAGAAGTGATTTAGGAAGCGGTCACATACATTTTTTATCGATGCATTCTTAAGATGTACTTAATTCAAAAGGCGGTTAATGATTAAAAATTTTAACTGAAAAGGGTTTAAATCTATTACAAATGTGTCAATCGTTTAGTTTTCTTGATATTTTGCCTTCTCCCAAAAAACTATGTAAGGACAAAAATGTGTTTAACGAAGAAAAATATTAAATCTGATTTACAGAAACGTATCATATACTGTTATGGTCTGATTGCACCTATCAATTGTTTAAGATCGTTTGATTTGTTAAGAAATAATGAGATCCATATATAACATGGATGCGAGGTTTAAACCATACCCACGCACTCAATCACCCCAATACACGAGAACGATTAAATAAAAAGAGGGTAAAGGTTAAACGAATTATTGGGAAAATGTATTGACAATATGTATAAACATAACTGGTCCCATACAATAGCATTACACAAATGCACGGTTTCAAGATATTTAAAATTAATTGAACGCTCACGTCATTAATATTGATGAATGTATATAACACATAAGACAACTTTGTTACTGAATGGTGATACAATTATTTTTTTTTTATACATAATCAAACGAAAAGACATTTGAATTAATATGATATGTCCTTTACATGTATATTTGTTAAGAAGCAAGATGGTGTATTGTATGATATGGATTCAGATTATTCGTCGATCATTATTTGTTTTTAAATTTTCACAAAGCGCAATAATTATAATAATGAAAAAATGTTGTTATGATTTTTGTATTAATATTCTACTTTCAAAAAACCGTCAGTGTATCTGTGAAACATGAACTTATTTCCATAAGCAAGATTAATGATAGAAGTGATTTAGTAATTTTAATCAAAAAGATTTCTTCGAGTTAGTATATGCAAAGAAGACTAATATTTTTTGTAATTTAGTTTTATTAGTATTATGAAATAAGTATATCTTCAATTAATTAAAATGCAAACGACATGTATGTAGGCATTTGTTTGAAATTGTTACTGATCTGTTACTTAGTGGACAAATGTTTTGCGTCTTGTTTTTCGTCTAGCGTCTTGTTATGTTTGTTGTGAATATTAAAAGGAAAATATGGTATGATTGCATTTATAAAGTGAATTGCATTAAATCTTTATACTGTGATTTATACAGTTTCTACGGTATAACCTATCTTTTTCAAACAAATTTGACATAAAAATATTAGTATATTACCACATTTGAATACATAGAATCATTCTTTCAATGTTTTATTCTAAAATTATATATCGATATTTTTTCTCCGCAGCCTAAAATCTTTGATGATTCTTTTAATTCATTTTCGCACACTTCAACTGAAGTTGATTTGTATTGTAGATTTAAATTTGGGATTTACTGGTGAACGGGAGATAACTAAAATTTTACTATGCTACTTCGACCATTTCTCAAATGGCCAAATCGAGTGTTAGAGCATCTGAACCATGTAATGATAATAGATCGTGCTAAACTGCTGTAATTTCGTTCATTGTGATAACATTTATCGTTAGTTTGAAGATTAAAAAAATCCATATCTACCCCAACACAATTAATTAAATATTCGTTAAATTACATTTTCGAATAGGGAACTTTTTGGAATAGGTTCATCGAAAAGACTGATAAGTTAATCGTATCTAAGTTTCCAGGGTCGGTCGACAACATCATCGTAATTGTGAGATGTGGTTATCCTTTTGAAATAAATTTCTACAGTTCCAGTCAGACATGCCAACCACATTCTTGTATCTATAGCCAAATGAAATAAAGATTTTAAATATTTTGTTGTAACACAATACCTGTGATATATTGTGTTTTAATCACAAAAACTTACCCAAATCAGGAATATCACAATGTTATCTGTTAATTGTGTTTTTTTTTACTGAGAAGACATTCTTATGGCATTTAATTTTTTGAAGAATAATGACTAAAATTCTTAAGGTATACAGTTACTGTTATAAAATGGTTGACAGAAACGATATGTTAGTGTCTCTAAACTCTAGAGTCATGTTTTCAGCAGTTTTTCTCTGTATATATATTAAAAATACATGGTAGTTGAAACCTTATTGTCTAAATATTCTTCTAAATCTATTCATATATTGTTGTCTCATTGACTCCCATACCACATCTGCTACATCTATATAACATTTATATATAAAATACTCGTCTTATTATACTCTCGGGACTAAGGAATCCTTCACTATCCATATCTGATATAAGGACTACATATTAAGACAACTAATTCAATCATCTCTTCAATTGACTCCAGATATTTGATATGATTCCAATATGTAGCCATTTCATAGGTAATAAAAGTCAAAATACATTATGTGGAGTTTATGTGTAATGTTCAGTCTTTGGTTATCTATGTTGTGTTTTTTTCTTTCAGTTATGTCCCTTTTGTGTCTTTTATCTCACGTACAACTGTTTTTCTCTCTTTTAATTACGACTGAACTATGTCACAATAAAGATGTTTAAATGAGATTTCTCAGGATTATATTAACTTGAATTTTATTCTGTCAATGTACACAGTAATTTTACTCAACCACAACAATCTAAAATTACATGTCTTATGAATGGAGTTCACAAATCAGAATATGAAATTAACAACGCGCTTTTGTCAACTCCAATGACCTATTCTATCAAATTTAATTCATGTTAGTACATTGTACTCCGCCAGTTCTGACACTTAACCGATTACGATGAATATAACGGAGGGTATAATGAAAATACAATATGAACAAATTATAAATAAATGTTGATGCCAATATAATTGTTCTCATTTGTAGGTAAAACTAGCCTTTAATTTATTTGTTGCAATTGTTCGCATTTTTTGTCTTTTTTTTTAATGTAAAGTTGGGTCATTTTTCTAAATTTACTGGTTGCAAAAGTATAAATTATTCGAAAAACTAAGGATGTTCTTATCCAAGGCATAGATTACCTGAGGAGTATTTGGCACACAGTTCGTGAACTTTGTGAATGTTATGTCCTCAATAGACTTCAACTGTTTTAATTGTATTTTCTCTAATACTTTTTTTTCATATGAGCGTCAATGATGAGTCTCATGTAGACGGAACGCGCGTCTGGCGTATGAAATTATAATCCTGATACTTTTGACAACTAATGCTCTATTAAACATTCTATATTTCTATATATCCAATGGAAGAACAAACAATTGATTAATTGTATTTAAATTCACAATTGACAGTTAACACATTCCCCTAAAACTTTCAACTAAAAAAGTGAGGGTCTTTACGCCTCCTGTTTAAATATGTTTTGCTGAACGTGTCTCGTTTATGTTACATTTTGTTGTATTGTCTTTTTTAATTCTTTTCGATGATTCGCACTTAATAATCATTCAAAATATCAAAACAAAAAAAGTTTTTAGCAAAAAAAACCCCAGATTTTACGATCTTAAAGAAATTAATAACACATTTGATGGAAAGCTCCGTGCAAATCAGTCATTAAGTAAAGATAAGTTTGTGTATGTTCAAGTCATTTGACACCTACACCAAATACGACTATCCTTCTGGTATATTTCGCCAATCTTTTAAAATCATTTTAAAAACAATTCAACCCTTACATGTACCTTATTTCCCAAAACAGTATTTGTAAAAGGTAGTAGTAGTTTTAAAATACTATACTTACTAATTTACATAATTGTTCTATTCATTAACACATACATGTAAGCTGACATTGTTTTGTTCTATAAACAAAAAAATAAATATTCACAACGATTTTCATACCATTTTTATAGTAAAATAAGACTGTATTTTTCAAACAAAGGTTTTTTAAAGTGGTGAATCACAGACGACAAGTTTTTGTTCACTTGATTATATAAAAGCTCTAAAAAAAGTGAAATTATGAAATAAAAAATGAAATTAAAAGTCCCTTATACGCGCTAAGCATTAACGGTAAATAATTTATGGATACGAATAACGGAACCCTTTACCACGTAATCTAGATGAAAACAACGTCAATACCAAGAGTCTAACGTGAGTTTACCCAAATTGCACTTTTTTGGACAGTTTTTTAACCTACGTTTATAAGTATATGCTTCAGACAAGCGTATTCATTTTGTGTTTATTTTGTAGATGTATCATTATTTATTATATGGTTTCACTAACTTAATTTTGAATCCTTATGGAATCATAGAAAAATTGGTCTGAACTAACCTCCAAACCAGCAACGATTCTATAATGAGGAGTACCCAAATTGCATCCATACATAGATTCGCATCGTCAAAAGTCTAATAACAGAATTTTTGTTTAATTTCTTTAAATATTGTGAATGCTTGGATATTAGACCATGCTTACTCTTCATTTTTTAAGAAATCGATACTTGTAACATATTGTATTTGCTAATTTTAAAACGATGCCGTTTGGATGACGTCGCATGGCGACGTTTCCGTACATTTTGCTTTTTTAGTAAACAATCCATCGGTTGATAAATACTGTGAACGTTTTGTGTATTTTTACCTATGTTGAAAGACGTGCATTGTATCAAATCATAAAAAAAATACAAATTGTTTAGTCTCTAGGATATCTTGTAAGACCTCTGCTGCTATTTTTGCTAAATAGGTGCAATTTGTGTATCCTCACGTTATACTTCAAAACCATTATGTATCATTTTGGAATTTTATGCCAAATTCGAGGTATAAGTCTTAAATGTGGCAGTGGAAGCTTTTCTTTATTTGCTAGTCCTAAAAGACATATGAATGGAGCCCAAAAAGAATTGTAAATGGAACGAACACAATTACTATATCTGAATGTAAAATAGAATAATCAGGTTGCTTTGATTTATTTTTATATGTGACTGACGGATCTCTGACCCATATTAAAAAGAGAGTTCGGCACCGCATTTACTAGAATACAAAATTATCAGCGTAAGAAAAACAAATTACACTTCATTTATTCGATGCTTCCGAATTCGCATTAGAATCAAAGTTTCTCGAAAAGATCTAAACTGATTATTTTCAAAGCCAAGAAAACATGGATACATGAGATAAAAAAGTACCAAAAATAAAATAATAAAACAACACAAAAAGCAGCAAGTATAAGTTTGCCTGAGTGACTCGAAGCAAGATTTGCGAATCAATTTCAAAATCTATATTTAAAGTTAAATAATCATATGTTGTTGATCACTTAATTTTGGAAAGCACGGATAGCTTGGCAAATTCATCTCTCTCGAGAAAGAACAGTCCCTTTATTTGTAGCAATATTAGTTATTTGGTTTACATTTTACATCCGATATAATCATATTATGTTGCACTTTTTTTTATAATTTATTCGCTCAACTTTATGGACATATTTTAGGTGATAATTATCAAAATAAATAATATCAAGAACATTTCTTTTACATGTGTTATGAATATAGTTGTTTATCCATTTAATTTTGTTTGAAACATTTATATTTGAAATTCACCAAATGAATATGATAAAGTTAAGAAAGTAATTGTATAGTTCCAATTATTATGTTATTGTGAAACTCTTACGTTGATTGTGTCACGGTATTGTTGTTTGTGTGAGACTTCCAACCTATTCTAACCAAACGAGAGAGAACAAAAAGTAAAATCACAAAAATACCGAACTTCGAGGAAAATTCAAAAAGGAAAGTGTCTATTCTAATGGCTAATCAAAGGCCAAAACACTTCAAACAAAAGCATAACAACAGTAAAACTCCTGTAAAAAATTGACTAAAACAGGTTTCATAGCTAGCTAAACCTCTAACTTATATAACAGTCGCTTCAAATTCTATTACATTGACAACAATGTGTGATGAAAACAAACAGACATAAAAGGTAAAAAGTAAAAAAAAGGGGGTACAGTAGTCAACATTGTGTTATAATCATAATCACAGTAAGAATAAACAAATAATTCAACAAAGAAAAACAGACAAAGTACACAAGCAAAAAATAAAGACAAAAATACAAAAACTGGATTATAATTTAGTACGCCAGACGTGCGTTTCGTCTACATAAGATGCATCAGTGACGCTTATATCAAAATAGTTATAAAGACAAACAAGTACAAAGTTGAAGAGCATTGAGGATCCAAAATTCCAAAAAATTGTGCCAAATACAGCCAAGGTAATCATGGTAATCTATTCCTGGGATAAGAAAATCCTTAGTTTTTCGAAAAATTCAAAGTTTTGTGAACAGGAAATTTATCAAAATGACCACATAATTGATATTCATGCCAACACCAAAGTGCTTTCTACGTGGCTGGTGATACCTTCGGGGACGAAACGTCTACCAGCAGTGGCTTCGACCCAGTGGTGAAAATGTTATCAAAGGGACTAGGATTATAATTTAGTACGCCAGACGCGCGTTTCGTCTACATAAGACTAATCAGTGACGTTCATATCAAAATAGTTATAAAGACAAACAAGTACACAGTTTAAGAGCATTGAGGATCCAAAATTCCAAAAGGTTGTACCAAATACGTCTAATGTAATCTATTCCTGGGATAAGAAAATCCTTAGTTTTTCGAAAAATTCAAAGTTTTGTGACCAGGAAATGTATAAAAATGACCACATAATTGATATTCATGCCAACACCGAAGTGCTGACTACTGGGCTGGTAATACCCTCGGGGACGCAGCAGTGACTCGACCCCGTTGTGTAAAAGGTTATCAAAGGTACCAGGATTATGATTTAGTACGCCAGACGCGCGAGTTCCGTCTACATCAGTGACACTCATATCAAAATAGTTATAAAGACAAGCAAGTACAAAGGTGAAGAGCATTGAGGATGGGATGTATAAAATCCTAGCCACGTCAATGGATATACCAAAAAAAAACCAATCATATAATCGTATACAAATACAAATAAAAAACTCAACTGTAACACTTCTTCAAGATGATAAACAACGTCAGTACCTAAAATATATACCTCAAGAGCATCGTGTATTATTCTTTAGGTTGATACGGATTATAAATAAACGAAGAATTGGTATCTTCCAATTTTTTCATTGACGTTCACCCTGGTTCATCAACTTTCTGCTCAGACAGTGGAAAAGTTTTTCAAAGTCTGATTAGCAGATGAAAGCTTTTTGAAAAGCGAATGAGTTTGGAAATGTTTGTCCCATATGCAAGTTAAGTTGTTATATTGGAACTAAGGTGGGGGTATTGATAATTTCAAAATTAAAATCGTCTCGTTTGTCATAGATGCATGTACTGAGATGACCAAATATGTCAAATTCGATGTATCAGTCGTAAAATGATGTTATGGAAGCCGTTTAAAAAAAATAAGTTCTGGATGATATATTAATGGAACAAAATCAGAAAATGTCGGATTTTTAATGTTAAATACATCATCAATATATCTCAATGTGAAATTAAATGACCTGTATTCCTTCATCTTCTAGTTTGAACAAGTGTTTGAAGAACTCTGACTCATCTGAAAATAAAACAAAAAGGTCGGCGAGATAAGAGTTGGTTCCATAGGAATGCCGACAATTTGTTTAAAAAGTCTACCACCAAATTTAACAAATAGGTTGTCAATATAAATTTCCAGCATATAAATCACTATTTCTGCTGTGTTGCATGTTTTACATTTTCATTAACTATTAACAAAATGTGCCTTATCTATATCGTATGCTACCTTTTTATGATGAAAAATATTGTGGATTATTTCTTTTGCACCATTTTTTAATATCACATGGGTAATGGTGGTATTCAGGGTTGAAAGTCAAAACATTCAGATAGAGATCGAGATTGAGAATGATCCAGAAGTTGGTTAGCGATTTTAAGAATCTACGTATGTCACTGCGAATAGAATTATGTCAGTCTAATCGATCATTGCTTCGTCGAAATTTTGTGAGGCATGTGTATCCAATACAAACAAGGTAAGTACTCCGATTCGCTGTTCAACGTAATGTTGATAGAAGTCATGAAGGACATTTTGTAACATCAACTGGCTAAAAAGTATCTTAAAGTCCACTTTAAACCATTTTTTAAACGATATGTAATTTTCGAAATCAAATAGAATTTTGCAGATTCTTACGGGATATGGAAGTATTTTATAAGATTGTATTTTTTAACTAAAAAAAAACAGTCAATGAATGAAACTTTTATCATGCAGTGTCTGTACAAAGCTACACTTCCTTGTTAAAACCTGATGTATTTCATTTGCACTTTTGTGTAAAAAAAAAAAATTAAACTCAATTTGCTTGCCAAATATGTACAGTTTTGGCTGAGCTGTCAGACCCTTTGTTTAATCACTTCAAATATTACACATTGCTATTTCTTGCTTTAAAATAGCTGTGTGTCTAGATCACATGATGGTATAGCAAGTATCAAACTAATCATGATTAAGTCGTGGGTGTGTCATACAATTATAGATAATAGATCAAACCAAAGTTTTTTTAATTTGTGTTAGATTTGGCAATTACAATTGATTAGATATCTTCTACTTTTTATCCAGTCATATATAGTTGTAAAATTCGTTTATCGATTAAATGTGTCTGATAGTACTTCCATATCCCGTAAGAATCTGCAAAATTCTATTTGATTTCGAAAATTACATATCATTTAAAATAAATTGTATAGCATTTCGAATGACCTATTTGGCATTTCAAATAATTTTTCATGTAGGTACATTTTATAGCCGACCATACTGTCACGAATGGAGTCGACTTAAATTGACAATATGATTATGTTATATTTTGAAAAATACAGTCTGGAACACAAAAAGACATACTTAATGAGTATTTTATTTTTAAATCAATTATAATCCAGGTGTATTGTTACTTTCAAGAGAAATGACATGCATGCCACGAATAATATAAATGGCAACCCAAGAACAATGGAGGAGAACGTAAGACAACATAAGCATTTAAATACAGACAGATCCAATCGATAATTAATAAGAAACCAAAATTAGACCTTAGAAAAAGAATCTAAAAAAAGATAAACCTTAGGTCAAAATATGTCTTCTGTTACTGTTGATATATTCACCGGAAACGAGTGAATAATGTATGATAGCGAAGGTGACACGAGTAGACTTTTAATATGTTATGATATTGAATTTGTTTTGCGTTATAATCATCAGGTATTCTAAAGACGAAATTATTCGGAAGCTTAAAACAGTAATATTTGAAAGCTTAAATAAAGGCAATAGCAGTATACCGCTGTCCAATAGGCAGACATTGATTTAACTGAAACAGATCCGGGTCACAAACAAAAACGGAGGAAAAGACATCAACCACAAGAGGAAAACAACGCAATAAAAGAAACATTGAACTGATTTGAAACAAACGCCAACATACATATAAACGAACTATTTGATAGCAAATTCCATATTCCTAACTTAGACCATACACTGATACATGTAGCCTCTGAATCAAACATAATTGACATTGAAATGTTGCACAACATAAACATTTGACAAAAGAAGAGAGGGTCAATGGTCTATACGACAATATTGTGTAACATAAATCTTACATGACATTATGATATTTCACTAAAGATAGGTATATACCGATGTAAAACCGACAAATAATTAATTTCGATTGTCATGATTTTCTTAAGAAATGTTTATCATAATTCAATTATATCAAACTAGTTTAGTAAGCAATTTCATTGAAGTCAGATTAGGAACAATTGTATTAATGTTTAAATCTCAATGTCCAAACTCAATTACATTTTTATATGTCAACAATAGCTATCTTCAAGGCATTATAATATATTCGAGAAATATATATATACAACATTATATAATGTTAAATTGTACACTTTTATTTAAATCAAAGATAAAATTGAGAATGGAAATGGGGAATGTGTCAAAGAGACAACAACCCGCCCAAATAAAAAAACAACAGCAGAGGGTCACCAACAGGTCTTCAATGTAGCGAGAAATTCCCGCACCCGGAGGCGTCCTTCAGCTGGCCCCTAAACAAATATGTACTAGTCCAGTGATAATGAACGCCATACTAATTTCCAAATTGTACACAAGAAACTAAAATTAAAATAATACAAGACTAACAAAGGCCAGAGGCTCCTGACTTGGGACAGGCGCAAAAATGCGGCGGGGTTAAACATGTTTGTGAGATATCAACCCTCCCCCTATACCTCTAACCAATGTAGTAAAGTAAACGCATAACAATACGCACATTACAATTCAGTTCAAGAGAAATCCGAGTCTGATGTCAGAAGATGTAACCAAATTTTCTCTCGTTAAAATCTACAACATTGTTACATACACGAGCGAATCGTACAAGTTGAGATATATAAACACCGTAAGATGGTGACAAGGGAACCTCACCATTTAAAAACGGATAATTAACGATAGGAAATGAAAAATCATCCCTTTTATCATAAATTTTAGTATTCAGCTTTCCATTAGTGATATAGATATCAAGATCGAGAAAAGGGCAGTGGTCATTGTTAGTATTAGCTTTATTTAAAGTAAGTTCAACAGGATAAATTTCATTAATATACATACTGAAGTCGTCATTATTGAGAGCCAAAATATCATCCAAATATCTAAAAGTATTATTAAATTTGTTTATCAGATGTTGTTTCGATGGGTCTTTGCTTATTTTTGTCATAAATTGTAACTCATAACAATACAAAAACAGGTCCGAAATAAGTGGTGCACAGTTAGTCCCCATTGGAATTCCGATAATCTGACGATATACGGAATCCCCAAAACGAACAAAAATGTTATCTAGTAAAAATTCAAGGTCATATATAGTATCAAAGCATGTCCAATTAACATAGTTTTTTTGTTTATTGCTACTAAAAAATGACCTAAAAGAGTTTGAACATATATATTCACATTCTGATTTTTTGAATGCCCATTTAATTAGGTGTGTGAATTTTTTCTTAATGAGAATGTGAGGCAATGTGGTATACAGGGTAGAAAAAATCAAAACTTTGAACAGATTCAAAATCACCAATATAAGCATGCAATTTATCAAGTACTTCCAACGAGTTCTTGACATTCCAAAAGTAATTTATTCCACTTTTTTCGAAGGCCTTATTTGAACAAGTTATTATCAGGTTTTTAATTGTACCAAGTGTGCTGGTAAGAAGAATAGACAATTTAGTAGTTGAACAATGGCTTGAAGACGAAATAAATCTATATTTGTAAGGGGTTTTGTGTAGCTTCGGAAGCCAATACATAGTTGGGACTTTCATTGTATTTGGCTCTGCTTGTAAAGCGGTGCCTAAAAGTTTATGTTTGTTACAGATTTCGTTTTCTGAAAATGGAGTAAGTTGGAATGTTGGTGAATTGGTGATTTCCTTTTTCAGAACCTCAATGTAAAATTTACGTCAAACAATAATAATATTATTAGCAGCTTTATCTGTCGGGACAAAAACAAATTCCTTGACTAGTTCTTTTAGTTTATGTTTGATACGAGAAATAGATTTATTGTTGTTATTGTTTATAGTAAAATGTTCTTTTAAATGTTGAATACGTATATCAACTATCTTCATTACTGAATTAAAAAAAGAGTCCAAAGATTTTTTTGTCAGCTTTTTCCCGTTTTATCCATTTCATACAGTAAGTATGGAGTGAGTCGTGGATGATATTACGACACTCATTCCAATTAATAATTGACGGGGGACGATATTTAGGTCCTTTACTGAGGAAAGATTTTAACTCTCGGTCTTGAACGATGTTAAGATCTCCTGTTATAACATGGGAAATGGGTCCATAAATATATTCGGAATTACTGCAATTACATGAAGTAGGTGTATTTTCACTGATATCAACATCTTTACACAATTGACTATAATTAAACACAAAGGACAAGGTATGATAAGAGGCATTTTTGGCCCCTCTCCAAATGACTTCATATTTGATCCATCATTAGTCTATGCATAGTTACTAAAAAAAATGTTGATATTTTTGTGTTTATGTGATTATTTGGTTGCCTAGCAACGGGTTTTATAAAACGAACTATAATATCCATCTTTATTGCAATTTCCCAAGGAAAAGACTTCTGAATCTATTTAAATGAATGGTAAAGTGTTAACAAACACTTAAATATTTACTATTGTTGGGTATATCATTTTAAAAAGTTCTTAAAAGTAACTTAGCAACTACAGTGTTGCCTAGTAACCACATCAAAGTACTTTTTTATCCAATGTTATCCATAAAAAAAAATGAAAAAGTCAAATGTTTTCATACAACTCATATTAAGTCGACTCCTTTATTGATATATTTAGTAACAATGTTTGCATGAAAAAAACAACTTGATTTTGTATCTATATAATCTGTCTTCTCAACCCGAGTTTTCCTTAGCAACGCAAAATTAGTTTTAAGTTAACAGTTGAAGAACATTTAAAAAGATGTTTAGTATTACTGAGTGTAATTTTTCATCTTGAAACGTGGAACTTAAGGTTATTTATGAGTACCTTTAGTGCAGATGTGCGATTCTAATATAATTCTAAATTCAGCGTTTCCATGGTTACACATGGACGTTTCCATGATTTAATATCTTGCTAAGCAACCATCTCAAATCAGAAAAAAATAATTTGTATGCATATCTACATATGTATTTTCATATAAAACAGAGATAGCAGATACATATGTTTTTAGTGTTGCATACTGTATAATAATCTAAGATCCCTTGTGGTAACAACAGCCTTATGAGTTGTACCCCTCCCTGTTTTCACAATGTTTATTTTTTTCTCTATTGTTATTTTCAAAACAAAATCAATTGTGCATGATCTGATGAATAGACAATGTGGCAATAATCATTATATATATGCATTTTATAACATTGAATTGAGACAAACTCAAGTTAGAGATCGGAAACCAAAAAAATCAGCTTTTGTTTTTTATTTGTAAAGAGATTAACCCTAGAACAGAAAAAACATTCACCAAAATTATACAGAGTCTCTGTTTTTTGTGGTAATAACTATTGTTTATAGAGAACTGAAACGAACAATTGTAATCATACGTTTTTTGATTGAGTTAAGTCTGCCAATTGATATTTTATCGTATGTTTTTATATGTTGTGATGTTATACTATTGTTTCAGAAAAAGGGAGAAGGTTTGGGTTCATTAAAACGTTTAATCCCGCTGCAAATGTTTGCACCTGTCCTAAGTCAGGAATCTGATGTACAGTAGTTGTCGTTTGTTTATGTAATATATACGTGTTTCTCGTTTCTCGTTTTGTTTATATAGATTAGACCGTTGGTTTTCCCGTTTGAATGGTTTTACACTAGTTATTTTGGGGCCTTTTATAGCTTGTTGTTCGGTGTGAGCCAAGGCTCCGTGTTGAAGGCCGTACTTTAACCTATAATGGTTTAATTTTTGAATTGTTGTTTGGATGGAGAGTTGTCTCATTGGCACTCACACCACATCTTCCTATATCTAATTCGGCAAGTTTTCCTTTTATTAAGGAGTATAACTCTAGTATGAAATATGAAATGGCGCCAGCAAAATCAAACTTGACCTGTGTTTTGTGGTGATAAGCATTGTGTATAAGTTTCTTAACATTTGGTTGAGGCAAACTAAAGTTAAGAAATCGAATCCAATTTTGGAACGTACAGACGGACGGACCTATGTATGTACGTATGTATAGACAGACAATGGAACAACTTAATGCTCGCTGCGGTACAGAGAGGATGTATGCATGCTTTTTACTACAAACGTGGAGCACAAAAAATAGTTGAACATTGTAAGAGTAGAAATTATTGATATGTAAACTTGGATGCTGACTTTCAAAATTTACATAAATGTCCATTTTTATAACCCTTTAGTTTTAAAAATAAATGCTATGCAGTAAAAATTATTACCATTCATATTATTATTTAGACCATTGAGTAAACTGGTGCATACTGTACACTGATTTTAAAATTGATCTACATGTTGATATTTTTCAACTGGGATCATCAGTACAGGGGGCGATGACTTTGGGTTCTTTTATAATTTTATTTTTAATCTAATACAGAAGATGAATATATCATGAAAAAATAGAATAATAACATATCTATCTTTCGGCAATTCGAAAAACTGATAGGAGTCTAGTGGTTTTAGTCATTTTGTTCCATGCATGTATTATAAGTAAGAAGGTGTGGTATGGTTGACAATAGGACAACTCTTCACTCAAAAGACCAAAATGACACAGAAATTAACCATCGTACGGCCTTCAACATGAGCAAATCCCATACCGCATTGTCAGTTATAAAAGGCTCCAAATTAACAATGTGGAACGATTCAAGCGAGATAACCAACGGCCTAATATATGAAAAAAAATTAACCAAAA